>NC_139217.1:327924466-328616966 GCF_055691185.1 Crinia signifera
TGGTGAAACCATTACACAATTACCCAAAGTGTATGTTGTGTTTTGAACTCAACTAATATATTGAAATTAACTGTCTTTCCCAATTGCAATACATTTTAACCCTTATTACATGTGCATTTTTAGGGTTCTCAATGTGCCACTTTGCTAAGTACCTGCCAATCTACAGTATGTGTTTTTTTTGCCCTTAAAGATTATGTTTATCCCTGGATGTTTGCCTGTCTACAAAAGTTTATGTAGTGTAACCATTCTGTCCCTATTTGGACACATGAGACACTAACCTACTTTCCTTGTCAAGGTCCATGGGTCCCACAGGGGACATCGGGTTGTAGGCGGATCCAGGGGGTCCGAGGCACCTCTCAGGGAAGCTATTAAGAATTCCCCGGATGCCCGGGCCCTCTCGCCTACAACCCCGCCTCCAGGCTCAGGTAGACAGTTTTTGTTTGGTGCCTGCAGGAAGCAGACGCACCTGTTTTTCAGCAGGAATTACCTCACTGAGGTAATCCCATAAGAAGCTTTTATTTTTCTATTTTTTAACTTTGAATTTGGCGCATAAGCGGCACAGCCACTCATGCGGCTGAGGCTGCCCCCGCCTTCAATCATCTTACGGCGGCGCGAGCAGCCGTGTCACTCTGCCCGGCACCGGCATTCTACCCAAGGCTTCAGCCAAGCGGGGTAACCCAGCAGGGGAGAATATCAGCACCTAGCACAGCAGAAACTTCTCCCCTCAGACAGCGTGGCCAGATCTTGGAGCAGGTAAGGCTCCCTTAGGTAGTGCAAATCAATGTCTTACAACGTGCTGTGGGAGACAGCCATGGTAGCTGGCGTGGACACTGGCCTCGGTCAGGGACTCCACTAGACCACCCACCGGGGATTGAGAGCAGGCTTGGGCCCGTCCACCCATCCGGAGGCTTTGCCGGGAGTCAAGTACAAGGGCATTCTCGAGAGAGGTTGGTAGTTCTCACGGGATTCCTCTTAATCAACAGCAGCCAAGACTGTCAGTCCTATTCAGCGACAGCCGCTGGAGTGTGGGAGGGCTGCAGCAGGACAATTTGAAATATTTTTTTTTACATATGGCCCTCAAAGGAGTTTTTCCCCATACAAACAGCCCTTGGCACAATATAGATTCCCCACCCCTGCTCTAGGGTTTATTTGGTTAATTCTCCTACTGTGAACTGTATCTTCCCCTGTGGGTATATATGGTAATATGTCCAAACGGGGCCGCAATCAGTTAGAGTCTCCTCAGCTTCTGTCTTGCAGAAGCTGCGCAGCAGGCTTATATGAGCAAGATGTTATCCAGGACAGGTTATGTGTCAATTGCTTTCTCCCCCCTGGTCAGCCCTCTGCCACGGTGGTTACCCAACAACCTCCCTGGTCAGCTTTTCAACAATTGTTGGGTACCCTAGTGGATCGCCTTCCGCCATCCATTGCACCCCCTGTAGTCCAGCCCCCTCCACCTGGGTGTATGCCCTGTCGACCACGGTGCAGACCTTGCAGCAGACTACGGTAGCTGATGATAATGACAATGCTGATGATGATATTAATCTTGATGATGACCAGGATGATGATCCTATGCCCACCGACACTCCTGCTTCTCAAGCAGAAACACCTGATGTGGCAGCTCTCATTCACGCAATCCGTGAAGTACTTCTGTCAGACTCTGAGGAGCCTGAACCTACTGCTAAGACCAGAGACGTCTTTAAAAAGCAGAAGGTCATTATGGCCCAATTTCCCCACTCTGATCACTTAACAGAGATCAGGACAGATCAATGGGAGGCTTTGGGAAAAAAAGTCTAATATCCCTAGGAAGCTGTTGTCCAGATATCCTCTTCCCCCTGAGGATTATAAACCATGGGAGAATCCACCACCGGTAGATTCCCATGTGACCAGGTTATTAAAGCCTTCAGTCCTCCCAGTTACCTCTAGGTCAGTCTTAAAGGATCCGACAGACAGACGCTTAGAGCAGTCTCTTAGGGCCATGTTTTCTTTTTCTGGCACAGTCCAGAGACCCACTATTGCAGCAACCTGGGTGGCAAAAGCAATTTTGCAATGGGTTCAGGCAGTGGAAGACGAGCTTCCTCCTGATGCTTCTGAGGATGCCAAATCATGTGTGCAACACATAAGACAGGCGGCATTATATATCATGGAGGCCATGTCTGACGCAGGTTCTTTAGCAGCCAGGACATCTGCTAGCTCTGCTCAAGCCCGCCGCATCTTCTGGTTCAGGCCATAGAAAGCGCATGTGGAATCCAAGAAAACCTTGGAACTGCTGCCCTTTAAGGGCAAGAATTTATTCGGGGAAGAGCTTAATAAGATTGTAGCCTTTCTAGCAGCTGCTAAGACGGCTTGTCTCCCTACAGGTCTGCCGCAGAAACCTAGGACCTCTTCCTTTCGGTCCTTTTACCCCCAAGGTAAAGTCAGAGGGCAATCCTATACCAGGAACGCCCCTCCCAACAAAGCAAGCAAAGCCTAAACAGGCATAGGCCACTAGAAAAGGCCCCCGCCAAACCCGACAAGCCATCTGCATGATGGGACCCGCCTCCCACAGGGGGATCCCCAGGTGGGAGGCAGACGTCTCCACTTTGCTCACCAATGGCGTTCTACAACAACAGACGCCTGGGTGAGGGAAGTGGTGTCTCGGGGATACTCCATCACCTTCTTAAAGCCTCCACCATGAAAGTTTTTCTGCACGTGTCTCCCTCACGATCCACACAAGGCAGAACATTTCTTAAAGATACTGCAGTCTCTGTTACAGTCTCGAGTCATTGTCCCAGTCCCGCCACTTGAAAGAGGGCGGGGTTATTACTCGACTCTGTTCCTGGTTCCCAAACCAAACGGAACATACAGACCCATTCTAAACTTAAAATCACTAAACAAAGTGGTAAAAGTGTCAAGGTTCCGGATGGAGACTTTGAGGACGATAATCCTAGCTCTGGAAGCAGAGGATTACATGGTCTCACTAGACATTCGAGACGCTTACATACATGTCCCCATTCTGCCGGCTCACCAGAAATACCTCAGGTTTGCCATTCAGAATCGCCATTTCCAATTCCACTTCCATTTGTCCTGGCCACAGCCCCCAGGATTTTTACAAAAATCATGGCAGTGATGGCGGAACATCTTCACCAACCGGGTATCCCATACCTGGATGACCTCCTATTGGTGGCAAAGTCTCAGGAAGTTCGGTTATCGCACCTACAGATAACAATTACAGTTCTTCAGTCACATGGCTGGCTCCTAAATTGGGAGAAATCCTCGCTGATCCCCTCTCAGCAAATGTTTCATCTGGAAGCTCTCCTGGACACTCGATTATTGTGGATGTCGCTTCCCACTGACAAATGCAACTCTCTACAACACCGCATTCGGCTGTTTCTTGAAGGCCCACGAGTCTCCCTTCACTGGGCATTGAAAATTTTGGGCCTGATGGTATCGACATTCGATATGGTGGAGCGGGCACAGTTCCATTCTCGTCCCTTACAGCAACTCATTCTGAGGAAGTGGGATGGCCTACCCCATCACATCAGGTCCACCATTCTCTCATTGACCCCAGAAGTAAAGGAGTCCCTTCAATGGTGGCTGCAAATAGACCACCTGTCCCAGGGTCATCCATTCCGGTTCACAGAGTGGACGATTCTCACTACCGACGCTCCTTGCAAGGCGTCTGGTCTCCTTCGGAAACTCGCCTTTCCATCAACATCTTGGAACTACGGGCAGTTCACAACGCCCTGATTCAGTCGCTGAACCTGCTCCAAGGGAAACCTGTGCAGATCAGGTCGGACAACACCACGGCGGTGGCGTACAGCAACCGCCAGGGAGGTACCCGCAGCAAGGCAGCTCTCCAAGAGGTGTCCAAGATTCTCGCCTGGGTGGAACAACACCTGCTGGCTCTGTCGGCTGTCTTCATCCCAGGAGTCCTAAACTGGGAGGCAGACTTCCTGAGCCGACAGGATATGCACCCGGGGGAGTGGTCACTCCACCCGGAAGGGTTTGCAACCCTGACAGGCCATTGGGGTCACCCGGATGTGGACCTGATGGCGTCCAGACATAACAAGAAAGTGTCCAAATTCAGGTCGAGGTCCAAGGATCCTCAAGCTTGCTTCACGGATGCCCTGTTGGTTCCATAGACTTTTCGTCTTCCATACGCCTTTCTACCAATAAACCTGATTCCCAGAGTCATCAGAAAGTTCAGAAAGGAAGGTGGGAACCTCATCCTGATAGCTCCAGCCTGGCCACGCAGGCATTGGTATGTCGACCTCCAACAACTGTCTCTCCAGCCTCCATTCCCTCTGCCCCTTCGGGCGGATTTGTCAGGGTCCTTGTCTGCACCCGGACCCTCAATGTCTATCTTTGATGGCGTGGCACTTGAAACTGCCTTGCTGAAGCACAATGGTTTCTCCTCCAAAGTAGCTAGGACTGTGATCCAGTCACGCAAGCCAGCGTCCTCTAGGATTTACTAACGGATTTGACACACCTATTTTGCATGGTGTACAGCAAGGCGGTTCGATCCGAAGGTCTTCAAAGTAGCCAGAATTCTGGCATTCCTTCAAAAGGGACTGGACATGGGGCTAAGACTGGCCTCCCTTAAAGTCCAGGTCTCGGCTTTATCTGTTTGGTTTCAGAAGAAAATTGCCTTTCTTCCGGATGTCCGCACGGTCCTACAAGGAGTAATACATGTCCAACCTCCTTATGTCCCTCCTACAACACCCTGGGACCTATCCATCGTGTTGCAGGCATTGACTAAACCTCCATTTGAGCCGCTTAATAAGGCAGATTACAAATGACTGACGGTTAAGCCTATATTTCTTCTGGCCATATCTTCTACCCGACGGGTCTCAGATCTGTCAGCGCTTTCTTACAAGTCACCCTTCCTCATTTTTCATTCGGATAGGGTGGTGTTAAGGACTAAACCTTCTTAACTTCCTAAATTCGTCTCCAGATTCCATGTTAATCAGGAGATTGTGGTTCCTGCGTTCACGACAGAAGGCCTGTCAGCGGAAGAACGCTTACTGGATGTGGTCAGGGCTCTGACCATCTATGTTGACCGTTCTGTCGGTCAGAAAATCTGACTCGGTTAACTTTCTTTCCTTGAAGTCCATGGGAACCACAGGGGACATCGGGTTGTAGGCGGATGCAGGGGGCCCTCCCTTTAATTTGTTCCTGAGGTAACACTATGAGTGATATGTTACACTGTGACTGATAACGACCATTCTCTTGTCCTCGTGCTGTAATATGTGTGTGTGAGTACTTGGGCAAGTGTTCTTCCTATCCTCTTCTCTGCTCCGTTTCCTGCTTATGGCTTGTTACAAAAACTGGCTGCATGAGCCTGGAAGCGGGTTTGTAGAGGAGAGGGCCCGGGCATCCTGGGAATTCTTAATAGCTTCGCTGATTGGTGCTTCGGACCCCCTGCATCCGCCTACAACCCGATGTCCCCTGTGGTTCCCATGGACTTCAAGGAAAGAAAGTTAACCAAGGTAGGTTCTACCATAACTTTCCGTGAAATAATGTTTTAATTTTGCCTAAACCAATATCAAATATTCTCACATTTTCAATATGTTCCCTTTACCCTAAAAATACACACACGCCCACATGTATTCATTACCCTGCATTTTGGTGCACATATATACATAATCTTACACATGTGTATATGGGTTACGTCTCCAGGTCATTAGGTAGACACTGTCACGGATCACAGAGGAGGACACTACCTGTGTGAGAATTTGACTTTACCTGAGCAGAGGCGCGGAGTCTAACCGTGCCAGGGGTTTTCTGCCAGTGACCCCTCCAAGCGGGATTTGGGCTTTTGCGGCGCCTGGCACGTCGGTCGCGGCCCTCTGCCCAGGCTTCTCGTACAGGTGCTGGCTACACTGGAGGGAACAGGTGCAGGTCTCAAGTATAGCCGGGTCGTAGCAAATAACAGATGGCTGGAGGTACACAAGGATTGAGTAGGTTCTTTGTCACAGGAATAGCCAGGTCAGTACCAGATATCAGGGAGCGTAGTGCAGACAAGAATTTAGCAGTTGCAGGTCACAGGGATAGCCAGGTCAGTACCAGATATCAGGGAGTGTAGTGCAGACAAGGATTTAGCAGTTGCAGGTCACAGGGATAGCCAGGTCGGTAACAGTAAATCAGAAGGCTGGATACACACAGGTATAATGCTGAAATGGTGTGAGTACCTGAGACACTGGACACTGATAATACTATGCAGCACTGGATGACTTCAGGTATGAGCTTGGAACCAACAAGCAAGGAACAGAGACTGAATTAGCAAACTGAGAGTGGATCTCCCCAGGTACTGTGCAGATGGTGATTGCAATCAGCTGTATAAGCAGGTAACACTGGAGTTTGCAGGATGAGCTTGGTGAACTAGTATTTGCAGGATTGATTACTTGCAGAAAAGTACTTAGCTGGAGTGCAGGGAATTACAGCAACTGCAATTCTGGGCCAGATAACAGAATCTTTCACTTGCACATGGGAGACAAGGAACAGCATGTAGCTCAGGGAAGTAACACCTTGCTTCTGGCACCAGTGGGAATTCTCACAGGGAGTATCACTCAGCTGTAGGTGTGTGATAGGCTGCTGAGTTCAGCTGACAAGGTGATGTCAGAGTACCAGGTATTCACACAATATAACAGAGTGTGACATTACCCCCCCCCCCTGAATGGGTGGCCTCCGGACACCCCTTGGACTGGTAGCAATTAATGCTTTCGACGACTCTTCTTCCCTCCTCGGGAACGTCTTGATCTACTTGGAAGAGATGGAATCTCCGGTTCAACAAAAACTGCTTTCCGAAATATAGGACAACCAGGAAACGGTGCTTCATCCATTACGGTATCAAAATCAGAATCAGAGTCCTGGTCTAGTGTCAGAACCATGTTTTTCTTTTTGACAGTAGTATCAGAAATGGATGAAGAATCCAAAGAACCAGAATACCTAGAGGAGTCATCATGAAGAGAGACCAAGGAAGCAACCCCGAGTCTCAGAATAGCAGACTGTGGACCTGGTACAGATCTTGATGCTTTTGGAGCAAACCTTTGTAGAACTGCTTCAGTAAAAGCTGAGAGATCTTCTAAAATAGGATCCTTGGTCTCTATGAGTGGGTTAGCCCACTCCAAAGCCTTACCCCTAAAGGCCAAAAGGAAATATTTCACCACATTGGAAGAAGAAAGCGATGTCAGCAATCCTGAATCCACATCGGCAAGATATTGACGAACCAATGCATAAAACTGCTCCAGATCTCCATCGAAATAATAGGATGGTCGACCATCCTCTAAACTTCTAGGCAGAGAATCAAATGAGGAGTCCACAACTGCTGGAATATTATTAATTTTAGAAAACTTTACTTCTTTTTTGGGACCCAGTATTGGAAGGTTTCCACTTGACTGTATAGACAGAACTGAACTAGGACTGGAAGCACTGGAGTCCCCTCCTGGGGCTAAGGCACAAGAGTCTCCCCCTGGAACTGCCAACTCAGACATCTCCCCTGGCATTGGAAGCTCAGCTGCCCATCCTGGAGAAAAAAAAATCATACACCCCTTCTGGAGTTACAAATTCAGATGCCCTTCCTAGGTCTACAAGACCAGATACCCTACTGGGACTGGAGATCTCTCCTAGGGCGTGGCATACTGTGACCCCTCCTGGTGCATGGCACACTGATCCATCTTGGAGCACGCCACACAATGATCCATCTTGGGGCACGCCACACAGTGATCCATCTTGGGACACCATACTCTGAGGGCGCTCTTGGGGTATGATGCTTTGAGGCCCCTCCTCGGGCTGGAAGGCCAGAATCCCCTCTTGGGGCTGGATTGGCAGAGCCCCCTCTTGGGGCTGGATTGGCAGAGCCCCCTCTTGGGGCTGGATTGGCACAGCCCCCTCTTGGGGCTGGATTGGCACAGCCCCCTCTTGGGGCTGGATTGGCGGAGCCCCCTCCTGGGGCTGGACTGGCGGAGCCCCCTCCTGGGGCTGGACTGACGGAGCCCCCTCCTGGGGCTGGACTGACGGAGCCCCCTCCTGGGGCTGGACTGACGGAGCCCCCTCCTGGGGCTGGACTGACGGAGCCCCCTCCTGGGGCTGGACTGACAGAGCCCCCTCCTGGGGCTGGATTGACAGAGCCCCCTCCTGGGGCTGGATTGACATAACACCCTTTTCAGGGTTTTCAGAATCGGGTTTTTGGCCTTGGAACCGATCATCGATAGAAACATCGGTCATTCCTCCTGATGTTGCAGGAACAGATTTCCCACTGACTTTAAGAGATTTGAAAACTCTCTTTTGAAGTCCAAACCTGTAATTTGGTGCTTTTGTCACAGGACCCCAATCTTGATCTTGAATTCCTCTTTGGACACTCTCCTTAGCACCCATACTCTGAATGGTGCAAACTGGAACTGATGAGGACCCTCGAGATGTTTTATCACTGATGCCATTACTCTGACTCCTGGATTTGTGCAGGGAGCAATTCTCAATGAAATGATCAGGACCCGCACAATAAAGACAAAGTTGCAATTCCTTGCGCCGTTGGCTTTCAGCTTCCGACAACTTGGGCCTTGTAAAGCTCTGATGCCTCTCGCTTTTCTGTCCAGAGAACGTTATCTCAGTTTTTAGGGCTCCTAAATCAACAGACTCCTTAAATGCAGTGCATTGTGCTGGGGTTTTAATGGAATCAGGCATTTTTTCAAAAAGTTCTGGTAGAAACTGAATAATCCTGATTAATAGCTTTTGCAGCTGCTCTAACATCTGCCCAAAAACTCTCAGTCTCACAGAAGTCTGGATACCTGGTGACTGGAAGGTCTGTGAATAATTGTGAGTGGTCCCTTTAACTGAGTGAGCAAAAAGTCTTTGGGACTGAGAAGCCATGGTAAAACAATCAGCTAAATAATGCAACATGGATGCTTGCGACCTCTCACATATCTTCATTAAGTCCACATGAAGGTCTGTCACCTGGGTCTGACCAGCAGTGTCCATTTTTATTAGGCCAGAAGCAATCTGTCACGGATCACAGAGGAGGACACTACCTGTGTGAGAATTTGACTTTACCTGAGCAGAGGCGCGGAGTCTAACCGTGCCAGGGGTTTTCTGCCAGTGACCCCTCCAAGCGGGATTTGGGCTTTTGCGGCGCCTGGCACGTCGGTCGCGGCCCTCTTCCCAGGCTTCTCGTACAGGTGCTGGCTACACTGGAGGGAACAGGTGCAGGTCTCAAGTATAGCCGGGTCGGTAGCAAATAACAGATGGCTGGAGGTACACAAGGATTGAGCAGGTTCTTTGTCACAGGAATAGCCAGGTCAGTACCAGATATCAGGGAGCGTAGTGCAGACAAGGATTTAGCAGTTGCAGGTCACAGGGATAGCCAGGTCAGTACCAGATATCAGGGAGTGTAGTGCAGACAAGGATTTAGCAGTTGCAGGTCACAGGGATAGCCAGGTCGGTAACAGTAAATCAGCAGGCTGGATACACACAGGTATAATGCTGAAATGGTGTGAGTACCTGAGACACTGGACACTGATAACACTATGCAGCACTGGATGACTTCAGGGGCGAAATGTAATAGGGTGTGATATTTGGACGAGTTCCAAACTCGCCAGAAATCGCACCTTTAAAAATCGCGTTTTTTGCCGCGAATTCGCATATGTAATGAGATTCGAATTAGCGGCAAAAAATGCGATTTGCCGCGATTTCGGGCGATTTTCAGTCATGAAAATGTGCGCATTTTCATATATGCGATTTTGGGTCAAAAATAAAAATAAAAAGAAAACGGCGTGGGGTCCCCCCTCCTAAGCATAACCAGCCCCGGGCTCATTGAGCCGGACCTGGTTCCAAAAATACGGGGGGACAAAAAGCATAGGGGTCCCCCGTATTTCTGAAACCAGCCCTGGACGGGGTACCTGGAGGAGTGGGGACGCATAGCTCAGCCAATCAGGACTGAGCTATGCATCTCCATGGAGACGTATCGGCCAATCGCGCTCTCAGCCTCTGTAGCGCTGGAACAGCGCTACAGAAGCTGTTAGAGGCAACGGAGAAAGCCGGTTCTCCCCGCTGCCTGTCAGTGCGGGGGGAGCCGGCTGTGAAGCAGCCAGACCAGCGCTGGATCCAGGAATGGTAAGTAACGCTGGTGTAAAAGTGAGGTGTGTGTGTGTAATAAACTTTTACTTCTCTGTGTGTGTGTTTTTTATAAACATTCTTTTTACAGGTGGACTACAAGTCCCAGCGGGCCCATTAATGCCCCGCATGCTGGGACTTGTGGTTCTCCAAGTCCCAGCATGCGGGGGAGGTCTGCTGGCACTTGTAGTTCTCCGGTATAAAGCAATGTAACGTATGATCGATTTAACCCTATCAGGCCGGCGTCCACTGGCCACGGACGCCGGTGACAGCCCCGGGCTTCAACCCTGGACGGGTGAAGCCTGGGGGGGGGACCCCTTTATTGGGGGGGTCCCCACTCCTCCAGGTACCCCGTCCAAGGCTGACCAGCCACGGTGCTCATGTTTTGGCCGGGGGAGCTTGTATAAAAAGTGTCCCCCGGCTGTGGCATGACACCGCGGGCTGTTGGAGCCCGGTGCTGGTTTCAAAATACGGGGGACCCCCAGATTTTTTGTCCCCCGTATTTTTGGAACCAGGACCGGTCCAAGAGTCCGGGGCCGGTTTCAGAAATACGGGGGACCCCTATGCTTTTTGTTCCCCCGTATTTTTGGAACCAGGTCTGGCTCAATGAGCCCGGGGCTGGTTATGCTTAGGAGGGGGGACCCTACGCCGTTTTTTTTTATAAAAACACTTTTACACATTTTTATTAACAGGACCATGCACAGATCTCAATGATCTGTGCATGGTTCTGTCAAATTCGCCTGTCAGAACCTGGTCTATTTTTTTTTTGATTTTTGGTAACATTTACCAAAAATCGCACCCTATTACATTTGCGAGTTGTATACTTTATAATGGGAAAACATCTGGATGCGATTTGAAATGTGACTAAAAATCGCACTTCTAAAAGTGCGATTTCGCGGTAAAAAGTGCGATTTTTTTACCGCGATTTTCAACCTATTAAATGTGCGATTTTCGGAAAATGTGCGATTTCTGCCGTTTTTTGACCCAAAATCGCACATGTCCAAAAATCACACCCTATTACATTTTGCCCCAGGTATGAGCTTGGAACCAACAAGCAGTGAACAGAGACTGAGGGCCTTATTCTGGTTGGTGCGGCCGGGCCGTACGCGTACGTTCCGGGGTTTTTCATGATCTGCGCATGCGTACATTCTCTAATGCGCAGGCGCGAACACTCAATAACGCTTACGGACGGGTCTCTCCGTGCGAAAAAACCTGTACGCGAGAGTACGGGCATTGGGGGCGGCATAGGGGCGTGTTGAGGGGAGCGGCCGAAATAATGAGGGAAAATGGGCGTAAATATGGGCGTACACGGGGGTGTGCACCAAAAATGAGCGGTGCTACTACCGCACGATCGCCTAAAGCACCGTTCATTTCGGACACCAAACAGGCGGCCGCCAACCGCCAGCTCAGACCACCCCTACAGATACCGCATACCAGCGTGCGCCTGGGTTTGCTAATTAACGCTGATTACTACTCAAACACATACACCTGAATGTAATAAGCAATGCTGCAGTCTATTAAGTCCAAACCATGATTTCACTACCTGCAAGCCACACACAGCACTCAAACACATTGGAAGCTTATCTTTCTATACTTCTCGACATTTAAAGGTTTGTTTAATTTAAGGTAAGAATCTTTTTAAGACCTGCTTATATATGCTAAGGTAGGTATTTGTTAAACAGTTAGACACATTCACTACGTGCTTTCATAGACTTTACACAGTAGCACACTCAATCTACACAAGTCGACATGTGTCAACGTGTTCACTCTAATACAAACATAGGTTTTGTATTTATGATACAATAACATAAACCACATCTAACACCTACAAAGGATGTTTCAGCAATGTTTTAAGCCCATGCCCACTATTTTGCACACAATCTTTGTATAGTACCCAAAATACAGAACTGTACAACTATCTGATCTGCTATGAATTGGATTTTACTACACTCTGGATGTAAGATGCCACCAATCACATTATTGCACTCACATCTCTCTAACAAAGGATTCCTACATCTGCTTATGACACTGTAAAATCATATATATTTAAAAAGTTATACATGTTTGTTCACAAGCAATTTTCTCATGTTTGGCCGATTCACACATCTTTTTTTAGGGAGGACACATATTAGGGTTACCACCTAGTCCCTTTAATTCCGGACACATATTAATTACACAGGTTCTGTGGCTGGCTGACTTCAAGACTCCACTTCACCTGATTTTAAACTGCCACAGAACCTGGGTAATTAACATGTGTCCGGAATTAAAGGGACTAGGTGGTAACCCTAACACATATGCATTCCTACACAAATGTACCTTTTGACCCTTGTTTGTCTGCCTCACCCACTCCATGAGGAAAGCATTGTTCTGGACCTGCTTTTACCTACTACTGTAGGAGCTACCTCACCTGCACACAAACTGCTTCCTCACCTATTAAGTTGCTCTGCACATGTGCTGACAAACTAATTAGCAGGGAAAAGTTGGATAGGAACATGGGAATGGCCATGGAGAGGGTTACACATGGGAAACTTCTACCACACTTCAACAAATGTTCAAAAATAACCTGGTCAGTAAGTACACATAAATGTAGTATTTGTTTCACACAAGAAATTGCACATACAACAATTTTGTTTTAATTGGTAAAATAAATTTATTTGCTGTTCAGCATCACAGCTTATTTGACACTTTAATGTCAGAAATCAAATAAACAAATAAAATAGACACAAAAATAAAAAAACAGCCAGAACAAGAGGTTGCATATCTCCAAACATGTGTTACCCTGCAAATGCAATGGTGAAAGAAATGGGGACACCAGAATACGTACTGCAACAACCAGGGTGAATACTAAGCAAGATACACACCACCAAAAATTTATCCTGCATTTGTAGAGGTCAAAATAAGAACTTTAATGCCCATGGTACGAAAATGGATCGATGGCCAACTCAGGAAGTGGATGTCCAGTGCAATTTAAACATTTGGGGTCCAACCACAGAGGAAGTGAACCAGGTCTCATTATTTGGGCCCTTTTTTCCCCCTTTTAGATGGGGCCTTGGGGACAGGGGCCTTTGGCTCAGATGGCTTGCGGCGTCTTCCCCTAGTGGACACAGGAGGGTCAGCAGAGGTGGAAGGTTGGGGAGCAGCTTGGGGTGGGCCAGCAGATGGGGGATTGTCCCTTAGGGATCTGGCGGTGGTCAGCAGCTCCGCAAGAATTTCATTCTGGCGGCTGAGGTGTTGGCCAATGCTTTGCATGCCAGCCGCCAGAGTGTCATTCATGCGGTTGAAGGCCTCACACTGCTGCCTGTTTGTGGCCTTCCACTCCGCCAGAAATTCCCCAACCTGCTGCTGACGGATTGCAGCATCCACCCCTTGCTGCTCGATCCTCTCCAGCATCACCATCACGCTCTCATCCCATGTCTCCTGTGGCTGGGGGTGTCGTCTTGGTGGAGGCTGGACCACTCGCTCCACCTGTGGCTCTGCAGAGGAAGATGCTGCCGGTTCATCCTGGGTTTCTGCTTCTTCTAGGATAATAATTGAAAACAATGTCACCATCACATACGCACAAAAAAATATCTTTCTAAATACAATGCATTACTGTGACTTACCATCAAAAGCAGCAGCAAAGACCTCCGCCGGGAGCTCACTATCCATATTGGATATCCCCCTGACCTCGGCCACATCAATGACGTCCAAGGCGTCCTGCTCCAGGGGGGTATACTCCAAATTATCTGGCATAGGCCCTCTCCCGGTGGACATGCTGTGGTTGTACCGGTCAGTCATCTTCCTTTTCAGTGTCGTTTTGAAGTCTGTCCACCTACAAGTTTAAAAATACAAATATCACCATGAGATATGTGCACCACTGTGCTACGTGACATTTCCTAGTGTGGGTGATCTTATGTTTTTTAGCCATATGTGTCCCACACACACATTAATGTCTCCATTAGGATGCATTTCAGTGTCTCATCTCATTCATTAGGCCACTAAATGCACATACATAGATCACTATGCAGAAATGACATCATCCATGGCCAAATTATGCACCTCCACCTGTTGTGAAACTACACATTCCACCATAGCTTGACAGTGTGGTTATTATGGAGTAATTTAACTATGGGATGGCATACTGGGATGTGTAGTTTCTCACCAGCTACATGTGCACAGTTTGGTCATTCTTGTTTCAGTGGCATCATATGGAACATGTTACAACAACTCTTTCAAAAACACACTTTCTCTTGTCCCATCACATACTTCACATACTTCACATGAGCAGAACTGTGCCCATAACCTCACATCACACCAATGGTGCATGTTTCATATATCAATGTGGGTTATTAGACATGGTTGTGTTCACATGTGACATTGAAGTGTAGCACTATCTACAAACACACCTTTCTATTATTCTCAAAACATACATGTAACATATGTACACACATATGACATTATCAGGGGGACAAACACACTTGCCTTTTCTTCACCGCTAGCCAATCTCTGACCACTGGTGACACCTGGATCACTTCCTCTGTGATCTTGTCCCAAAGGTTTCTCCTTGCACTGGCACTCGGCTTCCTGGTTGCCAATTCTATCCATTTGCGTGCCCTGGGCACCAAAATTCGCAATTCTGCCTCTACAAATGCAGGGTTTCTCTTTTTGGTGGTGGTATCCTGCTCAGTCCTCACCCTAGATGTTGCAGCTTGTTTTCTGGTGGCCCCAGTTCTCTAACCATGCACCTGCTGGGTCACACCTGTTTGGAGAGATGCAACCTCTTGTTCTGGCTGGTTGCTTGGCCCTTGTGGAGCTGGTGGAGGTTGAACAGGGCCTGTTAGTGAGGGGCCCGGTTGGTCTTGCAGGCTACTTCTCTCTTGAGCCCTCCTTCTCCGCTCCTGTTCCCTCTTCTGCAAAGCTGCAAGCAGGGATTCTGCTGTAGCTCTCTGTAGAGCGTCCTCAGCTGCGGAATCGTCTGAGCTAGACATGTTTGCAGCAATTCTGGCCTGCATCTGACTGAATATTTATATGTTAATCTCCCGCCATGAACAAGGGGGCGTATATTTTTCCCCGCAATGTAGTTGCTCATTTACGCCGATATTTCCCGCCGATAATTGCCGCTTAAATTACGCAGGTCTCAACGCACCTGATCAACCACCTGTATATGCACATACACAGGTTGTGGAGCATTGTGTGCTACATCGTGAAATGTGTGCACCTGTCATTCCAATGATGAGTGTTGTCAGCTGGTATCTGTTGGAGTTCGTGTATGCTTTGTGAGTCACATTTCAAAACATCACGTTATAATGCTTTCCTTACATATGTAATGAGTATGAAATTGTCATACACCAACATGTTGCATTGTGCCCCTTTTAGCAGCGTATTTATTAGTAGACGGTTGCGTGTATTATTTTCAGCACACTGTATATACAGTAGTCTCTCCATGGAAATCAGTGTATTGTGCCCTTTTAGCAGCGTATTTATTAGTAGACGGTTGCGTGTATTCTTTTACGCACACTGTATATACAGTTCCTCTCTATACATTGAATGCATGCTGTTGGTTATGGTGTGTGTATATCGGAACGGTCCGCGTAAGTTTCTATTCGCATCCAGTTTGTTAATGTAAGAAGGATTAATAAAGTTAATACTAAACAAACTATTTTTTACACCAATCAGCAAGCACCAAAAGTGATATATGTACCTGCAATTATTAACTGCGCCATTGCCACTATGACTTCAACCAGGGCTAGGGCGTTTTCGACCCAGGAGCTGTTGGCCTTGGTTGAGGTCATGGACCATCACCTGGGGCCCAGGGGCCCATATGTGTCCAACATGGACAAGCGGCGGGCGTATACTGCTGCCCGCTGCCTAATATACACCCGGACCGGCGTCCGCAGAAGCCTGGGCCAAGTCGAGCGGCGCTGGTCTGACCTGCGCCGGCGGCAGCCAGTGTTGCTCTCTACACTTCGCCGCCATATTGCCCGATGTAAGTTTTTATTACTAGTATAGGTAATATGTATAAGTTAGACTGCGCTAGAGTTTTAATGAGCAGCCTTAATTGTATGGTTACTGAAAAAAAGATTTATTTAAGGCGCTGGTGGAGGTATGGATAAATATGAATAAATCAAATGGAGATGACAATATAGCTAAAAACAGCAAAGAAATGAGGGGAGAAGGTAGTGGTGAAAAGAGGATAATAGAGAAAAAAGAGAGAGAAAAGAGAGAAAAAGTGCTTGCCTGTTGAAAAACGGGGTTAGTAAAAAATTATGTTTACAGCACTTTCTTTGAATAGTGGCGTTTTTTTGTATGAGAGAAGGCAGCTCCGGGGATATGGTCTACAATGTCCCTACAATACCTTTTCCGTAGTTAGGGATAGGGCAAGGCAGGTCCAAGGTGTAGCGCTCAGATCTTAGGTAATGTCCCGGGGAGCTCCGTATGGCTTCAGCGCGGCTTCAGCGATAAAACCGGAAGTTCGGGCAGCGTGTTTCCGGATCACGCTCCCGGCATCCAACGCGTTTCAAGTGTTCCCACTCTTTGTCAAGGATGATGCTCCCTTGCAGGAGCTGGCTTTTTATTGCTTAAAAACTTTATTTAAATGTTTAAAACGAACACTTCTTTTTTTTGTGTTTGTCGGAAGTGATCACAGGAAGTTGTCATACTTCCAGCGGCAAGCACATGTTTCCGTTTTAAAGCCAATTCAGAGCCGTTTTTTGTGCTGTCTGAAGACAGCACAAAAAACGGCTCTGAATTGGCTTTAAAACGGAAACATGTGCTTGCCGCTGGAAGTATGACAACTTCCTGTGATCACTTCCGACAAACACAAAAAAAAGAAGTGTTCGTTTTAAACATTTAAATAAAGTTTTTAAGCAATAAAAAGCCAGCTCCTGCAAGGGAGCATCATCCTTGACAAAGAGTGGGAACACTTGAAACGCGTTGGATGCCGGGAGCGTGATCCGGAAACACGCTGCCCGAACTTCCGGTTTTATCGCTGAAGCCGCGCTGAAGCCATACGGAGCTCCCCGGGACATTACCTAAGATCTGAGCGCTACACCTTGGACCTGCCTTGCCCTATCCCTAACTACGGAAAAGGTATTGTAGGGACATTGTAGACCATATCCCCGGAGCTGCCTTCTCTCATACAAAAAAACGCCACTATTCAAAGAAAGTGCTGTAAACATAATTTTTTACTAACCCCGTTTTTCAACAGGCAAGCACTTTTTCTCTCTTTTCTCTCTCTTTTTTCTCTATTATCCTCTTTTCACCACTACCTTCTCCCCTCATTTCTTTGCTGTTTTTAGCTATATTGTCATCTCCATTTGATTTATTCATATTTATCCATACCTCCACCAGCGCCTTAAATAAATCTTTTTTTATTACTAGTATGTCTGCGTTTTTTTGCAAAAGATTTCTGTACTTTTTATAAATATGTTCCTGAGTATGTGGGTGTATATGGGTGTATATGGGGTGTATATGGGGTGTATATGGGGTGTATATGGGGTGTATAGGGGGTGTATAGGGGGTGTATATGGGGTGTATATGGGGTGTATATGGGTGTATATGGGGTGTATATGGGTGTATATGGGGTGTATATTGGGTGTATAGGGGGGGTTTAAGTAGTTGCTCAGTTTTTGGGTGTAGCATATCAATTAGTTTGCATGATAAATGTCTGAAATATAACAGCAATGATAATTTGGAAGGTTATGAGCATGACTAATGTGAATTTTTCTTTCCCCCTTTTTTATGAAACCCAATCTTCGATTTCTATGCCATCAACATGAACATTTCAGCACGGGCAAGGGCACGCATAGAAGCCCGGGAGCAGGCAGCATGGGAGCAGGCAGCCCAGGAGCAGCCAGACGAGGAGGAGGAAGAGGAGGAGGAAGAGGAGTAGGAAGAGGAGGAGGCAGAGGAGGAGACAATGGGTCCAGCTGGGGCCCACCAAATTTCTACATCCCCTTCCACCAGCCACTCCCCAACCCCCACCCCCTCCCCCTCCCCAACCCCCACCCCCTCCCCAACCCCCACCCCCACCCCCTCCCCCTCCCCAACCCACACCCCTACCCCCACCTACACCCCTACCCCCACCCACACCCCTACCTCCACCCCCTCCCCAACCCCCACCCCCTCCCCCTCCCCAACCCACACCCCTACCCCCACCCACACCCCTACCCCCACCCACACCCCTACCCCCACCCCCTCCCCAACCCCCACCCCCTTCTCCAGGAACAAGGGTCCCCTTGGTGGTTTTTTGGAGTGTGGCCATGCCTCACCCCTTGAATAATTGACATAACAGTACATCCAATGAGATATCCGACATTAGTGGTGTTGTAGTTATGTGGGTCCAGGTGTTGGGTAACTCCACTTCCCAGCATGATGTGCAACATTAATTTATAGATTGTTTTGTTCATAGTGTGTGAGGCCATGCGGATGCATGCTTTACAAACATAGCTTTAGGCCTATAATTTGTACCGCAATGTCCTAAATTTAAAATAGTAAGGAGTGCTTAAGCCGCAACAATGTCATAACCCTTAAATAGCACAGCCTAATTGTGAGGTTAGAGGTGAGTCCCCCAAAACCAAACTACCAATTGGGATACAGCATACATTCATCCAATAAGGAGTAATTTTTATATTTTTATGTAATATGTACAGCATGTGTGTGTCAACTGAATAGTATTTTGGACCATGTTTACAGCATACCCATCTTCAATGTAGTGGAAAAATGTATGTGGCCTTCACACTTAACTCTTAAAATTCATATTATGTTACAATGCAATAAACATTTATGTATATGATATATTAATTATAATGTGTTTTTCCCCTTCACTACAGACACTGAACAGCATCAGGAGGAGGTGGCCAATATAATGCGGGAAATATTCCTGACTTTATTTTATTTAAATATTCTTTTTGTACGTCTGGAGGCCCTCATGTAATTTCCCCCCCCCCCCCCTTATTATGTTTGTTCTAAATAAAAGTTTTTGGAAAGTTAGAAGTTGGCGGTGTTTTTAATCATAAATATGTGAGAGGGTTTGTAAGGGCAGGTACATACAGATGTGTCATGTAAGTTATATTGGTAATTTGAGGTGAGGGGTAGTGAATGATGTGTGAATGTGTTTGTTTTGGGGTGAAATAACACATAGTGAAAAGGCATGATTTTTTATTGTTGTTAGATGAAAACATCACACATAACATCAGGGTAGGTATACATGTTAGAAAAATCAGATCAAAAATCAGATCAAACTAATTAGGGACATAATTTAGTACATACACACAAACACCAACATAAATTTATTTACAAGTAAAAGCAATGTGGGGACACATAGATAGTGATCAAAATGCCACATTAGAACATAACAAATATACATGTAATGAGGGTTAAAATGTTGTTTTATTAGGGTCTTTATTAAGGTAGACAATTGAGTTAATAGAAAACAATAATTGAATAACAATTAGAATAATTAATTAATTGTCTGAATTCTAGTTGAAAGGCAAGATTTGCAGGTCCATATATGTGAAGGGTATGCCAGCGTGCACGGACGTACGCTCACTCTCACGAGCGGTGACATAAGCTGAGTTTTCTATTGAAAACAATAGGGACCCGTCCGTGCAAGCTGGCGTAGGCTCAGATAGCCACAAGAAGTCGGCGGGAAGACGGACGAGAGACGTCCGTAAACGGTGGCGTACGCTCTGTTGTACGCCAGTTGTCGGAGTGTAAGGGCTGGTCCGTCCGTGTACGTTGGCGTACGCTCAATTGTACGCCACTCCCCTTCTACGTTGTTTCTGCCCGTACGTATGCGGCTGATTTGTGGGTGGACTTAACCCCAACGGCCGCGTACGGATAGCGTACGTTAATAGTGAACGTACGCATGTTTGGCCGCTACGATCAGAATAACCTCCTGAATGAGCAAACTGAGAGTGGATCTCCCCAGGTACTGTGCAGATGGTGATTGCAGTCAGCTGTATAAGCAGGTAACACTGGTGTTTGCAGGATGAGCTTGGTGAACTAGTATTTGCAGGATTGATTACTTGCAGAAAAGTACTTAGCTGGAGTGCAGGGAATTACAGCAACTGCAATTCTGGGCCAGATAACAGAATCTTTCACTTGCACATGGGAGACAAGGAACAGCATGTAGCTCAGGGAAGTAACACCTTGCTTCTGGCACCAGTGGGAATTCTCACAGGGAGTATTACTCAGCAGTAGGTGTGTGATTGGCTGCTGAGATCAGCTGACAAGCTGATGTCAGAGTACCAGGTATTCACACAATATAACAGAGTGTGACAGACACAAGCATTAGGTCGACATGGGGAAGGTAAACATGGGGTTTTTCACTTTTTCCTATACAAAATGCTCGGGACCAGAAGCATTTTGGATACTGGTTTATTCCGTATTTCAGGATTTTTTTTCATTGAGGTATCTTGCATTTTACTCTTTGATAACGTTCCAATCAGGAACTAAATGTGTTAGAGAGGAAGGACCTGCTAATTCTACTGTGATCCTGAATGGACTTCTGATATACAGGAGTTTTTCTGCCATTCAGGCTGGTAACATTGCTGCTGAGGTATTAAGGAGCATATTAATTAAGATATCTGTGGTCGCTGTACCGCAGTGGACTGACTCCCAAACAGGAGTTCGGTCACTCAGAGGCGTAACTATGGTCAGCCAGACCCCGCAGTGGCTTGGAGGAGCCGGGGTCTGCGGGGCGCTCTTAAAATAACCGGCTTGGTGTCAGTGTGGTTATCCGCTGCGCTGCCTGTGTGACAGGGGCAGCCGGCAGTAGCAGAGGATGCTAAGCGTGTAGAGCACCTCTACTACTGCCGTGCTTGGGTACTAGCAGCTCGGAGCTCCCACCTGCTGCTGCTGCCAAATACAGAGCAGGTGCAGCAGCATAGCAGGAAGCTGAAGTGCTCCGTCTCCTCCCGCTCTCCGAGGTACTTCCTTTCTCTTGCTTTCACCATCTCCCAGCGCTGCGTGGCTTCTCTGCAGAAAGTGACACCGGCACCAGCAGCACAGCACTTCACTGTGCGGGGACATATTCCTGACCACCTCCAACAGCAAGGTGAGCGGGGGCAGGGGTGGTTGTGTGGCTGTGTGAGGAAGGATTGACCATGATGGCACAGGGCAGCTTGCTGCAGTGGGTGTGGGGGGGGGGGGGAACTGTGCCACATGGGATAGATGGAGAACAGGCAGTCTGTGCTGCTGAATCTAAGCCTACTCCTTCGCCCTTGCAGTCTAAACCTAACCTTCCTCCCTTCCCACAGCCTAACCCTCTACTCTTAGCACCTACACCCCGACCTCCCCTTCCAGAGCCTTAACCCTGACCTTCCCTCCTGCAGGATAAATCTAACCTCCCTCCCCTCATGCAGCCTAACCCTAAACCCTCCATTCTCTCCCTTAGCCTAATCACTCCCTTCCCTCCCTCAGCCTAATCACTCCCTTAACCTAATCTCTGACCTTCTCTTCCATATCTGAATACCAGACCTTACCTTTCATAGCCTAATCCCCAACCTCCATTTCCGCAGCCTAAACCCTGACCTTCCGACCATCATCCTAAACCCTGACCTTCCCTTCCGCAGCCTAAAGTTAAACCCTGACCTTCCCTCCCGCAGCCTAAACCCTGACCATCCCTCCTGCAGACTAAACCCTGACCTTCCCTCCAGCAGCCTAAACCCTGACCTGCCCTCCTTCAGCCTAAACCCTTACCTTCCCTCCCGCAGCCTTTATATAGAGTTGGCGGCCAAGATAGGACAGCTGGAGCAGCCATAAGCAACCGAAATACAGTATTTATTTTTATATATGTACTGAATGGCGACAAGCATCAATTTATGTTGGGGGGCGCCAGAAACTTTTTTGGCTGGGGGCGCAAAATTTCTAGTTACACCACTGCGGTCACTGCTGTTACTGTGAAGTTGTCGTCTGTTTTCTGTCCCAGTGCACTATATCATCTTTCCTCCCAGAGCCCGCTGTGCTATCAGCGTAGAACGGCAGCGTGTGTCACTGCCCCGGCAACCCACCTCAGTGTCTGGGTTCAGCTGAAATATCGTGATCTGTATCACCTCACCCCCTGCTCTGAAGCTCTGTCTCTCGCTTAGAGAACCTGCTGGATCTACTGCTGTAACTATTGGACAAACATAAGTCTGAACAGTATACAGAGCATTATAATTTTATCTGGCTTGGTGTTTATTTAAAGTGTGCATATTAACACTTGACGAACATTTGTTCCAACACTGAAGACCGGTACCCTTCCTCTACATTTGTGAACTGTGTCGATAACTGCAGCAGATAGTGGCTAAACACCTTAGAATATCAATGGGTGTGCCACCACCAATTTTTACCATAGGTAAAATTCCCACCATTATAACCTAGCATTGATATTTTGAGTTATTGCAGACGGTCTTATAATTCCGATATATATCAAAGTCTTTTGTATGGAGGATTATGTCCTATCAGTAAGATCCACATTTTAGCATAAAAAGCAACAGTATTTATATATTTCTATTTACATTTGTCTAGATAGAATATATAATTTTTTTATTTTTTATTTTCTATTTTTATGCCTTTTATTTTCATGTGTGATATTTTATCAAATGTGATATATGACTGTCATCACTAAATAATATTTCAAAATGTACGTTTTTTTTTATTATCTTTATTGTTGTATGGATTCTTTCATGACAGTATGCTTAAAGGACAGCATTATATAAGTGCAGAGAGTCTTTCCACTATATCTCAGGCTTCCCTACCCTCCAGTAATTGCCGGGAGGCTCCTGAACTTCGGGTCCCCCTTCCGGCCCCCCGGAAGGTGGGCAAGTCTCCCGCATAAGCCACGCAGCCCCCTGCACCTCTCTTCCCCGCTGTGACTAAAGCCCATTTTTTGCAGGTCTGCAGTGAGGGGCGGAGCTAAATTGAGGCAAATCGCACATTTTTGCATAATTGTAGCCCCTCCCCCTATATCTTGCATTTATGTTGTATAAACACATCAAACACATGACATACACACAAATATATTTTAGTTGTGTGTGTGAAACAAGGTTTCAAAACAAGAAACAAAGTTTGTGTACTAACTCAAGCACTGAATTTGAATACCAAGCATTCATTTTCTTGCACATATTTAGCGCCAGTTACATATTATGTCCCCAGTGGTGCTGTTACAGATGTCCCCAGTAGTGCTTTTAGCACACAAAAAAAGTAGATTCTGGAATGTATGGTTTTCAGAATAATTTGGATAATGGATTTTTGGATAAGGGATACTCAACCTGTACTATATTTATTCCATATTTGTGTTTTCACCCACTTGATGTGTTCAGTATACAGTGTGTGCTGCCACCTACAGGCAAACACACAAAGGGATGGACAAGTTTATGACACAGACATTGTATGATTTCTACCAGTGTGTCTCTAGCACAGTAATACACAGCAGTGTCATCAGCTTTCATGTTGGCCATTTGCAGATGTACCATGTTGTTATTATTATCTTTGGAGATTGTAAATCGTCCTTTAACAGAATCAAGATAGTATGTGCTGCCTCCATCGCTGCTAATAGAAGACACCCATTCTAGCCTTCTGTCAGCAATCTGCTTAAACCAATACATTCCATAGCTGCTGAAAGTGAATCCAGAACCTGTACAGGACAACTTGTGTGAGTTTCCAGGCTTTATCACCACTGGGTCTGATGACTGGACCATTTGGGCATCACACTGGACACCTAAAATAAAATTAACAGTAATTGAGATAACAAATTTTAAACATCTGTTATAAATAATAATGGTTTTAAAATACATCTATTTTTAGTTTCACCTGATAAACATGTTATTAATATAAACAAGCCCAATAAAGTCTTCATTGTTGTCATGTTTAGTTCTTATCTACACGTTAATGAAATAATCTGTGTAACAATACGGGCTCTGCCTTTATGTAGAGTATGACAAGATGGTGCAGGATAGGAAATGATGTTTCATGATTTGCATATCACCCACATTTCTACACCAAGGAAGTTTCTGAGATATACAGTATGTGTTTAACATCAAATAACTTCATTATCGCTGAACTATTCCTGCAGAACAGCTACTGCAGTACCAAGCTTGGCCATTGAATATCTATAGAGCACTACCATACCGCTCATGCAAAATTTATCACTATTACTAAAATCATCACTGTTAAGCTCCATTTTGTCATATATTAATGTTTCATACCAATAATTTTTCTTGTCAAATTCTTTATAAAATTAAGAAAACTGGAACACAGGCCAACAGACACTTAACTGGGATTTTTTTAAATACAGGTAGAGTATCCGCTATCCGGACATCCCTTATCCGAATTATTCCAAAAACCGTGGTTTTTGGAATCATTCGAATTTTTTTTATTTTTTTTTATAACCCCCCCTAACCCTCTTTTCATACTTACCAAGTCCCCGGGCGTCCACAGCAGGCCTCCGGCATCTTCTCCAGGGTCTCCAGCGGTCCCAGGAATGCATTGCGCGAGTGTGCGCGCGCGCCGGTGACGTCACCGGTGCGCGCGCACACTCGCGCAATGCATTCCTGGGACCGCTGGAGACCCGGAGAAGATGCCGGAGGCTTGCTGTGGACGCCCAGGGACTGCGTGGACGCCGAGGGACCACCGGACACCATCAGGGGACAGGTAAGTATGCTTTAAAAAAAAATATTCCGAAAACCGCAATATTCCCCTATCCGGAATGCTCGTGGTCTCGAGCATTTCGGATAGGGGATACTCAACCTGTATATAGAGATGTGTCTATATAATAATGTTCTACATACTGCCCATACATGTTTGTATATTAGATTGTGGGATTTCTGTCTACAAACTTAAAATTGTATCCTGAGTTTTGTTAATGTTCTCTTCGTTCTTTAAGGGCTCTTTTATAACCTTGTTGAGATCCAATCAACCTACAAGTATATTTTTTGTATTGTGGGAAGAAACCGGAGTACCCAGAGGAATCCCACGCAAGCCCAGGGAGAATATACAAACTCTACACAGTTAGGGTCATGGTGGAAATTAAACCCATGACCTCAGTGCTGTGAGGCAGTGATGCTTACCATTACACAATCAGTGGAATGGTTAGCATTACACTGATAAATACAGTGTAATAAATACAGGTTGTTGCCCCTATTTAAAATGCTCGGGAAGTATTTTGAATAACGGTTTATCCTGTATTTAAATTTTTTTTTTTCCAATGAGGTATCTTGCATTTCACTCTTTGATAAAGTTCCAACCAGGAATAAAATGCATAAACATTGCAATAGCAGATGTGTGACCTTTTGCATGGTACAGTTGACATATGTAACCTTAAACTCTATTCAAGAAATAAAGACACGGAGACATGGTTTGGCAGAAATTTGTTAGCTGAAATTTATTTTGAAATAATTTTTTAAACTAAGTTTTTGTTTTTATTTTTATTTTATTTTATTTTAAATGGTGGCCAATAAAGAACGGCGGTACTTGTGTATTTTGGCGGCGCCCATCGCATCGCATACCATAACACATACGATGGTATGCGATGCGACGCGATATCGTACGATAGTGCACGATGGCATACAATTTTGAAATTGTATGCCATTGTACATGGCATACGATGCCATACGATGCGATGCGATTAAACATTGTATAAGCACCCTAATGGGTGCTCATACAATGTTAAGCACCCAAATGGGTGCTTACAATGTTAAATGCACCCCCACGCCACCCCCCACTATAAACGTGAACCCGAAGCGTGGCGAGCGCAGCGAGCCCGCGAGGGGCGGCGGTACGCGTCCTACGACCTTTTCATACCCCCACTATCCACGTCGGCGTGGAGAATAGAATAGTGTGGCGAGCGCAGCGAGCCACCGAGCCCGAAGCGTGGCGAGCGCAGCGAGCCCCGCGAGGGGACGCGGATACCTTCACAGGTAAACGCGTCCCCTCGCGGGCTTCACAGGTGTCCGCGTCGCCACAGACACCTGTGAAGCCCGCGAGGGGACGCGTATAACTGTGAAGGTATCCGCGTCCCCTCGCGGGGCTCGCTGCGCTCGCCACGCTTCGGGCTCGGTGGCTCGCTGCGCTCGCCACACTATTCTATTCTCAACTCCACGCCGACGTGGATAGTGGGGGTATGAAAAGGTCGTAGGACGCGTACCGCCGCCCCTCGCGGGCTCGCTGCGCTCGCCACGCTTCGGGTTCACGTTTATAGTGGGGGGTGGCGTGGGGGTGCATTTAACATTGTAAGCACCCATTTGGGTGCTCAAAAGCACCCTTTAGGGTGCTTATACGATTTTTGGTCGTATAGGGGGTCAAAATCGCGTCGCATCGCATCGCATGCCATCGGGTGCATGGCATGCGATGCGATGCGATCTGTTCGTCGTACGACGGACATCGGGGGCGCCGCCAAAATACACAAGTACCAGAACGGCTATTACTAAGCTCCACCCCCAAAACCAGCATACGTAATTTGGCCTAAAAACAGGAAGCGGTCTCCACTCAACCCACAGCATTGGCTGCCCACCCAGCCGGGTGGGCTCGCCATCCCCGGTCGGGTAATCTAGCGAAGGCCTAAGCCAATGAGGGGCAAGCGCACCGAAAGATACCAAATACGCAATCAACATAAATCAATAAATGCCTAAAACTATAAACTTGCCGTTCTTTCCCGCCTATCAGCTAACGCGATTAAAACCCCCCACTATCCTAACCACCTAATACAAGGGGACGGGAGGGTGGGGAATTTTTCAGGAAGAGAGGGAGACTCCTCCCTTCTCCTGAGGTATTATTCTTAAGATAACAAGCCAAGACCTACAGCCATAGGCTCTCCGTGTCACATGCTAATCTAGGCCACACCCAGCTATCATGTTTAAGTCACTCCATGTCTATTCCAGCCACTGCGTTGTTCTAAACATTGCAATAGCAGATGTGTGACCTTTTGCATGGTACAGTTGACATATGTAACCTTAAACTCTATTCAAGAAATAAAGACACGGAGACATGGTTTGGCAGAAATTTGTTAGCTGAAATTTATTTTGAAATAATTTTTTAAACTAAGTTTTTGTTTTTATTTTTATTTTATTTTAAATGGTGGCCAAGAAAGAACGGCTATTACTAAGCTCCACCCCCAAAACCAGCATACGTAATTTGGCCTAAAAACAGGAAGCGGTCTCCACTCAACCCACAGCATTGGCTGCCCAACCAGCCGGGTGGGCTCGCCATCTACGGTCGGGTAATCTAGCGAAGGCCTAAGCCAATGAGGGGCAAGCGCACCAAAAGATACAAAATACGCAATCAACATAACTCAATAAACGCCTAAAACTATAAACTTGCCGTTCTTTCCCGCCAACGCGGGGGCTCTGCTCCCGGAGGCCCCGCCCCGCCACCAACTAAACTACTGAATCTATCACTACTAGAATGTCTTCAATAAACAAAAACAGACCCTTCTTCACCAAATGAATTCCGTCAGGTCTAAAGAGCTGGTGGTACCGATACCTGATTCGCTCGTGTGGGACAATGGCACCACCTGCCCCTAGCACCCATCGAGCAACAGCGGAGTTCAACTTTTTCCTGGACTCATCAATAGCCCTGCAATCCCTCGCACCCCTCCAGCATAATCGAGGGATCACGAATGACCAAATTATAATGCATGTGGGCCAAGCAGCTTTTATAGCGGTCAGGTCACACAAAATCAAGGCTCTCAGCTCCAACTGGGACATTTTCCCAAGATCGTTTCCACCCAGATGGATAACCAGTATTTCAGGCAATCCAAACAATCTCACTTTCATCAAGAGGAAGGTCCTTAGCTCGCGCCAGGACATGCCCCTCACTCCTAACCACCTTATCATGTTGGAGCACCCAAAAATGGGCCCTTCGCCCGAAGCCACAAGCCTGGCCGCCCAATGCACGAAGGAGTGGCCCACTATCCACACCTTGAAACCATCGTAGCCCACACCTATAGGAAAAAATGTTTAAGAGGAATTAGAAAGTATTTCTTAATTTTAGGGACAGGTATTAACAGTTTAGGAGGGTCTGCCAAAAGAAAAAATAATTTGGACTGGTGCACAAATTTGGTGCAGTAGAACCACTTCAATCACGACTGTAAATAAATACATCTGTAATTGTGTTCATTGTGTTTTCCTACTGTGTCTTTATAGTGCTTTATGTATATAGTGCCACCTACTGCCAAAACAAAGAATAGAGGAACAGGTTTTTGTTACACTCATGGCATGTTTTCTATCATTGTGTATCTAGCACAGTAATACACTGTAGTATCATCAGTTCTCATGCTGTTCATTTGCAAAGATACCATGTTGTTACTGTAGTCTGTAGAGATTATCATTCGTCCTTTAATTTCATCAGCATAGTATGTGGTTCCTGAATTTATCTGGCACAGCCATTGTAATCCACTGCCGGGACTCTGCCTGATCCAGCTTATCCAATAGCTACTGAGCGTTATGTCAGAACCTTTACAAGTCAATGTATGAGAGTTTCCAGGCTTTATCACCACTGGGTCTGACTGGATAAGTTGGGCTTCAGACAGAACACCTATAAAATACACAATAATAAGTCAGCTTACAAATATCTTATACTGCAGTAATATCTATACAGTTGGTTAATACGCATGTTCTGTCTTACCAGAAAAAAATGTCAGTAATGTAAACAGGCCTAGAAAAGTCTTCATCGTTGCAGTATGTGACTGTGATCTGAACTTGGGATAGATGACTTATAAACATCATGTCCTTTGTATTTATGATGGATGAAATCATTACAGAAAGGAAATGGTGTCATATAAATTTGCTTATTTCACCTACAAAGGAGGATACATAGGGGGTGGTGTCAGTGCCATAATTAGACACTTTGGAGCTGTGTGCCAGGAAGGAAATTGGTGCCCCCCCCCCTCCCTCCCTCCCTCCTTCAAAATATGGACAGTGCACACCATAAACCTTTGGCTGTGGCTTCATGGTGAAGTGGCATGGTCACATATTGTATTAGTACCAAATCACATTACACCACACAGTGTTGTCCATTGTTCACATTAATTCACACAGTGCCACTTGTCCACATTCCACTGCAGTTGTCAATGACCATCAAATGATTTCAGGCCTGCATGCAAGGCTGTGAATGGATGTTTATGTAAAACATGGGTCCTCAAACTGCAGCCCTCCAGATGTGGTGAAACTACAAATCCCAGCATGCCTTGCCACAGTTTTCCTATAAGGGAGTGTTAAAGCTGTGGCAAGGCATATTGGGAATTGTAGTTTAACAACATCTGGAGGGCCGCAGTTTGAGGACCCATGATGTAAAACATCCATTCGCAGCAGTGGCGTAGCTACGTTTTGGGCGCCGCCCCGCCAAGCACCCCTACCCTCCCCCCGCCCCGCCGCCCCGCCGCCCATGCAAACCCCCCTCAATCCCCCACAGCCTTACCTATCGCGCTGGTCCCGGCGGCTCCGTTCTTCTGCTGAGGACCACCACAAAATGGCCGCCCCCATACAGCAGACAGTTTCAGAGAACTGTGTGCTATATGGGGGCGGCCATTTGTGGTGGTCCTCAGCAGAAGAACGGAGACGCCAGGACCAGCGAGATCGGTAAGTCTGCGGGGGATTGGGGGGGTTTAACTATAGCACCGCAGCCCCCTGGCGCCCCCACATGCACAGCGCCCCCCCCCCCCCCCCCGCGGTGGCTGCTGTGCTATAGTTACGACGCTGATTCGCAGTGCGGCGGGGATATTCACAGTGCAGCGGGGGAGGGTAGTTGCATGCCTGTTGGAGGCATTACAAGGCTGGCCCAGCAGCAAACCAAGGTGGGTTGGATACAGTGCAGGTTGAATATAGTGTCCATCGTAGTGTCCATCGCATACAGTGCAGGATATAGGCCCTTATTCTGATTGAGTCGGATGGCTGCGTGTTCGGTCGGACGGCCGATGTTTTGTGTTTGCGCATGTGCAGAGACGTTTCTGCTCATGTGCAAACGCCTCGCACGTCCGAACACTGCCTGAATTCCGTGCAGAAAAGGATTGTACGGACCCATTCGAGCAGGGGGTGGAGAGGGGCGTGAAGGGCTGTTTAGGCTCATTACCATTTGCGTATGCCCCGCGTTTCATGGGCGTTCCCATGAAAATGCTGGGCGTATGTATGGGGGGGCGGACAGGTGACATAGCCGAATGCCAGCTGCCCGCCCATATCCCTGCTTTCACACAGAGAAATGTCCGAGTGGTCTGGAGCACTCGTGCTGTCTGACCACTCGGTCCATCATTCGATGGTCGGCGAGGATGGGGGATGTTCCCACAGATGGGGGAGTTGTTCACATGAAACATCCACTCTCGGTCCGTTTGCTCAGCATCTTACCGCATCCGGACGGTGTGAGCGATCCATACGGTAGGTGGGGCTAATAAGACTCGGTGGCCGTCCGAAAATACACATTCATCCGAGTAATCTAGAATAAGGGCCATAGTGTGGGTTAGAGTTAGATTTGGGTGACTTATTTTGTTTCTGTGCAGAGTGAATACTGGCTGTATTATTCTTATGTGGCACCCCGACCTGGGCCAATGTGTCCAGTGGGGGCCGTGTTAATAGGGTTGCTAAGTAACCATGTTTTATAATGCCGCCCAGACAGCAGACTTCAAGGGGTTAATACCCGAGGACTGAGGGCACGAACAAAGTGTCCTCAGGCTGATGGACAGCCTGGAGGACGAATAGGAGGACGTGAGGGGCGGACCTGGAGAGGTCAAAGGTCCCAGCACATGGGGAGGACAGCGTGCGTGAAGGGGACAGTAGGAAGAAGGCTGTCCTGAGCGATGGGGAAAGAGAGAAGAGGCGCAGAGGAGCAGCGGACGGAGACCAAGATCAGGAGAAGCCAGCCTGCCTGGAGAATCGCCAAGGAAGAGGCAGTGCGTGGTCCAGAACGGAGTCAGCCGCCGGAGGGGTGACCGAGTGCGGCAGCGCTGCGGCACCCGCACTAGTCCACCCGCTGGCTGAAGACCGAGGAGAGAGAGCCGTGCGGAGCCTGGGACGGAGACCCGACGCCCGGCAGATGAGTGACCAGACCTCACGTGGGCGGCAGCGTGACGGGCAGGAGCCTGCAACTTGTTCCTGCAACAGGTACTGTCCACACAGGGTCCCTATTCAGGCCGACTCACCCCACTCGCCACTGCAGGACACTAAACCGCTCCCCTTGGAGCGTCCCCACCAGAACCCCCCTCCATTTGGGGTATCAAGACCCCACACCGCCCTCAGCTCCACCAGTAGAATAAGTGGGCATGAAGCCCTATGTCAGGGAGCACCGGACACCCAACAGGGTGAGGACAGCCCCACCTATTTCTTGCTCCACCGAGGAACCCCACGTCAGCCCCACTAAGCGAGGGGTATTAATCCTCTAAGTCAGTGTATCCGGATTGGAGAGTTTCTATTAAGTCGTATGGACGCTACTACTCTGAACTTGCACCAGAGAAGGACCCCACTGCCACCTTCTGGCTAAAAGCTAATATTGCCAGGAGTCAAGTTTTATCCTTGCCTAGGACTACAGTATTCATCCCTCATCCAGGGACATTATCCTATGGTCCATACCTGGGAGGGATGTGTTCAGTACAGTATTAATAAGATATATTTTAAGGTCATAGGGCTTGTCCCGTAATGTTTGTAGTTGGTATGCATTTTGTTTCATGTGGGTCATAGTTTTCTGTGCTTAGGTGGCTAGACCCGCAGCTGGTTGCTAATATTGCAGAGTGAGAGCATCATCTTCCCCGAACCTGTTTAACAGCCTGCGGAAGGTGCGCCCCCACTCTCCAGTGATGCGGGAAGTCCGCAGAATATTTGAATGTGACATTTGTTGATGCTCCTTTGAAGTATTATCCTGCTAGGCGGGTGTAAGACTGGCATTGTAGTGCTAAGCTATTTCAGGCTGGTTACAGATGTTTACGTATATGACAATTGTTTTCTTCACACTTTGCACTTAATAAAACGTAAGTAGTTGTACTGCTGAACGCCTTGCTTTAGTTCCTTGCAGAGGTGTGTTCTCTACGGCAGACGCGGTGAAGAACCTGTGTGGAACCGAGAGCATCCTGCGACTCAAGGTAATCCTTTATCTGCCCCCCCCCCCCCCCCCCACCGGCGACATATCACACTTACACTTCAATTTAGATTTCAGTTTGCACTAATTAACCAAATCTAGCTCTTTCTATGCACATGTTTCAGCCCCAGTGCACATGGTTTTGTCCATTTGAGAAAGATTTGTCTTTTGCAATCCACTTGGAATCAGGCCTAATGGCTTTACAAATGATACAGTTGTTGTCTGGATTTGTGTAGCAATAATTCCACACATTAGAGGTGACATTTTTTGTCTTTTGCCCAGGGATTTTTCATACCATGGGCAACAACTATTTCCTCTGGTGCCTGATTTACACAACAACATCCTATTCAACACCACCACCATCATCATCAACATTTTTATTAGAAACCAGCTACACGAATATCCTTCTCATTCTGGTGCACTTCTACAGTAGCATTCCCAATTTCTTTGTGAGCATGTTGATTTCTGTGGGTCATCCCCACATTTGCACAAATGGCAGAAGGAGCCTCTTCTCAGAGTACAGTATTGGAAAGGTCAGGCTCCCACGTGACTCATACATTTTTGTTTGTAATCCATATCTATCAACAAACACAAATGAGATCAGGGACAGCACACACCACAATTTGTACAAAAAAATGTACACCTACAGTGTCACACAATACCCGCATGAGTCCGAAATAATATTCAACTGCAATTTCACCTACAGTGTCACACAATAGCCATAAATAAATAATATTATGGTAGTTCAATGTCACCTAGTATTACAAGTACATGTCTGGGTCAGAGTTTCCCCATGCTTCTCCCCACCTCTCCCTCACACTCTGAACCTCAATATAAAACTTCAAAGGAGCTCTCAAGACCCACTTCTTCACCAAACCCAGCCATATCTCACCTTAACCCTCTGCTCCATGCTACAGATGGAGCGCCTCTCATTTGCCCACGTCCTGGCGATTCTATCACCAATTGCCAGGACCTGCCATCAGACGGAAGGGGGGTGCGCCTCCCTGCCGCTCCCCCGTCTGTGCCCTCAGCGCCCCCCCCCCTAACCCTGCCAGTCTCCCTTATGCATAGACTGGCAAGGATTCCGCACTCTGCAAAGAGACAGGGACGTGCGTGCGTGTGAGATTCTCACGCGTCCCAGTCAGATTGAACTCCTCTCTGCCAGCTCTCACCAGCGGAGGGGATCTGGCGAGGGCTTGTGCTGAATGAGAGGAGCTCCATCTGTGTCTATCCCATCTGTGTCACCCTGTTTGTCTGCCCCTCCCCTTTAAAATATTAGCTCTCATGAACAGGGCCCTCTTCCCTCATGTGCTTTCCCTTCTTTTACTTAAACCAGCTTTGATGGCAACAAATACTGCAGTTTTCTGCCAAGCTGATACTTACTCCAGTGTCCTTTGCTGATGCAGCTATGTTTATGTACTCTGTACTTGTCCTCAATTGTATTTAACCTTTAGTCACTGTTTATGTTATCTTAGCCAATCAGCGTGCTGCCAGTGTTTTCACAACAGAAGCGCTTCCGCATAGCCCGGCGGATAGCGCTCGTTATTTCTAATAGACTGCAGGGACCCCCGCTGCCTCCGCCGCCAGCTTTAAATACACAGCGCCGCAGGACAGGTACCCCCCTCCCCCGGCACCGGACAGCGCCGCAGGACAGGTACCCCCCTCCCCCCGGCACCAGACAGCGCCGCAGGACAGGTACCCCCCTCCCCCGGCACCGGACAGCGCCGCAGGACAGGTACCCCCCTCCCCCCGCACCGGGGCGCCCCCACCCCGACTCGCCTGGGGCGCTCCGGTGCCTTGCACCGGCCCTGTACATGTCGACAGATTTTGATATATCAAAAACATGGTACCTTTTCCTGTGTTGACCATTTTCATGTCAACCTTTTGCTTGTGTCAACCTTTTCTCAATGTCGATCTTTTTCATGTGTTGACATATTGCCTATCGACCAGTATTGGTTGGCCTTTTGACTCTCAACCTAGACACCTAGTCATCGTAATAATTTACACCCTCCAAATATAAGCAGTATGACTCGGCAGTGTCAAATTTGGAAAAAAGTTAATAAGTTAAAATAAAAGTAGAAAAAGTTACAACATATACAGTTGTGCTCATAAGGTTACATACCCTAGCAGAATTTGTGATTTTCTGGCCATATGTCAAAGAATATGAATGATAACTCACAAACTTTTTTTTCACTCATGGTTAGTGGTTGGGTGAAGCCATTTATTGTCAAACAACTGTGTTTACTCTTTTTAAATCATAATGACAACAGAAACTGCCCAAATGACCCTGATCAAAAGTTTACATACTCCCAGTGGCGTAACTACTGTAAGGCAGCCGCAGCTGCTGCTTGAGGAAGCAAGCCGCAGCAGGGTCTGTGTGGGCGCCAGCACCCGCTCGACGCACTGACATGCTGCTGCCTGCCGGAGGTGAGTAAGCCGCAGCGCGGGTGCGGCCATGGCAGAGACGACAAATCCCCCCACTGATTCAATTCACTCTTCACAGAGCCGGCTATTGGCTACTTTTTACAGGATGGGTGGGCAGAATCAAGATAGTATGTGCTGCCTCCATCGCTGCTAATAGAAGACACCCATTCTAGCCTTCTGTCAGCAATCTGCTTAAACCAATACATTCCATAGCTGCTGAAAGTGAATCCAGAACCTGTACAGGACAACTTGTGTGAGTTTCCAGGCTTTATCACCACTGGGTCTGATGACTGGACCATTTGGGCATCACACTGGACACCTAAAATAAAATTAACAGTAATTGAGATAACAAATTTTAAACATCTGTTATAAATAATAATGGTTTTAAAATACATCTATTTTTAGTTTCACCTGATAAACATGTTATTAATATAAACAAGCCCAATAAAGTCTTCATTGTTGTCATGTTTAGTTCTTATCTACACGTTAATGAAATAATCTGTGTAACAATACGGGCTCTGCCTTTATGTAGAGTATGACAAGATGGTGCAGGATAGGAAATGATGTTTCATGATTTGCATATCACCCACATTTCTACACCAAGGAAGTTTCTGAGATATACAGTATGTGTTTAACATCAAATAACTTCATTATCGCTGAACTATTCCTGCAGAACAGCTACTGCAGTACCAAGCTTGGCCATTGAATATCTATAGAGCACTACCATACCGCTCATGCAAAATTTATCACTATTACTAAAATCATCACTGTTAAGCTCCATTTTGTCATATATTAATGTTTCATACCAATAATTTTTCTTGTCAAATTCTTTATAAAATTAAGAAAACTGGAACACAGGCCAACAGACACTTAACTGGGATTTTTTTAAATACAGGTAGAGTATCCGCTATCCGGACATCCCTTATCCGAATTATTCCAAAAACCGTGGTTTTTGGAATCATTCGAATTTTTTTATTTTTTTTTATAACCCCCCCTAACCCTCTTTTCATACTTACCAAGTCCCCGGGCGTCCACAGCAGGCCTCCGGCATCTTCTCCAGGGTCTCCAGCGGTCCCAGGAATGCATTGCGCGAGTGTGCGCGCGCGCCGGTGACGTCACCGGTGCGCGCGCACACTCGCGCAATGCATTCCTGGGACCGCTGGAGACCCGGAGAAGATGCCGGAGGCTTGCTGTGGACGCCCAGGGACTGCGTGGACGCCGAGGGACCACCGGACACCATCAGGGGACAGGTAAGTATGCTTTAAAAAAAAATATTCCGAAAACCGCAATATTCCCCTATCCGGAATGCTCGTGGTCCCGAGCATTTCGGATAGGGGATACTCAACCTGTATATAGAGATGTGTCTATATAATAATGTTCTACATACTGCCCATACATGTTTGTATATTAGATTGTGGGATTTCTGTCTACAAACTTAAAATTGTATCCTGAGTTTTGTTAATGTTCTCTTCGTTCTTTAAGGGCTCTTTTATAACCTTGTTGAGATCCAATCAACCTACAAGTATATTTTTTGTATTGTGGGAAGAAACCGGAGTACCCAGAGGAATCCCACGCAAGCCCAGGGAGAATATACAAACTCTACACAGTTAGGGTCATGGTGGAAATTAAACCCATGACCTCAGTGCTGTGAGGCAGTGATGCTTACCATTACACAATCAGTGGAATGGTTAGCATTACACTGATAAATACAGTGTAATAAATACAGGTTGTTGCCCCTATTTAAAATGCTCGGGAAGTATTTTGAATAACGGTTTATCCTGTATTTAAATTTTTTTTTTTCCAATGAGGTATCTTGCATTTCACTCTTTGATAAAGTTCCAACCAGGAATAAAATGCATAAACATTGCAATAGCAGATGTGTGACCTTTTGCATGGTACAGTTGACATATGTAACCTTAAACTCTATTCAAGAAATAAAGACACGGAGACATGGTTTGGCAGAAATTTGTTAGCTGAAATTTATTTTGAAATAATTTTTTAAACTAAGTTTTTGTTTTTATTTTTATTTTATTTTATTTTAAATGGTGGCCAATAAAGAACGGCTATTACTAAGCTCCACCCCCAAAACCAGCATACGTAATTTGGCCTAAAAACAGGAAGCGGTCTCCACTCAACCCACAGCATTGGCTGCCCACCCAGCCGGGTGGGCTCGCCATCCCCGGTCGGGTAATCTAGCGAAGGCCTAAGCCAATGAGGGGCAAGCGCACTGAAAGATACCAAATACGCAATCAACATAAATCAATAAATGCCTAAAACTATAAACTTGCCGTTCTTTCCCGCCTATCAGCTAACGCGATTAAAACCCCCCACTATCCTAACCACCTAATACAAGGGGACGGGAGGGTGGGGAATTTTTCAGGAAGAGAGGGAGACTCCTCCCTTCTCCTGAGGTATTATTCTTAAGATAACAAGCCAAGACCTACAGCCATAGGCTCTCCGTGTCACATGCTAATCTAGGCCACACCCAGCTATCATGTTTAAGTCACTCCATGTCTATTCCAGCCACTGCGGTGTTCTAAACATTGCAATAGCAGATGTGTGACCTTTTGCATGGTACAGTTGACATATGTAACCTTAAACTCTATTCAAGAAATAAAGACACGGAGACATGGTTTGGCAGAAATTTGTTAGCTGAAATTTATTTTGAAATAATTTTTTAAACTAAGTTTTTGTTTTTATTTTTATTTTATTTTAAATGGTGGCCAAGAAAGAATGGCTATTACTAAGCTCCACCCCCAAAACCAGCATACGTAATTTGGCCTAAAAACAGGAAGCGGTCTCCACTCAACCCACAGCATTGGCTGCCCAACCAGCCGGGTGGGCTCGCCATCTACGGTCGGGTAATCTAGCGAAGGCCTAAGCCAATGAGGGGCAAGCGCACCAAAAGATACAAAATACGCAATCAACATAACTCAATAAACGCCTAAAACTATAAACTTGCCGTTCTTTCCCGCCAACGCGGGGGCTCTGCTCCCGGAGGCCCCGCCCCGCCACCAACTAAACTACTGAATCTATCACTACTAGAATGTCTTCAATAAACAAAAACAGACCCTTCTTCACCAAATGAATTCCGTCAGGTCTAAAGAGCTGGTGGTACCGATACCTGATTCGCTCGTGTGGGACAATGGCACCACCTGCCCCTAGCACCCATCGAGCAACAGCGGAGTTCAACTTTTTCCTGGACTCATCAATAGCCCTGCAATCCCTCGCACCCCTCCAGCATAATCGAGGGATCACGAATGACCAAATTATAATGCATGTGGGCCAAGCAGCTTTTATAGCGGTCAGGTCACACAAAATCAAGGCTCTCAGCTCCAACTGGGACATTTTCCCAAGATCGTTTCCACCCAGATGGATAACCAGTATTTCAGGCAATCCAAACAATCTCACTTTCATCAAGAGGAAGGTCCTTAGCTCGCGCCAGGACATGCCCCTCACTCCTAACCACCTTATCATGTTGGAGCACCCAAAAATTGGCCCTTCGCCCGAAGCCACAAGCCTGGCCGCCCAATGCACGAAGGAGTGGCCCACTATCCACACCTTGAAACCATCGTAGCCCACACCTATAGGAAAAAATGTTTAAGAGGAATTAGAAAGTATTTCTTAATTTTAGGGACAGGTATTAACAGTTTAGGAGGGTCTGCCAAAAGAAAAAATAATTTGGACTGGTGCACAAATTTGGTGCAGTAGAACCACTTCAATCACGACTGTAAATAAATACATCTGTAATTGTGTTCATTGTGTTTTCCTACTGTGTCTTTATAGTGCTTTATGTATATAGTGCCACCTACTGCCAAAACAAAGAATAGAGGAACAGGTTTTTGTTACACTCATGGCATGTTTTCTATCATTGTGTATCTAGCACAGTAATACACTGCAGTATCATCAGTTCTCATGCTGTTCATTTGCAAAGATACCATGTTGTTACTGTAGTCTGTAGAGATTATCATTCGTCCTTTAATTTCATCAGCATAGTATGTGGTTCCTGAATTTATCTGGCACAGCCATTGTAATCCACTGCCGGGACTCTGCCTGATCCAGCTTATCCAATAGCTACTGAGCGTTATGTCAGAACCTTTACAAGTCAATGTATGAGAGTTTCCAGGCTTTATCACCACTGGGTCTGACTGGATAAGTTGGGCTTCAGACAGAACACCTATAAAATACACAATAATAAGTCAGCTTACAAATATCTTATACTGCAGTAATATCTATACAGTTGGTTAATACGCATGTTCTGTCTTACCAGAAAAAAATGTCAGTAATGTAAACAGGCCTAGAAAAGTCTTCATCGTTGCAGTATGTGACTGTGATCTGAACTTGGGATAGATGACTTATAAACATCATGTCCTTTGTATTTATGATGGATGAAATCATTACAGAAAGGAAATGGTGTCATATAAATTTGCTTATTTCACCTACAAAGGAGGATACATAGGGGGTGGTGTCAGTGCCATAATTAGACACTTTGGAGCTGTGTGCCAGGAAGGAAATTGGTGCCCCCCCCCCTCCCTCCCTCCCTCCTTCAAAATATGGACAGTGCACACCATAAACCTTTGGCTGTGGCTTCATGGTGAAGTGGCATGGTCACATATTGTATTAGTACCAAATCACATTACACCACACAGTGTTGTCCATTGTTCACATTAATTCACACAGTGCCACTTGTCCACATTCCACTGCAGTTGTCAATGACCATCAAATGATTTCAGGCCTGCATGCAAGGCTGTGAATGGATGTTTATGTAAAACATGGGTCCTCAAACTGCAGCCCTCCAGATGTGGTGAAACTACAAATCCCAGCATGCCTTGCCACAGTTTTCCTATAAGGGAGTGTTAAAGCTGTGGCAAGGCATATTGGGAATTGTAGTTTAACAACATCTGGAGGGCCGCAGTTTGAGGACCCATGATGTAAAACATCCATTCGCAGCAGTGGCGTAGCTACGTTTTGGGCGCCGCCCCGCCAAGCACCCCTACCCTCCCCCCGCCCCGCCGCCCCACCGCCCATGCAAACCCCCCTCAATCCCCCACAGCCTTACCTATCGCGCTGGTCCCGGCGGCTCCGTTCTTCTGCTGAGGACCACCACAAAATGGCCGCCCCCATACAGCAGACAGTTTCAGAGAACTGTGTGCTATATGGGGGCGGCCATTTGTGGTGGTCCTCAGCAGAAGAACGGAGACGCCAGGACCAGCGAGATCGGTAAGTCTGCGGGGGATTGGGGGGGTTTAACTATAGCACCGCAGCCCCCTGGCGCCCCCACATGCACAGCGCCCCCCCCCCCCCCCCCCGCGGTGGCGGGGGCTGCTGTGCTATAGTTACGACGCTGATTCGCAGTGCGGCGGGGATATTCACAGTGCAGCGGGGGAGGGTAGTTGCATGCCTGTTGGAGGCATTACAAGGCTGGCCCAGCAGCAAACCAAGGTGGGTTGGATACAGTGCAGGTTGAATATAGTGTCCATCGTAGTGTCCATCGCATACAGTGCAGGATATAGGCCCTTATTCTGATTGAGTCGGATGGCTGCGTGTTCGGTCGGACGGCCGATGTTTTGTGTTTGCGCATGTGCAGAGACGTTTCTGCTCATGTGCAAACGCCTCGCACGTCCGAACACTGCCTGAATTCCGTGCAGAAAAGGATTGTACGGACCCATTCGAGCAGGGGGTGGAGAGGGGCGTGAAGGGCTGTTTAGGCTCATTACCATTTGCGTATGCCCCGCGTTTCATAGCCGAATGCCAGCTGCCCGCCCATATCCCTGCTTTCACACAGAGAAATGTCCGAGTGGTCTGGAGCACTCGTGCTGTCTGACCACTCGGTCCATCATTCGATGGTCGGCGAGGATGGGGGATGTTCCCACAGATGGGGGAGTTGTTCACATGAAACATCCACTCTCGGTCCGTTTGCTCAGCATCTTACCGCATCCAGACGGTGTGAGCGATCCATACGGTAGGTGGGGCTAATAAGACTCGGTGGCCGTCCGAAAATACACATTCATCCAAGTAATCTAGAATAAGGGCCATAGTGTGGGTTAGAGTTAGATTTGGGTGACTTATTTTGTTTCTGTGCAGAGTGAATACTGGCTGTATTATTCTTATGTGGCACCCCGACCTGGGCCAATGTGTCCAGTGGGGGCCGTGTTAATAGGGTTGCTAAGTAACCATGTTTTATAATGCCGCCCAGACAGCAGACTTCAAGGGGTTAATACCTGAGGACTGAGGGCACGAACAAAGTGTCCTCAGGCTGATGGACAGCCTGGAGGACGAATAGGAGGACGTGAGGGGCGGACCTGGAGAGGTCAAAGGTCCCAGCACATGGGGAGGACAGCGTGCGTGAAGGGGACAGTAGGAAGAAGGCTGTCCTGAGCGATGGGGAAAGAGAGAAGAGGCGCAGAGGAGCAGCGGACGGAGACCAAGATCAGGAGAAGCCAGCCTGCCTGGAGAATCGCCAAGGAAGAGGCAGTGCGTGGTCCAGAACGGAGTCAGCCGCCGGAGGGGTGACCGAGTGCGGCAGCGCTGCGGCACCCGCACTAGTCCACCCGCTGGCTGAAGACCGAGGAGAGAGAGCCGTGCGGAGCCTGGGACGGAGACCCGACGCCCGGCAGATGAGTGACCAGACCTCGCGTGGGCGGCAGCGTGACGGGCAGGAGCCTGCAACTTGTTCCTGCAACAGGTACTGTCCACACAGGGTCCCCATTCAGGCCGACTCACCCCACTCGCCACTGCAGGACACTAAACCGCTCCCCTTGGAGCGTCCCTACCAGAACCCCCCTCCATTTGGGGTATCAAGACCCCACACCGCCCTCAGCTCCACCAGTAGAATAAGTGGGCATGAAGCCCTATGTCAGGGAGCACCGGACACCCAACAGGGTGAGGACAGCCCCACCTATTTCTTGCTCCACCGAGGAACCCCACGTCAGCCCCACTAAGCGAGGGGTATTAATCCTCTAAGTCAGTGTATCCGGATTGGAGAGTTTCTATTAAGTCGTATGGACGCTACTACTCTGAACTTGCACCAGAGAAGGACCCCACTGCCACCTTCTGGCTAAAAGCTAATATTGCCAGGAGTCAAGTTTTATCCTTGCCTAGGACTACAGTATTCATCCCTCATCCAGGGACATTATCCTATGGTCCATACCTGGGAGGGATGTGTTCAGTACAGTATTAATAAGATATATTTTAAGGTCATAGGGCTTGTCCCGTAATGTTTGTAGTTGGTATGCATTTTGTTTCATGTGGGTCATAGTTTTCTGTGCTTAGGTGGCTAGACCCGCAGCTGGTTGCTAATATTGCAGAGTGAGAGCATCATCTTCCCCGAACCTGTTTAACAGCCTGCGGAAGGTGCGCCCCCACTCTCCAGTGATGCGGGAAGTCCGCAGAATATTTGAATGTGACATTTGTTGATGCTCCTTTGAAGTATTATCCTGCTAGGCGGGTGTAAGACTGGCATTGTAGTGCTAAGCTATTTCAGGCTGGTTACAGACGTTTACGTATATGACAATTGTTTTCTTCACACTTTGCACTTAATAAAACGTAAGTAGTTGTACTGCTGAACGCCTTGCTTTAGTTCCTTGCAGAGGTGTGTTCTCTACGGCAGACGCGGTGAAGAACCTGTGTGGAACCGAGAGCATCCTGCGACTCAAGGTAATCCTTTATCTGCCCCCCCCCCCCCCCCCACCGGCGACATATCACACTTACACTTCAATTTAGATTTCAGTTTGCACTAATTAACCAAATCTAGCTCTTTCTATGCACATGTTTCAGCCCCAGTGCACATGGTTTTGTCCATTTGAGAAAGATTTGTCTTTTGCAATCCACTTGGAATCAGGCCTAATGGCTTTACAAATGATACAGTTGTTGTCTGGATTTGTGTAGCAATAATTCCACACATTAGAGGTGATATTTTTTGTCTTTTGCCCAGGGATTTTTCATACCATGGGCAACAACTATTTCCTCTGGTGCCTGATTTACACAACAACATCCTATTCAACACCACCACCATCATCATCAACATTTTTATTAGAAACCAGCTACACGAATATCCTTCTCATTCTGGTGCACTTCTACAGTAGCATTCCCAATTTCTTTGTGAGCATGTTGATTTCTGTGGGTCATCCCCACATTTGCACAAATGGCAGAAGGAGCCTCTTCTCAGAGTACAGTATTGGAAAGGTCAGGCTCCCACGTGACTCATACATTTTTGTTTGTAATCCATATCTATCAACAAACACAAATGAGATCAGGGACAGCACACACCACAATTTGTACAAAAAAATGTACACCTACAGTGTCACACAATACCCGCATGAGTCCGAAATAATATTCAACTGCAATTTCACCTACAGTGTCACACAATAGCCATAAATAAATAATATTATGGTAGTTCAATTTCACCTAGTATTACAAGTACGTGTCTGGGTCAGAGTTTCCCCATGCTTCTCCCCACCTCTCCCTCACACTCTGAACCTCAATATAAAACTTCAAAGGAGCTCTCAAGACCCACTTCTTCACCAAACCCAGCCATATCTCACCTTAACCCTCTGCTCCATGCTACAGATGGAGCGCCTCTCATTTGCCCACGTCCTGGCGATTCTATCACCAATTGCCAGGACCTGCCATCAGACGGAAGGGGGGTGCGCCTCCCTGCCGCTCCCCCGTCTGTGCCCTCAGCGCCCCCCCCCTAACCCTGCCAGTCTCCCTTATGCATAGACTGGCAAGGATTCCGCACTCTGCAAAGAGACAGGGACGTGCGTGCGTGTGAGATTCTCACGCGTCCCAGTCAGATTGAACTCCTCTCTGCCAGCTCTCACCAGCGGAGGGGATCTGGCGAGGGCTTGTGCTGAATGAGAGGAGCTCCATCTGTGTCTATCCCATCTGTGTCACCCTGTTTGTCTGCCCCTCCCCTTTAAAATATTAGCTCTCATGAACAGGGCCCTCTTCCCTCATGTGCTTTCCCTTCTTTTACTTAAACCAGCTTTGATGGCAACAAATACTGCAGTTTTCTGCCAAGCTGATACTTACTCCAGTGTCCTTTGCTGATGCAGCTATGTTTATGTACTCTGTACTTGTCCTCAATTGTATTTAACCTTTAGTCACTGTTTATGTTATCTTAGCCAATCAGCGTGCTGCCAGTGTTTTCACAACAGAAGCGCTTCCGCATAGCCCGGCGGATAGCGCTCGTTATTTCTAATAGACTGCAGGGACCCCGCTGCCTCCGCCGCCAGCTTTAAATACACAGCGCCGCAGGACAGGTACCCCCCTCCCCCGGCACCGGACAGCGCCGCAGGACAGGTACCCCCCTCCCCCCGGCACCAGACAGCGCCGCAGGACAGGTACTCCCCTCCCCCGGCACCGGACAGCGCCGCAGGACAGGTACCCCCCTCCCCCCGCACCGGGGCGCCCCCACCCCGACTCGCCTGGGGCGCTCCGGTGCCTTGCACCGGCCCTGTACATGTCGACAGATTTTGATATATCAAAAACATGGTACCTTTTCCTGTGTTGACCATTTTCATGTCAACCTTTTGCTTGTGTCAACCTTTTCTCAATGTCGATCTTTTTCATGTGTTGACATATTGCCTATCGACCAGTATTGGTTGGCCTTTTGACTCTCAACCTAGACACCTAGTCATCGTAATAATTTACACCCTCCAAATATAAGCAGTATGACTCGGCAGTGTCAAATTTGGAAAAAAGTTAATAAGTTAAAATAAAAGTAGAAAAAGTTACAACATATACAGTTGTGCTCATAAGGTTACATACCCTAGCAGAATTTGTGATTTTCTGGCCATATGTCAAAGAATATGAATGATAACTCACAAACTTTTTTTTCACTCATGGTTAGTGGTTGGGTGAAGCCATTTATTGTCAAACAACTGTGTTTACTCTTTTTAAATCATAATGACAACAGAAACTGCCCAAATGACCCTGATCAAAAGTTTACATACTCCCAGTGGCGTAACTACTGTAAGGCAGCCGCAGCTGCTGCTTGAGGAAGCAAGCCGCAGCAGGGTCTGTGTGGGCGCCAGCACCCGCTCGACGCACTGACATGCTGCTGCCTGCCGGAGGTGAGTAAGCCGCAGCGCGGGTGCGGCCATGGCAGAGACGACAAATCCCCCCACTGATTCAATTCACTCTTCACAGAGCCGGCTATTGGCTACTTTTTACAGGATGGGTGGGCGGATGTGCGTGCTAGGGCGGCCTGAAATGCGTCGGAGCCAAGGGAAGCAGAAGTGTCTGCTGGTTTCTCTTCCTCTATCCTGCTGCAGCTTCTCCGTTATGCGTGTGATGTCATCACGCGCTTGGAAAACACGGTGGAGAGGAGCCGGAGGGGGGGGGGGTGCCACAAACCTTTTTGGCAGGGGGGAGCAAAATTTATAGTTACGCCACTGCACACCCCAGTTCTTAATACCGTGTACTGCCCCCTTTAACATCAATGACAGCTTAAAGTCTTTTGTGGTAGTTGTGGATGAGGCTCTTTATTTTCACAGATGGTAAAGCTGCCCATTCTTCTTGGCAAAAAGCCTCCAGTTCCTTTAAATTCTTGGGCTGTCTTGCATGAACTGCACATTTGAGATCTCCCCAGAGTGGCTCAATGATATTGAGGTCAGGAGACAAAGCTGGTCACTCCAGATCCTTCACTTTATTCTGCTGTAGCCAATGGCAGGTCGACTTGGCCTTGTGTTTTGGATCATTGTCATGCTGGAACGTCCAAGTACGTCCCATGCGCAGCTTCCAGTATTTTCTGATTACATGCTGCATTCATGTTGCTATCAATTCTGACCAAGTTTCCAGTGCCTTTGTAGCTCACACATACCCAAAACCTCAGCGATCCACCTCCGAGTTTCATAGTAGGAATGGTGTACCTTTCATCATAGGCCTTGAATCCTCTCCAAATGTAATGTTTATAGTTGTGGCCAAAAAGTTCAATTTTGGTCTCATCACTCCAAATGACTTTGTTCCAGAAGTTTTGAGGCTTGTCTCTGTGCTGTTTGGAGTATTGTAAGCGGGATGCTTTGTGGCATTTGCGTAGCAATGGCTTTCTTCTGGCGACTCGACCATGCAGCCCATTTTTCTTCAAATGCCTCCTTATTGTGCATCTTGAAACAACCACGCCACTTTTTTTGAGAGCTGTATTTCAACTGAAGTTATTTGTGGATTTTTCTTTGAATACTGAACAATTTTCCTGGCAGTTGTGACTGAAATTTTTGTAGGTCTACCTGAACATGATTTTCTTTTCCACAGAATTCCTCATTTTCCATTTATCAATTAGAGGTTGAACACTGCTGATTGGCATTCTCAATTGCTTGGATATCTTTTTATATCCCTTTCCTGTTTTATACAGTTCAATTACCTTTTACAGCAGATCCTTTGACAATTCTTTTGCTTTCCCCATGTCTCAGAATCCAGACAAGTCAGTGCAACACTGGATGAAAGCTGCAAGGGTCTTTCAGGAGACCAGAACCCCACTGACCTTTTACACACACACACACACACACACACACACACACACACACTGATTAAAAGCAAACAGATCACAGGTGAGGATGGTTACCTTTAGTAGCCATTCAAACCCGTTTGTGTGAACTTGTGTGCATGCTATCAGGCCAGAATCTCCATGGAATTTAAACTTTTGATCAGGATCATTTGGGTAGTTTCTGTTGTCATTATGATTTAAAAAGAGTAAACACAATTGTTTGACAATAAATGGCTTCACCCAACCACTAACCATGAGTGAAAGAAAAGCTTGTAAGTTATCATTCATATTCTCTGACAAATGGCCAGAAAATCACAAATTCTGCTAGGGTATGTAAACTTATGAGCACAACTGTATATATATATATATATATATATATATATATATATATATATATACCACCACAATAGTTTTATTAGTCGCCCTAGAGCTGGTTCAATGGTGATTCCACTCTTTCCTTACTTATACAAGAACCATACATGTAGTTACATACATAAAATGTTTATTAAAACGTAAATTCTTCTTAAAAAGGCATACAGGTTCTTCACTTCTTGTCATGGAAGTACATTTCTTTAGTTTACAGATGAAATCAAATACCCAACGCTTTTCGTCTTAAAACAAGACTTCATCAGGGGTAAAATTACAATAATCTTCAATTGAGGGATATTCTCAATAAATTCTTAAGGTTTAATTCCTTGAAATTTCTTGATGGTTCTTACTTAGTTTATAAATCAAAGATCTAGTGCTTGTAATATATGATTTTTATCAAGAATATAGTTGTCCGATTCACTCGAACACGATTGATTCTTATAGTGTACCCTTCTCAATTAAACTTGTGGTATGTTCCATGAAGTTTTTCCAATGCAAAAGATACTTTTCTGTTAGTGGAAGGAACCAACTCACCTACTCGTCCTTAAAAGGACTTGGCAACAAGTATGTGGTTCTAAGAAGAAAGATTAATTGCTCCTGATGGTGATGTGTATGTGATCTCTTCCAGGTTCAGACAGCAAGTACAAAAAATATATTGTTCTATTGTTTATGCCAATGGTTCCCAAACTTTTTCGAATCTCGGCACCCTTGAGTATTAGAATTTTTTTCAAGGCACCTTTCTTATTCAGAAACATAGAAAAAAATATTAAATGAAATAAATTATTTTTATATGTCATACTTAGGTTAAATTATGTAGTGAGGGGCAATATTTGTTTCTCTTTGTCCACATATTTTATGACTGGCAGCCACCAGCACTGGCTTTGCCTTTTACATTGAACATAAATAATTTTAATTGATCCTGGAGCACCAATCTAAGGCACCCATTCAAGTGTCCTGAGGCTCCCCAGGGAGCCTAGGCACACAGTTTGGCAACCACTGGTATATGCAATGTCTGTGCACTGTTCCACTGCTTTTATTCACATACATATATAAAAGCTGTGGTTCAACACTAGGGGCCAGATGTGTCAAGCTTCGAAAAGTGATAAAGTGGAGAGTAATAAACAACCAGCCAATCAGCTTCTACCTGTCATTTTTCAAATTCAGCCTGTAACATGACAGGTAGGAGCTGATTGGCTGGCTGTTTATCACTCTCCATTTTATCCATTTTTGAATCTTGATACATCTGGCCCTGTGTGAGCTGAGCTACAAAATAAAAATACTGTACATCTGTGTATTCTTCAATATGGATTAAAAAACAACATTATTAAAGAAAATAAAGACTCCAATAAAAGGAATGTTTAGTGCAGAAAAACATAATCGTATGACTGTGTAAATCATATACAATCAAAGTGTAGATTACATGTCAAAGAATGAAAACCGCTAAGGCAGTCAAACAACTGTTCAGAACTGTCGCATATGCTTGATGTTTGACCAGGTATCTGCTCCATTTGTGAGGCCAAAGTTATAGAGGCAGGGATGATAGCCATCAACACACCTCCTCCAAGCACTTCAGCCACAAAAGTGACAGTCCCTGTCACTGAAGTTCTCGCTTTATTAATCTGTGCATGGCAATTTTAATATCCAACTTAAAAAATGTGAGTGTGGACAATTCCATTTTGCTGGACACTGTAAATAAAACATTTTGGTTTCCTATACTGTTTTTCTATTCAGTAGGCTTTCCTCTTTTTTTGTGCTTTACAGTATGTATATATTGCCACCTACTGCCAAAGCAAAGAATAGAAGAACATGTTTTTGTTATACATATAGGATGTTTTTTATCACTGTGACTCTCTAGCACAGTAATACACAGCGGTATCATCAGTTCTCATGCTGTTCATTTGCAAAGATACCATGTTGTTACTGTTGTCTGCAGAGATTATCATTCGTCCTTTAATTGCATCAGCATAGTGTGTGGTTCCTGAATGTATCCGGCACAGCCATTGTAATCCACTGCCGGGACTCTGCCTGACCCAGTGGATCCAATAGCTACTGAGCGTTATTTCAGAACCTTTACAAGTCAATGTATGAGAGTTTCCAGGCTTTATCACCGCTGGGTCTGACTGGATAAGTTGGGCTTCAGACAGAACGCCTATAAAATACACAATAATAAGTTAGCTCACAAATATCTTACATCACTGTAACATATATAAGAAACTCTTATAATAGATAATAAATAATATCTATACATAAGGTTAATACGAATGTTCTGTCTTACCAGAAAAAAATGTCAGTAATGTAAACAGGCCTAGAAAATGTGTCATTGTTGCAGTATGTGGATGTGATCTGAACTTTGAGAGAGATGACTTATAAACACCATTTATATGTATTTATGATGGAAGAAATGATTGGAGAGAGGAAATGATGTCACATGAATTTGCTTACAGAGGATGGCTCATTTACTGCACTTAGATGATTTCTAAAGACTCAAGTTGAAGAAGTATAGAAAACAATGTATTATTTCTATATCTAGGTCAGAAAAGCATTAAACAAAGATGATCATGTAGCAAATAAATTTCAGAAGAATTTTGAAAAATACTTTAATGTTATTTACACTGTTTCCATGTAATTTATAGTCTAATATTCTATACACAGAAGTGCTCTCGATATATAACACTGAATCTAGAAGTGATAGAATTATTACACACATACTGTACATTATACTAGCACAGCCACCCCGCTTCAGGATTAAACACCGCTTTGGAACGAGAATAGCAGGGAGACAACCATGCAAGCAGCAGCAATCTGTGGTTCCCATGTGGCACTGAGGTCATGTAATCAGTGTGCCCTTATACCTAGAATCTAACCAGGAAAAACTATACATTATAATAATATGACAGAGATACATGCAATGCCACCTTCAATAATGTTGAAAATTGTCTAAATTTTAAATTACCTATAATATTTTTGTTTATCTTGAACACACACAGTAAACACATATGACACAGCTGCAGGTACTGTAAATAATTAATAGACCAAAATCGAGGTATGAAGAGCATGGTCTCTTTAGTTTCAGTTGTTATTATTATTATTATTATTATTATTATTATTATTATTATTATTATTATTATTATTATTATACAGCAATGGTTAATAAACCTTATCCAGTCAATGAATTTACGATGTCTAGATCGACCATGTTATTGGCGACTATGCTTAGTCAAATGCATCTAGTTAGACGCCTAAAGATAGTAGACCACGTCTAGATCAACAGTAACAGAAGTTAGACACAAACGGCAGGTCGCCTGGAGCATGGTCACATGGTCGCAATGAGTTTTTCAAAAAATTTTGTGCAGGTCGACTTGGTTTGACTTGGTTCATAATTTACTATCCAAGTGGACATAGTGTTAGATTATAATAGTGTCCCCGAATCTTGGCGTGCGCCAGCAACACGGCGCCGCCATCTGACTGTGACGCGCGTGCGTCCCCCACGCACGCGCACCACAGTATCCGGGCGACGGGGCGGCGAGGCGGACGCATTACTGTCCGCCTCCCGCTCAAGGGGCAGGGGGGGGACCCGAGAAGGCTACGGGGGTTGCGGTCGCCCGGTGTGGGCACCGGGCGACCGAGGGCAGTACCGTCAAAAGGGGACGCGCGCACCTCGTGCGCGCGCGTCCCCTTCCGGCATACAGATGGCGGTGGGGCACGGGATGGCGATGGCGACGCCATCGCCATCCCCTGCAAAGATGAGACCCGTTACATCTGTAATTCCCTCAGAAGACCTGCCTAAAGTCATTCATGCATTTATAGCATCACGCCTAGACAACTGCAATGCTCTCTACCTGGTTCTCCCATCAAAAGAATTGCACCGCTTGCAGCTGGTACAAAATGCAGCCGCCAGACTATTAACTAACCAGCCCCGCTCCTGCCACATTACTCCAATTCTCTACTCCCTTCACTGGCTACCTGTAAAATGGCGAATTGTTTTCAAGATTGGATTACTCACTTACTAGGCCCTACATGACCAAGGCCCAAGGTACCTGCAGTAGCTGCTGATTCCTTACTCTCCTACTCAATTACTACGATCCGTTGAAGAAGGACTACTAAAGGCCCCCATACACTAGGGCGACTTGTCCTTAGGACAAGTCGCCCCCGACTTCCCCCTGAGCTTCCCCGGCTGCTCCCCGGGGGAGCTTGATTAGATTGGCACTTGATGTGCCATTTTTTACATGTGATAAATCGTCTCGATTTATCACATGTAAAAAACCCGGGGAGCAGGGGGGGTGGGGGGGGGGGGGGCTAAGAGGTGAGAGCTGGTGGGAGCAGGGGGGCTGGGGACGCTGCGGGGGACACATCTGTGTCCCCCGCTGCTGGGGACACAGCGTCTGTGCGGCGATAAGGTAGAGGGAGCAGGGGGGGCTGGAGACGCTGCGGGGGACACGTCTGTGTCCCCCGCTGCTGGGGACAGCGTCTGTGCGGCGATAAGGTAGAGGGAGCAGGGGGGGCTGGAGACGCTGCGGGGGACACAGGCTGCATAGAGCCGGGCAGGGGGAGCCGGCCGGGAGCTGTCAGTAATGAATAAAAAAAAAAGCCCATACAATGAATGGGCAGCCTGTGATTGGCTGCTGAGCGCTCTCTCAGCCAATTGCTGACTGGCTGAGAGAGCGCTCAGCCAATCACAGGCCGCCCATTCATTGTATGGGCTTTTTTTTTATTCATTACTGACAGCTCCCGGCCGGCTCCCCCTGCCCGGCTCTATGCAGCCTGTGTCCCCCGCCCGCAGCGTCTCCAGCCCCCCCTGCTCCCTCTACCTTATCGCCGCACAGACGCTGTCCCCAGCAGCGGGGGACACAGACGTGTCCCCCGCAGCGTCTCCAGCCCCCCCTGCTCCCTCTACCTTATCGCCGCACAGACGCTGTCCCCAGCAGCGGGGGACACAGACGTGTCCCCCGCAGCGTCCCCAGCCCCCCCCCTGCTCCCTCCACCACCCCACTAGGTCCCAAGTCGGGTGGTCGGACGTGCAGCAGGTCCGACCACCCGACGCAGATCCGATGCGCACGGGACCGCGCATCGGATCTGAGGGAACATCAAAACTAGACGATTTTGGTCCGATTTCGGCCAGATCCGACTGATCTGGCTGAAATCTGACCAAAATCGGCTAGTGTATGGGGGCCTTTACAGTACCCAGAATGTCCCTGAATTCATCTGGGGGTCGAGCTTTCAACTTTGTTGCTCCAACTCTATTGAACTCTCTTCCTCGCACAGTGCGAGAAGCCCCCACTGTAGAATCCTTTACAAATAGACTAAAAACTTTTTTCTCTATTTACTCAGGCATTTCACTGACATCCATTGTTAAGCTTGTTTTGTATTTTAAGCTGTAAAGACAATGGTACAGCACTTTGCGTCCTATTGGGAGAAAAGTGCTATATAAATATCATTATTATTATTATTATTATTATTATTATTTCAAATTTGACTTTGCTCTTAAGCCACATCGGTTTCCTTTTGACATTTGTTCTTTTATTTACGCTAACAATACATATATCAGTGCCCTCCATACCTCTAAATAATTCATTACAATTTCTATCCTTTAAGGAATCCTCAAACTTACCAAAGTTTGCTTTTCTGAAATGTAAGGACCAAGTTGCTCCAATATCTTTGTTAAAATTTTAGTCAAATGTGATCATATTGTGATCACTGTTCCCCAATGTCTCCCTAGGATACGGTCGGTTGGTTGACCTAAAGATGGTTGACAGTCATTAGGTCGACACTACTAGGTCGACATACTGCAAGGTCAACCGGGGTCTAGGTTGACATGGGACACGTCATTAGGTCGGCACAAGCATTTGGTCAAAATGGTCTAGGTCGACAGTGAAAAGGTCGACATGGGTTTTTTACTATTTTTTGAGCTGACATGTGCTGACAGGCGGTATTTCATGGCCTACCATTCACTAGGGCGTGGTGGGAGAATAAAATAGTGTGCCGAGCGCTGCAAAGCACCATGATCAAAGCATGGCGAGTGCAGCGAGCCATGTGGTGGGACATGGTGCAGTTAAAACTGTTTCCATGTCGACTGTGTCAACATTCGGGTAAAAAAACAGTGAAAAACCCCATGACTGTCGACCTAGACCAGGTCGACCTAATGCTTGTGTCAAACTAATGAACTGTCGTCCTTGTCCCATGTCGACCTAGACCCCTGTTGACCTTGCATTATGTCGACCTAGTGGTGTCGGCCTAATGACTGTCAACCATCTTTAGGTCAACCATACAATCCATACCCATAATTATTCTAGTGTACTTATATTATTACTTTTCTTTTGTGCTGCTTTTAGTACTACAGTTTTCACCTGCCATTGCAGGACACACCCCTGAGTGACAATAGGTGAAGCATGGAACACCCCTCAATGGCAATCCAGTTTTCGAAAGTAGTCAAGTATGGTCTTGGCCAGTGGGTCAAATTATGAAAATAGCAATAGTCTATAATACAACTACTATTATTTTTTCTTTTTGCATTTCTATTATTCATTCTAATATCTTAAATTGTTTATGTTAGAGTAAATATGTTTGTAGCACTTTCAAAAGTTTTAGAAACGTGTCTCAAAAGACATAGTTTAGTACAACACTTATATAATTTCTCATCTTTAGATTAGTAATTAAGTTTGAGTTAAGAGTAGAAAATGTCATGCAAATTGTCCAAGATCTTGAAAGAGATTAAGACGATAGAAAAAAATGTATTATTTCTATATCTAGGTGAGAAAAACATTAAACAAAGATTATCATGTAGCAAATACATTTCAGAAGAATTTTGAAAAATACTTTAATGTTATTTACATTGTTTCCATTTAACTTATATTCCAATAGTCTATGCACAGAAGTGCTCTTTATATAACACTGAATCTAGAAATGATATACAGGTTGAGTTTCCCTTATCCAAATATCCGTTATCCAAATTATTCTGAAAACCATACGTTCCAAAATGTGAAGAATTTTTTTTTTCTTGCTAAAAGCCTACTGGGGACAGATCTGTAATAGCACTACTGAGGACATGATATGTAACTGGCACTACTGGGGACATCTGTAACTGGCACTACTGGGGACATCTGTAACTGGCACTACTGAGGACATGATATGTAACTGGCACTACTGTGGACAGATCTGTAATAGCACTACTGAGGACATGATATGTAACTGGCACTACTGGGGACATCTGTAACTGGCACTACTGAGGACATGATATGTAACTGCCACTAAATATGTGCAAGACAATGATTGCTTAGCATTCAAATTGAGTGCCTGAGATAGTACACAAACTTTGTTTCATGTTTTTAAACCTTGTTTTATGCACAAGTAAAATATTTGTGTGTGTTTCGTGTGTTTATACAACATAAATGCAAGATACCTCAAGCTACATCACTGAAATATAAAAATATGCTGAAATACGGAATAATCCTTTATCCAAAATTCTTCTAGTCCTGAGCATTTTGAATAAGGGATACAGAGGGTAGGGCCAGGGCCACTATCCCCGCAGCCAGCATGACTGCAAGCACCCCCCCCCCCTTACACAACTGTACCTTCCACCACAGGTTGTCTCCGGCCGCCAGCGGTGTAGCTAGGTGCCACGGTGCCTGGAGCAAGGGCATGTTTCGCGCCCCCCCTTTCCCGATTTGTAGTAGGCAGGGCTCTTGCAAAAAGGGGACGCGGCCTTACATTATACCACACACCGTAATGCCCATTGCACTTAAAGCCACATGCTGTGATGCCAATTACACATAAGGTCACACATGATGCCCATTACATACTATATAACAAACTGTAATGCCTATTAAACGTCACACAGACATTACATAGTATAATGCCCATTATACATTATGCCACACACCATAATGCCTATTACACGCTGCGCCCCACACTGTGATGCCAATTACACATTGCGCCTTACACCATGATGCCCATTACACATTATGCCTCACACGGTGATGCCCATTAGATGTTGCGCCTCACACCGTGATGCCCATTACACACTATTTGACACACTGTAATGCCCATTACATATTATATGGCACAGGACAGACAGGGGGGGCAAAGATGGACAGATAGAAAGATGGACGAGGGGAGGGGGAGCACAGGTGGATGGATCAAGGGGAGCATAGACAGATGGGGACAAAGTACCATGTTGGGGGACAGACTGACAGATGGATGGAGGGGCAGCATAGACAGAGGGAAGAGTTGGGGGGGCAAAGACAAACAGATGCTGGGATGCTCACCATTACTTTCTCTCCTTCATCAGACAATGGCAGTGGCTCCTCCTCCCTGTGCGAAGCAAAGGCATCAGCAGTGTGTCCTCTCCCTCTTCTCCCCCCTTCATGGTGAGGCTATGGGCAGAAGTGTGAGCAGAATGCTTATCCCCCACCAGCTACTGCTCAGGTGAAGTGATTTAGGGTATTGGGGCGAGTCTGTCACCACTCTGCCAGGTGGACAAGCACATTCCCGCAGCTGGATCATCAGAAGTGCGGCTAGTCCCCACCCCACACACCGCACGGCTCCGGGCTGCGTCTAGTCTCCCCCCCCCGCCTCCCCCCCTCCATGCTCACGCCTATGCCGGGGCTGGGACGCCTGGCTAGGAGATGTGCACTGCTATTTAAAATTCACATCTCCCGCTGGACCGCGCTAGCCAATAGGCGCTCGCGGTCCAGCAGCCACCAGTTGATTGGCTGCTGGACCGCAAGCGCCTATTGGCTAGCGGTCCAGCGGGAGAGGTGAATTTTAAATAGCACCGTGTCACGGACTTCCACAGCGGAGACTCGCCGGGAGCCAGCGAGGGAGGGAGATGGCGGCAGCGCGGCAGGGAAACGGGCGAGTTGGCGGTGCCGGCGCAGCTCCGGCGCCATGATACCTTCCTGCGCCCGGAGCTGGTGCTCCACCGGCACCGCCCTCGCTACGCCTCTTCCGGCCGCCCCCACACCTCAACAGTCTCAACAGTGGCGGGCTGTGGGTCATCCGCAGCCTGCCACACACACACACACACAGCCCCCTTCATTGGTGATTTAGCTTCTGCCCTGCTGCCATTAACACAGGCAGTGCAGTAGGCAGCAGGACCTTGGAGCCCCCAGAGAATGCCCCTGGCTCGTGATAGCGACATCACAAAGCACGCCAGACGTTAAGTCGCCCGAAGTCACTGCAGGTCCGTGGCTATACTGAATGAGGAGCTCCGTGGAACAATCAGCGTGTGGCCGCCCAACCGTTAAATAACTAAATAAGAGGGGGGCCCACAGTGGGATTACAGTGTGTTGCTGCAGTCTCCCACCTGCCCGGTAAATAAATAAATAGAGGGGGGGGGGCTGTTATCTCTGAGTAGGATGCAGTGGCTGCAGCCTATGAACCACTGGGGTCTGAGGCTAGTTACTGTAGATTGTTTGTTAGTTAAGGGGCGGGCTGACTATATTGTCAGTCCCGGGCCCCACAATTTCTGGTGGCAGCCCTGTCAACATTGACGAAGGTCATAACAAGCAAAAGGTCAACATGTCTTTGGTTGACAAAGGAAAAGCTCGACACACATTTAGACCGACTTGTTACTTCACGAACCAAGTGGGCATAAAGGTGGAATATAAGATTGCGCAAGACACAGTAAGGCACTGTGCTGAAAGCACAATGAGTGCAACAAGCCATGCAAGCCACGGTTCACGAATATGGTGTACATGTCGACAGATGTTAACATAGACATCAAAAACATGGAAAACTTGTGTCAAACTGACCCAAACTTCTGCTTGTGTCAACCTTTTGTCAAAGTCGACCTAGACCATGTCAACCTTTTTTATGTGACAACCTATTACCTGTCAACCAATAGTGGTTGGCCTATTGACTGTCAATCTAGACACTGCCATCCTAAGCAGTGTGACCCTGCAGTGCCAAGTTTGAAAAAGAGTTTATAAGTTAAAATAAAAGTGAAAACAGTTGATAAAGAAAATAAAGCCTCCAATAAAAGGTAAGTTTAGTGCAGAAAAACATAAACGATGTAAGTGCTTTTCACTCAAAGTCTACGTGAGGTGTCAAAAAATGAAAACTGTTAAGGAAGTCAAACAACTGTTCAGAACTGTCACATATCCTTAATGTGTGACTGGGTATCTGCACCATTTGTGAGGCCAAAGTTATAGAAGTAGGGATGTTTACCATAAACACATACGTCATTTGCAACAAGTTCATGAAATTTATTTGACAAGATTAGAATGTAATTAACACCCATATAATCAACCTTCTCATTACTGCTCAGGGGTAGTCCTTCTAAAAGATTGGTTTGTGGGGGCCCAAACACACCAAGCACTTCAGCCACAAAAGTGACAGTCCTGCCAGTGAAGTGCTTGCTTTATTAAACTGTGCATGGCAATTTTAAGATCATAAAAATGGGTTGGAGGACAATTCCATCTTGCTGGACACATCTGCAAATATAACAGTTTGGTTTCCTATCCTGTTTTTCTATTCAGTAGACTCTCCTATTTTTTGTGCTCTACAATATGTATATAGTGCCACCTACTGCCAAAGCAAAGAATAGAAGAACAGGTTTTTGTTACACACATGGCATGTTTTCTATCACTGTGACTCTCTAGCACAGTAATACACAGCGGTATCATCAGTTTTCATGCTGTTCATTTGCAAAGATACCATGTTGTTACTGTTGTCTGCAGAGATTATCATTCGTCCTTTAATTGCATCAGCATAGTTTGTGCTTCCAGAATATATGTTACACAGCCATTGTAATCCACTGCCGGGACTCTGCCTGACCCAGCTTATCCAATTGCTACTGAGTGTTATTCCAGAACCTTTACAAGTCAATGTATGAGAGTTTCCAGGCTTTTTAAGCACTGGGTCTGACTGGATGAGTTGGGCATCAGACAGAACACCTATAAAATAAATAAAAATAAAGCCAGTTCACAGATATCTTACACCGCAATAATATCTATACAATAGGTTAATATGAATGTTCTGTCTTACCAGAAGAAAATATCAGTAATATAAACAGGCCTAGTAAAGTCATCATTGTTGCAGTATGTGGCTGTGATCTGAACTTTGAAGAGATTTCTTTAGAAACACCAAGTGCTCTGTATTTATTCTGGATGAAATGACTGGACAAAGGAAATGATGTCACATAATTTTGCTTATGTCACCTACACAGGGGAATACATATGGGGAGGTGTCTGTGGTGTAGTGAATGGCTCATTACTGCACTTAGTGTAGAGGATTTTAAAAAACACAAGAAGTATATAAAACTATTATCTATACTGAGATGAGAAAAGAATCTAAGAATACCATGCAGCACATGAATTTCAGAAAAATTTGGCAAATACTTCAAGGTTATTATTTACTTTGTATGATTTACCTTTTACTTCTTTGCTCATACTGTGGCAGTCATGCCTTCCAATCACAGAATTTCATGACGTATGGTATGCCACAAGATAATTTACACCATGCAATACACAGTTTAACTGCAAGTGGCAAATGGACAGTGGACAGTGTTCCCCGATAAGCTGTCCAATCACATTCTGGCAGTGCAGTCACTCAGATTTTAAATCGTCACTTTGCTCTGGACTTCTCCCAAGGATATAGATACGGATGACTGGCGGTCATAATACTGATGCCGACATCCCAAAGGAGGGAAACCCGGCGGGGCTCAGGTAAATATACATACTCTTCCTCTGCCCCCCGAACCCTTCCTTCTAGTAGCCTAACCTGTCCCCCTCTGCCTGATTGTAACCCACCCTACTAGTGCCTAACCCTTACCCTTGCACCTTGCTGCCTAATCTTAACCCCCTGTACCGCAGCCTAATCCTACAGTAACTCTCGTTTGCTAGTCCCTAAACCTAACCCACCCCTTACTGCAACCTAACCCACATCTTCCCCTCCCCCAGGCTAATCCTAAGTACCCCCACTATTGCCTAAACCTAAGCCCCCTTCCACAGCCTGACCCTAAACCACTCCGTATACTCACCAATTGGGATGCCAACTGTCAGTATTTCTGCATTTGCATCTTGATCCTTGCAATGTTCTGGCACCAGTTTTCTAATGCCAATTGGGATGCTGGCGATGATATACTGAATGCCAGCATCCTGACTACTGGGATGCTGACTTCATCCCCTCCCAAACTTGATTTATATGCTACCATATGCTATTGGACTTTAATCCAGTATTGACCTTGTAGTGCACTTTACTGTGGCAACAATGTAAAATGGCACACATAACTTTGGGGAGTCCCAAAGACTGACTCCCTTGGGATTTCCCTCAGTATCGGGGGGAACCGCATATGCTCCTCAAGTCGAGGGTTCGCATTGTATGTTTACTTATTTTAACCCCTGGATGGCCCTACTGGAAAGTGGAGGTGATTATATGTATGTTTGTGTGTGTGTGTGTGTGTGTGTCTGTGCGAATGTGTGTATGCATGAATGATAATAAAATTCTACAGTTCAGGGTATCATTGTGTATTTATTTTAACAATGGTCATGCTGTGGGACTACAAGTCCAAAAACAGTGGTGAAAGCTGCTCAATCAAACTGGTAATGCCCCCCAGGTGCTGCAAGGGAGGGGGGTTTAACCCCCAGCACACCAAAGGGCATTAGTAATAAGATTTGAAAAACCAACATAACAGAGGGTCATTCAGAGATCTTAGTTACATATATTTTGCAAAAGATACGGTAAGCTACAAGCCCAAGAAGCTTGCTGTGACTTGTAGTTCCACAGCACAACCCAATGTTATTTACATTTTTCTATTTTTTTTTTTTTTACAATTACTATCAGCCTGGCACCCACTGCCTAGAGCTGTTGGGGACAGATCCGGGCTTCAGCCCTGGATGAGAGAAACCTGGGACCTCATTCAAGGCTGACCAGCCAGGGTGATAATGCTTTGGCCCGAGGGCCTTGTATAAAAAGTGTCCCCCAGCTGTGACATTACACTGCTGGCTGTTGGAGCCCAGCACTGGTTCCAAAATGTGGGATACCCCTACTCTTTTTGTCCGCTGTATTTTTGGAACCAGGATCGGTCCAAGAGCCTCGTGCTGGTTTCTTAAATACAGGGGATCCCTACACTTAGTTCCCCCAAATTCCGGAAACCAGGACAGGCTCAAAGAGCTTGTCATGACTCAGGGTTTGAGACATACTTACCTCCGCTCCAGGTGCTTGGTAAGACTTGCTCATCTTAGCGGGCATCGCTAAACACAGCCTGCGGCCTTGTTTCTCACTACCTCCCAGCACTGGGGCTTCTCTCTGTTACAGGACTCAGGCCTTTCCATGTGCACACCCAACATTGTTTGTGTCTCCAACATGGGAGTGGCCATATCGGTTTTATTACTAGGAGTTCAACAGCCAATCCGGGAATGGTTTTCTGACATCATCCTGCAACAACCAATCAGTTACAGGCTCCACCAATATATACCCTGAGACTGGAACCATGAATCAGTCAGTACAATGATGTCCTAAGGCAGGCATGCCTTTTTTGTGCCAAGGGCCGTTTGTATGGGGAAGAAATCCTTCGGGGGCCATATGTAAAAATTTCTATTACAAATTGTCCTGCTGCAGCCGTCCCACGCTCCGGCGGCTGTCGCTGAATAGGACTGACAGTTTCCATAGTGATACCCACCGCATACCTGCAGTCAGGGCTGCCAAGAGAAATCCTGGGCCCCGGTACAACAGCGTCACGGGGCCCCCCTGGAGTGGCGAGCAACAGAAAAGAGGTGTGGCCATTAAAGGATATAGGGGTGTGTACCACACCATATACCCTTTATGCAACACAAGGGGGTTTAGAAGAGGAGGAGATGGGGGGTGGGAGAGGGGATGGTATAGGATGGGAGGGGGTGGTAAAGGAGGAGGAGATGGGGGTGGTAGAGTATGAGGAGAAGGGGGTGGTATGGGGGAGAGAGGGGGTAGAGGAGGAGAGGGGGTTGGTAGAGAAGGGAGAGCAGGCAGTTGTTATATAAATTTCTTTGCGCCTCCTAATCCTTCAGAGTGAAAAGAGGGGTCGATTCAGACACGTTATTTTGGATCCAAATTCGGCCCTATCCCCGATGGTCGTGAGCCTGCACAGACCCTGGGAGCCAATGAGAGGGGGGCTGCAACAGGCATCACTGTATCTCTGCACACCCCCAGCAGAGGTATTCGTGTGCTGAACCAAACCTCTCTACCTCCCCTCACAATACACGCTGGGTACCCCTGTCACTAATGCTTTCGGCAGCTGGAGTATCTGTAATTGGCATAGATGGCAGTGGCTCCCATAATCAGTGCAGCAACGACAGCGGGTCCCTGACATTAGCGCCGGCGGTAGAGGGGGTTCCTGACCCCTCTATACCCACTATATCACTGACCGCTCTATACCAACCACTACATCACTGACCGCTCTATACCAACCACTACATCACTGACCGCTCTATACCAGCCACTACATCACTGACCGCTCTATACCCAACCACTACATCACTGACCGCTCTATACCCAACCACTACATCACTGACCCCTCTATACCCGCCACTACATTACTGACCGCTCTACACCCGCCACTACATCACTGACCCCTCTATACCCGCCACTACATCACTGACCGCTCTACACCCGCCACTACATCACTGACCGCTCTATACCCGACACTACACCACTGACCGCTCTATACCCACCACTACATCACTGACCGCTCTATACCCGCCACTACATCACTGACCGCTCTATACCCGACACTACACCACTGACCGCTCTATACCCGACACTACACCACTGACCGCTCTATACCCACCACTACATCACTGACCCCTCTATACCCAACCACTACATCACTGACCGCTCTATACACACCACTACATCACTGACCCCTCTATACCCACTACATCATCACTGACCGCTCTATACCCGCCACTACATCACTGACCGCTCTATACCCGACACTACACCACTGACCGCTCTATACCCACCACTACATCACTGACCCCTCTATACCCAACCACTACATCACTGACCGCTCTATACACACCACTACATCACTGACCCCTCTATACCCACTACATCACTGACCGCTCTATACCCACCACTACATTACATACCCATCTGCACCCTATGCTACTGAACTCATATACTGTACATACAGTAGGTACACAGTGTATATTTTTATATCTATACCACTGACCGCTCTATACTCTACACTACATCACTGACCGCTCTATACCCACCACTACATCACTGACCTCTCTATACTCGCCACTACATCACTGACCTCTCTATACCCGCCACTACATCACTGACCTCTCTATACCTGAGACTACATCACTGATTTCTCTATACCTACCACTACATCACATACCCATCTGCACCCTATGCTACTGAACTCATATACTGTACATACAGTAGGTACACATAGTATATATATATATATATATATATATATATATATATATATAGATAGACTTGGAGAGAAGATGCGGCACACCATTCACGTACAAAACGATTCTTTAATGCATTAAAGAATCGTTTTGTACGTGAATGGTGTGCCGCATCTTCACATGCAGGCACCCATGCAGTATCCCACCTAGGAGGCTGTGCCGGACACCTTGGATCGCTATATATTATATATATTATATTTATATATATATATATATATATATATATATATATACACACACACACACACACACACGTATATAAACACAAATGCTCATATATTGGAATATACAGATTGTATAGACATATACAATTGTCAGAAACACATATACAAATGGTTCATATACACACACACACACACACACACACACACACACACATAACTATATATATTTTTATATAGCGCTACAGATGCTAATATCTATATACAAGTACCAGATACTGTAACAACAGCTCCCCCCCCCCACACACACACACATACAAAACACTGACATGTATTTTTCCACACAATCACATGCAGACACACACACACACACACACACACACACAACACACACACACACATTTAATGGAAGCACATTTAATGAAAGCAACAGGGCCCACCCACATAGGTACTTAAGTTACACATATTCTTACACACATAGACATACTTAGTCCATTCCACACAGCACTGACATGTTTTTATTAAGTTAACAACTATTATAAGAGATATCCCAAAGCACTCACCCAGCAGCAGGCAGCTCCTGTAAATGTGTGACTGTGCACCGTGGAGAAGGGAGGAAGCAGGAATTGAAGCTGCCCGGGAGGAGAGAAGAGGAGCCTGAGGTCAGGAAACATGGGGGGGGGGGGGGGCTAGCCTGCGTGAGCTCAGCTCATTGGTTGCACTTGCTGTCCCAGGGAAAGAGGGACTGCACAGTGCACAGCTGTGGCACATGGGCTACGTTCAGTCAGTGCACTCACACTGCGTCTGTCTACTCTCCACACTGTCGGCTGTCAGAGAACAGTCAGGCTCAGCAGCACACGCTGCCTGCAATGCCTCCCGGCCAGCCACAGATATGTACGGCACATCTGTGACCCCAAACAGTTCCACTGACACCCTGCCCAGCACGCCACTGATGCTGACATTCCCAGCATCATGGAGCCGCGCTGCCGCTATATGAGGAGGCGGGGCTGCGGCGGAAGAGGAGGACAGCGGGTGGGAGGAGGCTGCTGAATGGAGCAGGAGAGCCATCGCTGACCGGGCTTAGGCAAATTCGGGGGCGTGGCCTAATCGCGGACCCGTGGCCACGCCCCCTTTTATAAAAAAAACTTTTTTTTTTTTTTTTGTGTCAGGACCCGGGCCCCCCTGGCAGGCCCGGGCCCAGGTAAAATGTACCCGCCCCCCCTGCCTCTCGGCGGCCCTGCCTGCAGTGACTTCATCCAGCAGTCTTCTTCATTGCCCCTGCAAGCCTGAGCCTAATCTCATCAGTTGCATATTGGCTCATCCTATCCTTCAGAGACTCCATCTTCCCCTTTGTAGGGGAACATGGATCACTGATCTGTGCAAGGTTCTGGCAGACTCGCCTGCCAGAACCAGGTCTATTGTTCTGGCAATTTTTGTGAATGTTAAGGCTGCAATTTGAAAAATCACACAATATCACATTTGTGATGTTTATGTTTTCTGTGATAAAATATCTTGATGCAATTTTGAATGTGCAATTTTGTTTGGTCATGGCAAAATGTGCGATTTTTACCGCAAACTGAACACTATTACATTTGTGATTTGTGGTACAGTAAATGTGTGATTTTGTCAGTTTTAACCCCCCCAAAAAATGCACAATGTAAAAATCCTACCCTATTACAGGTCCCCCATAGAATCATACACATAAATTAAAAAACAGTTGCAATAATAGTAAAATACATGTATAACAAATGTGAATTCACATACATGCACCCCTTTCCTCAATTTATAATACTGTATGATAGGTTTAGCAGCAGTCAATAGCCATGTTCCTATATTAACTTTAAAATGTGGTGGATACATTCATTCCTTTAGGAGTCAAATAGGACAGTATGTCTAGCAATATCATAAATAACATACTCGGGGTAAGCTCTCTCAGACGGAAAATGCATTAAGTTAATGTTAATAATACTATAGGAACAAAAACAGGTCCAAGTTACATGATTTTAGGTATATTTACTTCTTTATCAATTTTTAAGAAAACCCAGATCCAAGTCCAAACCCCAAAATATAGAGGATGCAAAACAAGAAACAAAAAAAACAAAACAAACCTGACAAAACATGACAATGATTTAAAGCCAAAACATGCTTAAAGACTGCATGAGTGTACCTATTGCATACACTGCTGAAAAGAGTTTGCAACATCACATGCATGGCCCTTATTCTACTCGGCTCGGTACGGCCCGCGTGCGGCCGTACCGCCGATGTTTTTGTTCTGCACATGCGCAGAGGTCATTCTGCGCATGTGCAGCCCCCTTCGCCGCAGACGGATTTCGTCCGCCGCAAAGGGGGCGTATAGGGGCGTGAGGGGCTTCAGCCCCTCATTACCCTATGTGTACGCCCCGCGTTTCATGGGCGTTCCCATGCAAACGCGGGGCGTATGCATGGTAATGAGGGCATGACGCCCTCATTACCATGACATGGGGGCGGAAAGCTGACGTCGCCGGATGTCAGCTTTCAGCCCCCTTTCAAGCTCCCACACGGACGATTGTCCGTGTGGTCTGAGCTTGCGGGAGCTGCCGCGGCGTGCGGGCCTGCCTTCGATGGTCGTCGACCATCGAAGGCAGGGGGCAGCTCCCACCATGGTGGAGGCGTAGCCTCCACCATTTTTGTGCGGATCGCCAGCCGTCCGTGTACGGACGGCCGTGGCGATCCGTCGGGTGGGCGGCCCTTGGTTTGTGCGGTCGGAGCCCCGTGTGCGGCTCTGACCGCACCAACCAGAATAAGGGCCCATGGATGGTCTTAAGCGTGGCCTCACAGCTCTGTTTTTGTTACTTTCTTGGTCCTGGAGATGCTGGGCTTGCCCCTGGAGATGTATTGTCTGCAGGGCTGGCACCTACACTGTGAGAGAAGTGGGGTGGGGTGCTGCACACAATGGTCCAGTTCAGCACTCGGCTCTTGTCGCTTAAATTTAGTGTCACCCATTGGTGTGTGACATCCAGGAGCAGTGGTGGCTCCAGAGGTGGAGCTGCAGCACAGTTTAAAAATTGAATAGGGAAAACACACATCTGCCAGTGAGTCAGTTTGGAATGGTGGTTGGTGGCAGTGGGTGTGGCTCCCTTATTCGAATTTTGAACTGTGCTGCAGCCCCCAATTCACATTATGTCACTCAGTTATCCAAATTCTCATTATGCATCCCCCACTGTTACCCACCTCCTTATATTCTAAGAATCTGGAACCAATAGTCTGCGTCAAATGAGTCCTTTATTCTGTGCATTGGTTTTTCCCAGGACTTTCTTATTCCTCTTCCTTACTACTCCTTCCTGGGTCCTAAAGCCCATTTTGCATGTACAGTATACATATCAAATATAAAGCTTATGCCATAACCAAAAGGACACGGTTGTATTGTTATACCTGGCCAAAGCATTCAGGTGGGGCTGATGTGCAGAAAGAGCTAGATCTGGGAGGGGGTGTACTTCCAACTGATATATTGATATATTGCAGTGTAAAAATAAAGCAGACAGGATTTACCCAGCATAGAAACAAAGGCATGAGGCATATGTGCTTTTTTCCGATGTGACCACATATATCTATCCTCCGTGCAATAAGTCAAGATGTACTTAGCCTTGAAAGTGATAAAGTATAAAGCGATAAAGTAGCAGCCAATCAGCTCCTAAATGCCATGTTACTGGATGGGTTTGAAAAATGACATTTAAGAGCTTATTAATTGGTGATCTATCGCTCTACATTTTTCAAAGCTTAGTACATCTGGCCCTATATGTGTGTGAGCTACAGTATGTGTGACTCCGTATTTTTGAGCGCCTTTGCATACAACATTTTCTGTCACAATGCATCATTTGTAAAATGAGAAGGACACACAAATGGCTTCTGCTGATTAAAATGGCATGTGGCATGCCTATATTCTTTGTGGACCTGTAGCTGTATCCACATATGGAATGCTGCATTACCGTATTTTATTTAAAAACTGAAAAAGTTGCATACAAAGACTGTGACCCTCGGAGCTACCGAGTCATAGGCAAACGCAGGGGGTGTGGGGGGATCTGGTTGCCCATAAACCCCCACCCCCTCCTCTTGGCACGTGCTTTACCTTATACAACAATAGCACTGGTATATAATATGATCAATAGAGCTGCCACCACATCATGCATTTGAAGGGACAGAGCAGAACTGCTGCACATGCCTAGTGTACCAGCTTCTTCTAACACATATACTGTATTTCAAAGGACCAGAGAGCAGCTGCCAGAAGGAAGAGACCGAAGCCCTACAATAAAGTGGGATATTGTAAGCTTAGAAAGTACCAAAAAGAAAAAGAAAGAAGCAGCGCTGAATTAATTAAAATCAAATAAATCCAATATGGAAATTGGACTGATTCTACATTAAAATAAATACATTTTATTACATACAATGAAAAACCATAAGGGGAATTGCTGGTATTTGATGCAAATTAGCCTCACATATAAATTGGGAAAGGGGGTAGGGGGGGGGGCTGTCCGTTCCTATTATGCCTATTATCAGGACCATATAAAGTGCAAGTGCAAGAGCTGAATGTTACCGTCCACCTGTTAGTTGACGACTGTGGTGAGTTTTGTTCCTCCCAGGGACTCCAGGCCTGAATGCACTAGTCCGAGTCACCGTCCGGGATCAGGGGAGTACACCCAAGATTGCAGTCGAAGATGGAGGTGTAGAAAGCCTTTAATGCACATGGCAAGGTCCAATAAGAGTCCAAAGATGTTTTGACGCTTGTCCGAATCACACCATAATGCCCATTACACATTATGCCATGAATCATAATGCCCATATGACATTGACACATTATGCTACACATAATGCCCTGAGTACTCCTGCATATGCCCACATTAGTAGCACTGCTTATTCATAATGCCCACACCAATTGCCAAAAGTAATAGCTCTACTTAAACATAGTCCCCACACCAGTTGCCAACAGTAGTAACGCTGCCAATATGTAACGCCCACACCCTTTGCTGACATTATAGTAGCACTGTGTAACCATATGCCCACACCAGTTGCTGAAATTACTAGCGCTACCTATACATAATGCCCACACCAGTTGCCGACAGTAGTAGCGCTGCCTACACACATGCCACCACGTTATTTAAAAATGTTTAAAAAAAATATACAATTATTAAAAAGATGTTATAAATATGTACAATGAAAGACTCACTGTTCTTTGCTGTTTAATTCTTTTATGCAGTCCCTCCTCTTATATCTGCGTAGGCAGGATGCTGAGGATGCTATTACCGTCTACTGACTGAGGTGGAAAGGAGCGGAGAGAAGGAGGAGATGGACTAAGAGGGGAGGAGATAGAGGGGACGGAGTGTTGAGGACTGGCAGTGCACTGTACACTGAGAAGAGGGAAGGAAGGGGAGGCGATGCTCCTGCTTGTTCATCATCTGATTGAGAGGCTCCAGGAGCAATGGGTAGGGGGCGGATCCAGACAGAACATCCAGGCATTCAGTGTAAGTGAGTGAGGGTAGCCGATCTTCAGGATGCTGGTGCCGCTTGCTACCTGTCATAATATCTGACAGGCTGCGGCAGCCAGTAGCTAACTAGCCAGCAGTAGCCTAGATCAAAATAAATATAAAATATATAAAGTTTAGCCGAGCGCGATACATGTGTGTGTGTGTGTGTGCACTCGGGGTGCAGGGAGTAGATCTTCATACTGCCGCCCGCTGTCAGACAGATGCTGCGGGCGGTGTGCAGGAAGCAGTGACAGTGAGGGCTGAGGAAGCTTAAGCAGACCAGGGAGGGAGACAGCGCCTTTTCAGCATGGCGCCTCCTGCTTTGCAGGAGCTGCTGAGTGGGTAGCGCCGGCCCTGCTTCAACTAACAGGTGGATGGTAACATTCAGCTCTTGCACTTGCACTTTATATGGTTCTTATTCGAGGCATAATAGGAACAGACAGCCCCCCCCCCCCCCCCCCTTACCCAATTTATTAGTGAGGCTAATTTGCATCAAATATCAGCAATTCCTCTTAGGGTTTTTCAATGTATGTAATAAAATGTATTTATTTTAATGTAAAATCAGTCCAATTTCCATATTGGTTTTATTTGATTTTAATTAATTAAGTCAGCGCTGCTTCTTTCTTTTTCTTTTTGGTATTTGTATAGTTCAGGTCTGACAAACCTGACACCTTTAGCAGCTGCTAGTGATCCAGCCCAAGTCTAAGCGCCACCTTCCCCTTCTTCTTTGAAGGGGGCACATGAATTTCTAAGCTTAGAAAGTTTATTACTGGTTCTATGATGTTTGTGTATTTATCATGTTTAACCTTTTCCTGACCACTTATCTTATTTAAATGTTTGAAACAGCCTGTACTATAGACCAGGGGTCCTCAAACTATTTTGTTCTGGGACCCCATCAGACAATAAAAATAATTACGGGACCCCAGCATGCTACCGCAGAAAGTCATCACATCACATGTGTAGTCAGCAGATAGCACATACTGTACATGGCAGCATTATGGAGGCACAAAATGATGGGAGGAGTCTAAAGTAACAGGCAATTCAACTGATTTTTCAGACTACTTGAATCATTGACTGAGATTAGAAAAATCATCAGCCTGATGGTCAGCAACATGGAGTCGCGACCCGATGCCGAGAAGGTTGGGACCCACTTTGGGGTCAGGACCCACAGTTTGAGAACCGCTGCTATAGACCATCTGTACTGTTGAACATTAATACTGTATTCCATACAGTATCCAGTGTATAAAAAGACCAATTTTCAGGGCTGCTACTGCACCCCCAGACTCCCATACTTACTCCAATGTGCTGCAGAGTTGGAGATTTTGGATCACATTTGGAAACAAATCCTGCATTTCCCACTGCGAGTCACACGTGGCATGGCATGAATACAAGGACTTTTCAATGTGTAAGGATGCTAGATATATGTGGACACAGCTATACATATTGCCACCTACTGTCCAAGCAAAGAACAGAAGAACATGCATGGGATGTTTTCTATCAGTGTGACCCTAGCACAATAATACACAGCAGCAGTACCACCATCAGAGGGTACTATAGGGACAACTATCCTGGGCCTGGCCTCTCTGATAGATAAGGGATGGTCTGGGCAGCTTTGCTGCAATCCCACTGGCCGGTAACTAAAAGGGTACTGGCTTGTCCCACGGCTGCTGCCATGCTGTTAGAGATCCATGCTGTACTCATGTAGATCTGCTGCTGTCCGTGATAAGTATTATGGCCTTACATTTTTTCTTCAATAAAAGTGTGCTTCTTTGATAGTCATACAACGTGGATGTGCTGGTCCTATCATTGGCTGCTCACTATTGGTATAAGACTGTATATATAGGGAAGCCAATCCCGGAGCATTTTTTCAATCCCGGAATTCGGGATTGAAAAATGCCCAATCCCGGGATTCCCGGGATCCCGGGATTGGCTCCCCGAATTAAAAAACCCGCCCCGGCTGCCCCGCATATTTACTTACATGTGCGGTGCGGTGGGGCGGGAGGTAGGTGAAGCTGGGAGGGTGGGCGATTGCTGATGCCGGGAGGCGGGCGAGAGGCGGCCACTTCGAGCCGGCAGCAGGAGCCGGGCAGGGAGGTGTGCTGGCGGCCGGGCAGGCAGGCGGAGCGATCACATCATCGAGCTGCATACCCAGGACGGGGCTATGCAGCTGCTTGGCCTGAGCAGCGTGACCTCTGGCCTCGTCACGCTGCGCAGAGCCACAATGCCTGGACGGGAGTAGCCGGGCAGCATCTGAGCACTTACTCAGATGCTGCCCAGCATTAGACTGCGCTTGCGCAGTCTTATCCCGAAATCCCAGGATTGGAAACTCCAATCCCGGGATTGAAATCACAGTGTTTTAGGGGACAAATCCCGGGATTCCGACGATCCTGATCCTGGGATTGGCCACCCTATGTATATGGTACTTGTGTAGTTTCACGGCGCCGCCGCGCGCACACTCTGTCTCTGAAACTTGGCAGCCTGCCAGAGGCTCTGTTTAACTGTGCGCATGCCGCTCTAGCTGTAAGCTACGTATTGTCAGCTTACGTTATCAGCGTAGCGCCGGGCAGCAGCAGCAGCGCGCTGCCCAGGCAATGACAGGTCACTGTGGTACTTGTAGTTCCACAGTGAAATAGGTGGCCATGCGCACCGCTGACAACGGAGACATGTAAAAGTGGACACCCCGGGCACACCGCTGACATGCCGGGGCTTTTAAACTACACACCCCGGCACACCGCTATCAAAGGGGTGGTCCCCCATGCAGACACTAAATTTAGGCGCTAAAGCATCTGAAACCCGGACTATATGCAAGCCACTAAGAAGGGGGAGTATGGATTTAGACGATAAAGCGTCTGAAACCCGACTACCTGCTAGCCGCTAAAAAGGGGTCGTGTCCCCCATGCAGATGCTAAAATTTAGACTCTTTAGCGTCTGAAACCCGGTCTACCTGCTAGCCGCTAAGAAGCCGGGGTTTCTGGATTTAGACGATAAAGCGTCTGAAACCCGACTACCTGCTAGCCGCTAAGAAGCCGGGGTTTCTGGATTTAGATGCTTAAGCGGCTGAAACCAGACTAACTGTAAGCTGCAATGGTGGTGGGGCATCTAAATTTAGACGCTAAAGCCTCTGAATTTAGTTGGGTCTAGGGGTACATCTAAATTTAGACGCTAAAGCATCTAAATTTAGTACGGTCTAGGGGTACACTATTGAAACCTGTCCACAATGACACTAGTCAACGCAACAGCTGTGGACCTTGTAAATTCCACTATCCACGCCAACCCAAAGCGTGGCGAGCGGCGGCGGTACGTGTCCTACTACCTTTTCATACCCCCACTATCCACGTCAGCATGGAGTTGATTTTATAAAGTGTGGCGAGCGGTCGTGGACACGTACCGCTGCCCCTCGCGGGGCTCGCTGTGCTTGCCATGCTTCGGGTTAGCGTGGATAGTGGAATTTACAAGGTCGATAACTGTTGCGTCGACTAGTGTCATTGTGGGCTTCACAGGTATCCGCAGAAAGGTCGTAGGACGCGTACCGCCGCCCCACGCGGAGCTCACTGCGCTCACCACGCTTCGGGTTGGCGTGGATAGTGGTGCTGTTTCAGTAACACATTCACACCTGCACACTCATACACCTGAGACAGTAATGACGACATTTTTTGGTAACTGTTAACTGATTTTTAGTTAAAATTTAACTGTGAGAACTTAGGATAAAAATGATTCAAGAACAGTAGCTAATCAACGTTAAGAACAGTCCAATATTAGGGAAAAAGTCATGATTGGTGAGAGGAACAGGAAGGAGCTGCTGCGTCATCACCGCCACCACTTGCAGAGGAGTCGGCCGGCTCGGCGCTGTCATCATCCTTCTCGAGGAGGGGGAGCAAGGTCAGAGCATGAAGGATGCGTTTGAAGGAGTCCTGGGCGCCTAAACTCTGCCTCCACATTAATTCCTGGAGGTACGAGTCCAGGTGATGCCGCGCGGTCCCCCTTTGGCGCTTATTGCACCACTTACAGCTGCCCCACAGGCGCTCAATGTTTTGGGTGTGCACCCCAGTGTCCGGGTCCACAAAATTATACCTGTGGTTGACCTTCCCATGTAGGTAACCAGCCTGCTGAAGCTGCTGGGTGTTGTACGCCCTCCAACAGTCTGTGTACACGGTGGTGCCCGTTTCAACATGGGCCTCAATGGCAGCCATCAGGGTGGCCGCATCCCGCCGCTCCACCGCAGTCATGAAGCACTGGCCGGTCTCCCTCGAGATGCCCCCGAACACCCACTGCTGGGGCAGGAGCCATCCCACATTGCTCTTCCTCTTCACATAGAGGCTCTCGTCCACCTCCACGATGTGAGGCTGCGCCAGCAGGTCCACCATGCAGGCCTCCCTCATGAGGTTATTGTACTGGACCACTGTTTTTTGCGAGATGTTGAGCTGGCGGTCGCAAAACTTTATGTTGGTCAGCTCTTCCACCCAGCAATAGATGAACCGGATCAGGGTCACGAAGCTGAGGTGAGACCCCCGGAACCACTGCGCGGACCTTACGCTCACCTTCTTCCGGCAGCTGCGAATGTGGCAGAGTCAGACGCTCCATCGCCATAGTCAGGTTCGCCACTGCCATCATACACCTCCGTCTCTCACACAGTGCTACTACTGACTGACTACGCTAACTGTGTAGCGCTCTGACTGACTACGTTACGCTGTCCGTGCGGGGCTAAGCAACAGACTGTGCGCGCAAAGTACCGGGAGTGTGAATTCAGACGCTAAAAGCATCTAAAAGCGCCTAAAATGTTAGTGTCTACATTGGGGACACCCCCTTTGATAGCGGTGTGCCGGGGTGTGTAGTTTAGAAGCCCCGTTTGTGTCCTGTTTACACGCTACATTTCATTACATTCAGGGCCGGCGCTACCCACTCAGCAGAGGATGCAAAGCAGGGAGGTGCCGGCTAAGAGAGGCGCTCTCATAGCTCTGCAGCTCCGCAGTGTGGTGCTGTCGGTTGCTGCTCCTGTCACACTGTCTGACAGGCAGCGGCAGCATGATCTCCTGTGCAGAGCCCTCCTGTCCATGCTGCTTCTCCGTGCTGCAGACAACAGCAGCACTGCCCCGACCCCCTCCATGAGTTGGAGCACCAGCTCTTTGCAGTCTCTGTCTCAGTCGGCTTGCTTCCTGATCATAGAAATAGGAAGTCACATGCTGCAGCCTGCACATGTGAGTAACTGTGCAGTGCACCGGAGGAGCCCAGGAGATCATACCTCCCAACTGTCACGATTTTAGAGGGACAGTCCCGATTTTCGGGTCCTGTCCCGCTGTCCCACCCGCGGCAGGCATTGTCCCGCTGCGTGGGGGTGACAGTTGGGAGACCCCCAATCTAGTAGAATAGACGCTGTGCGCATGCGCACAGCGTCTATTCTCGTATGAAAATGAGGTCGCGGCTAATTAGCGTAAGCCGCGCCCTCATTTGCATACGCCCCCCCCCTTTTCGGGCGCTATTCATGCGGGCAGAAGTTGGGAGGTATGGGAGATGATTATGAGCACCCTGCACGTGCACAGTATGTTCTAAAAGGATGATTGCACTGCCAGCCACACAGAGGAGTTTCAGGTCATTTCTGCTAAAAATGAATAGGTTTATTATATTTTTGTGAACAATGTGCATTTGGGGAAATCTGTATACCTGAGAAATGTTTGCTGGGAGGGGGGAAGGAATGATGTATTAATGTGAGCTTTGGAGTTTGGATGCATGGTATATTTATTTGCGCTGGGGTGAGGTGGAGGAATGGTATATTTATTTGCGCTGGGGTGAGGTGGAGGCATGGCGTATTTATGTGCGCTGGGGTGGAGGAATGGTATATTTATTTGCGCTGGGGTGGGGTGGAGGAATGTTGTATTTATGTGCGCTGGGGTGGGGTGGAGGAATGGTGTATTTATGTGCGCTGGGATGGGGTGGAGGAATGGTGTATTTATGTGCTTTGGGGTGGAGGAATGGTGTATTTATGTGTGCTGGGGTGGGGTGGAGGAATGGTGTATTTATGTGCGCTGGGGTGGGGTGGAGGAATGGCGTATTTATGTGCGCTGGGGTGGGGTGGGGGAATGGCTTATTTATGTGCGCTGGGGTGGGGTGGAGGAATGGCGAATTTATGTGCGCTGGGGTGGGGTGGAGGAATGGCGTATTTATGTGCGATTGGGTGGGGTGGGGAATGGCTTATTTATGTGCGCTGGGGTGGGGTGGAGGAATGGTGTATTTATGTGCGCTGGGGTGGGGTGGAGGAATGGTGTATTTATGTGCTCTGGGGTGGAGGAATGGTATATTTATTTGCGCTGGGGTGAGGTGGAGGCATGGCGTATTTATGTGCACTGGGGTGGAGGAATGGTATATTTATTTGCGCTGGGGTGGGGTGGAGGAATGGCGTATTTATGTGCGCTGGAGTGGGGTGGAGGAATGGTGTATTTATGTGTGCTGGGATGGGGTGGAGGAATGGTGTATTTATGTGCTTTGGGGTGGAGGAATGGTGTATTTATGTGCGCTGGGGTGGGGTGGAGGAATGGTGTATTTATGTGCGCTGGGGTGGGGTAGGGGAATGGCTTATTTATGTGCGCTGGGGTGGGGTGGAGGAATGGTGTATTTATGTGCTATGGGGTGGGGTGGAGGAATGGTGTATTTATGTGCGCTGGGGTGGAGGAATGGCATTTTTATGTGCGCTGGGGTGGGGCAGAGGAATAGTGTATTCATGTGTGCTGGGGTGGGGCAGTGGAAAGGTGTATTCACAGATGGAGCTGCTCTCATCTGAGCGGCTCCCGGTGTGCCATTCAGCATGACTAAGGCACCCCATTCATGGCAATGGAAGCAGCATTAAAGTGTGCAGAATAATGTATAAAATGCATTACAGTGTGTGTAATAATGGCGCAGTGAGGGGCGGTACCAATTCTTTTTGACACAGGGCACCAAAATTTGTAGTTACAGCTCTGTTGTTACTGGGAGCATTATGTGTATGAGAGGCACTACTACTTCTGGCATTATACACATTTTATTTTCAGCGTCCGCCTTTGTCACATGCTGCCTTTTCGTAAAATTTGGGAGGGCGCAAATTTTTAGTTTGCAGGGGGGCGCCGAACACCCTAGCACCGGCCCTGATTACATTACAGCTAGAGTGGCACACGCAGCACTACGTTACATTACATTACATTATAGCTAGAGTGGCACACGAGCCTCTGGCAGGCTGCCAAGTTTCAGAGACAGAGTGTGCGTGCGGCGGCGCCGTGATACTACACAAGTACCATATATATATACACACACACATAAAGTAGCTATGTAAAGTCTGACTCTCCTTATATACATATAACTGAGCTGCATGCAAGCACAAAGGAGACCTTTTATCATAGGATGCGATCTAGGCGGGATTACCACCCTGGATCGCATTGCAATATGCAATCCTTTTGGCCGAATGTATCTCCAGCACTAATCCCGGGCCCCACCGATATATAAAATAGTATACCCATGAACGGCAGTACTCCTGACGAACAGTCATCCTTGGATATCTTGTTTATGTGACTGAAACTGGCGATTAGAAGCTGAAGGCACCCAACAAGTTAAAGCATGCAAACCTGTGAGTGCCGGCTTGATACAGTATATAAACATATAGCAACTACTGTAGCTAGCATATCTATCAAATGTGTATATAATGTCCCATACAATGTTGCTCATTTAGGCCCTTCTGAACGATATATTTTGTAATATTGTCTGAAATCGGTGCTGTGACAGTGGGGGGACCTTGTATAAAAAGTGCCCACTGGCTGTGGCATTACCCTACTGGCTGCTGGAGCCTGGTGCTGATTCCAAAATACTCTCCATTTTATTTGTCCCCTGTATTTTTGTAACCAGGACTGGTCCAAGAGCCCAGTTGTGGTTACCTAAATACATGGGATCCCTACCATTTTACTAAAATTTGTATGTTCCCATTACTACTACTATGCATACATGTTTGTGGTTATTTTCTGTGCATATAAATGTTAATAGATACGATGTACAGTATATTGCAGTGTCAGAACCACGAATGCTGAGTAAGCACTGAGTGAGCATAAACCCCTGATGGTTCCCCAGGTTACGCTGGAAGGTCAGCTGATATGTTAATAGGATGGGCACAAGGCCTATCAGAGCTGTGGGAGGAGTATAGACAGGGAAGAAAAGGAACATACTCACAGGAAGTTTTTCCTCTGTCTGAAAAAGCTGCTGCAGGATCAGGCAAGGCTGCTCTGCAGCAATCAAAATTCCGTTTGTCTTTAAAACGTTTTCTTCTCATCTATAATACTGCTCTGTCTCTTCTTTCCCCTCTTAATAGATCTGTCCCTCTTTTCCACCTGTCCCTCTCTGTCAACTGCATTATGGCCTACAGGCCGCGCTGAGCTACCCGCCCGCCCGCCTTGCTGAGGCGGGGGCGGATTGGGAGGCTGTGGGGCCTAGCGGCGCGGTCCCTGGTGGTTCCAGTGGGGACCGGAGGGGATCGCGGCGGGGTCCTGCGGCTCCTATGCCGCCCGCGCGTCATGGCGCGATGGTCGCGGCGCCGGCTGATGACGCGGCCGGGCGCCGGACCTCGCGTAGTGCTTGCGGAGGCCGCGGCGCGCGCGGCGGTGCTCGCGGCAGCCAAGGGGGGTCGGGCAGGGGTAGCGCCCGTGCAGCAAACACCCGTGCGAGAGGGCTAGGCCCCCGCACGCCGGGCAATACCGCCAGGCCTGGATCGCGGCCTTCTGCCCGGTCCAGCGCCAGCGGCGCTCAGTTACAGGCCCCACAGATCACCCCCACGCAGGCTCAGGGCACAGTTAGGCGCCCGCACAGTACTCGCCCCTCATCCATCCCCATCCTGGCCTCTAGAGTGCCACAGAGGGGTCTCCCTTCAAGGGCCCCCTCTCCCACCGTTAGTAGACCGGGTAGGGGGCCGCGGGCGAGCCAGGGGAGGAGGTCAGGGGCCGAATAGGGCCCAGATGGTCCAGCAGCCCCCACTGACACCCCTAAGGGCCTGAGCATACTGCTGTGCAAAATCTTCTGCTGGGATCTGGGTAGGGTTTCCTCAGCAGCCATGTTATTCAGCTCTCATGCAGTACATAGGTGGCAGTACATAATTGCTCCACAGGGGGCAATGCTGAGCTCAGACATGGTCTAGACTCTGTGGACCTACATTGTACTGTTGACTCATGAGTCATGTGAATAGTTCAGTAGTTCAGTTAGTTCCCTTCCTACAGCTCCCAAAACTAATCCCTGACTCATACAGCCATAGCGAGACTGTACAGTGCCTCTGGGCTGCCATGTGGGAACCGCCGTGCTCAGGCACACGTAGGGTGTGTATGGAGCTGAACTATAGTAGGCACTGCCATGCTGCCTTCCTATTAGGTCACGAGCTACACTCCCAATCATGTTTAGGATGTTATATACTGTAGCTCTGTTTACTCCACAGGACAAAGAGGGATATGTATGAACCTCCATGAGACATAAAGTGGAGCAGTTTCCCCTGGCAACCGATCGGCTTAGGTCACATTTGGGCTGTGGAAGATAAATGTCAGAAACTGACGGGATATTTTGCAAACTCTTTACTTTATCTCTCGCTAAAGTCAGTTACATTGGGGGAAAGGGACAGGTTAAATACTGTATTTTAAAAGCAAAAATAGTGACAGTATATTACTCTGAATTTGGGTATTTTAATGGCATATTATGGAATTGAAAATAATAACCAAAATGGGACAAGTTTGGTAGAGCTAAACAAAGAATGGGTCACTATAGTGCGCTTTCGCACTGCCTAAACGCTTTACAAAGCTGTATTTAAGGCGGTATTCAAGCCAGGTCTGAGCCTTGACATTGCAGTAGATGGCCGCTTTGAATGCCATTTGAATACTATTCACATCAATCAACCCGTTTGATCCCCTCAACACGTTTCAAGGCAGTAGGTAGGGGACGGGTCTGTAGTCTGATGTTTGTTTTGCTAAATACTGTCTCGAGCCATTCTCACTGCATAACAGATGGCCCTAAAACGTGTAGGACCGTTTTGGAATATCGGGGATCTTTCACCGGTAAATCAGCTGGCACTTTCTGCTTGCCTTAAACGTGTTTAAATTGTGAAACAACGGCAATATACCGTTCAGTGCAGTGTGAAGGGGGTATAAGGGTGCTGTATATTTTACTCCTTCTAAAATAGGTTTAATGAATCAGATTATTTCCCATCTGATCATCCTAACAAGAATATTACTCCTCCAATGCGCTAATATTAGAAATCCCTGCTCTGCGCGTAATTAGTTAGTCTGGTTCATCTAGTTATAATCACGCCTCTCAGTCTCTGATGGAATAATGAGACGGACAGACTGCCGTATGTAGGCTCGAGTGGAGGTCGTCCAATATAAGCCTAAGCACCTGGGTCTACATTAAATACTGGGAAGGTTATTGACTCAAGTGGGACCCTCACTTGAGTATAGGCCGGGACGGGCATTTTTCAACATAAAAATGTTATCGAGATGTGAGCTTATACTCGAGTAAATAGTCTTCTGAGCTAATCGTTGGGCGAACTAGATCATAATAAAATAGTCACGAAAATTAACTAGATTTCCCATCACTAAGGGGTAGGCCGCGGCAATGGCGCCAGGACCTCCTGGCAGCCTGGGGGGTTGGGCAGAGTAGTGCCTATGGCGCATCGACCCCGGGGCGCGGCAGGGCCGCTTGGATGATGCCACTGCCCAGTCCCCGCCATTGGGGAGGTGCGGCATCTTGGCGCGATGGTTAACGCCATGAGGCAGGCCTCAAACCCCTTAAGGGGCACCACCATATTATATAATGGGGCCGTTAGAGGTAAGGGGGGGTGTACTCCTGCCACGAGCGCGGCACGCCCCTCTGGCGTTCCCGGCATTACAGATGGTGTAATGGTTAGCATCACTGCCTCACAGCACTGATGGCATTGGTTTGGTTCCCACCATGGCTCCAGCTGTGAGATATTTGTATATTCTCCCTTTAGACCGGCCTGCGGGGTGACGAGTGACAGGGAGGTATGTCTGGTAGTGCAGGCTACTGGGGACGGCCACCCCTCCTATTGTGGGACCCCAATCACTCCTGTCCATCCCCGGGGACATGCCTCCTGCAGGACCGCCAGGCGACGATGGCTGCGGAGGACCAGGCTGGTCCCTCAGTGCAGCGCTAAAGGGGGTCTTGGGTAGTTCCCGAAAATAATTCCCCTCTGTGGGCTGATGCGGTGTAGGGCCCCTGCCACCTACTCCCTGTAAGGGAGTACAGCAGTTTATGGCCCTTTCTGAATTCCTGCATGGACCGCATGTCTGGGTTTTTCCCCTACTGGGGCTCTGCCAGCTCCCAACCCGGTATTTTGCCTACCCCTGATGAGCTGCCTGGGGTTACAGCCTCTTCACGGGTGGCGCCCGTAATTGTGTCCCCAACATGTGCAGTGGCACAGGAGCTCAGGCCGTTCGCCACTTAGGCCTCACAGGGCGGGCCAGCTCCCCCTCTGGTGGTTGTTCCCAGAACTCGGCCATCGGGACCCCTGGCATGTCCACAGAGGTGAGCCTCATGTCGGAGGCAGGCACTTCAGATGCTTGGACTGGATGCAGGAGCTAGTTATGAGGGCTATCATGCCCGGGACACTGGGGTGCTATCAGGAAGGATGGCACAAGGGGGAACAGTTTAGGCTGTCTGCCCCTCATGCAGGTAAGACACCTGGTGCGGCTAGGGTGGCCGTTGTATGGAGTTGGTACTCCTTGGGGCGTTGTTGCCTCAGTACGCCGGATGCTGGCAGGGGTGCCTTTCTTTTGTCTCGGCTTGGTAGGGCGGACCCGTCCCGGTCCTTTCTGGTGCCCAGGGCGTTGCGTGGATGGCTGCGCGCCTCGCCGGCACTCCCAGACTGCGGGCGACCAATTGAATTGCCGTTGCTCCCAGCCTTGCTGGGTGCCCTGAGGGACATTTTGCGGGCCTGACTATGAGGTCCTGTTCCGAATGGCGTATACAGCGGCGTATCATGGTGCCTTCAGGTTTGGGAGCTGGTGGCGCCGTCAATAGCGAATACCCTCACCATTGACCGTGGATGACCTGGTGGTCCATGTGGATTCGGTGCTATGTCACCTGCGCCGTTCCAAGACTAGCCTGGCTGGAAGGGGGCGGTGGCTGTCTTTGCTCCCATGTGCGGTGGAAGGGGTGTGCCCCGTGGCGTTGGTTACGGCCTTCGCGCAGGTGCACCCAGACCTACCTGGTGCATGGCTGATGCATGATGAGGGGTCACCGCTCACCGAGTATCAGTTTTGCCACGGATTGGGACGGGCGCTGGAGGCCACGGGTCTCGGTCCAAAGGAATTTGGGTCGCATTCCTTTCGGATTGGGGCTGCTACCTCGGCGGCTGCGGAGGGCTGCTCCGATTCAGAGATTCAGTCCCTGGGTCGATGGCGCTCGGCAGCATTCCGAGGTACATTCGGCCAGCCTTATCTGTCACTTTCACCATGGTCGACTGGACGCATAAGCGCTCGTCAACTTCCAGTGGGGGCCTTGAGGTGTGTTTTCACATCCGTCTGGGGGCACAATTCGGCTATAATCACAATCTGGCATGGCGTACTTGTTAGTTTACCCCAGACGGTGTGTTTTGTGCCTCAAGAGCTGGTCGGCCACGGTTTTTCTCATTCCTCTCTCTAACAAGTGTGGTGAACGCTTGGTATGCAAGATTGTCGACAGCCTTCTAACCTCTTATAAATATTTCAGGTCGACAGGACGTTAAGTCCATTTGGATGATTGGACATTCTTTTGTCTATTGGGTAGCATCTGATGTACGCGTGTTTAGTCGAGCTGGGGAGGTTAGGTGTCTGGGTGAGAGAGGTATGCTGTGGAAAGGGCTGCAGGCTGGGCTGATTCGAGCCCTGAGAGATTTTGGGGTCCCGAGGGTCATTAATTTCCACCTGGGTGGTAATGACTTAGGGCGGACAACTGCTCTCGAGCTACGCTCAGTGATTGTGCGGGACCCCTATTTATTTCTTTGTATTTGCCTGCATGTAAGTTGGTGTGGTCCTCCATTACATCAAGGATAGTGTGGAGAAATGCGGTATCCTGCCCCCGCCTGGAGCGTTCACGGAAGACGGTGAACGCTGCAGTGAGAAGTATCTGCTGACCAATGGCGGGGGTGTTATTCGCCATGACGCCATCAGCTTTCAGCGGAGTGCGCTGTATAGGAGCGATGGCGTTCATCTGAGCCCGGAGGGCGTGGCTCTGTTTTTGGGCGATGTTTTTAGTTGGTTAGATACACAGTGCTGAGCGTTTTTCCTACTTGGTGGCGGTGCTGCGGCTTAGGGCCTAGCTTTGGCGGTAAAGAACGGTCATCCTTGTAAGATCTTCATGTGTGTGTGTAGATAGTGGGGTGTCGCTCTCTCCTGACATCGATGGTCATCGGCCATGCTCCCGCCCGGGGTGGTGGTCACCACTAGCACGAGTGGATGACCGGGGAGAGCGATCACCAGCGATGGTGTGTATGGTAACATCTTTAACCCCACTTTCCTATAATGACCGTTCTTTGGTGCCGTCACCATTATATATATATATAGTTAGTTTCATTGTCAAAATAAATTGACATTCATTTTGAAACGCCAGCACTTGTGTCCGTGTCTTTTTTATTAGATAAGTTAGTGTTAAGGTTTAGGTTAATTTTATGGTGAGATGGAAGGTGTGGACCTGGGGATACCTGATGGGGAGTTTAAGAACCACGAATGCTGAGTAAGCACTGAGTGAGCATAAACCCCTGATGGTTCCCCAGGTTACGCTGGAAGGTCAGCTGATATGTTAATAGGATGGGCACAAGGCCTATCAGAGCTGTGGGAGGAGTATAGACAGGGAAGAAAAGGAACATACTCACAGGAAGTTCTTCCTCTGTCTGAAAAAGCCCCGCCCACCCTTCCCTATTTCTTTTCTCTTCGGCGGCGGTAAAGAACGGTCATCCTTGTAAGATCTTCATGTGTGTGTGTAGATAGTGGGGTGTCGCTCTCTCCTGACATCGATGGTCATCGGCCATGCTCCCGCCCGGGGTGGTGGTCACCACTAGCACGAGTGGATGACCGGGGAGAGCGATCACCAGCGATGGTGTGTATGGTAACATCTTTAACCCCACTTTCCTATAATGACCGTTCTTTGGTGCCGCCACCATTATATATATATATAGTTAGTTTAATTGTCAAAATAAATTGACATTCATTTTGAAACGCCAGCACTTGTGTCCGTGTCTTTTTTATTAGATAAGTTAGTGTTAAGGTTTAGGTTAATTTTATGGTGAGATGGAAGGTGTGGACCTGGGGATACCTGATGGGGAGTTTATGCTGCTTCCAAGTGGTCAGATGGTGACATTGCTCCTGGAGGTTTTTGTATGGGAAGTTTCCTCCTTCTGTCACTGTGCGTCTAGCACAGTAATATGTGGCTGTATCACCCACACTCAGTCTGTCTATCTGTAGATAGGCTGTATAATGGCATTATCTGTGGAGATTGTGAATCTTCCTTTGAATGTCGATGAATAGACAGTTTCTCCATCCGCAGGGTCAATTCTTCCAACCCACGTCAGTCCTTTCCCTGGAACTTGTTGAATCCAGTGCATATATCTGCTGGTGAATGTGTATCCAGATCAGGGGCGGATTGGGATGAAAAACCAGCCCGGGAAATTTCTAAAAGCAGCCCTACAAAAGGGGTGGAGTCAATGAAGGGGGTGGAGTCTTTTAAAGAGGGAAAGGCAAGGAACCCCCTTATCAAAAACAACAGCTCCCTCCTGCACTCCAGGACTGTACTGGGACTAAAAAAAGACACTGCCATTTACAGCACACATGGCATCAGCATCTGGCTCCAGGCATAAACTCTTCCCTGGGGAGATGTGAGAGTGAGAACAGGAACAGAGGAAAATCTGGGAGGAGGAACAAAGGGAGACGCAAGAGGAAGAAAAGGGGGAGACTTAAAAGGTGGAGTAACAGGTAGAGACATGAGAGGAGGAACAGAGACACTTCAGATGAGGAGCAGGGAGAGATGAGAGAGGAGAAGGAACAGGGGGAGGCCTGAGAGGAGGAAATGAACAGGGGGAGACATGAGAGTAACAGGGGGAGACGTGAGAGGAGGAGAGGAACAGGGGAAGACATGAGAGGGGAACAGGGGGAGACATGACAGAAGAAGGAACATGGAAGAGTCATGAGAGAAGGAACAGGGGGAGAGGTGAAAGGAGGAGGAACAGGGGTGACATGAAAGGAGGAGGATCAGGGGTAGATTTGAAAGGAGGAACGGGGAAGACGTGAGAGGGCGAGATGTAAGAGTAATAGGGGGAGATGTGAGAGGAAGAGAGGAACGGGGAGACGTGGGAGGAGGAGAGGAACAGGGGGAGACTTGAGAGGAGGAGATAAACATGGAGATGAAAGAGGGAGAGAAACGGGGAGATGTGAGAGGAGAGGACAGGGGGAGATGTAAGAGAGGGAGAGGACAGGGGGAGATGTGAGAGGAGGAGAGGACAGGGGGAGATGTAAGAGAGGGAGAGGACTGGGAGATGTGAGAGGAGAGAACAGGGGGAGATGTAAGAGAGGGAGAGAAATGGGTAGACATGAGAAGAGAGGAACAGGGGTAGACATGAAAGGAGGAGGAACAGGGGGAGATGAGAGAGGAGGAGGAATAGGGGATGACTTGAGAGGAATATATATTTGTACCACTGCTTCCAGCCACACAGAGCCAGGCTACACTGCATCATATATTAATTATTACTGTTGTTGATGATCCTGAGCCGCGTGAAAAACTCCTGCATTGCCTGCTGGGAAGATCCGTCCCTAGCCAATTGGGTGACCTAGGTAAAAATTTGGCTGGTGCCCCCTAGCCCTACTGCTAGTTTCACCTATGTTTCAAAACCCTTCTCAAAGCAAAGGCAGTGCCAGATTTAGGGGGAGAATAGCGGGTAAGTACCCTAGGGCCCTACTTTTTAAGAGAGCCCAATGGCAAGAGCTGCTGCACAGGGATGACTCTGCCCATATTAAAGCTCCACCACCAGCAGCGGCAGGGCTTAATATGGTCATGAAGAGGTGGTTGAACTCACCTTCCCTTCCAATGTGCCCCCCCCCCCGAAGTGCTGGTGCTTGTGTGTTTAGTGCACCCTACAAATTATAAACTGTGCCCTACCGCAAAAATGTTATAAAGGAATAGTGCACGCTGAAGGTACACACCAAATAAAAAGGGTGGAGTATCACAAGAAATTAGTGTCATCACAGAGTAGTACCCCCAGTTCAAATTATTATGCTAGAGTAGAACAATCCTATTCACCTTACACAAGTAGTGACCCATATTCACCTTACACAAGTAGTGACCCATATTGACATTACATAGCGCAGTGACCCATAGTCACATTACACAGCACGTAGTAACCCATAGTCACATTACACTGCACGTAGTGACCCATATTGACATTACACAGCACGTAGTGACCCATATTGACATTACACAGCACGTAGTGACCCATATTGACATTACACAGCACGTAGTGACCCATATTGACATTACACAGCACGTAGTGACCCATATTGACATTACGCAGCACGTAGTGACCAGTATTCACATTACACAGCACGTAGTGACCCATATTGACATTACGCAGCACGTAGTGACCAGTATTCACATTACACAGCACGTAGTGACCCATATTGACATTACGCAGCACGTAGTGACCAGTATTCACATTACACAGCACGTAGTGACCCATATTGACATTACGCAGCACGTAGTGACCAGTATTCACATTACACAGCACGTAGTGACCCATATTGACATTACGCAGCACGTAGTGACCAGTATTCACATTACACAGCACGTAGTGACCCATATTGACATTACACAGCACGTAGTGACCCATATTGACATTACACAGCACGTAGTGACCCATATTGACATTACACAGCACGTAGTGACCCATATTGACATTACACAGCACCTAGTGACCTATAGTCACATTACACAGCACGTAGTGACCAGTATTCACATTAGTGACATTACACAGCACGTAGTGACATTACACAGCACGTAGTGACCCATATTGACATTACACAGCACGTAGTGACCCATATTGACATTACACAGCACGCATTGATCCATATTCATGTTCTAAAATAAATCGGTTCTGGCTCCAATCGGAATGCAATTCCAGCTCACTTAACCCTTGTGTTAGTGCTGACATGATGGAGAGGGCCTATATCAGGGCCATAACTAGGAGGGGGGGCTAAGGGGTCACTCGACCTGGGTGCTGGATTAGGGGGGAACAAAATTAAATTTACAGTACTCTTGGCTGACTGCTGACCACCACCCAGTGGCGTAAAGAAGGCTCCGCAGCCTCAGCAGTGGCGGGGGGGAGCAGGTGCAACTGGGGCGCAGGTTCACGACGCCAGAGGTGAGGATACTCTCTCCACCTCTGACCACTACACTGCACCTTACATCTGGCTACAGGAAGCCTGGAATAGACAGACAGCAGCGCAGCGTGAAAACTGGATGGGCAGCGGGCAGGGTGGAAGAGGGAGCGCTTTCGGGCTGTCTGTGTGAGGATGCAGTGTCAGAGCGCTCCCCCTTCCACCCTGCCCTTACAGCTTGCACGCCGCGCTGCTGTCTATCTATTCCAGGCTCCCTGTAGCCAGTCGGGCTGTGGCTGGCTGGGTGAGTAGGGCTGCCTGCTATACGCTGGCATCAGCGTAAGGTGCAGTACGGGAGGGCGGACGGGGAGGGCAGTTAGCGAGATTGCGGGAGTGCAGAATTTACTGTCTTTCTGCCTGCCGTGCCGTTCCTAGCCACAGTGATCAGATAAACTGTCTGATCACTGTGGCCAGGAGCAGAGCGGCAGGTGAAAAACAGGGGCAGGACACGGTAAAAAGGAGGGGGGGCGTCCCCTGATCCCGTGTGGCACTGCTTGCTCCGCCAGCTAGTTGCTGGCATTTGAAATAAAAAGAATAATAATAATCACAGAATATTGCGGAGCCTGCAAGTACCCTCCGCAGTCCGGGGGAGGAGGAGGGGGGGCGCCAGATTTTTGTTTGGGCAGGAGGGAGCGTAAATTCTAGTTACGCCACTGCCGCCGCCCAACTCAACGCCCAACTGATGCTATATAAATCCCGGCCCTGCCCGAGGTTCCTGTACCTGGGGGGATTTGCGGTTCCCTTCCTCCTGTTGCGCAGTGCGGATTACATCATGACACCATCGACCGCACATGCGTGTGATGTGGGAGGGAGGAAGAGCTGGCAGGGCGGAGAAGGTGCAGAGAGGTCAGAGAGGGACACAGGGAGGCCACGCTGCACACGTCTTAAGACAAAGCAGTGCAGTAAGCCATGCAGCAAGCCAGGGACAGACTGCCAGGGATATAATAGATAGTTATAATATCCTTGCACTACAAGTACAGCATGATGTGTCAGTTTCTACTAGAAGTCTATCAGCAGCTGCCAGAGGACCACAGGCTATCTGATACTCAGCATGTAGGTATACATGAATGTTCAAATCTGTATACTAATAGAAATTGACTGGTCATGCTGGGACTTGTGGTGCTAGGATAATTGTAATTACTTTCAATAGCCAACATATATGAAAAATTAACTTTTTGTGGTGTTTTTGGTGGGGGGAGGTGGGTATTATGAAATTGCTCCCATGCCCCTCTCCCTCATGTCAGTACACACGCTGTATATCCCCACACAGTGTCATATAGTGTGGTGACATGGTCCCCAGTCCATGCAAACACAATCACACACATTACCTGGCTTCCAATCTGGACAGGACCACACAGCAGCCAGCAACTGCAGAGCCAGGGAAAGTTGGGGGCGTGGCCTAATCACGGAACCCCCCGTGACCACGCCCCTTTCGGAAAACGTCTTGCTGCAGCCGGAGCCCAGGAGCAGGTAACGTTTACCAGCTCCCCCCTAGGCCGGCTCTGCTGCTGGGGATCTGGACTGGGGCACACTAGCAAAGCACCGCGGGAGGAGCTGCTTGCGGCCGCGCATGCGCAGCAGCCCTCCCGCGGCCATCTTTGATCAGGGCAAAACGCTGTGGTCGCGGATAAGTGGTCCGCGGCCCAGACAGGGGGGAGAGCGGCCGGTTCTGGGGTCTTAAGGACCGGCCGACCGGGAAACGGCCCGGTTTCCCGCCAGGCCAATCCGCCCCTGATCCAGATGCTTTACAGGGAATCTTCACATTGTCACCCGGCTTTCTGACTTCAGAGGGCGGCTGAGTGAGCTGTGCTTGTGCCATCACTCCTGTAATAGAGAAATCACAGGACCATATGTAAGATATAAACTATCTCAGACAGAACATAAGATTTATATTCATTTGTTCCTGACTTACCAAGCAGTGGGCAGAGAAACAGGACACAGCTAAATAAAAGCATGTTATAGGATTTGCCCCAGACCGATGTTCAGAACACAACTCCCAGTCACTGTGACAGCTGCTTTTCTAGCTGCCGAATCTGAGCCAGAATTTGCATGAGGTGCCCAGAGCTATAAGAGGCACCCAGCCCTGCTGTAGCCAGTGATTCTGGAGTCAGTGTAAGAGATCTCTGTCATGACTGATGTTTTGTTATTAATTATTTATTAACAGATTGTTATAGAGCGCATACATATGTGACAGGCTGACTGACACGGTGTGGTGTTGTACCTGGTTTCCAGGTGATAGGTGGGTTCAGCACTCAGTAACTTCTTCTTCTTTAGCAGGAGCCTGTGGCAGAAGGATGAACTGAACACCCCAAGCAATACACACAATAACTAACATACACAAAGGCGGTGACAATAATATTTATTAACTAGGGAACTGGTCGCCGCTGCAAGTCAATTTAGGTTAAAAGTTAGGTAAATGCAACAAGCTTCACGTTACAAGATATACAATTAAAGGCAATGCAATTAATAAGGCTTTTTGGTGGTAAATATGATAACAATTAATCATTCAGGCAAACAGTCACTATACTACTATGCTATATATACCATTAAAGTTATTCAGAGCATGTCCAGCTCTTAAATGTCCTCCAAGGATAATGAAGAGTTTTTTTTTTTTTTTAAATACGTTTTTTTTATTTATTATTGAATTTCAATAGAATTTACATCAACAGTAATGAAAAGTATAGACGTTAAACATACAACATGTATGAATATGTAGGAGTATAAGGAACATAAGGTATATGGGCACTTAATGTGCATACAGAACATACAAAGCATATTATACACGTATAACATAAAGAACATGCATTTCAGGCGTTCATATAGGGAAGGGGGTTGTTTTAGTTTTAAGGATATGAATCATCTCAAGTATCTAGGTAATTAGGTATTTTGGTTATTTCTTCGCTAATTAGTTGTTGTGGGGTCTCTTTATGTAAATCTTACTAATTATCTGTTCGTGTCGGATCTGGGCTTTATGCACAGTTTACGTTTGCATCTGTACTTAAGTTTTATATATAAATTATATAAGTAGAGGGCAATATTCCTACAAAATTCACATAATAGACATAGACAAAGAACATGAGGGGGGGGGAGTGGGTCCATATTCTGCAGAGAGATAAATAAATACAGTACATTGCCTACTTCTAACAAGGTGTGTATTATTTATTAACATATGAGCAAGGAGAGCACCAGTAGGATAAGAAATTTTCCCATTATAGCCATGATATATGTGGCGAGAACTACTTTATGATAAGGCGAGTAGCCCATCTCTCTTATCTCTGGGTTTGTAACTCAGCCTTCCGTCGAATCTTTAGCCGTTTCTCTTTTCATATGGATGAAGTGTCAGATATTTGAAGACAAATACTATGGGTCAGCATAGCTTCAACTCTGTGTCTCGTTTAAGGTTAATAAATAGGGGTTAGCCCTTGTCCATAGTGAAGTGTCAAAATATTGTTGAATTGTGTATCTCGAGGTTTCATCTAATGAGTGGATATAGCAGTTCCATTTCTTGAAGAATAAGTTTGATGAAGCGTTTTCACGGAGTAATAGGGATTTCAGGTCGAAATACAATAGTTGAAGTAGTCTAGTTTTAAGATCTTGGATGCTGGGTGCTGATTTTTTTATCCAATGTCTTAAAATTAGTTTTTTTGCCATTGTAAAGATAACAACCAGAAGAGGAATGTGTTGTTTAACAGAGGGGGTAGGGTTCAAATTATGAAATTTGAATAGTAAGTATACTTCGGGTGATAATGGAACAGAGAGTTGGGTTACTCTTTCAATAAATTGTGCAGTTTTGCTCCAAAATCGACGTATTTTTGAGCAATCCCAAAAACAATGCATATATTTTGCATTGGCCATAGTACATTTATAACATTGTCCTAAGTCGTCTGCGACCATGTATTTCCTTTGAGCGGGGGAAATGTAGAACCTATGCAAGAATTTCAAATGTGTTTCCTGTAAATAGGCTGAATCTAATATCTTAGAATATTGGCAATAATTTGAAACAATATGTTCCGAGTTGTGTTGTATATTGGGGATGTCGCTAGCCCATTTTGCAATTATACTGGGGATATGGGAAGCGAAGGAGGGAGAAGACTCAATTAATAAAGGGTAGAGCATATTTATCTTGAATTTTCTTGTCGAACTATGAATGAGTAGCTTAAGTATGGGGTGTGGAGTAGAAGTTAGTTTCAGGGAGGGCTTAATAGAATGGGCAGAATGTCGGACTTGAAGGTATACATAAAAATGTGTATGTGGTAGAGAATAAGTTTGGGAAAGATTACCAAATGGCAATACTTCACCTCCCGGGTCAAAGATCTTGGATATCATAGAGAGTCCCTTTTGTTTCCAAAGCTTGAGAACACCGTTGCCTATCGAGGGTGGGAATTTGGGATTGCCCCATAATGGGATATATGGAGAAAATCTAGAGTCACACCTCAGTGTTTTATGGAGTCCCTTCCAGCTTATAAACGTGTCCCTAAACATAATATTTGTCTTGATTTCTTTTGGAATATCTGTCCAGTCCATATGTAGAAGGGCCGAAGGAGAATAGGGATGAAGATTTGCACAATCAAGAGGGAAATCCGTATACATCGAATTCTCCAGCAACCAGTCGCCTGCATACCTGAAAAATACTGCATTAGTATAAGCCTTAAAATCTGGGATTTTTAACCCCCCGCACTGCTTAGGCAGCATCAGCTTGGATAAAGCAATTCTAGCTCTGCCTCCTCTCCAGAGAAATTTAGATATTTGTTTGTTTATCGAGACTAGGTCTGGATGTTTCAAAGAAATAGGAAGGAGCTGTACATTATAAAATAATTTAGGGAATATAATAGATTTTACTGCCGCCGCTCTCCCTAGGAGTGAAAGAGGTAGAGTGTTCCAGGATGTCATGAGTGAGGTTTTTTTAGTGATGGCGGGTGCGAAGTTTGCTTTATATAGGTTTTCTGTTTTGTCAGTAATGATTATACCTAAGTATTTAATTTGTGATTTGGCTATTTTGAATTTTTCAAATATTGGAAAAGATTTTAGGTCGGCAGTGTAGTTACCTATCATTAGAAGCTCAGATTTTTCTAGGTTAACTCTGTATCCTGAAATTAGTCCAAATTCGTGTATTATATTAACTATAGTTGGGATAGAAATCAGAGGGTTGGTAACGTACAGTATCATGTCATCTGCAAATAAAGTGACTTTCATTTCATAATTTTGGATTTTTATCCCATGATAATTTGCAGATTGTCTGAGTAGCAAGGCCAATGGCTCAATGGCCATGGCGAAAAGGAGGGGGGAAAGGGGGCAGCCCTGTCTAGTTCCTTTATAAAGCTGGAAGTGGTCAGATATTTGACCGTTACTAATAATTTGGGATGTGGGATTAGAGTAGAGGAGTTGTATATATGATATAAATTTAATGGGAAAGCCAAAGTGTTCCATTGTTTCATACAGGTGTGGCCAGCTCACAAGATCAAAAGCCTTCTCCGCATCGATGGACATAATTATCCCCGGAGGGAGAAGGCTCGACCTGTTTTGTGTATGATGAATGGCTGTTATCAATTTTCTAACATTTATCACGGAGTGTCTGCCTGCGATGAAGCCTGTCTGATCGGGATGTATGATCATAGGCATAAGAATTTTGAGTCTGTCTGTCAGGACCTTAGCCAGGATCTTATAGTCCGAGTTCAATAAAGAAATCGGCCTATAAGATCCAGGGGCCGTGAGGTCTCTTCCCGGCTTCGGCAATGTCCTTATATACGCAGAATTAAAATGGTGGGGTAAGGTGTTATTATTGAGCATGTGGTTAAAGGCCCTGACCAAGGGAGGGACAATCTGGGGGAGCATTAATTTATAAAAACTGGTGCCAAAGCCATCTGGTCCCGGCGCCTTGCCCTTTTTGAGAGACCTGATAACTCCAGTCACCTCTTCCTCTGTTATCGGTTCAATTAATGCTGGGAGACAGTCGTTTGGGATTTTAGGAAAGTTAATATTAGATAGTAGTTGGGGTGCAGGGTCATCAATATTAGGTGATGTGCAGGCAGGGGGACATGAATTAGAATAAAGGTCAGAGTAGAAATCTTTCATTACCTGAGCAATATGTTTGTTGGATGTTGTGAAGGTGTTATCTGGGAGTTTTAAGGGATGTACTGTGGTGGCGGATCTAGAGCCATTTAACATATTTGTTAGAAGTTTCCCGGTTTTGTTGCCGAAGCAGTGATAACGATAATTAATATTATATAATTGTTTGTTACCTCTATTGTGCAGGTATTCGTTTGAGTGTGTTTTCGCTAATGTATATTTTTGTTTGTTCGTTGGAGAGGGATCTTGTCTGTACTGGGAGTATGCCTGGGATAATGTTCGTTGTAGTGAGAGAAAGGTAGCGGAATAATGCTTGTTTAATTTGGCTACGTAGGAGAGGATAAATCCTCTTAAAACAGCTTTGGCTGTCTGCCAAAATAAAGGGGGGTCAGTGGTTGCATGCGACTGGTTGCTGGTGTTAAAATTATCCCATTCTTCTCTTAACTTATTTTTAAATTCTGCTGAGACTAATAGATGATTTGGGAATCTCCAAATGGATTTCGCAGTAGGCTCTTCATTAATGAGTAACTTGAACCAAAGTAAGGAGTGATCCGAAATAAAGATAGGTTCCATTTCTGAGGCTGTGACTCTAGATAATAATCTATCCGAAAGGAGCATATAATCAATGCGTGAGTATGTATGATGTGCCGCCGATAGGCAAGAGTATTCCCTAACAGTGGGATTCAGTGTTCTCCAAATATCAGCTAGTTGCAAACTTGAGGCCACTTGTGTGACACCTAGGGCTGGGACGGAGGGGGTTTTTTTTGTCTTTGAGGACTTATCTAAAAACACATCAGATACCAAATTAAAGTCGCCACAGAGTATCAAATTGGTGTGCATAAGAGGGGTCAACTCGCCCAGCAGTTTGGTAAAATATTGTTTTTTATATATTGTTGGTGCATATATATTACACAGAGTGTATTGAGTAGAGTGAATTATAACCTGGGAAATTACGAATCTTCCTTCGGGATCGGAGGTATTTTTCAGTAGTTCATGGGGAATATTGCGTTTAATCAGAATAACAACTCCTCTTGCTTTAGAGTTAAATGTGGAGCTAGCTAGATGTTTCCATCCTAGCATTTGGAGTTTTTGTACTTCAGGAGCTGTTAGGTGTGATTCCTGCAGCATTACTATGTCTAGCTTCATTTTATTGCAGTAAACCAATATTTTTCTACGCTTAGCTGGCGAGTTGAACCCTCCTACGTTTATAGAGCCCACTTTTAGCTCCGTCATGGTTTCACGTTATCTAGGTAAGAAGCACGGGAACGCACTGCATGTAAAATCATATAGAAGAGAACTGGGGTAAGACACAAGAGGGGGGGGGAAGACAGGACACCAATTACTAACAATATTAAGCATGGATTCTATTGCTGTGACCAGCACAGCAATAACTAGTGTTTCTAACATCCAGCACTTACGGTTAACAAATAGTAACAACATTATTGCTAAATTTACCAGAAATAGCATCAACTTTCCGGAGCAAAGCTCTCTCCGGCTCCGCCTCACTAACAATAAAGGCATATAGGGTAAGACTGAGCTTTTGCTAATGATTAGTATAAGGGAAAGGAAGGGGCGAGGTACGGGGGGGGGGGGAGGTGGAATGTGAACATAAGTTCCCAGTTTAACAGCTTATAAGAAAAACTAGCTGATGGGAGGGGGAGGGGGGGGGAGCGTGGGGGGGGGGAGGGGGGGGGAGATGATTATCTTAAGTTAACTGGGGTTTTATAATTTTCTATGACCTTAAGGGCATAACTCTCCCACATTTAACAGTTTAGCTTGGGAGTGATAACATTGCTAACTTAGCCAAGGGTGGCTTAATGATTTTCCAAACCGGTTAACAGTCAAGGGCTTGTGGGCTTCTTGTTGTGGGGAGGTAGAGGTACATCAGAGATGTCATCCTCTTTGTAGAGTCAACTTTCTTTCAGGAACTCTGTAACATCAGCGGGGGTTGAAAAGTCATGTTGAGAGTCTTTTAGAAAAATTCTGAGCTTGGCGGGATACAACAATGCGAATCTTAGCTTTTCGGCGATCAGTTGGCTGCAGATAGGAGAAAACACTTTTCGTGCCTTCGTGACTTCAGCCGAGAAGTCCTGGAACAGTCTCAGTGTGTGGCTCTCCCATTTAATGATGGGTGTTTTCCTGGACGCTCTCCACAGGGCCATTTTATGAATATAACTCAGGCACTTAAATATGGTAACCCTTGGGCGAGTGTCATTTGGGCGTGGTGATGCTCCTAGACGGTGTACTCGCTCTATTACCATTGTGGCGCATTCTTCTCCTATTCCCAATAGTGAGGGCAAAGTTTGGCTGACAAATAGCTCCAGAGCCTGGCCTCTAACAGTTTCGGGCAGCCCAACTAAGCGCAAATTGTTTCTCCTTGATCGATTTTCGATTTCCTCTAATCTATTGGTAATGGAATAGTTTTCTTTCTCAAGGCGTTTAATTTCGCACTGAGCGTTTGCCATGCTGTGTGCCAGTGAGCCAATGTTATGTTCTGCGGTGTCAACCCTATGTGTCAACTGCTGTAGCTGGGTTGTAATGTCACTCACCGCCTTTGCTAGTAGTGGGGCCATGGTGGAGGAGATGGCGTCAACCATGTCGTCGTATGTCAGCGGGGGATCTGAGATGGTCGGGGGGTGTCTTCATCGTCTCCTTGATTCGCTGAGGAGGATTTCTTGGAGGCTGGGAGCAGTGAGGTAGCGTTGCCATCCGGCGCCGTGTCTGCTCCAGGGCCTCTCTTGAATTGGCGCCCGCTCTGTTGGTGAAAGCGCTGCGGCTGCGGGGCTGTCAGGTTTCTGTCCATTGTTCTTTCCGGGGGATAGGAGAGGGATAGTGGGGGACTGACTCAGTCGTCTGGAGGCGAAAACGCCGTGAAACGAGGTGAGGTACCGGAGCACGGAGCGGAGCTGAGGGAGATGCGACTCACTCCATGCACCCGGAAACCGGAAGTCTGATAATGAAGAGTTTAATTGGAACTGTGCACGATTGTTTGTAATCCACAAATAGGGGGCGCTGTAGATCATGCATGTCATATCAGAATCACCAATAGAGGGCGCATTGGATGTAGGCAATGACAGTTCCTACCAATTGAGGGCAGTGGCTGAAGATATATATATATATATATATATGCACGAATCAGCCTGGCACTCCTCTACAGGGGTTCAGCTGCCCCGGAGCCCTCTCACGCAAATGGTATAGTGACAGTCAAAGAACAAACAGAGGCACTCCAGGGGTCTTGAAAAAAAATCAAACTTTAGTGTCCCAACGTTTCGGGGTTAGCAAATCCCTTTGTCAAGGTGTACAGCTTGACAAAGGGGTTTGCTAACCCCGAAACGTTGGGACACTAAAGTTTGATTTTTTTCAAGACCCCTGGAGTGCCTCTGTTTGTTCTTTGACTGTCACTATATATATATATATATATATATATATATATATCCACAAAGAAAAATGGGTGCACTCACCGGTCTTTATCCAAATGCAGGTGTTTATTTACATACCACAGCCGAAAGTTTAGGTGACAGTGGGCATGGTCAACGTTTCGGTCTACACATAGACCTTTGTCAAGACCCCCTTACTCCAGCCTCCACCAGTGCACAATCAACAATACCATAGTGGACCCTTTTATGCTCAAACACAAGTGCTAAGGCAACTCCCCCTTTCCTTTTTCCGGAAGTGCCAATTGTTACAATAACGTAGTTTAATCAAATATTTAGTAGTCGCAGACTATACCATATAGAAAACATCTAAAAGTGCTCACCCATACCAATACCTAGACGGAAAAGCAGGCCAGTAACTGTCCTCTCCTCGCTGTAATCAGCGCTAGCCGTGGCGTGCGTTCCAACGCCCGGCATGCGTTCCACCCGCCGGAAGTTGTCATCTCATACGTCATATCCGCTTATTCTATTCAGGTGTATTCAGCGCTAGCCGTGGCGTGCGTTCCAACGCACGGCATGCGCTCCACCAGCAGGAAGGCATCACTATCACCTTACTTCCGCCTTTTGGTAATGGGGCATTCTATGTGTCAATCAAAAAACCATACAACGCAGAACAAGCTGCATACCATGTATACTAATGAATAGCACTATATGTTTAGCACCAAAAAGTCCACCAATATAACCCATTAATATTAAAACAGTTCCATTTTTATTTATTTTTAATTTTTACTAAAAAAAGATTTATCACCAGGCGCACTAATACACTATTAGTGAATCATAGACTATTATGGTAAAAAAACCTTACAGTAGAAAAACTAGAAAAAGTGAAAGAAAGTCCGGGTACTTTTATAAGAATACACTTAATGAGTTATACTCATTAAGCCCTCTAGGAGAGAGGGTGTCCAATTTTTGTATCCATCTAGCCTCTTTGCGCAATAATAGGAGACCTCGGTCACCTCCTCTCTCCAACGGTGGAACACAGTCAATGATCATATATGACATAGAGGCTATTTGATGATTTAATTTCAAAAAATGCGCTGCCACTGGTTTGTCAGTCGTCTTTGTGGCATAGGCTAACCGTATTGAGGAGCGATGCTGATTCATCCTCTCTCGGAAAGTCCTGATGGTCTTGCCCACGTAAATGAGCCCACATGGGCATTTTAAAATATAGACCACGTGATCCATTGTACACACCAGGTGATGCTGGATTCTAATTTTTTGCCCAGAATGTGGGTGGCAAAACGTTGCTCCAGTTATAAGGGCTCTGCAGGTCATACATTTTAAACACTTGAAGCATCCCATCTTTCTCTGTAACCAGCCTCCTCCACCAGTGGGCGGTCTCATGTCTGGGCGAAATAGTACGTCTTTCAAGTTTCTGCCTCGCTTAGCCCCAATCATAGGGGGGGCATTTGAAATACTAGAGAAAGCAGGGTCAGTCTTCAGTAATGACCAATTCTTATTAATGGCTTTATTGACCTGTTTAAACCCACTGTCACACTTCACGACCACTGTCATCCTTTTATCATCAACCTTTTTCTTACTTAATATGCCAGAACTAGCATGGATTCTTCTTGCTTTCAACATGCATTTCTGTATGTCGCTAAAGGCGTACCCTCGTGCTCTAAATCTGTCAGCACATTCCTCCAACTGTGCCTCAGCCTGTGGCACCTCAGAATTGTTCCGGAGCACATGTAAAAATTGCGACACTGGCAGGTTAGATTTTAACTTATCAGGATGATGGCTAGTGGCCCAAAGCAGGGCATTCCTGTCGGTCGGTTTCCTAAAGAGGGTGTACCCCAGATGTGAATCTTTTAACATCACTGAGACGTCCAGGAAGTCAATGGTAGTACTGTCCACCTTAGCAGTGAATCTGATGGGGCTATCCAACAAATTCAACTCCTGCACCATCAACAAAAAAGAGTCCTCTGTACCTCTCCATATTAAAAATAGGTCATCAATAAACCTTCTGTAGTGTACAATGTTGGTGGCATACCTTTCTAGTATGTGAATCCGCTCATACTCAGCCATGAACAAATTAGCAAACCCCGGCGCCAGGTTCGAGCCCATGGCTGTCCCGGAGGTCTGCATATAGTACCCACCCTGATACTGGAAATGGTTAAATTTCAGAACCATACTAATCAAATCACAGATGAATTCGATGGGAGGTCCATCGTATGGCCCATGTGTCAACGCTGTGCGGACCGCTTGGATCCCCTCCATATGTGGAATCACCGTGTACAGCGATGAAACATCAAGTGTGGCTAAAACACAGTCATCAGATAGACCCACAATATCTCGAAGGCCCCCCAGGAAGTCACCAGTGTCCCTCAAATAACTTGGGACAGCTTGAACACACGGTTGTAGAAAAAAATCTACATATTGGGCCAATGGCTGCAATATAGACCCACAGGCCGAAATAATGGGCCTTCCTGGGGGGTCAATAAGAGTCTTGTGGATCTTCGGCAAAGTGTACATCAAAGGGCACCTTGGATGTTCAACCACAAGGAACCCGAAAAATTTTTCATCGATCCAGCCCATGTTAAGGGCTGTTTTTAAAAGCTGATCAACCTCTCTTTTTACCCTAGGCATGGGGTTAAAGTCAATCTTTTCATATGTACCAACATCGCTTAATTGTCTTTTGATCTCGTTATCGTAACTATCAAAATCCTGAAGGACAATTGCTCCCCCCTTGTCCGCGCTTCTTATCACCACGGATGTGTCATTTTTTTAAATCAATCAGAGCACGTCGCTCAGCTACAGACAAATTGTCAAAATTCTGGTGATATTTCACACCCTCCTTGACATCCAAATCTACCATCCGTAAAAAGGTTTTTAAGCTCGCGCTGGACGAGGGGGGGTCAAATGTACTGGGCTTTTTAAACATAGGTGTCTCACCCTGTACCAATACATCGTTGTTATTAGCGAAGAATTCCTTGAGACGTAACTTCCTACCCATCTTGTATTGATTGATGGACCATTCCATCTTATCAAACTTGCAAGTGGGTATGAACTTTAAACCTTTTTTCAACAAAGACTCCTCAGCCATCGTCAACCTATGTTTTGACAAATTAAATATCATTTGTTCTACCTCACTCCTCTCCCCCTTCCTCCGGCGCCCCCCCCTCCTCGGGTGCGGTCTCTTGTTCCAGACCTGGCGCCCTTGGGTCTGACGTCGGGGCCTAAAAAAGACCCAGCGACTGCTTCACGACCAGTGGGGGGTAGACTGCCCGAGGTGTCCGAATCAGGGGAGGAGTTAGAATACTGATGTCGGGTGTATGATCCTTGTCCCCTCTGATAGTTACGTCCTCTTGATCTATATCTGTTTGCCTGTGTGTCACCACTTAACCAACGGTACACTGTATGGTGTTGATAGTCCCCTTCTACTGTCTCCCACTTTTTACGTTTAAATGCTATCAAGTCTGTGCGGTATTTGTCTACTAATGTCTGAGTCTTCGCAAGCCAGTCCTCTGTCTTGTCTTTAGCTAAAGCAGTTTTACATTTCTTTTCAAATTCCTTCAATTCAGTCTTAACCTTTTTTAGCTCTGCCCCAACTTCCTCCACAACAAGTATGAGCAAGTCAGCAGAACATTTATTCAGAATTCCGCACCATTTGATGCAAAAAGCTGAATTCTTGCGACCAATGGTCGGGGCGTTAGAAATCCTGAAACCCCTTGGGATACGTTTTTTGCGATAATATTCTGATAAAAACTGACCATGGAGGATCAGATCTACCTCCCGCTTCTTCAACCTGGTCAGTTTATGATGTAAATCCAAAGGGGTTTCAGCTGGTAATTTATCAAAGTCAATTTGATCAAATAGGATTCTATCAGCCTCATCATCAGTTAGACTGACAAACACACTTTCAGCTTCACTAAGGGCGTTCTCATCAAGAAACCCTTCCAATTGAGACATAATATAAGCAGAAAAACGTCAGCAGAGAAATGTCAGACAAATTCAACAAAAAACCCACAGACTATTAAATGCAGATTCACAAACTACCTCTTTTAGGCAGCCACTCAACATTTGCGCCTGGTAATAAATCCATATACCTATTGGAATAGACAAAACAATTATCTATTGCCAAAAAAATTGCAGATTGTCACTGGACAAAAGGACCAGAGCAAAAAACATCAAAAATACATATTCATATTCTCTTCTCCTCTAAAAAATAGCAACATGTATCCATAAAATTTCACAAAATTTCGGGGTGCCAGTCCAGAGAAATCTTCCAATGATCCCTCACTTGTATCCATGCAGGTAGGACAGCACACTCCTTACATATAGCCAGCTGCCAGGGTGCCACAAAACCAGAAAGTCCCAAATATTTTCAGGCACTTCCACAGAATATCCACAAAGAAAAATGGGTGCACTCACCGGTCTTTATCCAAATGCAGGTGTTTATTTACATACCACAGCCGAAAGTTTAGGTGACAGTGGGCATGGTCAACGTTTCGGTCTACACATAGACCTTTGTCAAGACCCCCTTACTCCAGCCTCCACCAGTGCACAATCAACAATACCATAGTGGACCCTTTTATGCTCAAACACAAGTGCTAAGGCAACTCCCCCTTTCCTTTTTCCGGAAGTGCCAATTGTTACAATAACGTAGTTTAATCAAATATTTAGTAGTCGCAGACTATACCATATAGAAAACATCTAAAAGTGCTCACCCATACCAATACCTAGACGGAAAAGCAGGCCAGTAACTGTCCTCTCCTCGCTGTAATCAGCGCTAGCCGTGGCGTGCGTTCCAACGCCCGGCATGCGTTCCACCCGCCGGAAGTTGTCATCTCATACGTCATATCCGCTTATTCTATTCAGGTGTATTCAGCGCTAGCCGTGGCGTGCGTTCCAACGCACGGCATGCGCTCCACCAGCAGGAAGGCATCACTATCACCTTACTTCCGCCTTTTGGTAATGGGGCATTCTATGTGTCAATCAAAAAACCATACAACGCAGAACAAGCTGCATACCATGTATACTAATGAATAGCACTATATGTTTAGCACCAAAAAGTCCACCAATATAACCCATTCATATTAAAACAGTTCCATTTTTATTTATTTTTAATTTTTACTAAAAAGGATCATACACCCGACATCAGTATTCTAACTCCTCCCCCTGATTCGGACACCTCGGGCAGTCTACCCCCCACTGGTCGTGAAGCAGTCGCTGGGTCTTTTTTAGGCCCCGACGTCAGACCCAAGGGCGCCAGGTCTGGAACAAGAGACCGCACCCGAGGAGGGGGGGGGGCGCCGGAGGAAGGGGGAGAGGAGTGAGGTAGAACAAATGATATTTAATTTGTCAAAACATAGGTTGACGATGGCTGAGGAGTCTTTGTTGAAAAAAGGTTTAAAGTTCATACCCACTTGCAAGTTTGATAAGATGGAATGGTCCATCAATCAATACAAGATGGGTAGGAAGTTACGTCTCAAGGAATTCTTCGCTAATAACAACGATGTATTGGTACAGGGTGAGACACCTATGTTTAAAAAGCCCAGTACATTTGACCCCCCCTCGTCCAGCGCGAGCTTAAAAACCTTTTTACGGATGGTAGATTTGAATGTCAAGGAGGGTGTGAAAAATCACCAGAATTTTGACAATTTGTCTGTAGCTGAGCGACGTGCTCTGATTGATTTAAAAAATGACACATCCGTGGTGATAAGAAGCGCGGACAAGGGGGGAGCAATTGTCCTTCAGGATTTTGATAGTTACGATAACGAGATCAAAATACAATTAAGCGATGTTGGTACATATGAAAAGATTGACTTTAACCCCATGCCTAGGGTAAAAAGAGAGGTTGATCAGCTTTTAAAAACAGCCCTTAACATGGGCTGGATCGATGAAAAATTTTTCGGGTTCCTTGTGGTTGAACATCCAAGGTGCCCTTTGATGTACACTTTGCCGAAGATCCACAAGACTCTTATTGACCCCCCAGGAAGGCCCATTATTTCGGCCTGTGGGTCTATATTGCAGCCATTGGCCCAATATGTAGATTTTTTTCTACAACCGTGTGTTCAAGCTGTCCCAAGTTATTTGAGGGACACTGGTGACTTCCTGGGGGGCCTTCGAGATATTGTGGGTCTATCTGATGACTGTGTTTTAGCCACACTTGATGTTTCATCGCTGTACACGGTGATTCCACATATGGAGGGGATCCAAGCGGTCCGCACAGCGTTGACACATGGGCCATACGATGGACCTCCCATCGAATTCATCTGTGATTTGATTAGTATGGTTCTGAAATTTAACCATTTCCAGTATCAGGGTGGGTACTATATGCAGACCTCCGGGACAGCCATGGGCTCGAACCTGGCGCCGGGGTTTGCTAATTTGTTCATGGCTGAGTATGAGCGGATTCACATACTAGAAAGGTATGCCACCAACATTGTACACTACAGAAGGTTTATTGATGACCTATTTTTAATATGGAGAGGTACAGAGGACTCTTTTTTGTTGATGGTGCAGGAGTTGAATTTGTTGGATAGCCCCATCAGATTCACTGCTAAGGTGGACAGTACTACCATTGACTTCCTGGACGTCTCAGTGATGTTAAAAGATTCACATCTGGGGTACACCCTCTTTAGGAAACCGACCGACAGGAATGCCCTGCTTTGGGCCACTAGCCATCATCCTGATAAGTTAAAATCTAACCTGCCAGTGTCGCAATTTTTGCGTGTGCTCCGGAACAATTCTGAGGTGCCACAGGCTGAGGCACAGTTGGAGGAATGTGCTGACAGATTTAGAGCACGAGGGTACGCCTTTAGCGACATACAGAAATGCATGTTGAAAGCAAGAAGAATCCATGCTAGTTCTGGCATATTAAGTAAGAAAAAGGTTGATGATAAAAGGATGACAGTGGTCGTGAAGTGTGACAGTGGGTTTAAACAGGTCAATAAAGCCATTAATAAGAATTGGTCATTACTGAAGACTGACCCTGCTTTCTCTAGTATTTCAAATGCCCCCCCTATGATTGGGGCTAAGCGAGGCAGAAACTTGAAAGACGTACTATTTCGCCCAGACATGAGACCGCCCACTGGTGGAGGAGGCTGGTTACAGAGAAAGATGGGATGCTTCAAGTGTTTAAAATGTATGACCTGCAGAACCCTTATAACTGGAGCAACGTTTTGCCACCCACATTCTGGGCAAAAAATTAGAATCCAGCATCACCTGGTGTGTACAATGGATCACGTGGTCTATATTTTAAAATGCCCATGTGGGCTCATTTACGTGGGCAAGACCATCAGGACTTTCCGAGAGAGGATGAATCAGCATCGCTCCTCAATACGGTTAGCCTATGCCACAAAGACGACTGACAAACCAGCGGCAGCGCATTTTTTTAAATTAAATCATCAAATAGCCTCTATGTCATATATGATCATTGACTGTGTTCCACCGTTGGAGAGAGGAGGTGACCGAGGTCTCCTATTATTGTGCAAAGAGGCTAGATGGATACAAAAATTGGACACCATCTCTCCTAGAGGGCTTAATGAGTATAACTCATTAAGTGTATTCTTATAAAAGTACCCGGACTTTCTTTCACTTTTTCTAGTTTTTCTACTGTAAGGTTTTTTTACCATAATAGTCTATGATTCACTAATAGTGTATTAGTGCGCCTGGTGATAAATCTTTTTTTAGTAAAAATTTAAAATAAATAAAAATGGAACTGTTTTAATATTAATGGGTTATATTGGTGGACTTTTTGGTGCTAAACATATAGTGCTATTCATTAGTATACATGGTATGCAGCTTGTTCTGCGTTGTATGGTTTTTTGATTGACACATAGAATGCCCCATTACCAAAAGGCGGAAGTAAGGTGATAGTGATGCCTTCCTGCTGGTGGAGCGCATGCCGTGCGTTGGAACGCACGCCACGGCTAGCGCTGAATACACCTGAATAGAATAAGCGGATATGACGTATGAGATGACAACTTCCGGCGGGTGGAACGCATGCCAGGCGTTGGAACGCACGCCACGGCTAGCGCTGATTACAGCGAGGAGAGGACAGTTACTGGCCTGCTTTTCCGTCTAGGTATTGGTATGGGTGAGCACTTTTAGATGTTTTCTATATGGTATAGTCTGCGACTACTAAATATTTGATTAAACTACGCTATTGTAACAATTGGCACTTCCGGAAAAAGGAAAGGGGGAGTTGCCTTAGCACTTGTGTTTGAGCATAAAAGGGTCCACTATGGTATTGTTGATTGTGCACTGGTGGAGGCTGGAGTAAGGGGGTCTTGACAAAGGTCTATGTGTAGACCGAAACGTTGACCATGCCCACTGTCACCTAAACTTTCGGCTGTGGTATGTAAATAAACACCTGCATTTGGATAAAGACCGGTGAGTGCACCCATTTTTCTTTGTGGATATTCTGTGGAAGTGCCTGAAAATATTTGGGACTTTCTGTGGTTTTGTGGCACCCTGGCAGCTGGCTATATGTAAGGAGTGTGCTGTCCTACCTGCATGGATATATATATATATATATATATATATATATATATATATATATATATATATATATATATATATGCATCCAAAGTTTAAGGTCACGTGTAGAAATAAACAATGTCATTTATAATCTTGGGCAATAGTCACACACTTTTCTCTCTGAATGTCAATCTCCCCACCACAAACTTGTGCAAGTGTTCTTTTAGTTTGAGATAGGTTGGTAGCTGGCCCAAACACTCCCTTTAAATGGCTTGATCAGGGATCACAGACATCTATTGATAGTACTCACTCAGTCTCCCACACAACACTGTGTCTGGCTGCAGGATTCCTCTCTGTGAACAGGACTTCCCACTCTGCACTAGCTGTTAGATACACGCCGTGACAGGGGTTTCTCCTGAACTGCTTTCCATGCTTCTTTAGGGCTGTAAGCAGATGGCTGCAGTGGCACTGCTATCAGCACTCTGTCTGGGGATGTCTCAACACTGACCCCACATGCATCACCAGTCCTGGCTTCTGTGATCCTTCCAGTATCTCACATGGGCTCTCTGTCACACTTCAGTTCCATCCAGCTCACACACCATGCTGCTGCTTCTCTCTCTCTCTCCTGCACGTGCTGCCTGCCTGGCTGACCTCTCACCTCTCCTTCCTGCATCCCAGCAGGCTTCTCTCTGCAGGACATGATCAGAGCAGCCAGCAGGGTCCTAGTGCTGGCCAGGTTAGTTTAACCCCTTGCAGCCCTGATTAAAGGGAAGGGGTTTTACTAGGCAGCTCTTGCAACCATTACTAGGTCCTTTAAGGGGCACAGGGGTGCCACATATTCCACAGCACTTTACAGTCCCTGCCCTGGCAGAGCTTACACTTTATGTACCAAATGTACACCAGGGTTGCCAACCCTCCCGGAATGGCCGGGAGGATCCCGAAAATCGGGTTCCCCTCCCGGCCCCCCGGAAAGGTGGGCAACCCTCCCGGATTCCAGCTGTCCCCTCCCCCCCCTCATGTACCTGGTGGTTGAGGAGGCTTTAAATTGCCACGATTCGCGGCTTTTCTGCGAAAGTGGGCGGGGCTAAATATGCAAGTCGCTCGTATTTAGCCCCGCCCCCTCATCGGAGACCAGCGTATTGCGGTATTTGCATTACTGGGGGCAGGGACTGATGTCTCCATCAGGCCCCGCCCCCAGAAGTAATGCTGACAGTCTCCTCGGAAAGTCAGCAACCCTGATGTACACGCACACACAGACATTCTGGGGGAAATTTAGTAAAGGTGCCCATACAAGTTACAATTATTGTATACAATATTGTATACAATATCGCATCTCATCGCATCTCGTTTTTGCGATGAGATGAGATGAGATCTAGTACAAAAAGTATGTGCTGCACATTTTTTGTACTAGATCTCATCTTATCGCAAAACCGAGATGTGATGAGATGCTATATTGTATACAATATTGTATACAATAATTGTAATGTGTATGGGCACCTTAAGGTCTAATCGTAAAAAATACGTGTAATTGTATACAGAGATACACCTATTTTTTACAAATTCGTATTTTTGGGATTTACTATGCCCAAAATACACCAATTCGTATTTTTGGCACATTCGTAATTGTATTTACAAATACGAATGTATAAGCCATCAAAAGAATAGGAGTCACCATTCAAAAGAATGATGATTCCTGTATTTTGGTTATTTCCAAACCCTAAAGAGAACACGGACGGTGTAATGGATAGCATTACTGTGTCACAGGCTAAGGTCATGAGATCGATTCCCACAGAGTTTGTATATTCTTCCCGTGCTTGTGTGGGTTTACGGGTATTCTGGTTTCCTCCCACATTCCAAAAATTTATTAAGAATACGAATTCTTATTATGCCTTAATACGAATGTATACGGTTGTTATAGCCATATGCAAATTCATATTACGGAGGAATATTTACTAATCAGTCATATTTGACTGATTCGTATTTTCCATCGTCGTATGGATTTGTATTTTTAGCCGATACAAATTCATATTTTAAATACAAATTTGTATTTTTAAATACAAATTTGTATTTTTAAATACAAATTTGTATTTTTAAATACAAATTTGTATTTTTAAATACAAATTTGTATTTTTAAATACAAATTTGTATTTTAAAATATGAATTCGTATCGGCTGTAGTGTTAACAAAAAAAAACGGTACTTGTTTCCTAGAACGGCCACCATCGGGGGTAATCGTGTACCTTAACTTAAGGTACAAGGTTACCCCCGATGGATCCGATTTCCTTTGAAATCAGGTCCATTTTGCCGGCAAAATCGCGTCCATCGCGTCCATCGCGTCGGTCGGGTGCATTAACATGGCACCCGATTTTGTCATAGGGTTCAATGTTAAAATATTTTTAACATTGTAATCGGGAAAAAAAATGGGAAATGGGCCAATATGGCCCATTTCTCATTGTATATGCGCCCCCCCCCCCCCCCCATTGTGAACGTCACCTCACGATTGACGCCAACCCGAAGCGTTATATTCTCAACTCCACGCCGACGTGTATAGTAGGGGTTTAAAAAGGTCGGAGGATGCGTACCGCCGCCCCTCGCGGGCTCGCTATGCTCCGCACGCTTCAGGTTGGCGTCAATCGTGGGGTGCCGTTGAGGGGGTTAAAATTGGGGTCTGGGGAGACTTTTACATTGAATCCAATGTAAAATAGGGTCCCAGGGACCCTATTCACATTTCAATCAATGTAAAAATCGGGACCATCGCGTCGGTCGCATCGCATGCGATGCGATCGACGCGATGCGCCCGACGCGATGCGCCCGACGCGATCAACATCGGTGTGGCCGTTCTAGGAAACAAGTAACTAAAAAACTTATTTTAAAAAACGGCGTTGGGTCCCCCCCACAGCCGTAACCAAAACCCGGCTCAAGAGCTGGTTCTGGTTTTAAATAATCAGGGAAACAATCATGTTGGGTTCCCCTCTATTTTTTTAAAACCAGCACCAGGCCCCAGAGCTGGTCCTAGTTCCCAAAATACAGGGGTCAAATGAGTAGGGGTCCCCCACCCAACCAGCCAGCAGGGTAATGCCACATCCGGGAGGGGGGGGAGACTTTGGTACTTGTTTCCTAGCACGGCGCCCACAATATTCAGTCGTATGGCATCGCATCGCATGCCATATGCCGGCATGCGATGCGATTCAGGGGCAAACGCAGGATTTTCAGAAGGGGGTTTCCAGAGGGGCGGAGCAAAGCATGGAGATGGACACTTAGGTGACTCAGTATATGCCGGGTCAGTTAAAGTATTGTATGTATATTATTAATAATAATAATAATAATACAAATTTGATATATATATATATATATATATATATATATATATATATATATATATATATATATATATATATATATATATATATATATATATATATATATGCAAAAGAATGGAGAGAAACGCACCAATGCAATGTGCCAGATATAAACAACACTTTTTACTGTTTTATGCTCACATACACGGGGGTTTAAAATCATATGCTTGCCAGCCACATGAAAATTCCGATCTCTGCAACAGGATGACCCACGGCACACGCAGGGAAGGAAGCCACTCAGCCGCCGACCAAGGACCACGGACACATTAAAGACATGAGGCGGCAACTTACTTGTGAAATGTCTGTTATATTATGTATGTATTATCAGTGCTTGCCAGAACCCTTTAGTCTGTATAATTGAGTTGAACCAATCACACCTGAGAAGGAATAATTAGAGTGCTACATATATCTGATACTTACCTGGGATAACCACACCCCAGTGATGAAACGCGTTGGCAGTGGCTTACTTTGGTCCGACGTGGAGACGTCCTTTGTCCACGGGTGAATCCTGCATGTGCGGCTGTATCCAGTGAGCGGTGGGCGCTGGGTTCGTGGTCCTTGGTCGGCGGCTGAGCAGCTTCCTTCCCTGCATGTGCCGTGGGTCATATTGTTGCAGAGATCGGAATTTGTATGTGGCTGGCAAGCATATGATTTTAAACCCCGTGTATGTGAGCATAAAACAGTAAAAAGTGTTGTTTATATCTGGCTCATTTGTGCGTTTCTCTCCATTCTTTTGCAAGTGTCTACCCCTGGATCTTTGGTAGGATCCGTAACAGAAACTGCACACATGGTGGGCATCATTGTGGACCTTATTAGCCTATACTGAGGACTTGTGCGCTGGGTATTTCTACAGCAGTGTAGACCCCTGGACATAGCAATGTATTGGTGCCCCTACCGATCCTGCAGCGGTAGGGGTGGGGGAAGCTTTGATGTCCCGCGGGTGGTAGGGGGTATTCGGGGAAATTTACTGAAGGAAATTTGTAAAAAATAGGTGTATTTGTATTTAGAAATACACATATTTTATACATTTACTATTCCGAAAATACGGCAATTCGTATTCGTATTGATAGCACATCAATACGAATACGAATTGCCGTATTTTCGGGATAGTAAATGTCAAAAATAAGTGTATTTCTAAATACAAATACACCTATTTTTTTACAAATTTCCTTTAGTAAATTTCCCCCATTATGTCAACCGCTCAGCATGTAGGGCCTGGATCAGTAATTTCCACTAATTACCCCTTTACTGCACAGATGGTGAGAGATGGGGTGGGGGAAGGGGGCATTGGGCTGAATGAAGGGGCCCTGATACATAACTTCCAGGGTGGTAGAGGATGTTTAATATGCAGAGGAGGGGTGTATAGTGGAGTGGGCTTATTATTCATAATTTTCTGGTAGGAGGACAGCTTGCTTGACTGCAGATATCTCCAGGTCCCGGAAATAGATTTCTTAGATTTTAATGGGATTAAAAACTAGAGAATCCCACCTACCAAATGGTATTGGGGACTATGGGATCAGAGTTCAGTAGGCAGAGCAATCTGCCAATAACCATATAAAACTATATACCAGGTGTGTGGAGCTGAAGCAGTAACCAGCTGCCGGAAGGCTGATATCTCTGGTTCTGGGAACAATAGAGACAAGCTACTAGTGTCCATCAAAGGGGGAGAGTCCCAGCTTTTGGAATATACCCTCACAAAAACTCTAAGTCATACAGAACCTGAAATATCTGACTGGGAAGTGAAATTAACAGGCTTGGATGGGGACCACTATTTTGAAGTCAGATATCTCCGGTTTCCAAAGGCCGATTTTTAAAATTATTGCACCCATGGAAAGAAGGGACCCTCAGCTTTCAGCCTAGGGTCCTCAGACTCCCCTGCGTGCGCTACTGCGATTTTAAATTGTATAAGCACCCTATACAATTTTTAATTGTATAAGCACCCTAATGGGTGCTTACAGTGTTAAATGCACCCCCACGCCACCCCACTGTCAACGCCAACCCGAAGCGTGGTGAGCACAGCGGTACGCGTCCTCCGACCTTTTCATGCCCCCACTATCCACGTCTGCGTGGAGTTGATTTTATATAGTGTGGTGAGCGCAGCGAGCCACGGAGCCCAAAGTGTGGCGAGCGCAGCGAGCCCCGTGAGGGGACGCATATTACTTTACATGTATTCTGCGTCCGCTCGCCACGCTTCAGGCTCGGTACACTATATGAAATCAACTCCACGCCGACGTGGATAGTGGGGGTATGAAAAGGTCGTAGGATGCGTATCGCCGCCCCTCACGGGCTCACTGCGCTCGCCACGCTTCGGGTTGGCGTTGATAGTATGGGTGGCGTGGGGATGCTTTTTACATAGTAAGCACCCATTACAGTGCTTATACAATTATTTATCTTATAGGGGGCACATTTAACATTGAAAACACCTATAAGGGTGCTTATACAATTTTAAATCGTATACCATTGTATATTGCATACAATGGCATACAATGCAATGGCCTACAATTTAAAATTGTATAACATCAGCTGCCATCGCATAACATCGCATACCATTGTATGCCTTACGGTATGCGATGCGATGGGCGCCGTGCTAGGAAACAAGTACCGAGACTTTTTATACAAGTCCCCCCAGCCAAAGCATTCATCTCTACTGACCAGTCCCCCCAGCCAAAGCATTCATCTCCACTGACCAGTCCTCCGGCGGCTTCTCCTCCCGAATGCCAATATTGGCCACCTTGCGGCCAATCAGGAGCCGCTAGGCTGCTAAGTAATATACAATAGTTTACATTTATTTTTTACACCATTTATCAGCCCGGTACCCACAGCCTAGGGGTACCGGGGACAGCACCAGGCTTCAGCCTGGACAGGTAAGTTCTGGAGGGGGGGACCCCCTTCATTGGGGGGTACCCACTCCCCCAGGACCCCTGCCCAGGCTGACTGGTCAGAAGGGATAAATGCTTTGGCCGGGGGGACTTGTATAAAAAATCCCCCCCCCCCCAGGCTGTGGCATTACCCTGCTTGCTCTCAAAATATGGTGGACCACTACTCGTTTTGTCCCCTGTATTTTGGGAACCAGGCCTGACCCTGGGGCCTGGTTTTTAAAAATACAGGGGAACCCAAAATGATTGTTTCCCTGATTTTTTATAACCAGGACCAGCTCTTTGATGGTTACAACCGTGGGGGGGACCCCATGCCGTTTTTTTTAAATTATTTATTGATTTATTTTAACACTGCAGCCGATACAAATTTGTATTCTAAAATACGAATTTTGTATTTAAAAATTCAAATTTGTATCGGCTAAAAATACGAATCCATACACCATCGGAAAATACGAATCAGTCAAATATGAATGATTAGTAAAATTTCCTCCGAAATACGAATTTGCATATGGCTATAACAGCCGTATGCATTAGTTTTCAGGCTTATTAATAATACGAATTTTCATATTCTTAGTAAATTTCCCCCTTTATGGTTCATTTTTGTTGGAAGCCAATTAACCTACCTGTATATTTTTGGAATGTGGGAGGAAACCGGAATACCTGAAGTAAACCCACACAAGCAAGTGAAGAATATAGAAGCAGAGCCGGCCCTAGCCAATTTGATGCCCTAGGCAAACTTTTGGCTGGTGCACCCCAGCACTGCCACTAGTTCCACCTCTGACCCAGCATCCTTCACTCAGCAAAGCACACATAACCCAGCAGCACAGATTCCAGCAGCAGCAGTGTAATGTGAATATGGGTCACTATGCGCTGTGTAATGTAAATATGGGTCACTACGTGCTGTGTAATGTATATATGAGTCACTATGTGCTGTGTAATGTAAATATGGGTCGCTACGTGCTGTTATTATTATTATTCCACGTACTTTAAAGTCCTTTACGCATTATGCTGCACATTGTAATACCTATTATGCATTATTCCATACACTGTAATGCCTCATAAACATTATGCCACACACCATAATGCCCCTTACACATTATGCCAAACATCTTAATGCAATTAGTGACAGAAAACAGGGAGGTGACATTTGGGACAGAACACAGAGGAGGATGACACAATGGCCGTGACAGAACACAGAGGGGCATGTGACACAGTGACTTAACACAGAGGGGGTGTGACAACATTTGGGACAGAGGGGGAACACAGTGACAGAAGACAAAGGGGGTGCCACACAGTGACAAAAGATAGAGAGGTGGGTGTGATACAATGGCTGGGACAGAACATAGTGGGGGTGTGACAAAATTTGGAACAAAACACAGGGAGTGTCACAGTGAAAGAACACAGCGGGGTTCACACAGGGGGTGACAATATATGGGACAGAACACAAAGGGGTGGGATCATACAGAGGGGTGACATTTGGGACAAAACACAGAAGGTGGTGACAAAATGGGTGGGACAGACCATAAAGAGGGAGTGACAACATTTGGTACAGAACACAGAAAGGGTGTCACAGAAGGGACATCCGGCCCAGTGTCTGCCAGGCAGATGTAGTGGGTGGCAAGGTTGTGTCTGTGGGGCATTGCGGTGGTTGACAGGCTAGAATGTGTGGCAAAGGTCACAGCACCCCTCTCCCCAGCTCCTTTAATGACCACCTCTCACAGCACTCTTTCCCCAGAACCCCCCTTCTCCTTTTTAAAGTCCATCCTCCATTTCGGTGGATGGATAATTGCTGTCGCCGCCACTGCACACCCTGCTCTCAGACCCGTCAGCTCGCTCGGCGCACCCGCCGCCAGCTAAATTTTTTTTTTTTTAAGTGTGCACCCAGATCCGGGCCCCTCTAACAGGCCCGGGGTAAACTGTACCCGCGCCACCTCCCCCCCCCCCCTCTTGGCAGCAGCACCTGCATCTGTAAGGCAGCACTCACTCCGGCGGTACCACGGGTGCCAGGCGGGCAGGCAGTTCAGCTCAGTGGTGCTGAAAACCGGATACCCCCAGTGATCATCACTAAGGAGGCTGCCCCTAGGCATAGGCCAATGCCATAGGAAATTGCCTAGTTTGCCTATACCCAGGGCCGGCTCTGCCTGCATCAGACCCTTTCTCAACTAGGATGCTACTAAGACCCTCATCCACTCACTGGTAATCTTGCAACTAGAATACTGTAGTCTTCTCCATTGGGGCTTCCCTGACAGATGCCTCTCCCCATTTTAATCCATGCTCAAAGCCGCTAAAAAGGCATTTCTTTCTCACAAAATTCAGTACAACCACCTCCCCATACTTACAGGCCTGGCTCCCCTTCTCTTTCAGAATCCAATTCAAGCGTCTCACACTCACTTACAAAGCTCCCACCCATTCCTCTCCCATTTACATCTAATTTCCTTTTACACTCCTACCTGTTCTCTTTGCTCCACTAATGCACGCCTACTCTCCTGCTAATTAGTTGCTTCCTCCCACTGTTGCCTCCAAGACTTTTCAAGTGCTGCTCCCTACCTCTGGAACTCTCTACAAAACTTTAAAAGGGCTTTTAATCCTAGAATACATACAAATGGAGCCGGGCTTGGCTTTGCAGGGGATGGCGATGGCGACGCCAGCCGCCATCCCCCGCCACCCATCGTCTGTAGCTGCGAAAGGGGACGCGCGCGCGTCCCCTTCTGACGGTGCCTCCCCCGCTTCCCCCGGGTCCCCGCCGGCTTGTCGGTGGTCACCCGGGGTCCCCACAGCCTCCCTGCACCCCCCCCCTAACCCTGTCCGTCTCCCTGAAGCAGAGATGGACAGGTTCCCGTCGCACGGAAACTGAGACTCAGTCAGATGGAGAGCCGGGCTGCTGGCGGATCGCAAGCTGTGACAGGGAGCCCGGCTCCATCTGTACATAATGTTTGCAGACAGTAACTTCAAATCTCGGTGGGGTATGTTATAACCCCTGGATGTGTTCTAGAGTTAAGAACTGCAAAATCACCAGCGATCATGTCTGAATCAGGCACCATATCATTAATAATGCACCCTCTTACAGGTGGTTAAAGACCCTCAAATGTCCTCTGTACAGTACATGCAGTCAAATCTTGACTATTATTATTATTATTATTATTATAATATTATTCATACAGCTCTGGGAAGGTTAAGGGAAAAGAAAATCATATATACTGTAGTGTGGTTATTTATCGGATAGCATCATACTATGCATCATATTTGTGGTTATCTTCTGTGCATTTAAATGTTAAGAGATACAATATACAGTAGATTGCAGTGTCTGCTGCTTCCAAGTGGTCAGATGGTGACATTGCTCCTGGAGGTTTTTGTATAAGGAGTTTCCTCCTTCTGTCACTGTGCCTCTAGCACAGTAATATGTGGCTGTATCACTCACACTCAGTCTGTCTATCTGTAGATAGGCTGTATCAATGGCATTATCTGTGGAGATTGTGAATCTTCCTTCAAATGACGATGAATAGCTGGTACCTCCATCCTCAGGGTCAATTCCTCCAACCCACGTTAGTCCTTTCCCTGGAACTTGTTGAACCCAGTTCATATAGAAGTCGGTGAATGTAAATCCGGATGTTTTACAGGGAATCTTCACACTGTCACCCGGCTTTCTGACTTCAGAGGGCGGCTGAGTGAGCTGTGCTTGTGACATCACTCCTGTAATAGAGATATCACAGGACCATATGTAAGATATAAATTATCTCAGACAGAACATAAGATTTATATTAATTTATTCCTGACTTACCAAGCAGTGGGCAGAGAAACAGGGCACAGCTAAATAAAAGCATGTTATATGATTTGCCCCAGACCGATGTTCAGAACACAACTCCCAGTCACTGTGACATCACATTATAACATGTGCTGCTTTTCTAGCTGCCTAATCTGAGTCAGAATTTGCATGAGGTGCCCAGAGCTATAAAAGGCAATCAGTCCTGCTATAGCCAGAGTTAGTGTTATACCCCTTTCACATCACACCTAATTACCGGGTACAAGCCGGTTTCTTGCCGGTTCGACCTGGTAATTAGTGTGATGTGAAAGGGGTTACCGGTTACAGCTAACCGGTAGCAACACAGCAATCCGAAACGGGTAAAAGGGTAAAAAGCAGTGTTCTTATCGGTTCCTTGCCGTGTTGCTGTGCAGTGTGAACGGGTTATGGAGGAGGCAGTGCTTGGAGCAGAGCCAGCTCTAAGCGCTTCCTCCCCCGCCCCGGATGACGCACCGACGCTCTGCCGCGCCCCACATGACATCAGCGAACTGGCAACTGGTTTGTTGATGCAGTGTGAACGGGCCCCAAATGCAAGGTCACACCAGGACTGAAACATTTCAAAATCCCGGTGAGACCCTGCATTTGCGAGCTGAAAGTAGTATCGCCATGAACGTCATGTCTTACGTTCTCTTTAGGGTTTGCAAATAAACCACAATATACATTTACTAGAATGTAACATTTGACCCATTTTGTTCTTTCTTGATGAACAAATGACAGTGACAATAACATAACATTAATAAATATGATTTGTATAAGTGTATATTCCTGTAATTTATTGTTATACAGCGTTGTGCATACAATAAGATCACATGTAGAATTATTTGGGGAGAGAGCAGACAGCTCAGTGATGCAGGAGTCGAGGCTGCCACCAGGAGCAAAATGGGGTAGGACGGGGCAATATGGTGCAGTAGTGGATCTAGACTTTTCTTCTAGGAAGGGGGGGGGGGGCTTACTGTTTAATCTTGACCCTCCTCCTTCCAGTCTGTACTCCTCCTTTTCCCAGTCCTGACTCCTCCCCTTCCCAGTCCTGACTGGTAGTGTCTAGATCCCCTTTAGCTACCAGTCCTGACTCCTCCATTACCAAGATGAAGCCTAGAATGAAGAGCAGCACCTTGACCAGGCTGTAGATGGTATATGGGGCATTGTAAAACACAAAATTTGGGTTTACATCATCTCCTTGCTGGAGCTGCTGTGGTGCTTGCTCAACTGCTGTAGCTTTGAGTAAAGTAAAGTACCCCCCACTGGACCCGGTGGCAGCACAACACCCATCCACACACATGGAGGAGTTATACAGGCGATCTGGGTGTATAGCCACGGCAGTTTCTCAACTTCATTGCAGCTGCTGCTTAGTCCATGGTGACATGGCCCAGCACCATCACACGCACACCGTTATGGTGGTAGAGATGCAGCTCACCCACCTGCAATTAGCACATTCACCCTCCATATCTGCGTCCAAATCTCAGTGCAGGGCGAGAGGAGGAGGGAGCTTAGAGCCCAGCTGTCAGCATGATCATGTCTGAGGGGCAGATGGATAGAGGTGTTGCCTAGGGGGATGATCGCCCATTTTGCCCCTCTCTGTATCTATCCCTTGGATGGTGGCGGAGCCATAGACTTGCTTGGGCGGGGGGCCATGGTGATCCTGTCTTACCATGCAATGCCGTTATTTCAGGCATTGCACTGTGATGGGCAGGGCTAAAGTGATGTGTTCGTGTCATTTGATGTGGGGTCATGGGAGCCGGACAGCTATCTGGAAGGATTGCCCCCCTTTCCAGGGGGCTAGAAGGGGGACCCGATTTCCAGGACCTTCCCAGTCCTTCCAGGAGGGTAGGCAACCCTGCAGTAACTTTTTTTTTACTGTCCCGCTATTCCACCTGTGAGAAGCAGTTTTCAGCAGTTAAAGGGAGCAGTTGGGAAGCAACCTGTCACTTCATAGCAGAGCATGCTTAGGTTTGTATTCATGGGAGACATATGGGGCAGGGGGCATGGCCAGGAGAGTATAGAGTGCTGGTCATGCTGCACTAATGTGATCAAGGTAAAATTAAATTATAGTCAGGAAATTGCAGTGTGTTTCTATAGTCCTGATTTCAATATACAGTACCTCTTGTGGGCAAGTCAGATACACAAAGAAGTCTGGGGATAGTTCTGTGACTATAAAGGCTGCAGACACAGATTACAGATATTTCCTCTTACTGTACATCTAGTATCCATATGCCATGTAATGCACCTTGCAACTCACGCTCTGTCATGTCACTTATTGGCGTTGTAAGTCAAGTAATGCCATTAATTAAGTCATATCATAAAGTAACATAGCGCTAGAAAAGCTAAAGAGTATAATAGTAAGTTCTGTACACCAGATGTCACTTTTTCTAAACTGCACTGTGCAGGCACCTGCTGATTGCCTAAAGGAACCTCTATTTCGGTACACAGTAGAACTGAACAGTTACTTTTTTGCAGAAGAGATGCTCACACAACATTTCACACAGTGAGCTAAATACAGGTTCAATCATGTTTAGCTACTCAGCTGAAATCTTTCCATACTGCCACAAGCTAATGTAGGCACCTCCGCCGATGCTTTGACTTAACTACAGTTACGCGAATGTATGTCCCCAAGCTGCATTTTATGCTAAACCACCTGATCAGCAAGTGTTATTGAGACACGCACTACAGGTGTTAAACTGTATCTCCAAATTAGAGCTGGGATATGTGGAATAGTGATTAAGGCAACACTTTACATTGCCAGCAACCTGGGTTCAATTCTGGTGTATTCATGTGCATTGCCAGCTGCCCAGCAAAGGAAGCACAGCAGGGAGGCGCCAGGCTGGGAGATGCTCTCCCAGCTCTGCATCCTGCTGTCCTGCTTTTACTGCAGGCTGCTGCCAATAATGGTCTCGGTAAGTCACTCCCCCTGCTAGTGGACCTGGATTTGGTCCTGTCTGCAAAGGAAATGGGGAATGCCATGCACCTCAGGAACAACATGGTGGAACCCATGGAGGGCCTGACTGACAATGGCCAAGGGCTGTGAGGGGACAATTGTTGCCCCCACAGGCCAAGAGGGCCTGAACATGCTTCCCAGGTGTAGTGCAAAAACCCTGGTGATCTAGTGCTGGGCCTGGGTCAATTGCCCCTGGCCCAGGAGGGTCCGAATGTATCTGGCCACAGGCCAAGAGGCCCGACTGTTGTCCCCTGAACCTTAACCATGGTGGTCTAGGGAGGAGTAAGGGTGGGTGGCCCACAGCCACCTACCTTTACTTGGGAGAGCCACCCAGGGGAGAACTTTGTTAGCTCATTTGCTTACCACCCACCAGGTAGCCTCTCCAGCATGCTTCCTTTTCTTACTTCTGCCACTGGCCCATCCTGGCCGGTTATGCTACTTCATCCTGGGGATCATCACTCTTGATCCTGATGTCATTGCGTCCTATTCACAGTTTCCACCATCTTCTGGACCCGTTTCTGGCTCCGGCTAGCACGGGGCCCAAAAAGTCAACAGGGTAATGTCACTGCCGGGGGAAACTTTTAACGTAAGTTCCCCCGGCCAAAGCATTCAGCCCTGTGGCTAGTCAGCCCAGGCAGGGACCCTGGAGGAGTGGGGACCCCCCAATAAAGGGGTACCCCCTCCAGAGTGACTTCTGCCCAGGCTGAAGACCGGGGCTGTCCCCGATGCCCCTTGGATGATGTGCATTGGGCTGATAAATGGTTACATAGTTAAGTAGAATAAACTATTGTGTATTGTTGTGGAACTACAAGTCCCAGCAAGCCTGCACCACATACAGGGACTTGGAGAACCACAAGTCCCAGCATGCAGGGCATTAAAGGGCCCTCTGGGAATTGTAGTTCCACAACAGTACAAATAGTGAAAAAAATACACACACACACACATAGGAACAGTAAAAGTTTATTATACACATAGCCCACTCATACAATACTCATCTACACTGTCTTGACACAAAGGATCCATCCCCTTCTCCTTTAGAATCCATTTGGGGCTCCTGTTGAAAGAAAACATACTCACATGCCGGCTTCTCTACTTCTCTGGGTCCGCAAAATACTGTAGACACAAGTCCCTCTTGTGTCTACAGCGTTGTGTGTTCCTCTAGTCCCCAAGTGTCCTGGAGTAATCCTTGCCTATTCCCTCTCCTTCAAACCACACATTCAGTACCTCTCACAAACCTGCCATTTCCATCTCCAAAATATTTCCTGCATCATACCCTATCTCAACCAGGATGCTACTAAGACCCTCATCCACTCACTGGTAATCTTGAAACTAGAATACTGTAGTCTTGTCCTATGGGGCTTCCCTGACAGATGCCTCTCCCCATTTTAATCCATGCTCAATGCCGCTAAAACGGCATTTCTTGCTCACAAAATTCAGTAAAACCACCTCCCTATTTTTACATTCCTTACACTGGCTCCCCTTCTCTTTCAGAATCCAATTCAAGCTTCTCACACTCACTTACAAAGCTCTCACCCATTCCTCTCCCATTTACATCTCTTTTTTTTCCAGCAAATTTTTTTTATTGGAGAAACAGTTTTATATGGGGTGCAGAAGTAAAAAAGGGAACATTGGGGGAAAAGGGGGTAGGGGTGGAGATGGGGTACATCCAGAAACTCTCATATTACCAGCAATAACTCACAGGAACATCATTAAAGTATATACAGTAACAATCACATTTCACTGATAACAAGGTGAGGGTGTTGAGGGACCCAAAATGTAATATGAGAATTAGGATAAATAGTGGCATGTGGAACCTATCAGGTATGAGAATTATATGCATAAAGAAATTCCAGCAGTTAGTCGGTGGGGGGTTCATTCATGCTAAACTGGAGTGGGTCAGTTTGAGAGGAATTTGGGAAATATTGGGCTCCTTCACCCTCTGTAACATATGTGTGCCAAAGGAACTCTCTACAAAACTTTAAAAGGGCTTTTAATCCTAGAATACATACAGATAGAGCCGGGCTTGGCTTTGCAGGGGATGGTGATGGCGACGCCAGCCGCCATCCCCCGCCACCCGTCGTCTGTAGCTGCCAAAGGGGACGCGCGCGCGTCCCCTTCTGACGGTGCCTCCCCCGCTTCCCGCGGGTCCCCGCCGGCTTGTCGGTGCTCACCCGGGGTCCCCACAGCCTCCCTGCACCCCCCCCCCCTAACCCTGTCCGTCTCCCTGAAGCAGAGATGGACAGGTTCCCTTCGCACGGAAACTGAGACTCAGTCAGATGGAGAGCCGGGCTGCTGGCGGATCGCCCGCTGTGACAGTCTGGTGATTCGCCAGCAAGAGGGAGCCCGGCTCCATCTGTACATAATGTTTGCAGACAGTAACTTCAAATCTCGGTGGGGTATGTTATTACCCCTGGATGTGTTCTAGAGTTAAGAACTGCAAAATCACCAGCAATCATGTCTGAATCAGGCACCATATTAATGATGCAGCCTCCTACAGGTCGTTAAAAACCCTTGAATGTCCTCTGTACAGTACATGCAGTCAAATCTTGACTATCTAGCCAATGGCAGCACGCTCCTGGATGTGGCTAATGAATGATATCGGTAACAATATTGTTCAGTGTGTATGTACTACATCATTTTTCCAAGAGTACAGACAGTTCTAGAGAAAAATCATTAACAATATCACAGAGTGTGTTTACACCATAAGCATGTCTTCAAGCAGCCATACTAGATATGTATGTTATCATCAACATAATGATAATGATTGGCTTTTTGAACATGTCTTAAATAAAACCTCAAAATAAATACATGAATCAATTTATATATTTGATACATTTTATAAATTAACCTCATCAATACAAAGGAGTATATTGTTACACCACACCATTCATTAATATACTGTACAGATTCATACAGCTCTGGGAAGGTTAAGGGAAAAGAAAATCATATACAGTATAGTGTGGTTATTTATCGGATAGCATCATACTATGCATCATATTTGTGGTTGTCTTCTGTGCATTTAAATGTTAACAGATACAGTATACAGAATACAGTATATGACAGTGTCTGCTGCTTCCAAGTGGTCAGATGGTGACATTGCTCCTGGAGGTTTTTGTATAAGGAGTTTCCTCCTTCTGTCACTGTGCCTCTAGCACAGTAATATGTGGCTGTATCACCCACACTCAGTCTGTCTATCTGTAGATAGGCTGTAGTAATGGAATTATCTGTGGAGATTGTGAATCTTCCTTCAAATGACGATGAATAGAGAGTTGCTCCATTCTCAGGGTCAATTCTTCCAACCCACGTTAGTCCTTTCCCTGGTACTTGTTGAATCCAGTTCATATAGAAGTCGGTGAATGTAAATCCGGATGTTTTACAGGGAATCTTCACACTGTCACCCGGCTTTCTGACTTCAGAGGGCGGCTGAGTGAGCTGTGCTTGTGCCATCACTCCTGTAATAGAGAAATCACAGGACCATATGTAAGATATAAATTATCTCAGACAGACCATAATATTTATATTCATTTGTTCCTGACTTACCAAGCAGTGGGCAGAGAAACAGGACACAGCTAAATAAAAGCATGTTATATGATATCCCCCAGACCGATGTTCAGAACACAACTCCCAGTCACTGTGACATCACATTATAACATGTGCTGCTTTTCTAGCTGCCAAACCTGAGCCAGAATTTGCATGAAGTGCCCAGAGCTATAAAAGGCAATCAGTCCTGCTATAGCCAGAGTCAGTGTTATACCCCTTTCACATCACACCTAATTACCGGGTACAAGCCGGTTTCTTGCCGGTTCGACCCGGTAATTAGTGTGATGTGAAAGGGGTTACCGGTTACAGCTAACCGGTAGCAACACAGCAATCGGAAACGGGTAAAAGGGTAAAAAGCAGTGTTCTTATCGGTTCCTTGCCGTGTTGCTGTGCAGTGTGAACGGGTTATGGAGGAGGCAGTGCTTGGAGCAGAGCCAGCTCTAAGCGCTTCCTCCCCCGCCCCGGATGACGCACCGACGCTCTGCCGCGCCCCACATGACATCAGCGAACTGGCAATATAACTGGTTTGTTGATGCAGTGAGAACGGGCCACAAATGCAAGGTCACACCAGGACTGAACCATTTCAAAATCCCGGTGAGACCCTGCATTTGTGAGCTGAAAGTAGTATCGCCATGAACGTCATGTCTTACGTTCTCTTTAGGGTTTGCAAATAAACCACAATATACATTTACTAGAATGTAACATTTGACCCATTTTGTTCTTTCTTGATGAACAAATGACAGTGACAATAACATAACATTAATAAATATGATTTGTATAAGTGTATATTCCTGTAATTTATTGTTATACAGCGTTGTGCATACAATAAGTTCACATGTAGAATTATTTGGGGAGAGAGCAGACAGCTCAGTGATGCAGGAGTTGAGGCTGCCGCCAGGAGCAAAATGGGGTAGGATGGGGCAATATGGTGCAGTGGTGGATCTAGACTTTTCTTCTAGGGGGGGGGGGGGCTTACTGTTTAATCTTGACCCTCCTCCTTCCAGTCTGTACTCCTCCCCTTCCCAGTCCTGACTCCTCCCCTTCCCAGTCCTGACTGGTAGTGTCTAGATCCCCTTTAGCTACCAGTCTTGACTCCTCCATTACCAAGATGAAGCCCAGAACGAAGAGCAGCACCTTGACCAGGCTATAGATGGTATATGGGGCATTGTAAAACACAAAATTTGGGTTTACATCATCTCCTTGCTGTAGCTGCTGTGGTGCTTGCTCAACTGCTGTAGCATTGAGTAAAGTAAAGTACCCCCCACTGGACCCAGTGGCAGCACAACACCCATCCACACACATGGAGGAGTTATACAGGCGATCTGGGTGTATAGCCACGGCAGTTTCTCAACTTCATTGCAGCTGCTGCTTAGTCCATGGTGACATGGCCCAGCACCATCACACGCACACCGTTATGGTGGTAGAGATGCAGCTCACCCACCTGCAATTAGCACATTCACCCTCCATATCTGCGTCCAAATCTCAGTGCAGGGCAGGAGGAGGAGGGAGCTTAGAGCCCAGCTGTCAGCATGATCATGTCTGAGGGGCAGATGGATAGAGGTGTTGCCTAGGGGGACGATCGTCCATTTCGCCCCTCTCTGTATCTATCCCTTGGATGGTGGCGGAGCCATAGACTTGCTTGGGCGGGGGGCCATGGTGATCCTGTCTTACCATGCAATGCCGTTATTTCAGGCATTGCACTGTGATGGGCAGGGCTAAAGTGATGTGTTTGTGTCATTTGATGTGGGGTCATGGGAGCCGGACAGCTATCTGGAAGGATTGCCCCCCTTTCCAGGGGGCTAGAAGGGGGACCCGATTTCCAGGACCTTCCCAGTCATTCCAGGAGGGTAGGCAACCCTGCAGTAACTTTTTTTTTACTGTCCCGCTATTCCACCTGTGAGAAGCAGTTTTCAGCAGTTAAAGGGAGCAGTTGGGAAGCAACCTGTCACTTCATAGCAGAGCATGCTAAGGTTTGTATTCATGGGAGACATATGGGGCAGGGAGCATGGCCAGGATAGTATAGAGTGCTGGTCATGCTGCACTAATGTGATCAAGGTAAAATTAAATTATAGTCAGGAAATTGCAGTGTGTTTCTATAGTCCTGATTTCAATATACCTCTTGTGGGCAAGTCAGATACACAAAGAAGTCTGGGGATAGTTCTGTGACTATAATGGCTGCAGACACAGATTACAGATATTTCCTCTTACTGTACATCTAGTATCCATATGCCATGTAATGCACCTTGCAACTCACGCTCTGTCATGTCACTTATTGGCGTTGTAAGTCAAGTAATGCTTAATTAAGTCATATCATAAAGGGGGTTATTCTAGTTCACTCTTTCTGACAAAATCCTTCTTAGATGGACAAAACCATGTGCACTGCAGGTGGGGCAGATGTAACTTGTGCAGCGAGAATTAGATTTGGGTGGGGTTTTACTTCAAAGTGAGATCTATATTGCAGTGTAAAAATAAAGCAGCCAGTATTTACCCTAAACAGAAACAAAATAACTCACCCAAATCTAACTCTGTCTGCACATTTTACATCTGCCCCCCTGCAGTGCACATGGTTTTGTCCATCTAAGAAGGATTTTGTCAGAAAGAGTGAACTAGAATAAGGCCTAAAGTAACATAGCGCTAGAAAAGCTAAAGAGTATAATAGTAAGTTCTGTACACCAGATGCCACTTTTTCTAAACTGCACTGTGCAGGCACCTGCTGATTGCCTAAAGGAACCTCTATTTCGGTACACAGTAGAATTGAACAGTTACTTTTTTGCAGAAGAGATGCTCACACAACATTTCACACAGTGAGCTAAATACAGGTTCAATCATGTTTAGCTACTCAGCTGAAATCTTTCCATACTGTCACAAGCTAATGTAGGCACCTCCGCCGATGCTTTGACTTAACTACAGTTACGCAAATGTATGTCCCCAAGCTGCATTTTATGCTAAACCACCTGATCAGCAAGTGTTATTGAGACATGCACTACAGGTGTTAAACTGTATCTCCAAATTAGAGCTGGGATATGTGGAATAGTGATTAAGGCAACACTTTACATTGCCAGCAACCTGTGTTCAATTCTGGTGTATTCATGTGCATTGCCAGCTGCCCAGCAAAGGATGCACAGCAGGGAGATGCCCTCCCAGCTCTGCATCCTGCTGTCCTGCTTTTACTGCGGGCTGCTGCCAATAATGGTCTCGGTAAGTCACTCCCCCTGCTAGTGGACCTGGATTTGGTCCTGTCTGCAAAGGAAATGGGGAATGCCATGCACCTCAGGAACAACATGGTGGAACCCCAAGCTGGGGGTTCTCGTTTAGGTGCAGAAGAGGGTCATCATTGGCTTTTGTGGCCTCAGACTTGGTACTACCCATGTGTGGAACACAATGGGTGCAACCTGAATACAAATACCCAGGGGAAGGGGGAAGGGACACGCACAACACAACAAACAGACACAACACAATTTATCCTCACTAGATGTCTACCTGTCCACTAACTCATTGGTGGTTCTGGTACCAGCACCTGAAAATAAGTACAAGTAACAGTGGCATGGGTTAAAACGCAGTGAGATGCAAACAAAGCAATACACAGCGAAAGTACAATACAATGCAATCAAGGAAAAACAGCAGTGAGGGCTTACCTCCCTCTGGCTGCCTATGGCCACACCACAATAGCCACTGTGGCTGTGCCGGGAACTCTCCAGACTTGCTGCCCAACTACAATAAGCCCACGGGCTTGCTGCCCGCCTGTCCTGTACTGCAGGCCTGCCGCCTAACTGATCGGACTCAATCCTGGACCTAATGTCCACGGGTCAGGAGGGCCTGACTGACAATGGCCAAGGGCCATGAGGGAACAATTGTTGCCCCCACAGGCCAAGAGGGCCTGAACATGCTTCCCAGGTGTAGTGCACAAACCCTGGTGATCTAGTGCTGGGCCTGGGTCAATTGCCCCTGGCCCAGGAGGGTCCGAATGTATCTGGCCACAGGCCAAGAGGCCCGACTGTTGTCCCCTGAACCTGAACCATGGTGGTCTAGGGAGGAGTAAGGGTGGGTGGCCCACAGCCACCTACCTTTACTTGGGAGAGCCACCCAGGGGAGAACTTTGTTAGCTCATTTGCTTACCACCCACCAGGTAGCCTCTCCACCAGGTAGCCTCTTCCTCTTCTTACTTCTGCCACTGGCCCATCCTGGCCGGTTATGCCACTTCATCCTGGGGATCATCACTCTTGATCCTGATGTCATTGCGTCCTATTCACAGTTTCCACCATCTTCTGGACCCGTTTCTGGCTCCGGCTAGCACGGGGCCCAAAAAGTCAACAGGGTAATGTCACTGCCGGGGGAAACTTTTTACGTAAGTTCCCCAGGCCAAAGCATTCAGCCCTGTGGCTAGTCAGCCCAGGCAGGGACCCTGGAGGAGTGGGGACCCACCAATAAAGGGGTACCCCCTCCAGAGTGACTTCTGCCCAGGCTGAAGAACGGGGCTGTCCCCGATGCCTCTTGGACGATGTGCAATCGGCTGATAAATGGTTAAATGTAGAATAAACTATTGTGTATTGTTGTGGAACTACAAATCCCAGCAAGCCTGCACCACATACAGGGACTTGGAGAACCACAAGTCCCAGCATGCAGGGCATTAAAGGGCCCTCTTGGAATTGTAGTTCCACAACAGTACAAATAGTGAAAAAATACACACACACACACACATAGGAACAGTAAAAGTTTATTATACACATAGCCCACTCATACAATACTCATCTACACTGTCTTGACACAAAGGATCCATCCCCTTCTCCTTTAGAATCCATTTGGGGCTCCTGTTGAAAGAAAACATACTCACATGCCGGCTTCTCTACTTCCCTGGGTCCGCAAAATACTGTAGACACAAGTCCCTCTTGTGTCTACAGCGTTGTGTGTTCCTCTAGTCCCCAAGTGTCCTGGAGTAATCCTTGCCTATTCCCTCTTCTTCAAACCACACATTCAGTACCTCTCACAAACCTGCCATTTCCATCTCCAAAATATTTCCTGCATCATACCCTATCTCAACCAGGATGCTACTAAGACCCTCATCCACTCACTGGTAATCTTGAAACTAGAATACTGTAGTCTTGTCCTATGGGGCTTCCCTGACAGATGCCTCTCCCCATTTTAATCCATGCTCAATGCCGCTAAAACGGCATTTCTTGCTCACAAAATTCAGTAAAACCACCTCCCTATTTTTACAGGCCTTACACTGGCTCCCCTTCTCTTTCAGAATCCAATTCAAGCTTCTCACACTCACTTACAAAGCTCTCACCCATTCCTCTCCCATTTACATCTCTTTTTTTTCCCATCAATACATTTTTATTGGAGAAACAGTTTTATACGGGGTGCAGAAGTAAAAAAGGGAACATTGGGGGAAAAGGGGGTAGGGGTGGAGATAGGGTACATCCAGAAACTCTCATAATACCAGCAATAACTCACAGGAACATCATTAAAGTATATAACAATCACATTTCACTGATAACAAGGTGAGGGTGTTGAGGGACCCAAAATGTAATATGAGAATTAGGATAAATAGTGGCATGTGGAACCTATCAGGTATGAGAATTATATGCATAAAGAAATTCCAGCGGTTAGTCGGTGGGGGGTTCATTCATGCTAAACTGGAGTGGGTCAGTTTGAGAGGAATTTGGGAAATATTGGGCTCCTTCACCCTCTGTAACATATGTGTGCCAAAGGGTCCAGCGCGCATATGGGGAATTTGCTGTATAAGAGTATGGCATAAATTCAGTTTCCATGAGGAAGTGGTAATTCGTTTTAAGAATAACTTTCAATAATGATGGGGGGGGAAGGTTGCTTCCACTGTTGAGCTAGGTTGGCACAAGCGGCAATGAGAATATGGCCCAATACGTATCTACTATCAAATGGGATAGTGGGGGGATAACATGAAGCAGCGCAAAAACAGGGTTAGGCAGAACTGTCATCTTGAGTACTGTATTGATTAAGGTAAAGACATCATTCCAATACTGTAGTATCGCTGGGCAGGACCAGAAGACATGATAGATATGAGCTATATTGCCACATAGTCTCCAGCACTTATTGGAACAAGAGGGCCAGAATGTATGGAGGCTGTCAGGAGTGAGGTATAATCTATTTATCAATTTAATATGCATTTCAGTGTGGTTCAGGCACCTGGACATGGTATAGGAGGATAAGAAAATATTTTGCCATTGGGCAGGGGTGAGGGTTATGCCCAAATCCAGTTCCCATTTCTTTTGGGCACATCGGGGGTTATCAGAATCTTGTACCAATAAGATATGTCACCTCTGGGTTTAGATAGGAAGGGCCAGGTGAGGAGTGTCTGTGCGCAATTTGAAAATAGTGTAGGTGTCCTGATGAAGGGATGGAGAATTTTTGTTTTATGGAGAGGAAAGGCAGAAGGAAGTTACCATCTAGAATATCGCTAAGGAGGAAAATACCTTGAGCTCCATCTATGCAAATTAAGGTTAGGAATCAGCCTTGCTACAGACATGATGGATATGTGGGAGACGGTGCATGCCGGTGAGGGCATGGTGGCAGACAGTTTGTCCCAGATTTTTAAAGATGCTTGTGTAGAGGGGAGCAGGGTAAGATGTTCTGGTCTGAAAGGTTTAGGGATCCGTAGCAGGTCTTTAAGAGAGAAGGAGGGGACAGAGGCTTGTTCAATATTTACCCACCCCATCGGTGCCTCGGGCTTAGTGTAGTATTTGAGGGAGGCTAGAAGGCAGGCTTCTTGGTAGGAATATACTGTAGGTCGGGAAGATTTAATCCACCTACTGCTCTTGGGAGTACCATTCTGGTGCGGGCTAGAGTGGGGGTCTTGGAAGACCAGATATATTTAGTTAAAATGGAGGTGCACAATTGTAGAGACTTTTTCGGAAAGTTGTATGGGATAATGCGGAACAAGTACATTAGTTTAGGGAGAAGGGACATCTTAAACCCGGCCATGCGGCCCAGCCATGAGACATCATATGCCAATCCCATTTACATCTCTGACCTCATTTCCCTTTACACTCCTATCAGTTCTCTTTGCTCCACTAATGCATAACAACAAATAAATGATAGTAGCCACCTGCACCCATACAGAGAATGCTCCTAGAAAAACCACAACATGGGATACCAAACCCAAATACAGTACATAAACCAATATATAGAAAAAAGTGGATCTCCACAGCGCTATCTCCTGGATCTTATCGGTCTCCCTTAGTGCAAATAGGAATGTTTCCAAACAATTGAAACACATACTAGAGAAAAAAGTAAGCAATTGTGTGAGTGCACTAGGGAGTCATATAATGAAAAGTAAGATATAACTTTTATTATTTCTAATTAAAATGTGAAATATTAAAAAACTATAGGTGAAAGAAAGAATAGAAAAAAGGGTTTTAAAATACAAGTAACCACTGCCTATCTTCATGAAAATTTCAGGACAAATTGTTTCTCCTTTAATGTTCTTAAAATTATGCTTCCAATGATGTATATGTACACTGTAAAATGTATCAGAATGGTATCTCTTCAGACAGAATGTAGCAAGATAATTGTATCTTTGTATGCTCACTGCTACTGTCTCAGAGAGCGACAGGTTTCACTTTTATTGAGTATTCTTATAGCACAATTGGACACACCATATAATTTAAATACATGCATTCAACATTATGGAGAACCAGCGCTAGTGTTGAACAGGGATTATTCGCATTTAGACTGTGCTTTATGATAATTATTATTCAGAGCCTATAGTATATGCGCTAAATTCCTTCTCCTAATAGATTTTAGTTTTAATTATAGGTGTATTACTGTGCACTGTGTTCCTTTTCAGGATATATATATATACAAAGAATGGTGTATTGAACTCCTATTCAGTGGTCTATAACACAGTTAACCATTCCATGTCAGTTTCCTGCATGTGTATGGAGAACCAGCGCTAGAGTCAGACAGGGGTTAACCACACTTACAACGGGCAGTGTGACAGCCTATTGTAAAGTGTGTTCTCTCTGCTGTCTATCCCTTGGAGTTTAACAATATTTTAAGCTCCTGATGCGCTTATATCATTTCTCCTATTGTCCTATTTGTGCAATATGTGTATAACAGAGTGGGTGAAGCAGAAGAATTCTCAGCTTACAGGCGATCCCGCCTATCATGTATATCACTGTTTCCGCTCACACCACTTTAGTTTCTATAGGGATTTGAATTATCCCCGTTGCTCTCTGCTTTAAACACGCTGCAGTGTTCTATAACTTGTCAGAGTCTACGTGGAGGGAGATGATTGTCAGTCTCCCGACACCGAATTGCCGCCATGTGCAGCACCATCTCTCGTGCTTTCTTAGATACCCGGCTATACTGCGCCGCTGTTAGCGGTTCGTGATCTAACTCAGGCAGCCTTTGAATTCTCTATGCTGACTATCCAGTCTAATACAATTACAGTATATTGATCTATTTACCTTAAACACAACATAATCTAAGGCAGTGGTTAATACTGTTTCCAAACAATACTCTCCAGCCGTGTAAAGAAAAGACAAGACAATTCTCTGGGTTAGCACAATCTGGAATACTGTTCAATTTCCACACTATGAACCCCAAAACGACTCACTAACAGGGCCGTCTATTCATATGGGCTTAATGGGCACTTGCCCAGGGGCCCCAGGTGTATAAGGGCCCTATGCTGATAGCAGAGGATCCCCTTTTTCCAGGGATACCAGAATTTTGAAAGTCGGCCCTGGGGAACTGGAGATATCCAACTTCAAAGCAGCAGTCCACATCGGACCTGTTAATTGCAATTCCCAGTCATATTTCTCAGATTCTCTCTGACTTAAGGGCCCCTTACATTTGTGAGATTTTGTGAGATTTGATCCAATTCAGGTGGATTGAGTCAATTTATCTGACAAAATCTGATGTGCCTGATGTGTAGGACACAATCCACAATCCTGTGCGATTGGGTATAACCAAGAGATTGCAAGAGATTGATCCTACTGCAGATAGGATAAATCTCGAGTCAATCAGGTTCAATTTGTTGAACAATAAGTTGAACAAGTGTAAGGGGGCCTTTAGAGTTTTTCTGATAGTATATTCCAAAATCTGGGACTCGCCCCTTTGTCGACACTAGCGGCTTGTCTCTATCATGCCCAGAACCAGATATATCAGCCGGTCCCTGCTCCAGCTCCAAACGTCTGGTGTACAGTTTTATAATTTTGTCAATGGATTGCTCTGGCTCCTGATCTCTGATCCTCAAGTTCCCAGCACCTCCTGAAAGTTGTGACTCTAGGTTTTTTGTACTATTGAAGGCTAAGAAATCTATATCCAGATAATGGCGATATATGCAGTCAAACAAGCTGCCCTTCCCCCGGAAAATGACGACTATTAAGCCCACTGCATTATACAATCCTCCCCTGCGTATAAAACACCCCCTAGCCCCCTGGAAGTCATTTACAAGGGACCCTTCATTCAGCTCAGGGCCCCCTTCCACACGTTAGTGTTCTCCCTTCCACCACCTGTGCAATAAAGGAGTAATTAGCAGAAGTTACTGCTCCAGGTCCTACATGTTGAATGGAAGATAGAGCACCCCCTGCCACCCGTGGGACATCAACACTGCTGCTGATAGAACCCCTCACCCCTAGGAGGGGAGAATGAGTAAGGGCCCCAGTGCATTGCTTTGCCCAGGGGCCCACACTGCTGTTAAGACAGCCCTGCTCACTAAGCTTAACTAGGAGATGTTCACATAAAGGTATCTTTAAATGATGCTTTATATAAACCACATGAAAAGAAACTCACCCAGGGAAAAGTCTCTATTTTCATCAAAAGGTATCTTTTATTGCGTCATCCTCATTGACCATAAGTAGTCACTCCAAAGGTAGATAAAACAGATGTATTCTTTAAAAGGTAGACCTCCAAACTCTTACAAGCTGAATTCTCCTCTCTCACCCGGACTGAGAAGAGTAGGATACAGTCCGTCCACAGGTGGCAAATATAGACGGATAAGGCTGTGGTCCCAATTAAAAAAAGTCCTTAACACCAACGAGTTTCAAACTAAGAAGTCCTGTAGTAGTGTGAGTATAATGTCAATGTTATGTAAGTAATAAGTACGTGATGTAAATGTTGTGTATAAGTGTTTATTGATTGTTTTGTATGGATTAACGAAAAATGCGAAATAAAGACAAATAAAATAATAAAAAAAGTCCTTCCTCAGGGTGTAGAATACAACAGTCCGGGTGAGAGAGGAGAATTCAGCTTGTAAAAGTTTGGAGGTCTACCTTTTGTATGTATAATGGAGCATCACGGTGTGCGGCATATGTATAATGGGCATCACGGTGTGTGGCATATGTATAATGGGCACCACGGTGAGCGGCATATGTATAATGAGCATCACGGGGTGGGGCATATGTATAATGGGCATCATGGTGTGCGGCATATGTATAATGGGCATCACGGTGTGCGGCATATGTATAATGGGCATCACGGTGAGCGGCATATGTATAATGGGCATCATGGGGTGGGGCATATGTATAATGGGCATCACGGTGTGCGGCATATGTATAATGGGCATCAGTCTCCCCTCCCTGCATCCTCCACTGGGGGGGACAGTTGGGAGACCCCCTGTCACCCCCCCCCCCATCTCTATCTCCCCAGCCACACAGGCTGCAGAATAGATGCTGTACGCATGCGCCTATTCTGCAGCCTGAGGGGCTGGGGACATAGGCAGCAGCTCAGAGAGCCACTAGTCATGCCCCCACAGCTGCAAAAATGGGGCATGGTGAATTAGGCCACGCCCCACACTGATAGGCCACGCCCCCAAAAATGTGGACGCGCAACATCACACCCCCCCCCCCCCCTTTTAGGGCTGCTGCGAGATATTTTCCGGGCTGGTTTTATTTCCCAATCCGCCCCTGGCAGACAGTAGTTGCAAGTCTCGGTGGGGTATTTTATTACCCCTGGATGTGTTCTAGAGTTAAGTTCTGCAAAATCACCAGCGATCATGTCTGAATCAGGCACCATATCATTAATAATGCAGCCTCTTACAGGTGGTTAAAGGCCCTCAAATGTCCTCTGTACAGTACATGCAGTCAAATCTTGACTATTATTATTATTATTATTATTATTATAATAATTTTATTTATAAGGCGCCACAAGTGTTTCGCAGCGCCGTACAAAGGAACAATACAGGGAGATAGTTAGTTATCTAGTTAGTTACTAGATAGTTAGTTATTAACTATCTAGTTAATAACTAGTCAATGACTTTTTGGACATGTCTTAAAAAAACAATCAATTTATATATTTGATACATTTTTCATAAATTAATCTCATCAATACAAAGGAGTATATTGTTACACCACACTGTTCATTAATATACTGTACAGATTCATACAGCTCTGGGATGGTTAAGGGAAAAGAAAATCATATACAGTATAGTGTGGTTATTTATCGGATAGCATCATACTATGCATCATATTTGTGGTTATCTTCCGTGCATTTAAATGTTAAGAGATACAATATACAGTATATTACAGTGTCTGCTGCTTCCAAGTGGTCAGATGGTGACATTGCTCCTGGAGGTTTTTGTATGGGAAGTTTCCTCCTTCTGTCACTGTGTCTCTAGCACAGTAATATGTGGCTGTATCACCCACACTCAGTCTGTCTATCTGTAGATAGGCTGTATCAATGGCATTATCTGTGGAGAATGTGAATCTTCCTTGGAATGATGGTGAATAGCTGGTACCTCCACTCACAGGGTTAATTATTCCAACCCACGTTAGTCCTTTCCCTGGAACTTGTTGAACCCAGTTCATATAGAAGCTGGTGAATGCATATCCGGATGCTTTACAGGGAATCTTCACACTGTCACCCGGCTTTCTGACTTCAGAGGGCGGCTGAGTGAGCTGTGCTTGTGACATCACTCCTGTAATAGAGAAATCACAGGACCATATGTTAGATATAAACTATTTTAGACAGAACATAATATTTATATTCATTTGTTCCTGACTTACCAAGCAGTGGGCAGAGAAACAGGACACAGCTAAATAAAAGCATGTTATATGATATCCCCCAGACCGATGTTCAGAACACAACTCCCAGTCACTGTGACATCACATTATAACATGTGCTGCTTTTCTAGCTGCCGAACCTGAGACCAAATTTGCATGAGGTGCCCAGAGCTATAAGAGGCGATCAGTCCTGCTATAGCCAGAGTCAGTGTAAGAGATCTCTGTCATGACTTACGTTCTCTTTAGGGTTTGCAAATAAACCAAAATATACATTTACTAGAAAGTAACATTTTACCCATTTTGTTCTTTCCTGATGAACAAATGAAGTGAGAATAACATAACATTAATACATATGATTTGTGTAAGTATATAGGGGGTCTGACGGTATGCTGTGAGCTGTGTGCATGAGCAAGTAATTTGCATGGCACCCAGGGTGTAAATGTGCAGGGTGTATATGTGTCCAAAGAAAAAGATGTAAGACGCCACTTGTGTCCTAAACTGGTAAATGCCCCTTTGGTGGGATAAGGTGTAAAAAGTGGCTGTAACGTGCAGGTATATGTGTGTAAATATATATATATATATATATATATATATATATATATATATATATATATATATATATATATATATATATATTTAGAGTCTTGTAATCAGAAAAACAGTGTATTTGGTACACAAGGATACATCTACGTTTCGGGGACGTGCTCCCCTTCGTCAGGATAAAGATCAAGTGTTACAATAATCATTTAACCCCTTCCTGACACAGCATGTTTTTGCCTTCCTGACAGAGCCCTTTTTTTCAAATCTGACATGTATTACTTAAGTGGGGATAACTTTTTTTTGCTTTTACTTATCCCAGTGATTTTGAGATTGTTTTCTCGTGACACATTGTACTTCAAATTAGTGGTAAATTTGGGTCGATACAGTCTGTGTTTTTTTGTGAAAAATACCAAAATGTCGTAAAAAAATGGAAAATTTAGCAATTTGCAAAATGTTAAATTTTCTGCTTGTGAGACAAATAATCATACCACTCAAAATAGTTAATAACTAACATAGACCATATGTCTACTTTATGTTTCCATCATTATTTCAACTTCCTTTTAATTTTTTTGGACACTAGGAGGCTTACAATATGAATAGCAAATTCTCAAATTTTCAAGAAAATTTCAAACACTGATTTTTTTAGGGACCAGTTCAGTTCTGATGTGACTTTGAGGGACTTGTATGTGAGACACCCCCATAAATGATGCCATTTCAAAAACTGCACCCCTCACAGTATTCAAAACAGCATTTTGGAAGTTTGTTAACCCTTTAGGTGTTTCACAGGAATTAAAACAAAGTGTAGGTGAAATTTCAAAATTTCTTTTTTTTTGCAGATTTGCAATTTTAATACATTTTTCTAAGGAACACCGTAGATTTTACTAGAGAAATGTGACTAAAAATTGATTCCCCCAATTCTTTTGTTTTCATAAATATCCTATATGTGGCCCTAGTGTGCACGTTGACCAAACTACAGGCTTCATAATTGCAAACTACACCCCTCAGGGAATTCATCTAGGGGTATAGTGTACATTTCAAACCCCCAGGGATTTCACCAATTGTGGTACAACTGGGCAGTGAAAATGAAAAATTAAATTTTTTACACAAAAATGCAGTTCTGGCTCAAAATTTTTCATTTTCACAAGGAATGAAGGAGACAAAGCACCTCAAAATCTGTGCCCCAATTTCTCCCGAGTACGGCAATGCCTCACATGTGACCAAAAAATACCATTTGGGTGCATGGCAGGACTCAGAAGGGAAGGAGTGATTTTGGGATTTTGCAGCTCAGATTCTGGTGGAATGTTGGTGGGTGCTATGTCGCATTAGCAAGACCCCCCAAGCACCAATACAGTGGAACCCCCCCACAAGTGACCCCATTTTGCAAACAACACCCCTCAGGGAATTCATCTAGGGGTATAGTGTACATTTCATACCCCCAGGGGTTTCACCAATTTTGATACAACTGGGCTGTGCAAATGAAAAATTACATTTTTTACACAAAAATGCAGTTCTGGCTCAAAATTTTTCATTTTCACAAGGAATGAAGGAGACAAAGCACCTCAAAATCTGTGCCCCAATTTCTCCCGAGTACGGCAATGCCTCACATGTGACCAAAAAATACCATTTGGGTGCATGGCAGGACTCAGAAGGGAAGGAGTGATTTTGGGATTTTGCAGCTCAGATTCTGGTGGAATGTTGGTGGGTGCTATGTCGCATTAGCAAGACCCCCCAAGCACCAATACAGTGGAACCCCCCCACAAGTGACCCCATTTTGCAAACTACACCCCTCAGGGAATTCATCTAGGGGTATAGTGTACATTTCATACCCCCAGGGGTTTCACCAATTTTGATACAACTGGGCTGTGCAAATGAAAAATTACATTTTTTACACAAAAATGCAGTTCTGGCTCAAAATTTTTCATTTTCACAAGGAATGAAGGAGACAAAGCACCTCAAAATCTGTGCCCCAATTTCTCCCGAGTACGGCAATGCCTCACATGTGACCAAAAAATACCATTTGGGTGCATGGCAGGACTCAGAAGGGAAGGAGTGATTTTTGTATTTTGCAGCTCAGATTCTGGTGGAATTTTGGTGGGTGCTATGTCGCTTTAGCAAGACCCCCAAAGCACCAATACAGTGGAAGCCCCCCACAAGTGACCCCATTTTGCAAACTACACCCCTCAGGGAATTCATCTAGGGGTATAGTGTACATTTCAAACCCCCAGGGGTTTCACCAATTTTGATACAACTGGGCTGTGCAAATGAAAAATTACATTTTTTTACACAAAAATGCAGTTCTGGCTCAAAATTTTTCATTTTCACAAGGAATGAAGGAGACAAAGCACCTCAAAATCTGTGCCCCAATTTCTCCCGAGTACGGCAATGCCTCACATGTGACCAAAAAATACCATTTGGGTGCATGGCAGGACTCAGAAGGGAAGGAGTGATTTTGGGATTTTGCAGCTCAGATTCTGGTGGAATGTTGGTGGGTGCTATGTCGCATTAGCAAGACCCCCCAAGCACCAATACAGTGGAACCCCCCCACAAGTGACCCCATTTTGCAAACTACACCCCTCAGGGAATTCATCTAGGGGTATAGTGTACATTTCATACCCCCAGGGGTTTCACCAATTTTGATACAACTGGGCTGTGCAAATGAAAAATTACATTTTTTACACAAAAATGCAGTTCTGGCTCAAAATTTTTCATTTTCACAAGGAATGAAGGAGACAAAGCACCTCAAAATCTGTGCCCCAATTTCTCCCGAGTACGGCAATGCCTCACATGTGACCAAAAAATACCATTTGGGTGCATGGCAGGACTCAGAAGGGAAGGAGTGATTTTGGGATTTTGCAGCTCAGATTCTGGTGGAATGTTGGTGGGTGCTATGTCGCATTAGCAAGACCCCCCAAGCACCAATACAGTGGAACCCCCCCCACAAGTGACCCCATTTTGCAAACTACACCCCTCAGGGAATTCATCTAGGGGTATAGTGTACATTTCATACCCCCAGGGGTTTCACCAATTTTGATACAACTGGGCTGTGCAAATGAAAAATTACATTTTTTACACAAAAATGCAGTTCTGGCTCAAAATTTTTCATTTTAACAAGGAATGAAGGAGAAAAAGCACCCCAAAATCTGTGCCCCAATTTCTCCCGAGTACGGCAATGCCTCACATGTGACCAAAAAATACCATTTGGGTGCATGGCAGGACTCAGAAGGGAAGGAGTGATTTTTGTATTTTGCAGCTCAGATTCTGGTGGAATTTTGGTGGGTGCTATGTCGCATTAGCAAGACCCCCAAAGCACCAATACAGTGGAAGCCCCCCACAAGTGACCCCATTTTGCAAACGACACCCCTCAGGGAATTCATCTAGGGGTATAGTGTACATTTCAAACCCCCAGGGGTTTCACCAATTTTGATACAACTGGGCTGTGCAAATGAAAAATTACATTTTTTTACACAAAAATGCAGTTCTGGCTCAAAATTTTTCATTTTCACAAGGAATGAAGGAGACAAAGCACCCCAAAATCTGTGCCCCAATTTCTCCCGAGTACGGCAATGCCTCACATGTGACCAAAAAATACCATTTGGGTGCATGGCAGGACTCAGAAGGGAAGGAGTGATTTTTGTATTTTGCAGCTCAGATTCTGGTGGAATTTTGGTGGGTGCTATGTCGCATTAGCAAGACCCCCAAAGCACCAATACAGTGGAAGCCCCCCACAAGTGACCCCATTTTGCAAACTACACCCCTCAGGGAATTCATCTAGGGGTATAGTGTACATTTCAAACCCCCAGGGGTTTCACCAATTTTGATACAACTGGGCTGTGCAAATGAAAAATTACATTTTTTTACACAAAAATGCAGTTCTGGCTCAAAATTTTTCATTTTCACAAGGAATGAAGGAGACAAAGCACCCCAAAATCTGTGCCCCAATTTCTCCCGAGTACGGCAATGCCTCACATGTGACCAAAAAATACCATTTGGGTGCATGGCAGGACTCAGAAGGGAAGGAGTGATTTTTGTATTTTGCAGCTCAGATTCTGGTGGAATTTTGGTGGGTGCTATGTCGCATTAGCAAGACCCCCAAAGCACCAATACAGTGGAAGCCCCCCACAAGTGACCCCATTTTGCAAACTACACCCCTCTGGGAATTCATCTAGGGGTATAATGTACATTTCAAACCCCCAGGGGTTTCACCAATTGTGGTACAACTGGGCAGTGAAAATGAAAAATTAAATTTTTTACACAAAAATGCAGTTCTGGCTCAAAATTTTTCATTTTCACAAGGAATGAAGGAGACAAAGCACCCCAAAATCTGTGCCCCAATTTCTCCCGAGTACGGCAATGCTTCATGTGTGACCAAAAAATGGCAGGACTCAGAAGGGAAGGAGTGATATTTGGATTTTGCAGCACAGATTCTGGTGGAATGTTGGTGGGTGCTATGTCGCATTAGCAAGACCCCCAAAGCACCAATACAGTGGAACCCCCCCACAAGTGACCCCATTTTGCAAACTACACCCCTCAGGGAATTCATCTAGGGGTATAGTGTACATTTCAAACCCCCAGGGGTTTCACCAATTTTGATACAACTGGGCTGTGCAAATGAAAAATTACATTTTTTTACACAAAAATGCAGTTCTGGCTCAAAATTTTTCATTTTCATAAGGTATGAAGGAGAAAAAGCACCCCAAAATCTGTGCCCCAATTTCTCCCGAGTACGGCAATGCCTCACATGTGACCAAAAAATACCAGTTGGGTGCATGGCAGGACTCAGAAGGGAAGGAGTGATTTTTGGATTTTGCTGCTCAGATTCTGGTGGAATGAATGGTGGGTGCTATGTGGCATTAGCAAGACCCCCGAAGCACTGAAATGATGAACCTAATAATCCATAGATGTGTGGTATATTTTAAAACACTCCTTTATACATAGGCCGGGTTTGTCGGGGCAAGTGTCACACTGGAAAATAGTTTGCTTTCTTATTCCCTTTTTATAGCAAACTTTGCACCTTTTTTGTGTCCTGCCCTTTTTTCCAGTGGAGGGGATTTCATCAGGAAAATGCTGCCCTGGTACAATACGGGGGCCAGTACTAGAAGTACTGGGGCCCTCTGCCTTCTGGTTCCCAAATATTAGGCTCTTTATGACTTCCTCTTGAAAGTGCATAAATGTCCCCCTCTGGCTGGTAGAACGGAATAGCACGTAAGCGTTATACAGTGCCATCTGGATGATATACACGGCCAGCTTCTTGTACCAGATTTTTGTTTTCCGCAGGGCACTGTACGGCTTCAGTACCTGATCTGAAAGATCCACTCCGCCCATGTACTTATTGTAATCCAGGATACAATTAGGTTTGGAGGTGTGGGTACTGGTACCTCGTACAGGGACGGAGGTGGTACTGTCTTTGTGAATTGTTGTCAGTATAAGGACATCCCTCTTGTCCTTATATTTGACCAACAACATATTTTCGGTGGATTGTGCCCTGCTTTCACCCCTTCTCATTACTTGGGCAATGTGCGTTTTTGGGAGGCCTCTTTGGTTCTTGCGCACAGTACCGCAAGCTGCTGTACCTCTTGAACCAAGGGCCTTAAACAGGGGGATGCTAGTGTAAAAGTTATCCACATAGAGGTGATAACCTTTATCCAGGAAGGGGTGCACTAAATCCCAGACAATTTTTCCACTAACACCTACGAGGGAGGGGGGGCATTCTGGCGGTTCAATTCTTGAATCCTTCCCTTCATATACCCTAAACCTGTGAGTGTACCCTGAGGTGCTTTCACACAGCTTATACATTTTTATGCCATACCTTGCCCTCTTACTGGGAAGGTACTGGCGGAATTTAACCCTTCCTTTAAAATGTATAAGGGACTCGTCTATGCAAATGAATTTATCTGGGATGTACATCTCTGGAAATTTGGCACTGAAATGATCAATGACCGGCCTGACTTTGAATAGCCGGTCAAAGGTGGGATCATCTCTGGGTGGGCACTGTGCATTATCGTTGTAATGCAAAAATTTAAGGATTAACTCAAAACGAGTCCGGGTCATGGCCATACGGTAAAGTGGGGTGCTGTACAGAACATCTGTACTCCAATATTGCCTAATTTCTGGCTTTTTTACTATGCCCATATGAAACACCAGACCCCAAAACGTCATCATCTCTACTGCATCTACAGGGGTCCACCTAGCAAATGATGACGTGGGGTTTTGAGCAATAAACTGCTGGGCATATAAATTAGTTTGGTCCACCATTAAATTTATAAAATCATCAGAGAAAAATAATTTGAAAAAGTCAATTTCTCTGAGACCTGTGGAATCAAATTGGATTCCTGGGATGGCCAAAAACTCAGGAACCTGGGGTTCAAAATTGTCTGGTGGTGGGGTCCATACGAGATCAATTATTGGGGGGGGGGTCTCAGCTGCTCTACGGGGGCGTCTTTGAGGGGGTCCCTCATCACTAGAGGAGGAAGAGGAGCTTAAGATGAATCCTTCAAATTCCCCGCTTGCCTCACTGGCTGTGTCAGAGTCAGAGGCAAGCATGGCATATGCCTCCTCCGCTGAATACATTCTTCTGGATGACTGGGATGACATTTGGGATGACATTTGGGATGCCATTTTTATTTTTGTGTTTCTGGTAGTGAAATGTTTCAACACGTGTATAGTGTAGGGGGGGTACAAACTTTATTTCAACCTGGGGGGGTATGTAGTGTGTAGTGTGTATGTAGTGCAAAAAAAAAAAAAAAAGGTCCTGCGCCAAAAATTGAGCACAGATGTTGGTCAGTAACGTCCGTCACTGAACAGCGCTCAAAGGCAACAGGAATTTGATCAAATAAAAAAAAAATATAGATCAACCCTGTGCCGAAAAAGCTGATCAGTGATGTACGTCACTGATCAGCGCACAGTGGCCACAGGACACCCACAAAATCACAGTGTGTGTAAAAAAAAAAATTAAAAAAAGACCCCACAGCACCCTCAAAAAAAAAAAAAAAGGTGATCAGTGATGCGACACTGATTACCAGTGAGGGGCAGCAGGTGCACAACCTTTGGTGCAACTGACAGTGCAACTGGCAGCAACTGACAGGTATATATAAAAAAAAAACCCTGCACCCCCAAAAAGTTGCTGTTCAGCACAGATATACTGATCAGCACAAAAGGGGGGGTAGCAGACACAAAATATAGCACTCTCTATCACTCTCTGTCACTATCTCTCTCTATCTCTCTATCTCTTACTATCTATCACTATCTATCACTCTATGACATCTGCAGCAGCAGCACTGACAGTTATATATATATAAAAAAAAACCTGCACCCCGAAAAAGTTGCTGTTCAGCACAGATATACTGATCAGCACAAAAGGGGGAGTAGCAGACACAAAATATAGCACTCTCTATCACTCTCTGTCACTATCTCTCTCTATCTCTCTATCTCTCACTATCTATCACTCTATGACACTGCAGCAGCACTGCACCCCCAAAAAGTTGCTGATCAGCACAGATATACTGATCAGCACAAAAGGGGGGGTAGCAGACACAAAATATAGCACTCTCTATCACTCTCTGTCACTATCTCTCTCTATCTCTCTATCTCTCACTATCTATCACTATCTATCACTCTATGACACTGCAGCAGCAGCACTGACAGTTATATATATAAAAAAAAAAACTGCACCCCCAAAAAGTTGCTGTTCAGCACAGATATACTGATCAGCACAAAAGGGGGGGTAGCAGACACAAAATATAGCACTCTCTATCACTCTCTGTCACTATCTCTCTCTATCTCTCTATCTCTCACTATCTATCACTATCTATCACTCTATGACACTGCAGCAGCAGCACTGACAGTTATATATATAAAAAAAAAAAACTGCACCCCCAAAAAGTTGCTGTTCAGCACAGATATACTGATCAGCACAAAAGGGGGGGTAGCAGACACAAAATATAGCACTCTCTATCACTCTCTGTCACTATCTCTCTCTATCTCTCTATCTCTCACTATCTATCACTCTATGACACTGCAGCAGCAGCAGCACTGCACCCCCAAAAAGTTGCTGATCAGTTAATTTATACTAATCAGCCCAAAAGGGGGGGCAGCAGTCAGTTGCACACGCAGCACAGCTGTATATATATATAAAAAAAACCAGCACCCCCAAAAAGTTACTGATCAGCACAGATATACTGATCAGCACAACAGGGGGGGGGGGGGGCAGCAGACACAAAATATAGCACTCTCTGTCACTATCTCTCTCTATCTCTCTCTATCTCTCTCTATCTCTCTCTATCTCTCTATCTATAACTCTATCACACTGCAGCAGCAGCAGCACAACACAGGAAGTCACAAGAAGTCAGATCCAGGAAGCATCCAGCACGCTACAAGCAGTGATCAGGTGATCAGGTAAGTATTTGCAAGGATCAGGTCAGTATATCACGGCAGGTAGGCACGGTGACCGCACTGCACACAATTCCAGACCGGAATGGCGTCTGCAGTGCAGTCACCGTTAGTTTAAATCACCCTCCATGGCTGTGATTGGCCCGTCGGTCCGACGAACCAATCACGGCCTTTGGGGGCGGGTGGGGTGAGGTGGGGTGACACCATTGTCACCCTTACACCCCGTGGTGATTGGTGCTGTACTTTACAGCACCAATCACCACCGATCCCTGTGTCACCGGCGAACGTTATTCGCCGGTACACAGAAAACGCTGTAATTGGCTGTTCACATTTGAACAGCCAATCACAGCGATCGCCGACGGGGGGGAGGCATCGCCACCCCCCCTGGGCATGCAGGGACATGTCTGCTGTCAGGGACAGCAGACATGTTTAAACTGTCACCGCGTCTATAGACGCGGTGACAGTTTAAAGCCATGACGTACATTTATGCCATGCGTCGGGAAGTACATCCCGGCCATGACGTAAATGTACGTCAAATGTCGGGAAGGGGTTAAATACCGAGTTCTCTTTGAACTAAAGATGGGCAGGACACTGGATTAATGGCAAATATAGCCCCAGTAGAAATCCATTTAAAAGCTGGCAGGATAGCGCCCAAAATACTGCAACACCATTTAAAATCTGAGGTCAAGCTTGGAGTGTACCCAGTGATATAGCGAGTGTCACAACAGTAAATCCTAGTTTATACCCCTAGCATGGCCAATAGTCTATCCCCCTGTGTAAAAGAGTGGAGGGAGGGTTTGCAGATTAGAACAGGATTTAGGAGGGGTAAAAGCAAAATATTTGAGTGCCAATTCCCCATAGTGCTAAATCCGGCTGTCATTCTAAGAAGAAAAAAATTCTGTTGCAATGCACCAATACCATTGTCATTGACTTTTGCTTTGTTTTTCTCTCCTGTCCCTTATATCTTGACAGCCCTAAAACCTCCTCCCAGGCCTTGCATAATTGCTTATAGTCCTTTCAGCCCATAAGTGGCTCGATATCGATACAATGGGTCAATGATTTATTGTTATGTTCTGACTCACCACTGCCATCAGTGACCCTAGACAACTACTGATGTATCTCTCAGAGACAGGACATAAGGTATCAAAGCACAAACTGCCAGACCAGGGTGGGAATCTGGGACCCTGTCAACAGCTGATATACCCCACTGACGACAGAATCCAAGTGATCAAGACAATGCTGCTGCAGACCCAGCAGCAAACCCATGTTTATAAGTGTTCGACATTTCAGTGGACAAAATAATAGTCACGCTGTTTTCCTTAACCTTACTTATTTGTTACTTTTTCATGTTACCCCTGTCAACCACCATGCCATCATTTCATCCACAGCAGTGGAGCGGTGTGTAAGGCATCTCCCTTCACAGACAATGGGAAAGGTTGTAAAATGCATTTACATATGAATAGATGCAAACACAAACCCTTGTCTTCCTAGACAAGTGTGGATAGTGTCAAGAATGAGTCTCAAGTTTCTCTGGTTTGGCATTGTCAGTGCAGGAATTACATTGCGTCAGATAAACAAAAGCAGGTTCCTCATACTAAAGGAACCTGGTGTTGTGCTTATAAGAAATTGGAAGCAAGTCTGACTAAAACTCCTGCCCTGGGGATGCCTGATCACGGGAGACCATGTGATTTGTACTGCAAGGAATTTTCTGGGTGTGCGATAGAAGTAGTGACTCAGAAACCTGGTGATGCCAGCTGACCAATTCCGTACTGCAGTGCACAATTAGACCCAGTTGCTCAAGCACTTCCTACATGTCTACACAATGTAGCTGCCATAGCACTACCGCTAAACAAGACTGAGGATGTGGTGTTGGGGTACGTTTTAACTATTAGTGCTCCTCATGCAGTCTGGACACTCCTAAATTCTGCCCAAACATGACAAGTCTCATCAACCAAGTTCACTAAATGGGAACTTGCACTGATGGCTTTTATAAATATTACCAATAAAATGTGTAATATTGTAAACCCAGCAACACTCGTACCAGGTGTGCCTTCCAAGGCACAAAGGGTGGGAGTTGATGCTGAGGTTGATGGAATGGTTGAATTTAGTGAGAGCCTAGACAAACATGATTGCATGATGTATTTGAATTGAACCTTTACAACACTTCCCCACAGGGTGGTAACAACCCATTGGAAGAGGTAGAGATAATTAAATTTCTACTGATGGCAGCTGCCATCAGAGACACTGAGATGGGAGAATTGTGCACTGGCTATGCTGTAATAGATGGAGAAGGTATAGTAGAGGCTGAGCCCCTTGGACCATCTCACCCAGCAACAGTAGCCAGATTAGTGGCACTGACCAGAGTGTGTGAGCTGGCTGAGGGAAAGGCAGTCAATATTTATGCCGAGTCTAAGTATGCTTGTTGGGGTAATGCAAGAGATTTGGGGCCCTATGGCGCCTCAGAAATTTTGTGACAGTAGCTGGCACTCCAGTGGCGCAAGCATTGTACGTAAAAAGACTCCTGACAGCCACACAGCTGCCAGACAGAGTGGCTGTTATCAAGTGTAAAGCCAACACCTCTAATAAGAATCCAATGTCACTTGGTAATGGTTGTGCTGGTGGGGCAGCTGAGTGGGCCACGCGCCCTGCGAATAATGTTTGCTCCCCTGTAAATGGTTGTGTGTTCCAACCGGTATCCATTCAAAAGTTCAATAGGGATGCAAGATTTGTGTTCCCTGCAGGAATAAGCAGTCTGGAAGTCGAAGGGATGTGGACGAGAACCAACAGGGTTATGGAAAGATGGACAGGGAGAGTATGTGTAAACTGGTCAAAACTTACTGGTGTTCCCCAGAGTTTGCTTCACAGGCAGGTAAGACGGCAATGTCATGCCTTACTTGTCTGAGGAAAAACACTGGAAAGGCCGTTCCCACAGAGCCATCCCACATCCCTCCTCTAGAGGATTCTTTGCAGGTAATACAAATTGACTTTGTACAGTTACCACCCTGTAGAAATGTTTAGAAATGTATTTACTATTATTGGTATGTACTGATATTTATGTATAGATACAGTATGGTATCTGAAAAGTACTCATTTTTATTAGAGAAGTTTTCCAAGCCACGTGTAAACTCTAGGGATGGATAGCAAACTCCATTCTCCCTACTGATCCCAAACAAGCGCTGAGGTGGAGAGGGTAAAGGGTACTATAAAGAACAAACTGGGTAAAGTTATGGCTGAAACAGAGTTGATATGGCCAGGGGCACTGCCCATTTCGCTGTATAGTAGTAGAATCACTCTCAGAGCTCCACTTCATTTGTACCCATCGAAACATTGCTTGGCCGGCAGTCACCCATTATGATAGCTCCACAGGAAGATCTTCGACGTAACCATAAACTGATTTTGCAACACAGATTAAAGATGAACCAACATCTGAAAATGCAGCAAAGAGGAATTTGTTGACACCTGACATACCTGTTGAGAACTGTCATAACCATGAGCCAGGAGATTTTGTTGTTTCCCATAATTTGCCACACACAGGTTGCTTGCTAGACCATTGAGAAGGACCATACCAAGTCTTGTTGACCAGCACTAACTCTATAACAGTAACAGAGAGAGAGTTGGGTACATTCGTCCCACTGCAAGAAGGCCAGAAACTCAGAAGTTCCTTGTATTATTCTGGGAGGACTGAAGAGCAGCCAAGGTCAAGCAACCTGAACAGGCTACAGAAAAAACTGTGACAAAGTTCCACTGGTAAAAGCGTGGAGGGACCACTGTCTACAGTTTTGTTTTACCACCTTTTTTGGTTCTAGTTTTTGCTTCCCGTTCTTTTCCCAAAATCAAGGACATTGTTTTTAAATTGCTGCCAAGTTATAGGACAGGTGGTACAGGGTTCTGAGAGTGTAGTAACCAACCCAGATCAGGTTGAGATAGAATCTCTAAGTAAGCTTGATACGTTACCCAGAACTGGAGTTTGGTAAGAAGGTGTTATAGTGAGGATAAAAAAACATACATAAACCATATGTATGAGGACGAGAGACACCAAGGGAGATGAGGGTTTGGTATATGACTCTATGATCAAAGCCATCATCCATTGAGAGATACCATATCTGAAAAATATAAATAAATGTAACACCCCTGATTTTTTTTGGTTCCAAAAATCTGTAAATTGCTATCCCACTTCACCAATGAATAAATTGTTAGGTAAATGTGTTTCCCATTTATCCATGATCTAGGATTAGCCATAGCGCATACAAATTCATTCCCCTTTTATGAAAAATCATGTACTTCAAATATTTTATTATCGCTATTAATTTATTTTGTGTCCCTAAGTATTTTGAAATGTGACAGTTTTTTTACTGTCAAAGGTTGGACTGTCAAAGTCAGGTTGCATCCGCGCCACACCAGCATGGTATGGCCGCCATTTTGGTTTGCAGAGTTATGTAAATAGAGTATAGAAACAAATAGGAATAATTGTGCGAACCCTGAGCGTAGCCATACTAATACACATAAACTCATTCTCCACACTCACAGATAATAATATATAGTTATATGGTTAAATATCGCTACACATAGTATTAAGGATAAAACACGATTCCCCCTGGACATATTTAGTACCTATGTGATCAGTCTCTAACACGCAGTCCTCTGGTGTTTGTTTGAAATATGCAGCATATATAAGCAATAAGTTATCAACTGTGGTTATAAATCAAGTATTTGAAGCCATGTGCAGAAGTGAACAGATGGTTTTCTATTGCACAGCAAAGACCCCTGGACATGATGACAAGCCTTGGAGAATATGACCAAATAAGGAGAGTTAACCTGACCTCTTCACCAATTTAGAACTTTATTGCATCCCATTGTCAGGAACCTATATAATTGTGAGCAAGCCAGAGATTTCCCTTCTGGCCTGTGCTCAGATTGAATACAGATAACACTGCGGCAGTGTGCGCATGCAATGGAGAGACAGTAATCGTACCCTTTGTATTGTTTTATAGTTGTATTTGAGCCGATTGTATTTATATCTGTTTTTCCCCTTCATTAGTTATTGTTAAGTATTGTATAGTGTTCTGTATAATTTGTTATTGTTTTATTATTTCTGTAATCTTAATTTTTTGTTAGTTATTTCTGTAATCCCCTGTTGTCTGCTAGGGACTCAAATATACGGTTAAGGACTTTGTACCCTTATTCCAGAATTTATACTGTCTCGTGTATTATTCGCAATAAGTGGAAAAGTTTACAGGAATTCATACCTGGTGTATTTACTTATAACTAAGTACTAAGTACTGTGAACAGGATACCGCCATCAGGGAATTGGGTTTAGTGTGTGTAATACTGTATACAAATAAGGTTCGCTACCTGGTGCTACGCTTTAGTTCGCCCGTAGTTAGGAATAAAAGGTTGTAAGTTTACGGACACAATACGTAAACAGCGCACTTCACTTATTATCCAACGGTTTAATATTAATTAGACATTAAAGGTATCATCAACTTAATGATAATGATTGCCTTTTTGTCTTAAAAAACACAAAATAAATACATTAATCAAGTTATACTGTATATTGATACATTTTATAAATTAACCTCATCAATACAAAGGAGTATATTGGTACACCACACTGTTCATTAATATACTGTACAGATTCATACAGCTCTGGGATGGTTAAGGGAAAATAAAATATATATGCAAATATATATGTATATAATGTGGTTATTTATCGGATAGCATCATACTATGCATCATGTTTGGGGTTATCTTCAGTGCATTTAAATGTTAAGAGATACAGTATACAGTATAGTTTGGTGTCTGCTGCTTCCAAGTGGTCAGATGGTGACATTGCTCCTGGAGGTTTATGTATGGGAAGTTTCCTCCTTCTGTCACTGTGCGTCTAGCACAGTAATATGTGGCTGTATCACCCACACTCAGTCTGTCTATCTGTAGATAGGCTGTAGTAATGGCATCATCTTTGGAGATTGTGAATCTTCCTTGGAATGATGATGAATAGCCAGTTTCTCCATCCGCAGGATCAATATATCCAACCCACGTCAGTCCTTTCCCTGGTACTTGTTGAATCCAGTGCAAATATCTGCTGGTGAATGTGTATCCGGATGCTTTACAGGGAATCTTCACACTGTCACCCGGCTTTCTGACTTCAGAGGGCGGCTGAGTGAGCTGTGCTTGTGACATCACTCCTGTAATAGAGAAATCACAGGACCATATGTAAGATATAAATTATCTCAGAAAGACCATAAGATTTATATTCATTTGTTCCTGACTTACCAAGCAGTGGGAAGAGAAACAGGACACAGCTAAATAAAAGCATGTTATGTGATATCCCCCAGACCGATGTTCAGAACACAACTCCCAGGCACTGTGACATCACATTATAACATGTGCTGCTTTTCTAGCTGCCAAACCTGAGCCAGAATTTGCATGAGGTGCCCAGAGCTATAAGAGGCGATCAGCCCTGCTGTAGCCAGAGTCAGTGTAAGAGATCTCTGTCATGACTGATGTTTTCTTTAAGGTTTGCAAATAAACCAAAATATACATTTAATAAAAAGTAACATTTTACCCATTTTGTTCTTTGTTGATGAAAAAATGACAGTGACAATAAAATAACAATAATACATATGATTTGTGTAAGTATAAAGGGGGTCTGACCAACTCGCTGGAGCTACAGTATTATGGAATAACCGTGCATGGTACGCTGTATGCTGTGCGCATGTGCAAGCGATCAGCACCCCAACCAGGGTGATTGGCACCCTGCAGGTGTTTGGGGGCATGCTGCAGACATTTTCTGGGCATCCCCCAGGAAACACAGGCATTCCGCGGCCTTTGGGAGGGAGGGCTGCTGACATCATCTGAGGCCTCCTTCCCTCCATGGCCTTCACACCGCCGAGTGAGTCCTGGCTTACTCAGTTCTGTGAGCAGGGGGAAAATCATTCTATAATGAATGATCTTCCCCTGTGTGCACGGCTGAGTAAGCATTCGCAGCCGTGCACAGGGGTGGGGAAGTACGAGGAGCCTAGGTTTGGCAAGGTGGAGGCTACCTGCTCGCTGTGCTCCAAACACTTGCAGCCCAGCGAGCAGGTCTGAATCAGGCCTATTTGCTGGGTTGCAGTGCTATGGGGCACCAGCCAAAATCTGGTCACAACATAATGGGAAGAGTCTAACATAACAGACAACTCAACAGATCTTTCAGACTACTTGAATCACTGACTGAGATTAGAAAAGTCATCAGCCTGATGGTCAGCAACATGGAGTCGGGACCCCATGCTGAGAAGGTCGGGACCCACTTTGGGGTCAGGACCTACAGTTTGAGAACCGCTGAAGTAGAAGATTGTGAGGCTCACCCGTGTACAGCCGCCAATCATGGAACTCATGGGAATTACTGGGGCCTGTCATCTTAACCCTGCTGAGTATAGCCTTTTTCAATAGAGGATAAGAGCTGGACTCAACCACTGCAAAAATAAACATACAGTATGCTCTCTGCGGCTCCCCTATGAGACAAGAAGCTAATCTGGCAGCCCTCTCCTTCTATGGCCTTTTTGAACAGAAGTGAATTAAAATGTGCACAAAAATGCTAAAATTACTATTGTAAAGCGCAACGGAATCTGTTGCAATACATAAGAAACTAAATAAATAAATAAATAAATAAAATGCCTCAATATTATAATAAGGTGTAAGTTTTGGTGCATCTCTTATTCGTGCCCACCTATTCTCATCTCATCTTTTCTCATCTCCGACTCCTTTAAGTCATCATACAGTAGCTGAATCTGCACTTGTTGGCCTGTAGCCAGCTTCTGCTGCCCATCATGCAGAAACTGAATTAGCATTTGCTGCCCCTGAATCTGGGATTGCTGTTTCGGACAGATTCTGCTATCCTGCAGACAGTTCGGCAAACATTTTTATTACCTCTTCCATAATGCACTGCTTTGCATACTTTGTTGATAAACTTACGTAGCAGGCCTAATTAACTCTCTCTTTGCTGTGCCAGTTCCACAAAGCATTAGTTTCACATTTTTCCTGTTTCACTGGCCAAGCAGACTGCAACATTAGTCCTGGCCTCCCTGACACTTAGAAGCAAACAATTTTGTTAAGCTTTGATATAGATGCCATTTAAGGCTGGTTGCCACTTACACAATCTGCTGCTCAATTAAATTCTGGGTCCTTTGCTGTGTGGTACAACCAGAAAATGTTGTCCCTGTTTCGGGACCAAATGTGACAAGGATGACACAGACCAGGAAAAGGTTCAAACAGCATCTTTGTTTCTTTGTCAGCAGTTAGGACAGTAGTTCCCAAACTGGGTGCCTTCGGAGACTTGCAGGGGTGCCCTCACTTAGTGGTCCAGTATATTTATGGTCAGTGAATTTGACAAAACCAATGTTTGTGGCTTCCAATCAAACCAGATGCGGACAAACAGAAGTGAATCCTGTCTCTCACAACATACAGATGGAGCGCTCACCAGCCAGCCTTCTCTGGATAGCCATGGTGAGCCAAGGCATAATGTTATCAGCTGCAATACAATACATAGAACATAGAACAATACAGTAGGGGATTAGCAGAGTAATCCTATTACTCACTTAATCCTATTAATGTACTAGATGAGGATAGCTCCATCTGTGGATAGCATATACAGTAAGCACCATTTACTTAATTTAGAATTTTTTCAACATTTTCTCAATAAGAAGCTTTTGACCTAGGGGTGTCATGAAAAAAATCATATACAGATTGCATAGCAGCAGTATCCTCCATAATGGTGGTATAGAGAGTGAAAAAATTCTTCTGGAGTGTCAATGACTGTAGAGTGCAGATCTTGATAGTAGCTGGTCTGGATCCAATATGCTGTAGGTGCAAATGTAGCAGGTGAGTGGTACAGCTTTGTCAAAGGTATACAAATGAGTCCCTGGTGAGGTCTTATATATCTCTATCCTAATAGAGAATTATCAGTGCCCCTGTGCAAATTTGATAACCTCATTGGTAGAAATACTTGATAAAATATATAAAAATGCAGCGAGAATTAACATAGAAGGCAAAGGACATAGAACAAATGTACAAATAAACCATAAAATATATACATTATATATAAAATACCTTTATTTAAAAAATGTTCAATGGTTACCGGAATCTAATTGGCTGAGGCCATGGCTTGTGGATACAGGCATTTCCTGGTTGCCTAGTATGATTGTTACAGGTAATTATAAATAGAAGTGGGCCTATCACAAGAAAACTTCATGGATATGTGAGATACAACATATGTTACATGGTTATCACGTGACCGCTATTCACACTCCCATCATCAGGGTGCCACTGGCATGCGTTCCTAGCCTCTCACTGGGTTTGAAATGGCAAGTAGCACTTCCGGCCACATGATCATCATGTGACTCAAAGAGGTGTATTTGTGGCGTCTTCCTATTGCTAAAGATGGCATGCTTTCCATAGGCTTGCTATCCCATCAGCGACCACATGTAGCACTGGGCTAGACCTGATTGACACTTATTATATAAGGTCCTGTGGCCAAAGCATTTACCCCCTGTCCGGTCAGCCCGGACAGGGACTCCCAGGGAGTGGGGACCCCCAATAAAGGGGGCCCCCCTCCAGGATTAACGATGCCCAGGCTGAAGCCCGGGACTGTCCCCAGTGCCCCAAGGGCAGTGGGCACTGGGCTGATACCCAAAGTATAAAAAATAGTTGTATAAATTATTGGGTTCTATTGTGGAACTATAAGTCCGAGCAAGCCTGGCCCACATACTGGGACTTGGAAAACTACAAGTCCCAGCATGCGGACCATTAATGAGATGGGACTCTTAGTTCCACAGCAGAACCAACCAATAGCCAAAAAAAAAAAAACACGGACACGTACCATGTAGTGTCCTGAACGCTACTTTCTTTCTGGTATTTTGTATTTATATTTTTAATTGTGTTTATTTATATTTACTTTGAGTTGTAAAAATAAAAAAATAATATACAATAGTATATATGGTCTATAGGGGCTCGCTGCAAGTGATCTGCTAATCCTCCAATGTCAGAAGACCAGGAAGGAACAGGAGGGTATAATCACTGCGACTGGGCTGAGTTAACTTAAGGAGGTTTGCTGGCTCTATACAATTATTAATTGATCAACACGTGATCCTTTTAAAATATATTTATCCATCCATGATATAGATAAATAAATAAATAACAAGAAGCAAACATGTAAAATACACATAAGAGGAATATATAATCAAGCAAAAACAAACCATTAAATAATTAGATAGCTAAATCAATTAAAGCTAGAATAAAATAAAACTAAATGTATAGAGGCACCTCCAGTATTTCACTTAATTTTCTTAGTGTCACCTATTATAGGGGAGAAGCAGTGTTTCTATACTTCCAAAATGCAATGTGCACATACACAGTATAGGGGATGATTCTGATTTTTGGCGATTTTATGGGTATGTGCAGCAGCTGTGTGAGAGTGGCCACATCGGTCAGGCAGGGGATGTTAGGCGGCGGGCCAGGAGATTCGCCCATGGGAACAGCGTTTCATTGATGTTCCCATGAAAATGCTGGGCGTTCCAATAGAAATTCCCTGATGATGTAGGTGCGGGGGGGGGGGGGGGGGAGTGCAGAGAGCTGACCGCAGCGGATGTCAGCTGCCCACCCGCTTCCAGCACAGGGCGCTCGGAGTTCTGAGACACCACATAGGTGTCTCAGATCTGTGAGCGCTGGAGAAACCATTTGTGCTCAAAATCGGATTGTGTAACCCTCCACCATTGAGATGCCGAAAGGCCGCCTTCACCTGCCGCAGAGCAAGAGAGAGATTCTGCTGGGAACAGCAGCTAGCCGGAGAGGCATGCTAGCCGGATCGGAGACGCCTTCTCACCAGGCAGCGCGTCCCTGCCATTGCCGCTGGGAGCATCTGAGGCAGGCAGGCTAACAGGACCATAGACGTCCTTACAATAGGCAGCTAGTCTCTTCTATTGACAACACTTCAAAGCATACTGATGCAAGCTGCCTCTGATCTAACTGAAGCACAGTATTGCACAACACAAAGACCATTTGCTGCGTGTTTTCTACAAAAAGAACCCAAGAGGTCTGATTTACCAAAATCCCATTGGTGCTGTGAGTATAAAACAGACTAAATGACTATGGGCCTCATTTTGGCTGTGGCCTCCTCTAGCATCCTTAAAAACGGTCTGCTATTAGGGGCGGCCATTTTGTGAGGGACATTTTCACTAGGCCCAGGCTAGAAATCTGCGGGTCCCGGGTCCTGAATGCGGCGGGCAGGTCATCGCGGATAGGCAAGGTACAGCAGGGCGGGGGGAAGGGGGGGGATGCCTTTACTGGGAGGGCACTGTTTCCTGGCGGGGGGGGGGGGGGGGGGCATGATTTATTGTTATGCCACTGTGTGCACATTATATTTGGAAGGATAGACACACTGTTTCTCCCTTATAATCCAGTAGGTGACACTTAGAAGATTAATTGAGGGGAATACTGAGGTGCCTCTATTTATGTAGCTTTATTTTATTATATCTTTAATTGATTTAATGTTTAATACTGGTTAGTGATTTATCTATGTCATGGATGAATAAATATATTGTAAAAGGATCACGTTTATTACACACATAGCCCACTCATATTATCACCTACACTATCTTGACACGGCAGCTCCATACACATGCTGTACACACAATCTCTGCTTTGTGTTTACATCTTTGAGCTCCGTCCACAGACCGGAGGTTAGGCCCACATACCCGCCAATTATGAGTGGGCATCGGGAATTCTCCACTCATGATTGACTGGTGGGCGGGCCTAATCCCCGGTATGTGGGCGGAGCCCACAGATGTAAACACAAAGCGGAGATTATGTGTACAGCATGTGTATGGAGCCACAGAAGCACAGAAGATGGTTGGTGAGTATGATTTCGATCCACAGGAACCCAAATAGATTCTACAGGACAAAGGGGGGGACCTTCATGTCAAGATAGTGTAGGTGAGTATAGTATGAGTGGGCTATGTGCAGGGCATAAAGGGGTCATGCAGAGGTGGGTAAACTAATTTCCCAGTACTTTTTTCCTAGCACGGCGCCCGTCGTGGTTAATCGCATACCTTAAGTTAAGGTAACTTAAGGTATGCGATGGACGTGATTTTCTGTCAATTTAGAGTCTCTATTGCCGGCAATGATACAATCATGTTGATTGCATCCATCGCATGCCATTATAATGGCATGCGGTGCGACCGATGTGATCAACGCGATTTTACATAGGAATCAATGTTAAATTAGCTGTCAATGTTAAAATCGTGTTGATCACGTCCATCACATTATAATGCCATGCGATGCGATTGACGCGATTTTACATAGGGAACAATGTTAAATGCCCCAATGGACCCGATTTTTTTTTTATTGTATACCCACCTTTATGGGTAATTTGTATGGGAAATGGCCCCCCATTGTTAACGCCACCCCACTATTGATGCCAACCCGAAGCGTGGCGAGCGGAGCGAGGCCGCGAGGGGCGGCGGTACGCGTCCTCCGAGCATTTCATATCCCCACTATCCACGTCGCTGTGGCATTAATCTTACAAAGTGTGGCGAGCGCAGCGAGCCACCGAGCCCGAAGCGTGGCGAGCGGACACGTAATACCTGTGAAGTAATGCGCGTCCCCTCGCGCCCCGCGCTTCGGGCTCGGTGGCTTGCTGCGCTCGCCACACTATATAAAGTCAACACCAACGTGGATAGTGGGGGAGGACGCGTTTTTAATGATGTCTAATTGCCCTGGCAATTCAACAGGATTGCTGACAATTCGGGTGGCCCCAAGCATCTGCAAATAAGGTAACCCTTTCTTTAAAAGTGGTGGATGCTGGCTACTGTATTCCAAAAGAATGTTGCAATCAGTCAGTTTGCAAAATATTGTTGTACTAATTACCCCTTCCATCCAAAAATTTAACATCAGTTTTTCTCCACTTGTATGTAAGTTTGACCGATGAATCAAATGAATTGATTATATGAATGAGTTCTTTAAAAGGCCAATATGGGAAGCATACAGTATATTGAATCTTGAAAAAATAATAGCTATTCCTGTGAAAACATAAAGATATTGGTATAAGATGGGGTCACTGGGGACCCCATTGCACACACAGATACCTGCAAATAAGAAACAAATTGTGAGTCAACACTAACATGAGCAACGTCAGAAATGCCCCCTTGTTGAAACCCAATACATCTTGAAATTCAGTAATAAAGTTGTCCATGGCAGCAATGCCCAAGTAGTGAAGAATGCAAGTGTAAAGACTTGCAACATCTATTACACATACTGCAATATGGTATCAGGTTTGATGTACAGAATACTTCACCACAAAGAAGATTGAGAAAGGAAGTGGTATCCTCAAGCTAAGCTTCCTTGCGCTGAAGGAATGCCTGTAAGAGCATGTGCAGATTGTGAAACAGTAGGGTATAAGACACGTGGTCCAAAATAATCAGACAGCGCAGGGGTTCAGCTACATTTTTATGTAATTTGGGAAAAATCTGTGTGTGCAATGGGTACAAAGCTAATATTGCAAAATCTGAAATTGTCCACATCAATGGTCCTCCTACATTAACCTCTTCTGTTCACACCTGGCTTCTTTCCATCCAGTCCAGTATAAAATTAAATATTTAAGTGTACAGTATATTACCTCTGCTGTGTCTAAATTATAAGCCTAATTATTACACTGTCGTTAATTTTAGATAGTTGGAAAGCCATTATACTCTCTTTCTTGGCTGCACACACACACACACACAAACCACCCCATGAACATAACCAGCCCCAGGCTGTTTGATCCAGTCCTGGTTTCAGAAATGGAAGGGGAAATTATTAATGTCTCCCTGAATTTCAAAAACCAGCACCGGGCTCTTGGACCAGTCCTGGTTACAAAAATACAGGGGACAAAAAGGAGTAGGGGGTCCGCTGTATTTTTGCATCCAGCACCAGGTTCCAAAAGTAAGCACTATAATGCCACAGCTGGGGTACACTTTTTATTCAAGGTCCTCTGGCCATCACATTACCCAGTGTAAGTTATTCCTGAAGGCCACCCAGGGCAAGGGCTAAAATTAAAAAATTAAATCATTAGCATTGGGTTGTTCTATAGTACTAAAAGTACCCGCAAACCTCCCTCGCATGCAGGGACTTGTAGAATCACAAGTCCCTGAATGCGGGGGCATTAAAATTTTGGACTTGTAGTTTCATGACAGGAACAATACTAAAATAAATACACAGACACTGTACAAAGTAAAACGGTAATAACATACATGCACGCATACATACATACATACATACATACATACATGCATAAATATACTCATCTTGACACATAATTTGATCCTCTTGTCCAGTAGAATCCATTATGGACCTGTGAAAAAAACTTAGATTCACCTACCCCAGTGTAGATCGGTCCCCTTCAGCCCATGTAGGCAATCCAAAGGTTAAAATAAAAAATGATTACACAAACCATACGAACTGAGGAGCCACATGTGTGTTTTCACATATGGCTCCTCCCCGAGAATAAAGAGAATCCCAATGACGTTTGTCAATGGGACTCCCCTCAGTCTATCATGGCCAAGCTCCATAGGATATTTGTGCCTGATAGGCTTTTTGTGTCTCCATGGATGCCCATGTTAATCACCCAGCTCTTGGCCAAGACCTGGAAATGGGATTTGGGTACGTCACTGGGAGACAATTCATCTTAATGTATCAAAATGTCCCATTAGTGTCTCCATTAAGTAGAATTCTCACGTTGGTATCTTGTACCAGAACATCTCCATTTAATGTAGCCTTTTTTCATACTTGGTGGGCATGTCCCTTTTTGATTCATGGTGCAGTCTATCATATCCTAATAAATAAACTGGTTTTACATATTTCTTGTGCAGCCAAATATCAGATTGCTAGATTTTGGCAACGAATTTCCCCTCCAACTTTTCAGGAACTTCTAAATCATGTTTGGTTCGTATCTAAAATGGAATACATAACAGTCTTCTAAACAATATGGTAGACAAGTTCCACATCACTTGGTTTCCATGGTACGGGTTTTAAATGTGGCCCTTCCTTTCCAGCTTAATCCTGTTTTTATCCCTCTACCGCCTCATCATTCCCCGCTTACTAATTAATATTCCCTTTTTTCTCTTCTTTCTATTCTTCTCTGATTACAGATTTATATTTTCCTTCCTGGCTCGCTTTTCCCTTGTTGATAGCTGATTTTCCATTTGAAACATGTACTGGAGGAGAGATGTGACCTCTGAGGCAACCCTTCACTCTTAGCATATACTGTACACATAATGCTGTTAAGATACTTGCTATTGGTATGCAGGCATTTGGGATGCCAGAGGTCAAAATACCAGTGCCGGATTCCCACATTAGTGGACATGTTGGTGCTGGAATCCCATTTGTGAATATCCAGAGTGTCCTAGCATTAGATTGAGGGGGTGGGTTGTTTTAGGAAGTAGGAGGGACTCAGCACTAAATTTAAGGTTTGTTGAGGTAGGGTTAGAGTTTGGCAATAAAAAGGTGGGTTAGGCAATAAGCAGACCTGTGCAGTTCATCCTCCTACAGTCCTGCGACCCTTGCAATACTTCACAGCCATCTTGGAATTCAGGATGCATTTTATGTTGCAATACCTCTTCTTCACATTCCTGAGGTCCCGCTTTTACTGTGTTTACTGTATGCCTGGACACACAGCAGATCTTGACAGGCGCAGATGCAGCAATCTTCTCATCAGTGTCCTCTACAGCACTCTCCAGCATCTCCACCGCCTCCTTACCCTCTTCCGTTATCAGAATGAAACATTAGGGGGGAGATTCTCTAAGCTAGAAATGCGGTAAAAAACCCGTTATCGGGTTTTTACCGCATTTTGGGATGCTGTAAGCATCCTCCGCCGGGTTACAGTGGCGGGGGGCATCGCCAGAAAAATCTGGCGATGCCCCATAGAAGCCAATGGGCTTCTACCGCATCCCACTGCCGCCCCGCACGGACCCCCGCCACCCCGCACGGACCCCCGCCGCCCCGCATCGCCCCCTCACCTGTGACCGGGCAGCACAGACCTGTGCTGCCCGGACCTGTGACCAGTGTTCCCTCTAAGCTGTGCGCACGTGCGCGCGCACACAACTCGTCAAGCATGTGCACAGACATTACAACAGAGCGCACAAAGCAGCAGTGGTCCCTTTTTGCAGTTGTGGACTCAATTAATGTGTGTTTCACCCATTAACTACATTGTGTGCTGTGTTTTGAATGTTTAAATATTTAATAACATTTTTAAGTAAAGTTAACAAAAAAGCTGAACGTTATTTTTCAGTTAAATATAAGTGACTCACACAAATTTAAATTTCCTTCCAAAGTTGCACAGCCAAAATGTTTTGCCGCACACAACCTTCATAAAATTAGAGGGAACATTGCCTGTGACCTCTTCCTCCCTGCACTGATCCTCTTCCGGGTGCAGGGAGGAGGAGAGCCCTGCGCAGCAGCAGCAGCGCCGGGTGTGGGAGGGAGAGGGGAGCCGCTGGGACCTGCTGGGACCCGGCGACTCTCACCGCAAAGGACAGCTCTTAACGCAAGAGCTGTCTTTTGCTATAATTCTCGCATATGTTAGAACATATGCGATAATTATCATTGCGATCGGCGGCGAAGGGGGGCGGATCGTTTTAGAGCATCTCCCCCCTGCTATCCTGTCAACTGACTTATGGCTTTTAAAGGCAGGGCAGTCACCAAGCATAGCTGCTTAAAAAAAACTAGGAAAACAGCTTGTACAGGTTAAAATAACTGAGTTTACACAGGGGTGCATGAGAAAATGTGATCACAAAAGTTAAAGAGGTACAGAAGGCATACCATACTATTCCTTCAACTGGGATTCCCAAGAATTACACAGGTTCCCTAGTTGCCTAATACCAGGTGAGAGACAGGTTTGCAGTCAGCCAGACACAGAACCTGTGTAGTTCATGAGAGTCCTGCTTTAACAGAATAGTAGAGTAAGCATACACTATAAATAGCCATACCAGCACGATGGGGGAAATTTACTAAAGGAAATTTGTAAAAAAAAATAGATGTATCTGTATCCAGAAATACACTTATTTTTGACATTTACTATCCCGAAAATACGGCAATTCGTATTCGTATTGATAGCACATCAATACGAATAGCCGTATTTTCGGGATAGCAAATGTCAAAAATAAATGTATTTCTGGATACAAATACATCTATTTTTTTTACAAATTTCCTTTAGTAAATTTCCCCCGATATGTTCTGGTATCATATTATATTGACTGTCCCTGACTCACACATGACGGCAGCTCCCAGCATCTCATCCATGCAGATAGACTCAACCGCTCCTCAAGGATCCTTCTGCCATAATGGTTAGAGGGTTGGTTCTCGTATACCTTTGTCTCACTCATATCTCTCACCTGATCCCAGCATGTGAGGCTATTCATATTTTGCTCTTTGCCCACCTTATGTAAACACTACAAATACTGTATTCCACATTGCACAGAATAATAGGCTAATGCTTAATAAAACTCTGGGATAGATAAAGAAATATACATTTGTATATACTGTAATGTGGTTATTTATCTGCTAGCATCATACAATGCATACATTTATGACTTATGTATGTGTTTACATTAGTCGTTAATAAATACAGTACAATCAATACAAAATATTTTGGTGTCTGCTGCTTCCAAGTGGTCAGATGGTGACATTGCTCCTGGAGGTTTTTGTATGGGAAGTTTCCTCCTTCTGTCACTGTGTCTCTAGTACAGTAATATGTGGCTGTATCACCCACACTCAGTCTGTCTATCTGTAGATAGGCTGTAGTAATGGAATTATCTGTGGAGATTGTGAATCTTTCTTCGAATGTCGATGAATAGAGAGTTTCTCCATCTGAAGGGTCAATATATCCAACCCACGTCAGTCCTTTCCCTGGTACTTGTTGAATCCAGTGCATAAATCTGCTGGTGAATGTAATTCCGGATGTTTTACAGGGAATCTTCACACTGTCACCCGGCTTTCTGACTTCTGAGGGCGGCTGAGTGAGCTGTTCTTGTGACAACACTCCTGTAATAGAGAAATCACAGGACCATATGTAAGATATAAATTATCTCAGACAGACCATAATATTTATATTCATTTGTTCCTGACTTACCAAGCAGTGGGCAGAGAAACAGGACACAGCTAAATAAAATCATGTTATATGACTTGCCCCAGACTGATGTTCAGAACACAACTCCCAGTCACTGTGACATCACATTATAACATGTGCTGCTTTTCTAGCTGCCGAATCTGAGACCGAATTTGCATGAGGTGCCCAGAGATATAATAGGCGCCCAATCCCACTGTAGTCAGAGTAAATCAGTGTAGAACCCTGTATGCACTAGTGCCTTGATGGCTAACCTTGACACTTTAGCTGTTGTTGAACTACACATCCTAGCATGCTCTGCTTCAGTTTTGCTATTTGGCCATGCTAAATCTGATGCAGGGCATGCTGGAAAGTGTAGTTCAACACCAGCTGGAGTGTCAAGGTTAGCCATCAAGGCACTAGGCGATCCCCACCACCACCGGTATTGGCGGCCATGGGGACCCAGCATCAGCAAGTGCATACACACTTGCTGATACTGGTGGGGGTAAGCGACAGTGCGCACACAGGGGGAAGTGGGGGCCATGCCCTCATTAACAGTCCACTTCCTAGTCTGTACATGCACAGATGATGAAGGGAGTTATTAATGAACTGCAGGAGCATGCATCGTCCATCGTTTGGGGCATACACACTGGGTGATATAATGAAATATATCACTCAGAAGTGACAAAATTAGCGACATTGCTTATTATGTTGCCTAGTGTGTATGGGGCTTAAGAGAGCCCGTCATTTCTGATGTTCCCTTTAGGGTTTGCAAGAAAAACAAAGTCTCCTTACACAGAAAGTAACATTTTATCCATTTTGTTCTCTTTTGATGAACAAATGACAAATATAACTACTCATTAACATAACCTTAATAAATGTAAATATATTATCTTGTAATTTATGTTCATACTTTTTTGTGCATATGTTAAGATGTAGAATTACTTGTTTAATAAAAGGAAAGATATTAACAATATAATGTTCCATTTAATTTTACATAGGATGAGCTTCACAGTACACATATCTTGCTCAGCTTTGATTTACATTATAACATTTGTTCCAAAATTCTGAGTTGATAGTGATATGGTCTTAAAGAGCACAAGCACAGATCAAATCTTCTGTATACAAACTCTGTCACTGAAGCAGAGGGAGTGTGTGTAATACAGTATGGGCCTCATTCCAGCATGGTTGGAATATCTATTGCTGCTGCTTACATGGAACCGTGAGGCTCTAAACAAAGAGAAACATGTGGAGCTGAGCTAAAAGTGTTTGCCCGGCACAGATTGCCACTCAGTGCCTATGTTTATGGATCACCTACTATTTCTTGGACTATGTTTATGGATCACCTACTATTTCTTGGACATAATTTGGACCATTGAAAATTCTAATTTGGAACCTTCCAGGTATTACCGATTTTCCTTTTGGACCACACTAAGAGCTATCATTGAAGAAAGCACATTGGCTCTCAATATTGGGGACTCATATGGCCCCTGGTAACTCATCTTGCTGAATACTAATATTGGAGATGTCCTAGTCCAGTAAATAACCAGAGTATACTTTTTAATCAGTGGCTTCTATACATGCAACAATACTGTGTTAGTCATAATTATATATATATATATATATATATATATATATATATATATATATATATATATATATATATATATATATATATATATATACAAAGTCCAGCAGACCGGCACCCTCCCTCTTATGCTGCTGCCGCGGTGCTAGGAAGAGATCACTAATACAACATCTCCAGCATCCTGTACCCGCGGTCTTTTACGAAATGATACTCATACCACACAGGCTCCTTGATTGACAAGCTTTCGGGCTTTATTGCCCTTCGTCAGGTCAGCAAAAACAGAATATATGTTTTTCAAGCAAGTATTTTCAGTGGCAATTCTTCTGTTTTGAAGAAGCTGATAATTGTCTGCTGGTATTAAGTAGTTACTTGTGCTGGTTACACAGTACGGAATATATAGAGAGATAACAATATGCATATGGATATTGGTCTAGTGTGAATGTTCAATATTGTTGAAGATGCACGCTCCCACTTATCCTTAATGATCCCACCCATTGTCTGTACATGCAACTTGATTTTGACTATATTGTCAGCAACTGCACTGAATGATATCTATATCGTTATCTATGCTTATTTTTCTTTATCTTAAGCCCAGTACACATGGGGCGACCCAGCTCTCTTGCTGAGAGACGTGCTTAAGCACAATCGCTCAGCACAACGCTATGTGTGCTGAGCGATCTGTGCAGCGCAGGGCTTTGCATATTGGCCCTTATTCTGGTTCACTTGCAAAGGCAAATTCCTTCTCAATTGGACAAAACCATGTGCACTGCAGGGATAAAGATGTAAAATGTGCAGAGAGTTAGATTTTTGTGGGTTATTTTGTTTCTGTGCAGGGAAAATATTGACTGCTTCATTTTTACACTGCAATATAGATCTCACTTTGAAGTAAACCCCAAGCTAAATCTAACTCTCTCTGCACAAGTTACATCCGCCCCACCTGCAGTGCACATGGTTTTGTCCATTTGAGAAGGAATTTGCCTTTGCAAGTGAACCAAAATAAGGGCCTTGTTTATAGACAAAGCCTCGTAATCTAGCAGGAAAGATGGTGCAAGCATTATCTTTCCCTGCAGGTGATGGTGTCATGTGGGACCCTAGGCATAGGCAAACTAGGCAAATGCCCAGGGCGTTTGGAATGCCTAGGGGCTGATTAAAATGATATGCAGCATTCCTATATTCTGTGTATGAGTGAGGCTGTATCTGCATATGAAATAGGGTATTCATGGAAATCACTGTAACATAGCATTCTCTATGCAGGTAGTGGTACAGCCACAGTCGCACACAGACTATAGGTATGCCACATATCATTTTAATCATCAGAAGCTCCTTGAGTGTCCTGGTCACATAATGCAAATAAGATGAAATTCAGAAAAAAAAGGCTCCCAACGTTAGTAGAACTGGCTAGGAGCTGCATGGCCTATTGAGGCAAGATTTATGAGGAAACATCTGTATCCAGGCAGAGGCAGAGGTCACAGTGTTAGCAGCTGTGCGAGTGCTGTCTGCTGGTGGGTTGGTTGTGCAATAGTGTTCAGCATATGTATAAGGGGCATTATGTGTATCATGTATAAATGCATTAATAATGTGCGACATATGTGTAACAGGCATTATGTGTGTCATGTGTATAAGGGCATTAATAATGTGCAACATATGTGTAAGGGGCATTGGGGCAGATGTATTCAGCCTTAACAAGAGATAAATTCAAGTGTGATAAGGAGAGATAAACGTCCAGCCAATCAGCTCCTTACTGACTTTTTTCAAACAGCCTGTAACATGGCAGTTGGCAGGTGATTGGCTGGACCTTTATCTCTCCTTATCACACTTGCATTTATCTCTTGTTAAGGCTTAATACATCTGCCCCTCTATGTGTGACATTATGTGTATGAAGGGCATTAATAAAGGTTGGCATAATGTGTAAGGGGCATTATGTTTATTAGGACATTAATAATGTGTGTGATGTGTAAGGGGCATTACTGTGTGGTATTATCAGGGGTGTCAAGAGAAAGAGGTAGGGGGTACAAATTACCCAGGCCAAAATCTGATGGAAGGGTCCAGCCCCCTCCCCTTAAGTGACAGCAGCAGCTGCAGCTCTTCTCCTCTGCCCAGCACACACTGCTTTGTGCTGGGTTGCAGTGTGGCCATGGAGGTGCTTAAAATACAATATTTTCTCAGGATTTTTTTTTCTAAGGGTATAATGTGAATAATGTGAGGAGTAATGTATATAAGGTAAAGTGGTACTACTGTGTGATGTAACGTGAATAAGGGACACCATCACATGATATAATGTGAATAAAGTTCCACTACTGTGTGGTATAATTTGAATTGGGGGTACTATTGTGTGGCCATGCCCCTTCCCAGCAAGAACACACCCCTGTTTGGGCTGCGCACCGAATGTGTGCACTGTTTCTATTTAAAATATTGCGGGTAGGAGCTCCAAAATGATGACTGCTATCATGAGGGTTGATGGTGCTGGGAAAGGGGAGCAGGGTCAGAGGCGGAACTAGTGGCGGTGCTAGGGGGCACCAGCCAAAATCTTGCCTAGGGTGTCATTTAGGCTAGGGCCAGCTCTGGGACCGTTGCTCAGGGCTACACACACGGAGCAATCAGTGCTCCATTTCTAAGCGATCTAGTCACAATACTTAGAAATGGAGTGAAAATCGCCCCGTGTGTACGCCATTAACACCTTAAAGGAGTGAGACCTCTGTTGACATTCTGGTTATTTCCACTGTCTTGACGTTCATTTAGTTTGCACAATGTCTTGTACTTTATGCTTTTTGCAAGCTATTACAGTCCTCCATAGTTTGATTTCTCTGTCAAACATAAATGTGAAGTTACAGATGTGTACTCTTATTTTTAGCATCCGTATGCTCCGCATCTGCCTTGTGCTCTGCCTCATAATTAGAGATGTGCGGTCCAGATTCTGAAGAATCCGGACCGCAACGAATGACGGGATCCGGGTATTGCCGAGCCGCGGCTCTGCAATTTCCAGCAGACTCGGATCCCAAAGCGAGGCCGAACAGCGCCTTCCCACCGTCGGATTCTCACAAGACTTGGATTCCATATAAGGTGCCGAGCCCGCGGCTCGTCGTCATTATATGGGATCCAAGAAAGGGGGAACAGCACACTCCGCTGACGCGCTCTGCAAACAAGTTGTTAGCTCAGCTCTGAGCGTTTAGTGGGCAGCTTTACTTCAGCTATTATACAGTGGGCAAGTTGGTTTTAAAGGCACTGGCAGAGGCACCAGCTTTATTAAGGCAGTGGACAGCTTTGTTTCATAGCAGTGGGCAGAGGCAACAGCTTTGTTGTTTCATAGGCAGTGGGCACCAGATTTGTTTTAAAGACACTGGCAGTGGGCAGAGGCACCAGCTTTGTTTCATAGGCAGTGGGCACCAGATTTGTTTTAAAGACACTGGCAGTGGGCAGAGGCACCAGCTTTGTTTCATAGGCAGTGGGCAGAGGCACCAGCTTTGGTGCTTTATAAGCAGTGGGCACCAACTTTGTTTCATAGGCACTTTAGGCAGTGGCCACAAGTTTTTATTTTATTTAAGTTTAATAGCACCACCAGCGGTATTGTTTTATAGTGTATAACTCCACATAACCCAGTGTGTGCAGTGCACTGCATACTGTACACCCACTGTGTGTAGTATATGCCGATACTGTGACTGCGTCTATTCTGTTAAAACTGAAATAACGCATCAATAATTATATACTTTTGTTATACTCTGTTTTCTCAAATATTGCTATTATTGCTGCAGATGACTTTAGCTTGTTGCACAATGTACTATTCACTGCGTATGAGGCCTTCCCTTTGCGCTAAACAGTTATAATATCTAACATATTATAAAGCAGCAGCCATTTTGTTAGGCATGACTTGCATAATAATATTATTAAAATGGCCGATCATTCAGAACAGTGCTATAAAAGTGATTTCTTATAAGAATTGTTTTTGGTTTTAGAAGCTTAAGAATGTGATGTTGACAGTATAATAGAACAAGGACAGACAGCTAGTCTCCACAAACTGAATAAGATGGGAACAAGGCCACACATGCGTAGACCCACAAGGCCACTGAAGTTGGGTGTTGGGTTAATTATGACATCATGATTGAAAGCAGAGCTTGCCAATAAGACTCAATGCTTATGAGTAATTAATTAATTAATGTGATAAAGGTTTAAATATCAGAGTGATAGAGGGAGAAGGGAAGGCAGTTGAGAAAGAACAAGGAAGCACAGGGGGCTGGAGGTAACTATGAAGGAGGTTTAATCATGGCTGATCACTGTCCTTGAAAGGCGTCCATTTTGATTTGGTTTAGAATTACTGTTTAAGTATTAGCTAATCAATTTTATGTTTCTTGTGTTAGTCTGCATTTGCAATTATCTGTAATGAAGCTATTCTTTAAGTAAAGCATTGTCATACCTTTTATAACAAGGTTGTGTGGGTGTGCAATCATTTCAGCGTTGCCGTTATATTTAAAGGTAATAAAGTAAAATATATTTGGTTTGGGTTATTTATCATATCTAATCTTATCAGATAAATATCTGGTTTATCAGTTGGAGGCCCCAGCGAGATTCAATGATGTTGGTTTTCACATTTTATCAGTTGAGAAAATCAAAGTTTGAAAAAAAAAAAAAAAAATTAGCTATTTAAAAAAAAAAAAAATGTGTAGAAAAATTGTAAAGTCTGTACATTTTTTCACTCTTATATATTTCTCAATGTCTGTTAAAGTGTGATAATCCAATATTACTTGAAGCAACTTCGATCTTTAATTATAAAGCAAATAGATCGTAATTTAAGGCATGGAAAGACAACGCTGCATTTTGCAGACTGTCAGCTTGCTAAACCCCCCCGCATCGCCCATTTCTTCTCTGTGTCAGAGAATAGATAAGGAGAGCTGCGAGAAACTTGGCAAGAAGTTGTAAACAACATTGCTTGGGTCAGGAAGAGTATTTCTTTAGTTTATTTGCAAAGCATGCAGACTATAGCAAGCATATTGGTATAAAGGTTATGCTGGCAATAAATTTTCTACTTTTTAAAAAAAAAATATTCTTTAAATGACAGTATTTTTTTGTTTGTTTTTATTTTTTGACCGCGGTTGGATTGTTTGATGTATATTATCTGCTTTATCAGTCTGCTGAGGATATTGCTGAAGTAACTAATCTGTAGCGGTTGTTTTGATAATTAGAGTTTCTTTGTTTGTCCAATCTATAAATTTTAAAGAAGTTGCATATATTTGTTGTAGGTTTTCCCGTGCTTATAATTTGGTGATTATAGGTAGAGGAGATTGTGCATTTACGTCTCTTCCTGGTTGTCTGGCCAGCAACATGTGGAAGAAATGGAATGCATGATTTATCCATAATCTGTATTGTTTGGAAACCCCCGGATTGTCTACTGTATATGGTTCATATAAGAAAATGTTAATAAATAATTAAGTATACGTTGCATTGTTAGAGCTAGCAAGCAGTCGGATTGCAATAACAGTTTGAGATAGTTTCTTTATATCCATAGACAGAGGTCCGTTAAAATACAGAGTTTAAAGGAGTAGACGCTAATATTGTAAGCCAAGTAACAGTTCATTTTTACCACCAGAATAAATAAAGTTAATTGGAATATTGTTTATAACAAAGAAAGTAAGATCGAGTTTATCTCATTGTAAAGTTTTTTTCTCTTGTCTTGCGGAGATGAAGTACGTAATGTAGGACTGATGTTTTTCTGCTATGGGTTTTTGATTTTATTTTTTTTGGTTTATTAAACAAAGCAGCTGTGAGTTGGAAACTCTAAAGTGATGGATTCAGTTGATGTAATGCGAGATAAGGAGTTGTCCATGTTAGGTGAAGAAACAGGAAATGATCATGTGAATTCAATGTTTTTTTCATTTAATGAGTAATACATTTTGGATAAGAAAAGTGATATATATCGATGAGATATAAGTCCAATATAACATCTATTCTTAAAGGTTCATATTGATATATTAGACCATGTTTTCTGTTGGCAATTTCTACTGCCTATTTGCTTAATCTGGATACATATATTGAATCAGATATACCTTGAGTAATGCGCAGATAAGTCCTGGGTTTATTTTTATTCTTATGAATGGAAGGTAATCAGTGATAACTGACTCAAGGCTGTGGGGTTTTCTTTAAGCCAATTTTTGTTTTGTTTTTGATTTGTGTTCATTTAATTTGGTTTGTTTTGAAAGGGGGAGGGTACTAAATTGATAGAGTATCTTAAGGGGTTAATACTGTGGCCACAGTTAGCTAGATAACCAGGGGAGATAGTGATCTAATCGTGTAATGATCACTTAGACAATGTGCAGATATGGTAACAAAGAATGACATATTGCATATAATTTTTTTCTGATTTGATGAGTTGATTTTTTCCTGTGAAGAGTGCTGACCGGTAGCGAGATTCACAGGGGGTATCTGCCACCTACGTACAAGGTAGAATATATGGGGAAACATAATAAAAGAAGACAGGGTGGGGGTGGGACACGTGGAAGCGTAGGTGTGATAACATTGGGTGACACATAACGCAGCGTGGAAAGCGTAGGTGTGATAACATTGGGCGACACATAACGCAGCGTAGGTGTGATAACATTGGGCGACACATAACGCTAGGTTAGGTTTTTTTGGGAAATTTTTCATTTATTTTATTTACATTTTTGTCTTTGAAAGAGGTAACACCGTTTTAAGCATTTGTATGGGATCACAGAAAGTTCTCTGAGTATGTGACTAGTGTGAGCAAGTGAGAAGGAATAGAAAATACTATGCTGGTCATAGTTAGTTGGAATTGGCGATGATGATGCACCTTTGAGGTAATGATTATTGGATGAGAGTGAACGCGCAATGGTCTGGTGACAGGTGGTGAAAGCTTCAAGAATTGAGATAGTATATCCCACTAACCCACATATGTTTGGAAAGATTGTACTGTCCCACTGAGGGGTTAATTCTGTTCAGTGAGAAGTGAGGAGAGGTGATATGTCTTTTAGAGCCTTAGGGAGAAAAAGAAAAAAATGGGGAAAAAAAAGAATAATTTTGAAAATTTTTGTTTATTTTTGAAAAAGCAGAAGGGAAGAAGTTTTTTTTTCAGTGATAAGGTGAGAGTAACATCAGAAATAACTCTGTAGGAGATTAAAGGCAGGAAATGGTTAATGAGATTGATAAGAGAGTAAAGTTTTATTCCTAAATTATGTGAAATATCCAAGGAGTGTTACAGAACTGTTTTCCATAACAAGGACATGAAAGATCTTAGAATTGAAGATATTGTTTACCCTTTTGAAAAAGCACAATAAATATATTAAAGTTATTGCAATGTTTGAATGGGACAGTGATCAGCCATACCCAAGGATGACCTCCAGCCCCCTCCCCATTGCTTCCCTCAAGTGATAATGTTGTTTTGTCAACATCTGTTTAAAAAACTGCCATTTTTTTTTTCCAAATGACAAATGCTAATATGATGTCTGAGCTTAATAATGCTATTGCTTTAGCTTGTTTTATTTAAATAAAAATCCCAGCCAATAGAGGTGTGACTATTCCAGAGAAAAGATTAATTTACAAATTGATGCATTTCATTTTGCACAGAAAAAGCAAGTGTTTTAAAAAAAAAATATTATTATTATTATTATTATTATTATTATTATTATTATTATTATTATTACTACTGAGCCACTAGAAATTATTTAGAAAAAATATTGAGTCTGCAGGTATCTCTGCAGAATCCTTATCAAAGCCCTTATTGAAAAATACAGATTTTATAGTGATTATTATAAGATGCATATTGAGTTGCATTTTTATGCTTACTGATTTATCTGATTGCATGTTGCCACTTTACTAGATCCATTGGTCATGCATATGAGCCCACAAATAAGGAATGGAGGTCACAATTGCTGCACAACTAATCATGATATTATCTCAAATATTTGTAATGATTTAATGATTATTTTTTTCCTCAGAGTGGTTTGGAAGAAATTGTGTATTATTAACAGGAATCCATGAGAGACTGCTGTCAGAAGGCACTGACCGATATGAGGACCCTCACGGGGTTAGAGGATACGAGTGATGCTCATAGGGCATTAGCAATTAGTATTTTGATGAGTTTTTCATTTCTAATCATGTCACAAGTTTCTAAACATCTATGGACCACAAGAAATAGTTTTTTTCCAGATTTTACAACAACGCATACTATTTAATACCCATAGTATTTGCAACACTCTGTTATTGCAGGTTATCTACCCAATGCGATTATTTTTATTATTTTTTTTAGTATAAATCAATTCATTTTACAGTTATGGAAGTATTACAGTCATCTAATCATTGATTTATGATCTGCATATCTTTTACTATCAAATAGCAGATAGTCAGTACTTACTACATTTATTTACAGCACAGTCCAATATACGTGGACTCAATTAAGCCAAAGTTTTATGGACAGCCCCACTATGTCCCACAATGAGTTGCATGATTGCTACCACATTGCTGATTCAATATGTTTATGATCTAATGATGTGTTTAAATTCTTTACAGGATTCTCTTACTGACACCTTTTCTATTACTACTACTAAATCTAACTAACACAGAGCTGGCAAAGTACAATATACTGACATGATTGCTTCATTTGAGGCTCTGATACACGCACTGACAGAAACCACAGCACTGGATATATCAGATTTATCATATACCTGTCTTTACTGTAATGAACAACAAGCAGAGGCCTTGGGAGTTTGAAAACATATACATGGGGGTTCACATAGACCCATCAGGTGCAACAGTTGCACACTTGACCGAGTGGCATCTGCTTTACCAACATGTTTAAGGACTGTGGCGGCTGCTGCAGCCTTTGTATAGAAATGACAGAACACCGCACATTATGTGTCTCTAATTCTACATCTTTTCTTACTGAACTCTTCACGGACAAGACACATTTCCAGTGCATGGTTCTCTCGTTGGGAACTTTTGCTCCCAGCGCCACATGACCTGACCATTGTCAGGTGTGGTACGCTAAATCCTGCTACTCTGCTACCTTGTGGGACCCGGGAGTCCCAGAGGATGGATGAGAGGCAGGATTTAGAACATGATTGTGAGGAATATTTAAAGCAAAATTTCTCCAATTAGACCTGATATCTCTGACACGCCACTACCATCTACAAAGATTGTAGTTGTCACCAACAAGGAGACTCAGGATGGCCATATACGGGATATGCGGTAGTATTGGATTTAGAGATCCTCATTTTCCATCGTGATTTTGCTATGATATAATAAGCTAATATCACAGCAAGTAAAGGAGCTCATTGAGGCTGTGCAACTCCCTGCAAAGGCAGTAGTTGTTAAGTGTCAAGCTCACATGTTATAAAGTGATCTTGTTGCACTTGGTAACAAAAATAAGATGGCCACTGTTGTGAATCACACCACTATACAATTTAATGTTTTTTTAGCAAAAGCTCATAAAGCATCAAGAGTTGCGTATTTAACAGGAATGTGCCAATGGATGATGAATGGATGCAGTCAAAAGGCTAATGGCCTATGGAAAGATGGTGGGGGCAGACCAGTAGCTCCCCAAACCCCTCCTCCTGGCATATGCGGAAGCTGCCCATGGGATGACCCATGTAAGGAGAGAGAGGGCATGTATGTTGATTTCATCTTATGCAGAGGCCCAAACGCATCTGCAGAAGAATGAACTCAGGAAAATTATTCCTATAGAACCATCAAACATTTCTCCTACCACTGGTCCATTCCTAAGGTTAAAATTATTTTTTGGGGAATTTACATGCATTTAAAATTGGCATTATATTTAAATGGTATCTGATATGTTATCTTGATTATAAGGAACATCCCAGCTGTCCCATGTACAGCATCCTTTACAGCAAAGAAATTTATTGAGAAATTTGTGTTCAGATATGTTATCCCATAAGGTATATGGTATTAAAAAAAAAAATCATAGAGGTACATATTTGACAGGAAAGGTATTCTAAGGACTAAATCAATGTATGGTTATTGAAGGTTGGTTGCACTCACCATTCACTAAAAGGTTTTAGTCAAAATTGAACATGTTAACAAATGCACATTGAGAACACATTATTTAGGGTGGGTGTGGAAATTACCATGAGTTGACTTGAAGTTTTGTCTTCGGTTTTGTATGACATTCACACTACTCCTCAGCAGCCACTGAACCTGTCCCCTTATAAGATCATTATTTTAATTGATATATACATTTTTTTGGGAGACCATCAATCCCTATTCAACATCCAGCAGCAGACTTGTCACTCTAATTCTCACATCATCTAAATACTTTACCAGAAAAGCAAACAAGCTTATGAAGGGATGTTGTTATAAGGTCCAGCCTGGAGACTATGCAATGGTGAGAAAATTCTTACAATTAAATGTCTCGTAGATCAAAGGCAAGACCCGTCCCTGTGAAACAAACCGATTGAATTAATGCGTCTCACTGCAAGAAGGTTTCCGACCTGGTGGTGATATCAGTTGAAAGAAATAGAAACTGATGCAGATAAATATTGTGACTGTGATTCTAACTTAATAAACTTATTTGATGATGGGCCTGTCCAGGGCCCCCACACAGACCAAGACAAGGTCCACGGAATCGTGGGGCATCCTTAGTGGTGTCCCTGCGGGTTGTGGGCAAGAAGAGGTCCACGGAATCGGGGGATACCCTTAGTGGTGTCCCTGCGGGTTGTGGACAAGGTGTAAAACAATGATCCCCATGAGTGACCAAGTTTCCCATACACTTACTAACTGAAGAAGTCATTTTTGTTTTTTTAAGTTTTCATTTTTTTATAGTGAATGAGGGTTACCAGGGATTGGTTGCTGGCAAGGACAGTGTGTATAGTTATCAAAGAGGTATTACTAGAGTCATGGTGGTGTATTCTACTTCTGCTTTTAATTTTAATCCCACAAGTATAATCATAACAGACACACATATATATCATACTACTGATGCTCCCAGGTTTCGGTATGCATCAGAGGATGGTAAATAAAATACTGATAGCCAATATGTTAAACTAATTAGAAGGTTTAAAATAAATATATGAGTAATAACATAAAAGTAACTGAGAACGCCCACACCAGAACCATTGATAGAATACATCTAGTAAGGTATCAGTAAAGAAGAGGCATTCTAAGTAAGGATGGTAACAATGGTGCAAATATAATATCTATATGCAAACTGACATTTCTTCCTTAGACGCTCATCATGAGCTGATAAAAAGAACAATAAGGTAAACTGATTGTTGGTTATATTGTCATCTACGGTATCACTCCGGTAATGTTGGGTTACTGGCTACTTATATTTGCAGTCAAATCAAACAACACTCAATTTTCTATGTAGGATTTACACAAGTGAATCTTATAAGGTTACTGACTCTCCCTAGTTTTAAAATTGGTAAAGAGTGTAATAACAGGAGATATTTTGGAGTACAACAAAACATGTAGTTATGTGACAGAGTTGGGTGTGCTAGTATAACATCTAGAAAAAAAAAGGGGTACTCATTGAATTGTTTCTTATGATGTTTTCTCAAACATACTGTCTCATAAGCCATGGACATTACCACAAGGATGATAAGGTTTCTAAATGGTTACAAACAAGATCTATTGTAATAAATTGTACTTTTACTAATTAATACAGTGGTGATTCAACATAAAGATTTGAAAGTAACACATGGTATATTAAAGAAACACACTTATTTACATTATCCCAAGTTTATAAAATTGTATTTGAATTTGTGAATATAATTAAAATATGGTACAAGCATCACAAATACTAAACGGATGATGACGTTAAAAGGAAAGTTGAATTAAATTATTTGGGTTAAAATTTAGTTTATTGAACAGGTGTGAGTGATGTGATTCCCTACAGTTGGTTTATTTGGTTGAACCCCAATAACTGGTTCGCATAAGTCAATGTTATATATGCTTTAAGAAGTTTAATGTTTTTGCCAAGATAATATTATTGATTTTTCTGTATACTAGTGAAATGCTTCAAGAAGGTTTTCCGATGTATTAAGAGAGAAACAAATGATGCGTTTTGCAAGAGATATGAACTTTCTTTGGAGAAGTTCAGAGGATGGACTGTTAAAACTGAAATAACGCATCAATAATTATATACTTTTGTTATACTCTGTTTTCTCAAATATTGCTATTATTGCTGCAGATGACTTTAGCTTGTTGCACAATGTACTATTCACTGCGTATGAGGCCTTCCCTTTGCGCTAAACAGTTATAATATCTAACATATTATAAAGCAGCAGCCATTTTGTTAGGCATGACTTGCATAATAATATTATTAAAATGGCCGATCATTCAGAACAGTGCTATAAAAGTGATTTCTTATAAGAATTGTTTTTGGTTTTAGAAGCTTAAGAATGTGATGTTGACAGTATAATAGAACAAGGACAGACAGCTAGTCTCCACAAACTGAATAAGATGGGAACAAGGCCACACATGCGTAGACCCACAAGGCCACTGAAGTTGGGTGTTGGGTTAATTATGACATCATGATTGAAAGCAGAGCTTGCCAATAAGACTCAATGCTTATGAGTAATTAATTAATTAATGTGATAAAGGTTTAAATATCAGAGTGATAGAGGGAGAAGGGAAGGCAGTTGAGAAAGAACAAGGAAGCACAGGGGGCTGGAGGTAACTATGAAGGAGGTTTAATCATGGCTGATCACTGTCCTTGAAAGGCGTCCATTTTGATTTGGTTTAGAATTACTGTTTAAGTATTAGCTAATCAATTTTATGTTTCTTGTGTTAGTCTGCATTTGCAATTATCTGTAATGAAGCTATTCTTTAAGTAAAGCATTGTCATACCTTTTATAACAAGGTTGTGTGGGTGTGCAATCATTTCAGCGTTGCCGTTATATTTAAAGGTAATAAAGTAAAATATATTTGGTTTGGGTTATTTATCATATCTAATCTTATCAGATAAATATCTGGTTTATCACTCAGTACCTCATCTGTTTATACATTACTGTGACTGCTGGTACCCCATCTGTTTAAACGGTACTGTGACTGCTGTCCGCAGCTCCGTACCAGTTTATAAGGTACTGCTGTGATCGAAGGCCGTACCCCACTTTTTTTTTGAAAATTAATAAAATGATTAATAGTTAAAAAAAGAAGAAAAAAATTCTCTGTCATACGTACTGTGACTGCTCTCCGTAGCTCCGTACCCCATCTGTTTATAAGGTACTGTGACTGCTGTCCGTACCCCATCTGTTTACACTGTAGTGTTACTGCTGTCTGTACTCCATATTTTTATACGGCACTGTGGCTGCTTTCCGTACCCCATCTGTTTATGCAGTACTGTGACTGCTGTCCGTACCCCATCTGTTTATACGGTAGTGTGGCTGCTGTCTGTACTCCATCTTTTTATACAGTACTGTGACTGCTGTCCGTACCCCATCTGTTTATACGGTAGTGTAACTGCTGTCCGTACCCCATCTGTTATATGGTAGTGTGACTGCTGTCCGTAACCCATCTGTTTATACGGTAGTGTAACTGCTGTCTGTACCCCATATGTTTATACGGTAGTGTGACTGCTGTCTGTACCCCATCTGTTTATATGGTACTGTGACTACTGTCCGTACCCCATCTGTTTATACGGTGCTGTGACTGCTGTCCATACTCCATCTGTTTATATGGTGCTGTGACTGCTGTCCGTACATCTTTTTATACGGTACTGTTACTGCTGTCCATACCCCATCTATTTATACTGTAGTGTTACTGCTGTCCATACCCCATCTGTTTATACGGTAGTGTGACTTCTGTCCGTACCCCATCTGTTTATACGGTACTGTGACTGCTGTCTGTACTCCATCTTGTTATACGGTACTGTGACTGCTGCCCGTACCCCATCTGTTTATACGGTAGTGTGACTGCTGTCCATACCCCATCTGTTTATACAGAAATGTGACTGCTGTCCATACCCCATCTGTTTATACGGTACTGTGTCTGCTGTCTGTTCCCCATCTGTTTATACAGTACTGTGACTGCTGTCCTACCCCATCTGTTTATACGGCACTGTGTCTGCTGTCCATTCCCCATCTGTTTATACGGTAGTGTGACTGCTTTCCGTACCCCATCTGTTTATACGGCGCTGTGTCTGCTGTCCGTACCCCATCTGTTTATACAGTAGTGTGACTGCTGTCCGTAACCCATCTGTTTATACGGTAGTGTGACTGCTGTCCGTACCCCATCTGTTTATACAGTACTGTGACTGCTGTCCGTACACCATCTGTTTTTATGGTGCTGTGACTGCTGTCCATACCCCTTCTGTTTATACGGTACTGTGACTGCTGTCTGTACTCCATCTGTTTATACAGTACTGTGACTGCTGCCCGTATCCCATCTGTTTATACGGTAGTGTGACTGCTGTCCGTACCCCATCTGTTTATATGGAAGTGTGACTGCTGTCCGTACCCCATCTGTTTATACGGTAGTGTGACTGCTGTCCGTACCCCATCTGTTTATACAGTACTGTGACTGCTGTACGTACCCCATCTGTTTATACGGCACTGTGTCTGCTGTCCGTTCCCCATCTGTTTATACGGTAGTGTGACTGCTGTCTGTACTCCATCTTTTTATACAGTACTGTGACTGCTGTCCGTAACCCATCTGTTTATATGGTACTGTGACTGCTGTCCGTACCCTATCTGTTTATACGGTACTGTGACTTCTGTCTGTGCTCCATCTTTTTATACGGTACTTTGACTGCTGTCAGTACCCCATCTGTTTATATGGTAGTGTGACTGCTGTCCATACTCCATCTGTTTATACGGTACTGTGACTGCTGTACGTACTCCATCTTTTTATACTGTACTGTGGCTGCTGTCCATACCCCATCTGTTTATACGGTACTGTGTCTGCTGTCTGTTCCCCATCTGTTTATACAGTACTGTGACTGCTGTCCTACCCCATCTGTTTATACGGCACTGTGTCTGCTGTCCGTTCCCCATCTGTTTATACGGTAGTGTGACTGCTTTCCGTACCCCATCTGTTTATACGGCGCTGTGTCTGCTGTCCGTACCCCATCTGTTTATACAGTAGTGTGACTGCTGTCCGTAACCCATCTGTTTATACGGTAGTGTGACTGCTGTCCGTACCCCATCTGTTTATACAGTACTGTGACTGCTGTCCGTACACCATCTGTTTTTATGGTGCTGTGACTGCTGTCCATACCCCTTCTGTTTATACGGTACTGTGACTGCTGTCTGTACTCCATCTGTTTATACAGTACTGTGACTGCTGCCCGTATCCCATCTGTTTATACGGTAGTGTGACTGCTGTCCGTACCCCATCTGTTTATATGGAAGTGTGACTGCTGTCCGTACCCCATCTGTTTATACGGTAGTGTGACTGCTGTCCGTACCCCATCTGTTTATACAGTACTGTGACTGCTGTACGTACCCCATCTGTTTATACGGCACTGTGTCTGCTGTCCGTTCCCCATCTGTTTATACGGTAGTGTGACTGCTGTCTGTACTCCATCTTTTTATACAGTACTGTGACTGCTGTCCGTAACCCATCTGTTTATATGGTACTGTGACTGCTGTCCGTACCCTATCTGTTTATACGGTACTGTGACTTCTGTCTGTGCTCCATCTTTTTATACGGTACTTTGACTGCTGTCAGTACCCCATCTGTTTATATGGTAGTGTGACTGCTGTCCATACTCCATCTGTTTATACGGTACTGTGACTGCTGTACGTACTCCATCTTTTTATACTGTACTGTGGCTGCTGTCCATACCCCATCTGTTTATACGGTACTGTGACTGCTATCCGTACCATATCTGTTTATACGGTCCTGTGACTGCTATCTGTAGCTCCGTACCCCCATCGGTATTTAAAAAACTGTTACTGCTGTTCGTACCCCAATTGTGCATACGGTACTGTGTTGACTGGTTTGTGCTGTGATAGATATGGATTATGAACATCTGAGAGGAGAGAAGGAAGCACATACCAGTGCTGCAACTGCTGCCAGCAGTCATAGTTCGTCAAGGTAGATTAGTAAGGCCGTGGCCAAAGGGCATAGAGGTCTGAAGTCAATGCATGTCAAAGTGAAGCAAAGTACTTTTTTGTTGGGAAGGGCAAAAAAATCTCAAGTACATTTAGCTACAGACAAACAAAAAATTGGCAATATGCCATTCATGACTCAAAGTGGCAAGGAAAGGTTAGGCCTTGGCCACTGTCAGTTATAGATGATGATTCTACCTCTCAAGTAAGCCCTCCCTGTAGAGGTGTCAAAACAATGAAACTCGTGGAGGCACGTGAACCAAATATGTGCTCAGAGTCATCACAAATCCCTGAGGAGGGTCCAAGTGCGTCTGCTGGTGTCATGTATGAGCCTGATCCTTCCAATAGTGTACTGGAAGAGGAGGCTCTTTCTGCCATTTGTGCGCACTCTGAAAATGTGGGGATGAGCTGCACAAGTCAGCATGCTGATGTAGACATTGAGGATGCTTCTGTGGTAGTGTACCAAGAAGAGGAGTATATTTGTGTAGCTGCCACTGATCAGGATGTTAGCGATGAGGATGTTGGTGATTAGGGTGTTGGTGATGAGGGTGTTGGTGAGCATATTGTTTGTATCACTCAGACACTAGTGGAAACAGTTGTTGCCCATGGGATTAAAAAGCCCATTGGGCGGTATTCAATGAGAATACCTGCGAGGTGCAGCGAATCCTTTTTAGGATTCGCTGCACATTCGCCACGTTCCGGAGCCGGCAGGCTCCGGTATTCAACGTGTCAGGGGCTCGCTGCCCCTGACTGGCGAATATGAGCTCCTGCGGCGATTGCCGCAGGGAGCCTGAGGACGGTGGCAGGCAAAGAGATGGAAGTCTCTCTGCCTGCCCCAGAACTTTGTGGGGGGTAGGTGGGCTCCCCGGGTGCCAGGCAGCACAGGCTGCCCCCCGGGGGTGCCAGCAGGGGACCGCGTATATTCACTATACCCGATCGTAACGATCGGGTGCAGTGAATATATGAATATGTAATGAGCGGCTCGGCTCCGGCGCCCCCTGCTGGCTGCTGTGTAAAAAAGAAAAAAATATATATTTTTTTAAATTAAATATATATTCATGTGCTTACAGCACATGAATAAAAATAGCATGCCCCTCCTCAGAATAAAATTCCTGATTTTTTGACACCAAATGTAAAAAACAAAACACTTTATTTTAAAAGTTCACATTCCACTTCACCATAAAAAGATAGCGATTGCTACTCGGTGAATCATGGTGAAAAAAACCTTGAAATGTATTCGCCATGTGGTCATTGAATAGGGTGATTCACCGTTTTAGTTAGAAATTCGCCAAACAGCACAAATTCGCCATAAAAACATGGCGAATCAGGCTCATTGAATACCGCCCATTGTCATGCCTGGGCAAAAGACAAAAAAATCCACCTCTTGTGTGTGGAATTATTTCTACCGGAATCCGGACAACAACTGTCAAGCTATGTGTACCATTTGTAAAGCTGTAGTAAGTAGAGGTAGGGACCTTCGCCATCTGGGAACCTCCTCCCTGTTTCGTCACTTGCAGCGTAATCATGTCAAGTTTTTGAGAAATTCTGAAACTAAAAAGGCAACATCTAGTCCACCTTCGCCTAGCTGTTTACTTCCTTTGTTAGAACCACCAAGCGCCTGTAATCTCCACCATCAACACCCTTATCGTCAGCATCATCAATCATTTTCGGAAGTAGTCCTGCATAAGAATTAATAGGCGTGACTGACTGCTCTCCTATCCATGCTTCCTCAGAAGCATCCTTGACTGATACACCTTCTGCTACTGCTACTGCTGCTGCTGCTGTTGTGAGTGGATCTGCATCTCGGAAGGGGACCAGAAGTAAATCTTGTACTAATGTAACAAAGCAATTGACTGTTAAACAGACCTTTGAGCAAATATCAGCGTAATCATGTCAAGTTTTTGAGAAATTCTGAAACTAAAAAGGCAACATCTAGTCCACCTTCGCCTAGCTGTTTACTTCCTTTGTTAGAACCACCAAGCGCCTGTAATCTCCACCATCAACACCCTTATCGTCAGCATCATCAATCATTTTCGGAAGTAGTCCTGCATAAGAATTAATAGGCGTGACTGACTGCTCTCCTATCCATGCTTCCTCAGAAGCATCCTTGACTGATACACCTTCTGCTACTGCTACTGCTGCTGCTGCTGTTGTGAGTGGATCTGCATCTCGGAAGGGGACCAGAAGTAAATCTTGTACTAATGTAACAAAGCAATTGACTGTTAAACAGACCTTTGAGCAAATATCACAGCAGTCACCCTACTGCTCAAAGGATTACCAACAAAATAATAGCTATGTTGGTAGTAGATGTGCTTCCAGTATCCACTGTTCATGCACTGGGTTTTAAACAGTTAGTTGAGGAGCTGTGTCCCCGCTACCAAATACCATCTAGGTACCACTTTACTAGAAAAGCAATTCCAGTTTTGTACAAGGACGTTAAGAAAAACCTAAATAGTGTCCTCCAAAATGCTGTTGTGCCGACTGTCCACTTAACCACAGATATGTGGATAAGCGGTACAGGACAAACGAAAGACTACATGACTGTGACAGTCCACTGGGTAGGTGTATTGCCTACAGCAGCAGCATCATTGTCATGCCAAAAATGCAGCTCATTCAGAGACAGGCTACTCTGTGTATTACTGGTTTCACTAAGAGGCATACCACTGATAACCTCTTAGGGAAGCTCAGGGAGATTATTGCAAAATGGCTTACTCCACTTGGACTCTCCTCAGGATTTGTGATTGCGGACAATGCCAGCAATAGAGGTACCATTGTGCACCTCTTTTCTTTATGCACTGTTTGGAGCATTGCTTCGTAGTTTATTAAAGTGTCACCCTGTCTCTCTGGATCTTATTATTGTCATAATAAGTAGGCTTTCAAAACTTTTTATGTTGTTGCTTATAACCTGTTTGTGTATATGGATAAGAGTTTCTGCATCCCAAATGTAAAACTGGAGCATGTGTTACAGGTGCTGAACTGGATGTACCTTGCAATGCATATGAATCTGTATCATTACATACTGTAGTTACATAATAGTAAAGGCAAAAACGTGCGTCCATCGAGTTTAACCTTTGGCTAGAGTGTATGATTTATTTGCTACATCCCTTTATATAAATTCTGTATTCTGATTTAATTATAAACAGAATATGATTGTTGTTTGTACCCCTGGATGTTTTTACCCAATAGATGATTGTCCAACCTCATTTTAAATCTATTTATTGTCTCTGCCAACACCAACTCTCCAGGAAGAGAGTTCCATAGTTTGCCCGCCCTTATCGTAAAAAAGGTTTTCCTTCTAAGGGTATGAAATCTTCGGTCTAAACTCATGCCATCCATCCTCAAAGCAAAAAGGGCGCCTGACAGTTCCTTATATTGGCCCCTGATATATTTGTAAATTTTAAGCATGTCCCTTTAAATGTCTCTATTCTAGCATAAGTAATCCCAATTTGCCCAATCTGTTTTCATGCTGTAGCTTAATAGATAATTAAGGCCCTAATTCATGCATGTATCCAATAGACGATTAACATGCAACAGATTATCGGCAGACTGCGCATGTGCTGTGATTGCAATGTGCTTGAGTGAAGGTGCCACTTCAATCCCACTTACAGTGAGGATTACATTGCAAAGTGATTGACAAGAAATTACCATTTGGACGTATCAACATGGCTCCTGTGTTGCTACAGCTATGTTCCGTCTGCATAGCCATACAGTAGGTCGACCCTTAGCATCTATGTTCCTCATTCTTGCTTTTAGGCTGTGAGTATGTACACAGTATGTACGCAGATGCAATTGAGCTGGTCGGTTAAATTATATCCAGTATCTGTCTAACTCTCCATCAGGGCCATAGACATGACAAACAGGCTGTATTACAGTAGCTTGATGTTTTCCAGTCCTATAGTTCCTGACTTTACCCTATTTTTTTAAATAGCCCAAGAAGGGCAAATGATGTTTGCACTGTATATGTTGCTGACCTAACTGCCTGCACATTCTACTTATTGTTACAGGGCTCAGATTGAACTTCCTTACTGTGACTGACTGTATAGCACAGTAATATGTTGCTGTGTCAGACTGCACCAGACTGTCCATCTTCAGCAGAGCAGTGGAACCACTTGTGGATGGAGTGACTCTCCCCTTGAAACTATCCTCTATATAAGTAGTATATCCAGTTCTAAATGCTGCTATCCATACAAGCCTTCCCCCAGCGCCTTGTCTGATCCAGTGCATGTGGTGAGCATTTATGTTATAGCCGCTGACTTCACATTGTAACTGCATTGACTGTCCAATTCTTTTGTTTTCTGCACTTTTCTGATTTAAGGCAATTTGAGCTGCAGATCCTTTGGGGAAAAAAACAATTCTAAATATATATGGACAGTATATTAGTAAGAACTAGTATCTGTTATTTAATGTATCTGTTCCATTATACCAACTTACCTGATATACTAGTCATAATAACATAAAGTATATACAGTGCCATCGCAATCATCTTGCAACTTCCTAATAACCTGACAACTTCTGGACTAAAGTTGCATATTACCTTCTGTATTCAGCATATTTAAACAGGTAAAATTGTTCATTTGCATGTTAGAATTATGTTGTTTCCATTCCATTCATTGAAAATACTTTCAAGTCTTTCTTCCTTAGATATTGCAGTATCCTTCATGCAGGAAAAAAGAACAGTGCCACCTAGTGGACAACATGAAATACAGAAGGTTATTCCTAACAAAACAGAACTAAGGGCCTTATTCTGGTCTGTGCGGCCGGAGCCGAATATGCGGCCAGGACCGTGCGTCCTAAACCGCGCCTTCCGTATGGATCGCTCACTCCGTCCAAATGCGGTAAGCTGCTGACCGCACGGAGCACGAGTGGATTTCTCATGTATACACCTCCTCCATCTCTGGGAACCTCCCCCATCATTCGATGGTCGCATACCATCGAATGCAGGACCGAGCGATCAGGCAGCTCCCGCGAGCTCAGACCACTCAGGCATTTCTCCGTGCAAAAGCAGGGATCTGGGCGGGCAGCTGACATCCGGCAATGTAATTTGTCCGCCCCCTACACGTGCGTCACGGCCGCATTACCATACGTACGCCCAGCGTTTTCATGGGAACGCCCATGAAACGCGGGGCGTATGCATATGTTAATGAGGCCAAACAGCCCTTCACGCCCCTCTCCTCCCCCTGTTCGTATTGTAAACAATTCATGCGGAATTTGGACGTATGTCCCTTTCGCACATGCGCAGATATGCCTCTGCACATGCGCAGACACAAAACATCGGCGGAACGAACGCAAGCGGACATATCTGCACCAACCAGAATAAGGCCCTAAGATTTTATAGTAAAGAATTTTAAATAAAGAGCAATAAAGAGCAATCTGGCACATCTGCCAAATGCAGATGGGCCGATGGCCATGGGGGGAGGTCCGGGGACAGAGAGAGCCCAGATGATGACCGCACGTAGTGCAGCCTTTCGGTTCTCTATGTGTCCACTCCTGTCCGACGTGCATGTATTAAAGCAATAGGGTGGCATGCCACGAGGCCAGCCCCCCCCCCCCCCCCCCCCGTATGTGACATGCCCCTATTTACAGTGGGTGAGCCCAATGTAATGTGCCTGTGTACCTTCAGCATTCAGGTCAAAACTCCGCGGGTGACCGTGCCCCCTATAATGTACACACACACACACACAAAATGCCAGGGCTAGACTTATATCACTTATGGGCCTAATTCAGCATCAGTTGTAGTTTTTCAAGAAATGGCAAAACTACAACTGCTTTTACTTACATGCGACAGGCCTCCCAACATAGTGCAAGGTCGTCCTGTGTGCCATATCCCTCACTGCTATGCAAAATTTTGCAATTACATCACAATAATACAAACATTTTGTTGAATAGTGAAGCGCTCATATTATTATGGTAGCCCCATACCTGTGTAGCCTAGCTGCAAAGGCAGGCCGCAGTGCTGCCATGTTTTGGGTTGCACCAGCTGCATGTGACATAACGCAACTGCTACGGCATGCCCCGCAATGCTGCTTCGCTGTTCTCCAAATGCCATGTCACTGCCCCTGTCAGCTGCGGTTGCAAACTTGCAAAAGTGCTAAAATCGCTGAATATTCATTTTATTACGTTTGCAGGCCGAGCTGAATTATGCCCTATGTACAAACCCTTGGAGAGAGCAAGCCAACCAGCTCCTAGCCTCAGGGATGTGCAGTGAGGTAAATGGCTCAAGAGTCCCTGGCAAGTACCAGAGCCAGATATTAACACAATATATGAGCCATGGGGTACATGACAGCACTATACACTTGTGCAGCAGTATACACTGCTGGAGATTCACTGAATTTTGATAAGAGATGTGTAGAAAAGGTAGCCAGGTGAGGCACTGCCTCACCTGCCATAGACTTTTTACTCCAGAGTTTTGACTATAAAAATGATTAGAATAATAAAAATAGATTTTTTTTTAAATATTCTTTGTAATTTTGAGATACTTTATAAATGTAAAACCCTGGCATATACCCTAGTATCACAGGAACGGCTGTGCCTTACATGACTCTCCTCACCGCACACCACTGCCTAGCCTTCATTTTTCAAACACAGCCTGTAACATGGTAGTAAGGGCGGGATATATTGATATACATTGCCGCCCTTTGCCTGCCAGCCGCCGCGATGCTACCGCATATGTACTAACATATGCGGCTAGCATTGGGTTGCGGTGACGGAGACCCCTGCGATACCTTTGATGTGGTCTGCGGTGGCTCTGTCACATCCCCGCGGCTGCCAGTGTTCCCCTTCGTCTCTTCCTCCCCCTGCAGCCGGATGTCCTCCCGGCTGTGACACCTGCTGGGGGAGGAGGAGATCAAAGGAGGACGGGAAAGGGGGGGGGGGTTTGCAGACGGCGGGTGGCGATAGAAGCCCGTAGGCTTCTATAGGGTATTGCCACCCAGAGGTGGCGATACCCTGCCAGGCAAAGGCGGGGCGGACGGGTATTGGTACATAGGAAAATGCGGTAAAATCCCTGTTTTACCGCATTTTCCCTTTAGTACATCCCGCCCTTAGAAGCTTATTGGTTGGTACGTTATCTCTTGTATATTTGGGGGGAGGGGGGGTTTCTAGGTGTAGTCTGGAGAAGAAAGAGAAGTCAACTTTGTAAGTCCCCAACTGATGAACAGGAGCCCTGGATCCACAAAGTATAGGTACTGTAAGGTGACGAGGACAAAGAGCCCATGGTTGTGGGGGGTTGGGATTATGTGGGGGGTGGGGGACCCAAAATATCAGTGTACAGAGCAAAAATATTTCTCTTGCTGCTCCTGGCCACTGCCTGAGCTGCCGCTACACCTGGCATGCCCCACAGCCGCTGATTAATGCCGCTCACACATGCTCCTGGTCTCCTGCCCAGCCGCTGACTCACAACAATACCAAGCTCTGTACTGACATGGATAATCTGTTCAGGGGCAACCTCAGTGAACCTTTCTGCCTCTGTACTGCTGCATGTAAACCCGCCAATCCCCCACCCGCAGTACACACGCACCCACCACAAACCCCACCACGAAACACCTTCCCCCACCCATCCCACCACCAACTGCAACTCACTCACCCCCTCGATCCCTGCACCCCCCCACTCACCCACCCATACCACCCCCAAGCACCTTACACCAGCCATTCCACCCTTGCACCCAACCCTCACCCACCTAACATACTCTATCTGCAACACCACCCCACCCGCACCTCCACCATGCACAACACCACCGCAGCCACCTCTGTACTGACAAATATTCTCTTCAGGGGCAACTTCATTCCAACTTGCAGCGTCTGCACTGCTGCATTTCCACCCGACCATCCCCCACCCACAATACACACGCACCCATCCCACCCACACCACAACCAACCACCTTAACACACCTATCCCACCCTTGCACACCACCCTCACCCAACCAACATAACACCACCAGCTATTTAATCACTCCTGAATCCCCGCAACCCACAAACACCCCAAGCACCTTCCACCACCCATCACACTCTTGCACCTAACCCTCACCCACCCAACGCAATGCATCTTCACTATCTACAGCACACACCCATTCAACTCTCTACTCACATATATTCTCTTCAAGCCCAACTTCATTACAACTTATTTCACACAATAAACACCTTCACAGGTTAAGGGAGCGGAGCCCATTACAACGGTGTGAAGAGCGCCCGTAGGGCACGTTGAATCACCTAGTATCTATCATATTTATTTCTCTCTATTAAGTAGAACCTTAGTCTTGTGGCACTCTCCACATGTGCAGTGGAACTGGAACACTTTGGCAGCATCTGTAGAGGAGGCTCATTTATACTCAAGTATAGTGTACAGAGTTTTGACTGCAGCTGGAATCACCTTGCTTTATGAAGACAATTCCATCTGGGCCTCATGGAGCAGATAAAGGACTTCCTTATACAGTATCCTGCCCTGGAGACCTTGGATCACTTAATGCAGTTACCTTGGATCACTTAATGAAGTTAGCCATCTGGATCAATAAATGCACCAGAGAGTGAAGAGTGGAAAGGGAGCTAACATACTGTATGCTTTCTGAGCAAGGTGCTGCTCTGTTACAATGTTGTTGTTTTTTTTTCTTGAAAGACTCTGGTAAACTTTAACTTTTATACAATAGAAAAAGATTCAAAGGCGACAATATATGTCAGAAAATTGAAAGAGCTCGATCGGTATGAGGTCGGTATGAGGTATACTGCATTAGATACTGTATATACAATGTGAACTTTCTTTGCTACAATGTGGACGTGTTTCATGTTAATATGCTACAACAGCTTATTTCTGAACTATGAGTGTGATTAGTGAAGCTTATGTAAAAGAGACTGGATGAATACTGCACCTACCTTTCAGAATACTGTTTGACCATTCTAGTAATTTTTGAAACTCACATGGAATCTCTTACTATTTGATTAATCTGACTCTATTTTTCAGATACAATTATTGCACATTGAATAATCCAAAATAAAAATAAAAACTCCAAAACAAACACAATTAGTGTAATTGAATAACTCTGTGCAAACTTGTTGGTATAGTTATTGATTACACTAATTGCCACTTTAATATTATTTTTTTCTTGCCAGAGAAAATTCTTCTTAATACATACGTAATAAAAGTTGCATTTTAATAGAACATAATTACCCATGTTTTTTTAATCTATAAGAGTGCCCCAAAACAAGTCTCCTAAATTGAACTACCATCATGACTGAAGACCCCTCAGGCCTAGGGATGGCCATCGTTGCTATTGCCATCAATGGTTGCCATCAATGGCAATAGTGCAACTGACCATCGATAGTGTAAACTATGCAATGGATGACCATCAATATTTTACCTATCAATGGTCATCCATTTTGTTTCACTAATTGGCCTTAGGGCCAATCAAAATATGGGGTGGGGCTTTGTGGGTGTCAGGGGCGGTGCTATGCTCCATGCCCCGACACTTTGAAAAAAAAAAGCAATACATCAGTTTTGCTGTGCCATCAATGGAGGTAAACCATCTGGTTCTCCCCATCAATGACAAAAGTATTCGACATTGGTCATAAACCATCAATAATTTTGAATCATCGATGGTCGATGGCCATCCCTACTCAGTCCAACTGTCTGAGTAGGGATTATTAGAATAATTCTAATTATTTTTTTACAGGGCTCAGATCGAACGTTCTTCCTAAGCACACTTATACAGTATGTTGCTGTATCAGACTCCTCCAGACTGTCCATCTTTAGCAGAGCAGTGGAACCACTTGTGGATTGAGTAACCCCCTTTTGAAAGTATCCTCTATAAAAGTGGTGTATCTACAGTAGCTTTAAATGCTGCTATCCATAAAAGCCTTTCCCCAAGGACTTGTCTGATCCAGTGAATGTGGCGATCATTTATATTATAGCTGCTGACTTCACATTCTATCTGGATGGACTGTCCTACTACTTTTATATCTGCACTTTTCTGATTTAAGACCATTATAGCTGCAGATCTTTTGGGGAAAATACATGTAGACAAACATATGTATATTAGTAGCAAGTACTGTGTTATTTAGTAGAATTGTTTAATTAAACCAATTTAACTGAGATAGGAGTCATAATTACATAAAATACTGTATACACAGTGCCATCAAAACCCTCTCACAACTTCCTTATAACCTTGCTCGCAGCTTTTGGATTTAAGTAACATATGACCTTTTGTATTCAGCATATTTTAAAGGGAAACTTTGTTAATTTGCATGTTAATATTATGTATTTTCATTTAATTGGAAACATTTTTAAGTCTCTTCCTTACAAAGCATAATATATGAAAAATAACAACATGCCACCAAGTGGAAATAGAACATTTCTTACAAACAGTACTACCACCACCACCACCACCACCACCATATACTGTACACCCATTGGCAGATCTTTTATGAAAATAATGAAGCTTTTAAGGGCACCTAATTCCAGAGGAACTTTTTTAATGTGTGGATTCTTCAAAAAAGTCTCCATGACAATCAGGCTTCTGGTTTTACATATCTGCTATTACAGCTTGGATGTGTGTTGCTTAGTACTATGGGCGCTGCTAGGGGCTGTAGTCTGGCTCTGTGATACACTCTCTATAGATAGTGTAAAAGATGTATCCATTTTAAATTACAATTCATGACAACCTGTAGAATTTTTCTTTGGCATTTTCTTTGTGAATGGTGGAGCCTGAGAGCCAAATATTTAATGAAGGGGTGGGAGCAGGGGTGGGGGGAGTTTGCTGTGAGATGATTATTGAAGTGGGGATTTGGGAGGTAATTATGGAAAGGGGCGTTGTCTGTGAGGTGACTACTGAATAAGTTGGGTGATCTTAGCTTATTATTGAAGTGGGAGAGTGGTGAGAGGTAGACATTAAAGTACAACAATTTTAATAAAAATCTCAGATGTAAGAATTGCATTTAAGAATAAATTGTGGTAATCCACCATCAAACAACCCACTGAAGAAGATAACAGATGTTACCAAAGCCTCCTTGCTGGTGGGAAGGGGCTCCATTTATGGCCCATGTTCAAGGACTCCATCCCAACACCCCACTCTCTGCAATAAGGACCTTGAGCTCCTTGCATTGACAGCAAGGCCCTTTGGACCTTGTTGGATGTTGCCCTATTGTTGCTGGTTACAAAGAGGTCCACATAACAGATCAAGCTTCAGGATCCCATAAATGTAGGTCCACCACTATATAGACTTCCTGCTAGCTGTGCCATCTGTCCAGCCAATATACAATCAATAGTTATGAACATAACATGGTTGAAATGTCATCATAAATATCAATAACTGGAAAATGTTGAAATGTGAAAACGTTAACATTGTCAAATTGTCTACAGATGGAGCCAGACTAGTTCTTGCGGGGGCTGGCGATATAATTGTCAGCCCCCGCCAGCTGCTAGGCCCCGCCATCCGTTGGAAGGGGGCGAGCGTGCACGAGATGCTTGCGCTCCCCGTTCCAATGGAGCTCCCCGCTGCCGTCTGCCGTTGCCGGTCCCCGCCCACTCCCGGCACCCCCCATAACTCTGCCTGTCTCCCAGTCTAATGGAGTCCCTCTCAGCCAGCGCTCGCCAGCGTCAAAATATATTCGTTACCCCTAGGTCAAATGCTTCTTATTGAGAAATTCAGAAAAAAAATATTAAAATTAAGTGCATTGTGCGTATACTGTATGTCACAGTTATCTGGTGAGGGACAGGATTTGCTTCTTAATATGAATTGATCTTGGTCCCCAGGGTGCCTAGGCAGACAGTTTGGGAACCACTGGTTTAGGGGTTTAGAGTTATGGTTAAGTTTAGAGGTTAGGTTTGCATTAGGGTTACAGTTAGCATTAAAGATATGGTTATGCTTGGGGCGTGGCTACGGCGGCGAGTGAGTAGGACGCGTTGAAGCGGAGCTCCCCGGCTAGACATCCGTTACCCCATCCTGATCCTACTGCGGCACTCGTTTTCATCGCCAGACGCTGCCCGGTGCCTCACCCGTGCCCCGCACCAGCCGCCCGCCCGACTGATCCTGATCCGGCGCGGCAGACAGCCCGCCGGACCGAGGGGAAGACTGCGGCCTACCTCTCCCGCCGCGCAGAGAGCAGCCGCCCAGACGCCGGAAGCCGGGCACCGCCACACGCAGCTGAGGTCGCGCCGTGGAGGGGACCCCCACGAGCGAGCACCCGCTGCCACCATCCGCTTGTTAGCGTAGCCTGCTGAGAGGGGGACTTCCGACACCCAATATCTGGACACTCTTCCCCTGGTGAGTCCTACGCTGCGGGCGCCATCTTGGGCTCCACGCAGCACACATATTGCATACAAGCCTGCAGCAGCCCATCAGAAGGGCTGCCACACACTCTGCCAGCTACACCTGCTCAGGATATTCTATAACAGGACTGCTAGTACCTAAATATCACCTGTGGTAGGGGTGGCCCACAGCAACCCACACCCCATACCCCCCACTAACAGACCCAGCACTATAATCCACATCAGCGGCGTCTGCTACTACTGAGGAGGGGGCATATATCAGCCCATCACCATACAGCATGGTGAAGCAGAATCACAGTGCTTCGGCAGCAAAGCTAGCCAAATTTGCGAGGGGGCAGGAGGCACAAGGCCCGTCGGCACCTCCCGGAGACTCCGGGCAGGGCTCTGGGGACCCAGCTGGCCCTGGGGCCCCCCCTGATGACACCTCACCTACACCCCCGTCCCTCCAACAAATCCTAGAAGCCATTGCTGGCACTGAGAAACGTCTGTCTGACAAAATGGAGAAAGTGCAGTGTGACCTGTCCCTTCTCAGACAAGATGTGCAGCGCATTAGGGAACGTGTGGGGGAGGTGGAGACCCGGGTCTCAACGGTTGAAGATGCAATAGATCCTATGAAAACCACTGTTTCTACCCTGACGCAGCAGGTCACAAGTATTCAAAATAAGCTAATGGATATGGAGGGCCGTTTGAGGAGAAACAATGTCCGCTTCGTCGGCCTGCCGGAAAGGGAGGAGGGCACGGCGCCAGAGGCTTTCTTGGAGGCCTGGCTGATAGAGACATTTGGCAGAGAATCCTTCACCCCTCAATTTGCTGTTGAGAGAGCCCACAGAATCCCTACCCGTCCACTCCCTCCGGGGGCCCCACCCAGAACTTTCATAGCCAAACTCCTACATTATAAAGACCGTGACACGATCCTGCGACTGAACCGCACCAAAGGCCCTATGATTAGAAATGGTGTCACCATCTCCACGTTTCCTGATTTCGCCATCGAGGTGCAGAAGGAGAGGGCCTCTTTCTTCCCTGTAAAACGTAGGCTGCGAGACCTGGGCCTTCCCTATTCCATGCTCTTTCCGGCCCGGTTGCGGGTGGTGGCGGAGGGAGAGACTAAATTCTTCAGCAGCCCTCGTGAGGTGGCGGCCTGGCTAGATAGATTTGCACCTGGTGCTCGCCAGCTGGCTCAGGCCTGATTCCCCACAAACAGCCAGGAAAAGGACTAAACCTACACCCAAAATGGACATATTATTCCACTCATACACACGATCTTCAGGAATTTCTGAGACGCCAGAGTGGTCCTGATGATGTCCGGTCAACGTGAATATTACTAGTTCATACTACAATTGATCTGTTTTACTATGCTTTAGCGGGAGGGGGGGGGGGGGGGGGGGGGCGGCGGGGGGGGAATGTTACTAAACGTTGTGTATTTTACTCTGTTTTGATTTGCATAGGTGTCGCTCTAGAAGTTAAGGCTAATAGATAGCCGGGGGGCCCCGATGCTTGCATTGGTAGCTATTAACTGACTGTCTCCGATAGTTCGTAGATATTGCTGACCTTTCTTGGTCTACATAGTTATTAGGTTAGGGTTACAAGTATGCCTAGGTTGGGGGAGGTATACAGGGAGGGGGTATATTTTGTTGGGATTGTTTTTTCTATGTCTTCTAGTTTCTTTTCTTTTTTTCCTTCTATTAGTCATGCAAGGTATACTGATTCGATATGCATACAATTGGAGAGTAAATCGTGTTTTGCAGCAATGGTCGCGGCTTACTCAGGCTCACAAGGTGACAGCACTGACATGACAGCCCTTTACGGCCATGACGGATCTTAACATCTTAACCTGGAATGTCCGGGGGATAAACGACAGAATTAAACGTTCCCTAGTCCTAAAAATGGTTAAGCAGTACGGCTCGGACATCACCTGCCTTATTGAGACCCACCTGGAGGGAAATAGACTATTGTCCCTTCGCAGGCCCTGGGTGGGTTGGGCATACCATAGTTCCCATACCACCCACTCCAGAGGGGTTTCGGTACTGATTAATAAATCAGTACAATTTGTGCTGCTAGATGTTAAAACAGACCCACTGGGTAGATACGTTTTCCTCCAGTGCAAACTATACTCCCAGCCCTTCTTTGTCCTGGCGGTCTATGTCCCCCCTCCTTTTAATTATGATGTATTAAAACAAGCAGCTGCCTACGTGGCCCAATCCCCTGACACACCGGTGGTGTGCCTCGGGGATTTTAATAAGTTAATGAACCAACGGCTAGACAGGTGGCTCCCCCCTGGCTCCGTCCCTGCTGTCGACCGCCCCACGGGCTTTGCAAAGTATGTGGAGTCAACTGGTTTGCGGGATGCCTGGCGGCTAAAACACCCTGTGGTCACCCAATACTCCTGCTTCTCTAAATCCCACAATTCCTTCTCGCGCATTGATCTGGCCCTAGTCACCCCCTCAGTATTGCCCAGACTTAAAAACATCTGCTACAAAGCGAGGGGTGTCTCGGATCACTCGCCTCTGATGCTGACGGTGGGGATGGAATGCCAGAGGGGACAGACCTTCTGGAAACTACATCCCTCCTGGTTACTACAAATTGGAGATTCCGCAGACCTCCAGACTATGTGGGACGGGTACTTTGATATTAATACGGGTACAGCCCCTGCCCCGGTAGTGTGGGAAGCATTCAAGGCATATATGAGGGGCACCCTCATATCTAAAATTGCTTCTATCAAACGAACACACAAAGCTAAGGGTATTGAATTGGAAGATGAATGTAGACACACTGAGATCACACACTTGGAGGAGGGCTCGGAGGAGTCCAGGGCAAGGTGGGAATTAGCACAAAATACCTGGGTCTCCCATCTAGAGGAACGTAACGCACGCAGCCTGTTATTTAAATCCCACAAACTTTACATGAATGCGGACAAGACAGGCAGCCTTCTGGCTCACCTGGTACACTTGGATCGCCCTGCCAACACTGTGGCCCAAATCTTTGGCACCGACGGTATACTGAGGACATCCCCCCGGGAAATAGCTGACGTGTTTCTCACTTTTTACCAGGAGCTATACAGCTCACGCCTAAGATGTTCGCAGGGGGAACTCACCGACTATATAGATAGCATAGACCTACCCACGCTGTCTGAGGAGGCGAAGTCCTCCCTTGAGGCTCCGCTTACAACTGTTGAAATAGAGGCTGCGATCCGATCCTTTCCTGGTGGGAAGGCTCCGGGCGTAGACGGGGTTCCAGTGGAATTATACAGGACACATTTGGACTTATTCGCCCCTAGGCTGTTGAAGCTATTTAATGATCTCCTTGAACTGAATGCCATACCGGACTCTATGTCCGAGGCAGTTATAGTCATCATACCCAAGCCTGGGAAGGCACCTGAATATCCCGACTCATACAGACCTATCTCCCTGATTACTACTGACATCAAAATATTGGCGAAGGTCCTGGCCATTCGACTAAATAGTGTGATACTGACCATTATTCATCCGGACCAAACCGGCTTTATGCCGGGTATGTCCACCAGCATAAATTTGAGACGGCTGTATACACATATCCAGGCCTCTCATGAGGAGGAAATGTACTCAGCTATTGTCTCGTTCGATGCCAATAAGGCCTTCGACTCAGTCGAGTGGCCTTATCTATGGCAGGTAATGAGACGCATGGGCTTTGGCCCACAATACTTGAAATGGGTCCAGTTACTGTATCTCCACCCGATGGCCAGGGTCTCTGTTAATAGTTATGTCTCGCCCCCCTTTGCGCTGGGAAGGGGTACTAGACAGGGGTGCCCCCTTTCTCCTGGTCTTTTTGCTTTAGCTGTCGAACCACTCGCCTGCATCCTTAGGACACACCGAGACATAATCGGGCTACAGCTGGGTCAGAGGACGGACACGGTGGCACTTTATGCCGATGACCTACTCCTTTTTTTAAAAGACTATAGACTTTCAGTACCGACTGCCCTGCAGCTGATGGAGGAGTTTGGCGGTTTTTCAGGCCTCACAGTGAACTGGTCTAAATCCTCCATGATGCCTCTAAGAGGCCCTCCACCGCTGGCACAGGGCACCCCTCTTCCACTCAGCTGGGTCCCCCAATTCAAATATTTAGGGATTAATATCACCAATAACAGCAATGATTTTATTCCTAGGAACCTACACCCACTGCTGTCCGTTGTTAAGGACAAACTGTCGGTGTGGACCAAGTTGCCCCTAAATGTCGTTGGCAGGGTCAACTTGGTTAAAATGATATTGCAACCTAAAATAACATATGTCTTGAACCAATCCCCGGTTTACATACCTGCCTCCTTTTTCAGACACCTAAATAGCTTACTATCCTCACTGATATGGGCCAATAAGCGCCCCAGAATCAGCATCAGCACTCTCACTAGACCACGGACTGATGGGGGTTTGGCTCTACCACAATTCAGATTGTATTATTATGCTGGCCAATTCTCGCACCTCAGGCACTGGACACAGGACACTGACCAGAGTTCACTCCCTACCACTTTTCTGCACCAAATTTGTCCCGACATCACACCCACGCAGCTGTTGTTGGGTGGGATGATACCTAGGGGGGCCCCTCCATTAGTGGTCCAGGCCATCAAGGTGTGGCAGGAGGCCCAATCCTTGATGGGATACACGGCTATAGATCCGGGAGCTCCCCTCTGGCATTCCACCAGGTTGTCTGAACTCGCCTGCCTGTCAGGCAGGAGTCTGTGGTCATCTGGGGGGGTGGTGACGATTGGACAACTATATGAAGCATCTCTACTTAAAACCTTTCAACAGCTAAGGGAGGTGTATGGGTTATCTCAGATATACTTCTTTAGATACTTGCAGTTGCGCCACGCCCTCAACACCCAGTTTAATAACTGCCCTCCTGTGCTACTATCCTCCCCGGCAAAAATATTCCTGGCCAATCTTGGACAGGTTAAAACCATTTCTCTGGCCTATTCATTCCTGCTATCCTTTCTACATAAAGACTCGCTGCCCACCCTGAGGGCCAAGTGGGAGGTCGATGTGGGTGCCTTTGAAGAGGAGGAGTGGGAGGAGGCTCTGGCATCACCTCGGTATGCCACGGTCTCAGCAAGATTCCAACAAGTCCAACTATTTATCATACACAGAACATACCTAACGCCGTGCACTATGGTTAAATTTGGTGGACGGGCCTCTCCGGCCTGCCCAAAGTGTGGTTTCACACAGGGGAACCTGTGGCATCTCCTCTGGGAGTGTCCCCTGGTTAGCTCTTTCTGGGGGACGGTTAAATCAGCTATCATATCAACTGGTATACCTGAGCAAGCTCTGACGCCCAAAATGTGCATCTTGGGAAGCAAAGAAAGTACGCCACTGAATAATGCAGAGGGACAATACGTGACCAACCTGTGCTCTTTAGCTAAAGTTGTCATAGCCAGACATTGGATGGCTACTCTGGGACCTACGATGGCGGAGTGGAAGGCCCTGGTTAACACCACGGCACAGCACGAAAAATATGTATATATGTCCCGGGGTACTCTGCCCAAATTTGACAAGATATGGGGTAGGTGGCTGGAGTCTCCACATTCAGCGCACTCCTGATGACACATTGCTGGGCTGTGGTGGTTGACCGTGGGGGGGGAGAGCCATGTCGCTCGTATACTTGTGTGAGCCGATCAACCCAAACCATGCATAGACATATTACTCTAATCGGAAATTAACCCTATAGTATGCGCATTAATCAATGACTACTAACCTCTTTCTCTCTTTCATCTCTTTTTCCTCTTTACTGTTTCTTTTAAATTTAAATAAATAAATAAAAATTATATGTTTAGATACTCAGCCAGAATAAGATGGCAATACCGCTTTTCATCATCAATTGAATTCTTTTATTATACTCTTTAATGTATTGTAATAAGATGTTAGTGTATGTGAACTGTTTGTACATTTTGATATTTAATGCCGGATCTTGATTGACTGTCTCACATGCACAGTATTTGATTGCCGTTCTGTTCTGTATTAATGACCTGTGAAATAAAAATACTCTATTTAAAAAAAAAAAAAAAAAAAAAAAAGATATGGTTATGCTTAAGGTAAGGCTTACCTTACCTTAAACAGATATTGTTGACATTCTGTCCTTGTCATTATGTCATCAGTGTCAGCAAGAGAAATAAGCTCTTTCTCCTGTGCTCATCCCAACCTTAACTATAACCTGTAATTGCTCCCTCTCTTTCTCTCTAATGGTATCTTTCCTTCATTGTTCAAACATAAAGTTATTACTCCCATTCTGAATAAATGCAATTCTGACCTAAGCTCTCTCTCAAACTACCATCCTATATCTCAGCTTCCATGCACCTCCAATCTACTTAAGAAACTTGCCTATATTCGCTTCACACACTTTCTTAACTCACACAACTTATTGGACCCACTTCAGTCAGGCTTTCATTCCCAACACTCCACATTGACAGCACTGACTAAAGTAGTGAATGGACACAGAATCATGAAATATGAATCCTGGTCTCAGCGACAGGTCAGTGGTATCCCGTTATAAGGAGTCTATCTCCCTTTCACCAAAATATACAAAAAATAAATGTGCATAACTACTTAACCGTGTTGAAAGTGTTCAAATGGGCTTCTGGAGTGTTCCTACTGGTGGGTGAAGTTACTCTCCCATATAATCCATGTATTTGCAAAAATATTGCACAGTCTCCATGCCCCGATAAGGCCTCTCTGGTACTAGTGGTCCCTACACTGCATGATAACAAGCACTCACTCTGGGCCATATATTTGTCTACTAAAAAGCTATGGGCCTTATTCTAGTTCACTCTTTCTGACAAAATCCTTCTTAGATGGACAAAACCATGTGCACTGCAGGTGTGGCAGATGTAAAATGTGCAGAGAGAATTAGATTTGGGTGGGGTTTTACTTCAAAGTGAGATCTATATTGCAGTGTAAAAATAAAGCAGTCAGTATTTACCCTGCACAGAAACAAAATAACTCACCCAAATCTAATTCTCTCTGCACATTTTACATCTGCCCCCCTGCAGTGCACATGGTTTTGTCCATCTAAGAAGGATTTTGTCAGAAAGAGTGAACTAGAATAAGGCCCAATATGATAATAGCATATATAAAAAATATACAGTATCTAAATTGAGAACCAGCTGACTAGGAGTCACCCTTAGATCCTCCTTGAGGAATTACAGAGACCAGCATGCTATCTAAATGCAGGCCCCATCACTACCTTACCAAAGAGAAAAACACAGTGAAAGCTGCTCTATTAAATTAGTAATGTCCCTACTATTATGTTTTTTTTAAATCTTATTACTGATGCCCCTTGGTGTACTGCGGGAAAACATGTACAGTATTGTGTCTTTACTAATTTTTTGGAGCAGCTTTCAGTATGTTTTAATAGGGATGAGCGGGTTCAGATTTCCAATATCCGAACCCCTCCAAACTTTATGATCGGGCGGGATCTGAGCCCAGCACAGGTTTTCCCACCAGATTCAGATTCCAGAATGAGGCAAAATGTCATAATCCGCTGTCAGATTCTTGCACGTTTTGGATCCTATAAAAATCCCCACCGATCGGTGCCATCTCCAGTATAGGAGAGGGTGCAGAACGGACCTCTGTCTGTCTATGGGTGGCATCAGGGGGGTCTGCTGTCTTATTCCAGGGTGTCCTCTCTGCTCTGCTCTATCAGTCCAGGCCTTATCCTATTTGATGCCCTAGGCAAGATTTTTGTTGGCGCCCCCCCACGCCGATTTCCCAGCACCCATGAAAATGGTTATTTAGCATAAACATCCATTCACAGTCTTGTACGCGGAGGCAAAATAAATCCGATGAATGGAAATAAACCATCGGATGATTTCTACAGCGCTCACAGATCTAAGGTACCTCTCTGGTGTCTTAGATCTGTGGCTTCTCTGTACGTGAAGCGGGCGGGAAACTAACATCAGCTGCTCGCCCCTGGCACCCGTGCCACAATTGCATTTCCATGGGAACACCCATGCAATGCTGGGCATTTCCATGGGCGCCAGCCCTCGCCGCCACCCCTTGCTCCCTGCCTGCACTGCTAGGTGCAAACGGGCTGGTGAATAATCAATTTGCCATACTCGCAATAAAAATGATGTGCATGTGCAGTTGCTAAACATCGCTCCCCTGTGCGATCCCGCAGGGGATCGTGTCAATCAGAATCAGGCCCATAATATTTAGTTCCTCAAGCAGCCGCACTGCTGCAGCATTGAGCACCCTCTCCTGGCGGGCATTCGCCATGCGGGCAATGTTCATTTCAGCGACAGCGCTGATTATCAGCAGCTCTGGCACCCACTGATCATTAATGGCATAGGAGGCTGCCGCCCCTAGGCATAGGCTGACGCCCTAGGCAATTGCCTAGTATGCCTATGCCTTAGGGCTGGCTCTGAGTCCAGGGGTGCCTGGTCTGCCATATACCTTAGGGCCTGTCTGCCCTATCGATCCTGTCCAGCCATATATAAGTCCAGTAGTGCTGCCCTATGCTGCTATATATTCATCCAGTCATGCTGCTCTGTGCTGCTGTATATTAGTCCAGTAGTGCTGCCCTGTACTGCTGTATATAATTTATTTATTTATTTATTTACAGTCTCTTATATAGTGCAGCAGATTCCGTTGCACTTTACAATAGTAGACAGTGATAAAACAAACTGGGTAACAACAGACAGACTTGGTGGTTAGAGGGCCCTGCTACAGGCTTACAATCTATAGGGATATAGGAGGGAAACACAAGGACAGGCATCAGTAATAGCATAGCAGTCCCACCAAGTGACAAGTCCAGAAGGGAAGCTATATAATACATAAGTGCCTCAGAGGGTTATGCGTGTAGAACATAAAGATGATAGGCTTGCCTGAAGAGGTGAGTTTTCAGGGAACGCTTGAAAGTTTGGAGGCTAGTGGTCTGTGCTGCAGTATATAAGTCCAGTAGTGTTGTCCTGCCACGTATATACTGTAAGTCCAGTAGCGCTGCCATGTGCGGCAATATATAAGTGCAGTAGTGATGTCCTGTGCCCTGTGTTGATGTATATTCATCCAGTAATGCTGCTCTGTGCTGCTGTATATTAGTCCAGTAGTGCTGCCCTGTACTGCTGTATAGAAGTCCTGTAGTGCTGCTCTGTGCAGCAGTATATAAGTCCAGTAGTGTTGTCCTGCCGCGTATATATTGTAAGTCCAGTAGCACTGCCGTGTGCAGCCATTTATAAGTGCAGTAGTGCTGTCCTGTGCTGCCATATATAGGTCCAGTAATGCTGCCCTGTGCTGCTGTATATTAGTCCAGTATGACTACACTGTGCAGCCATATATAAGTGCAGTAACCAGCCAGTTCACTGCAGCCTTTGATCTAAACTGGATGGAAATAATATTGTCAATTATTAGGTTGTCAAAATTGGTTGGAAATTAAATTAATGTTAATGAAATATAAATACTACAGCAACAAAAAAGGCCAAATTCTGCTTTTTATTTAAAAAAAAAAATAATTAATTGACAATTGAATCTACATCCACATTGGACAAACCACACACAGGTTTTTTTTACACCCATTATTTTCCTTTGCAGTTTGCTTGTAGAAAGGCCCTTTGCTTGTTTATGTTCCCTGGGCTTAAGGTAGCCAGCCCTTGACAATTATAATGGCAATGTTATTATAGGGGTGGTAATCAGAGGGTCTTTAAGTGAGAGTGACACAATCGATCCACCTATTAATGTAACTCTTGGACAGTTATGGGGTGTACTGTATGCATTTTGGACCTGGAGAACTGTGCAGGTCTCTGATTATTCCTTATGACCAGTGGTAGCTTCAGAGGTGGGGTTGCAGCACATTTCAAAATACATAAAGGGGAGAAGCACCAACTGCTAGTGAGTCAGTTTGGAATGGCAGTTGATGTGGCTCCCCTTTTGAATTGTGCTGCAGCCCCTTCCTCTGGAGCCGCCACTGCTTATGACTCTCATAGTGTAATATTTCCGGATATTTATCTGTTAGTACTGTACTTTAGTAAATGTCTAAAAGGGAACACCAGGAAAGAGCTTGTACTAAACACAGCAATAATTGTAAATGAATTCTCACTGCTGACTACTGCAGCTTAGGATATGGTGACACCTAGTGGCCACCTCACATTACTATGCAGGATGCAGCTGTGTTAACGTTCCAGCTATAAATTGTAAAATTGCAGCTGTAAATGCCACAACTAAGAATATTTTCATGTTAAACTTGAACTTGATCACTCATGAAGAACACAGCACTGTGTAATGAATCATGGCAAAATGTTCCAGAAGAGGATGCATGTGGCAATATTGTTGTTGATAATGAAAAGACAAAAAAAATCATATCTATCTATCTACTGTATTATTTGTGATTTTTAAATTAATTAAAACAATGTGTTTTATTTAAGGGCCAATTATAGACAATATTACTCTTAAGTTGTTCAATGGGCCAGATGTAGTAATCCAGTTCATGCACTGGCTATTTCTCCAGGCTATGGCGGAGCACGGGATCACGCATCGCCATCGTTATAGCATACCTCCCAAGTGTCAGGCTTTTTTTGCAGGACTGTCAAGTTTTTTGGGGACAGTCTTCTGTCCTGCCTGAAGCCGGCAGTGTCCCGCAATGGGGGGGTGGGGGCAGTTGGGAGTCCACCATGCTTCCTGCTGCACTGGTGAGCAGAGCATCAGTGAGGAATGCCCCCATACTTTCCGATTCTGATTTGATGCACTGTCCTGTGCGCATCGGATCGGAGCCGGAGATCACTAGTGCTGCATTCAAGATTTGGTGGCCTTGACTAGGATCACATATGATACATTAGATGTAAAAGGACCGCATAAGATATATCCAGCCGATGTGGAGCTGCCAGGTCACTTGCCAAGGTATTGCATATTAAGCGATACCTAGACCTAAAGTATGGGTGCCTTATGATCTCCAATATCCTGCTGCTAAAACAATTAGGCATATTTATCGATTTGGCAAAACAGACACGAATAAACAGTATTATTTGTATAATTTGTAAAGCTGGGTACAAACTGTTTGTAACCAGCCAAAGGCACAGCCAACCTAGGAATAGATCTGCCATGTCGTACACTCTGAATGATATACTGTATCACTCATTCACATGATTTATCATTCACTGCCGCATTCCCCTACATGTGCGCATTTGCCAGGTCGTCCTGTCAGTCGAACAGCATTGCCGACAGGACAACGATGTGCCAGCGGTACACACCTATTTGAAGAATGGGGAATCGTAGGCGCTTTCCCTGCTCTGCATCCCCAGCGGGCGGCGGGCGGGAGATTTGAAACACCCATATAAAAGAATCAGCGGCTGCCCATCCTTTTATATATAACTCCATTATGAACTGTTATGAACTAACCAGTCGGCACAGCTTCATTCATTCCTGTGGATAGTGACCCATCATTGCAGGGTCATTCCGTTTATTTTTTATTTTTTTTATGTCATGACCTATCATATATATATACATGTGTGTGTGTGTGTGTGTGTGTGTGTGTGTGTGTCTAGTCAGTGTCCATTTGTGTGTCTCTGAAACACAGCCATCTATTGGCAGCGAATTAAACGACATTTCTTTCTCTCTCACACATTCAGACACACAAAAGGCAATCACAGGGTAGCAGACTAGCTTTTGAAGCATTTGCTTTGAGCGGGTTTATTAGTATGTACAGAAATGGATTGAGTGAGTAATAAATAAGTAAATGAGGGTACAGTATACGCAGGAGTAATTATTTAATAAAATACTTTTGTATACGGTGTCTGTATTGTCTTTCTTTCTTGCATTCTGAATCATGTGGCATTTTAAGTTCCTTTACTGTATGCCCTTATGTCCTGACGGGATGCGGTCATTTGGTCTACTGCATTATGGTCGACAGTCATTAGGTCGAATCCATTAGGTCGACATGCTAAAAGGTCGACATGACTCTAGGTCGACATGGGAAAAGGTCGACATGATTCTAGTTCGAAAGGTCATTAGTTCGACAGGTCATTAGTTCGACAAGGTCATTAGTTCGACATTGTCTATGTCGACATTCACAAGGTCGACATGGAGTTTTTCACTGTTTTTTGAGCCAACATGTGCCGACAGGCGGTATTTCATGCCCTACCATCCACTAGGGCGTGGTGGGAGAATAAAATAGTGTGCCGAGCGTAGCGAGGCACCGTGCCCGACGCATAGCGAGCGCAGCGAGCGATGCGAGGGGATGCAGTGCACTTTAAACTGTGTCCATGTCGACTGTGTTGACATTCAGGTAAAAAAAAGTGAAAAACCCCATGTCGACCTTGTGAATGTCGACATAGACAATGTCGAACTAATGACCTGTCGAACTAATGACCTTTCGACCTAGAATCATGTCGACCTTTCCCATGTCGACCTAGAGTCATGTCGACCTTTTAGCATGTCGACCTAATGGATTCGACCTAATGACTTTCTACCATAATGCAATAGACCAAATGATCCCAACCCGTCCTGACAGGTTTATCCTGTAAAAAACAATAAAACATATTAAATTACACATTACCTTCATACCTCTTGCCACCAGGGTACAGAGAAGAGCCCTAGTGCAATTGGCACTAGTGATGGTTGTACCCATGCTTTATTGGGGGGATGAGATGAGACGCACACTGGTCTTGGGCTGGTGGAATCAAACTGCTGAGACTCCCACTTTATTTACAGTATCTCTTCTCTATGGTTCCACTCTCCCTTGTTGGTCAAGCCTAGTGCTAGTAAAGGAAATATCTTGGAAACCAAGTGCACTCTAGCAAAGTAATAACTCATACATGTGTTACTTAAAAGTAAAATGTTTATATCTATTTTTCTCTATCATTTACCTTTTTCATTGATATTAAGCAGCATTTATGTGTCATGTTAGGATATAGATTAGGAATGCAGCAGGATAATATTGTTTTGAGAATTTTAGTTAACAGTGGCCAATTTTACATCGTTATAATCATCATAACATCCAGCAAGACTCAAAACCACTTATTTAAAAAGCTGTAATTTCATTGTACTGTGTGAAGTTATTGTACTAACATTACACACAAAATATATGTCTACAAGCCAGTGGTGTAGCTAGGTGCGACGGCGCCCGGAGCAAGGGCATGTTTCGTGCCCCCCCCCAATTCGTAGTAGGTGAGGCTCCTGCACAGTGAAAAGTGGGCACGGACCAACATTATACCACACACCGTAATACCCATTGCACATTAGTGAACTTTGTAATTCCAATTACACATAAGCCCACACATGATGCCCACGACATACCATATAACACTCCTCAATGTCCACGACATACTATATAACACTCCGCAATGCCCACGACATACAATATAACACTCCGCAATGCCCACAACATACTGTATAACACTCCGCAATGCCCACGACATACTATATAACACTCCGCAATGCCCACGACATACTATATAACACTCCGCAATGCCCACGACATACTATATAACACTCCGCAATGCCCATGACATACTATATAACACTCCGCAATTCCCATGACATATTATATAACACACGATAATGCCCATTACACATTTGACACATAAGTGCCACTTACCTACATGCTCAATGCCAGGGGCTTCATGCTCGATGCCAAAGGGCTTCATGCTCAATGCCAAGGGGCTTCCTGCTCGATGCCAAGGGGGACTGAATTTGCTCGTTGCCAAGGGGACAGAACTGTGCAGCAGCCTGCTCCCGGACGCTATTTTCAATTCAATGCACCGCCGGTGGTGTGCAGCAGGGAGGGAGGGTGGGAGCGGTGGCCTGCAGCAGGGAGGGAGGGTGGGAGTGGTGGTGTGCAGCAGGGTAGGTGGGTGCAGTAGTGTGCAGCAGGGTGGGTGGGTGCAGCAGGGTGGGTGTGGGAGGGTAAGTGCAGTAGGGTGGGTGCAGTAGTGTGCAGCAGGGTGGGTGTAGCAGGGTGGGTTGCAGTAATGTGCAGCAGGGTGGATTTGCACTAGGGTGCAGCAGGGGGGGGTGCAGCAGGGTGGGAGTACACCTGACCTTACTCACCCCCAGCCTGTGCTCCTGTGCTGCTGTGCTGCGTGATCCACCTCCCCCTGGCAGTGCTGCGTGATCCACCTCCCCCCGCTGTGCTGCGTTCTGTTGCTGTGACCCCGCTCCCCCGGGAGAGAGAGACGTGCTGCTGCTATGTAAAATTAATTCATATCTCCCGCTGGACCGCTAGCCAATGGGCGCTTGCGGTCCAGCAGCCAATTAACTGGCAGCTGCTGGACCGCAAGCGCCTATTGACTAGCGGTCCAGCGGGAGCTATGAATGAATTTTACATAGCAGTACGGCCACGGACGTCTCTCCCGCACACACAGCGGGAAGGGCAGTGGGGGAGCGGGCGAGCAAGCGAGCTGGCGGTGACAGCACAGCTCTGGCGCCATGCTATGTTCCTGCGCCCGGAGCGTGTGCTCCGCCGGCTCCGGGCTCGCTACGCCTCTGCTACAAGCTCATAAGAATAAAAAAAATCTAATTTCATCAATGTGTTTTATTTTGCAAAACCATTGTTTTAGATCTGAATTTGGATTTAAAATCCAAATCTTGGGTTTTGAATTTCTTGAAAATTAATAAAAAAAACTGCTAAAATCAGTTAATTTTTTAAATCCAAATCCCAAAATTTAGAGTTAAAATCTGAATTCTAGACCTTGGATAGCTCCAAATCATGACTCAGTTCAGATTGGATCCCCTTGCACGATCCGAACCAGGTTCTAGTTTGGCTCTGATCCACAAAATTCATGGACATCTCTATTCAAAATAAAATTGCATGATATTTTTTTTTATTTTAATACAAAAGACAATTTTGAGCTATCAGTCTACAGTTTATACAAGCTCAATATTATAAATATTTCTTGCATGGAAAGCAGAACTTACAGTTTATACAGTACATTTAATGTCACCTTCGTTATCTAACACCTGTCTGTGATGATACGACTGGGAGTCCTTCATTTTTTATTTTACATGATATTTGTCTCAGTATCATTATGAAACTTTTGGTTTTGATGTTACTCAAACTCTTGGTACAGTAGTGTAAATCATTACTGAAAAGCTCTTCCCTTGACCAGGGAATTTTTTTGATTATTTGCTGCTTCAGAAATTCAGAGAAACATGTTTCTTTGCAAAACTGTGGTTTATATAATCATTATTATTATTGTTTCTCTGCCTACTGTACTTGTCATGCTGGATTCACAAATCTAATGTTTACTTAATGCTTAATGTAAATAGTAAATATACCAGAAAAGTCATTTATAAGAACAGCAGGATTAACACATGTAACATAACTTATTGATAATGACTGATTTCAAGCTGCATGCAAAGTATAATGTATATACTAGTGCTCTAAGTTACTGTTTTAAAACTCCAATACCCCATTCACAACAAGAAGCAAATTACTGGGTTAAAGATTTTACCATGGCCCGCGACCCAAGATTTAAGATCTGGGTTGACCGTCACCCTTTCGCACTGAAGAAAAACCCTGGGTTATTCAGTAAATTACCGAGTTGAAATGCTTTAACCCAGTAATTTCCTGCTCAGTGTGATGTGGGTCAGACTGCATCCGGCAAATTGATACGGCACTCAAAATGCCGGGTTAGTGCCAGGTCACCGGTGTGAAAGGGGTATAAGGGGCAAATGTGATTGACTCTGCCTATTTTATCTTTTCCAAAGCTTAGTAAATATCCCCCTAAATGCTGTAAGTTTTACTGAATTAGACATCTGGCACCAAACTCCATGTGTGTGTGTAATAATTTGTGATTGATAATATATAATGATCAGATGCATAATGCATCTATCTTCTTTTATAGTTTTCTCTCACAGGGACATTTACTGTATGCCTGTGTTTTCATTTCTGAACAACATGATCACCAGCAAAGGCTCCAGCTTCTCATTTAATGACTTATTACTAAGTCGGATCATGGGCGTAACTCTCAGGGGCAATGGAGATGCCTGACTCCAGGCTCCTTGCACTAAAGGGGCACCTGCCCTGTACCTAAGCCCTAAACGGGTACCAGCACCTGTACGGTTCTTCCATCTGAGCTCTGCAGCATTCTGACTGAAGCTGCATAGTTAATCGTCTCTCAAGAGCCTTGCTAACACCTGCAATAAGTCGACAGTATGGCTCCCTTCTGGTACTGCTCAGCCTGTATTACAGTAAGCAATGGTGCACCTGCCACTGCTGCTGGACTGTGAGATGGGTCACACTGGTGAAAGCTCTTTCTGCTGAACCCTAAACCACCCCTTGTTGCCTAACTCTCCCCTAGTGCACAACCCTAAACCACTGCTTCATGACTAACCCTACCCTAGTGCCTAACCCCTAAACCCTGCCTTTGTGTCTTACCCTTACCTAGTGCCTAACCCTATGCCTCTGCAAAGTACCTAAATCCAAATCTAACACTAACATATCGGAAAAATTATGAAAAACCAAATGTTGACATGTTTGTGTCGACCATTAGCATGCTGACGTTTTGACCCTGTTGACCCAAGTCGATGTCTGCCATTTAACAGTCAAACTTTTGACCCTGGTGACCTACTGACTGTTGAACATCTGGTATTGGCCAATTGACTGTCCATTTACTGTCAAACTACCTTCCAGATACCATACTTTATTTATTAGTTAATAGCAAAAAATAACTGAAGATCTTGGGTTGAAACTGATGGGGGGTTTCTTTACAGTGTTATTCCTTTTTATTTAGTTTATTAAAATATTACATGTATGACTATGTCACCGATGGGGAGGGTTCACATCATTTCCCTAAAGCCTTCCATAGCGACCCTCGTAAATTCAGCCTTAGGGCCAGATGTACTAAGCTTCAAAAGTGCTAAAATGGAGAGTGATAACCCACCAGCCAATCAGCTCCTGATTGCCATGCTACAGGCTGGGTTTGAAAAACGTCAGACAAGAGCTAATTGGTTGGTGGTTTATCACTCCCCATTTTATCACTTTTCAAGGCTTAGTACATCTCGCCCTTAATGAGTGAACTCTAATTCCCTTCAACTCTGCCAGCTCTCCCACCACCATACTTATGCTGGCCACACATCAGACCAACTTTCCTCCAACCTCCCAACTAGTTGCTTGGATGGAATAAAAATATGGTAATGGATGGGAGCAAAGGACAATCAGAAATGTGCTCACAAACCCAGGAAAATGGACAAAAACATTCAGTAAAATTGTTTAAATCAAACAGGTTCAACTACAGTACCGCGACCGAGCGACAGTTTTTGTCCTTTTCCAGATTTTGGGAGCAAATTTATGAAGTAAATATTACATTTGCTCACATCCAGTACCATAATTTTATTCCTTCCAAGCAACTAGTTGGATGGTTGGAGGAAAGTTGGTCTGATGTGTGGCCAGCATAAGAGTTCTGCATGCATTTCATTAATATCCTGAGACTCTATTAATATTATATACTAGGCCTATGTGTAATTATACATTGTTACCATTTACGCCTATATATCCTATACTGTACAATATATGCTCGACAGACATTTGTTTATTTTTTTCTTTTATTTTGCAGCAGTCTAACTGCCCCATGTGTAACCCCTTCCCCACCTCCCTTTTCTTCTTTCTGTAACCCAGTCCCCCCCTAATAGTTATTGAACTGTTTTCAATAAAAATATTGATGTTAAAAAAAATATTACATGTACTGTACATGTTGCGCACATAGATTAATGTTCCCGGGTGATACGGAACACTTTGCTTGCTAGTTTGCAAAAATAAATACCTTTATAGATGTTACATAAAGTCTCACAAGTTTCAGGATTGCAGCTGACCATGAACTTTTGCTAGAACCGTATCTAACATTTTACCCATTTTAATAAAAGTAAAATTACTTAGTTTTGCTATGTGATATCCTATAACTTAATGGATGAATTGTGTGCGAAAAAAATATTATTCAATTATCTCTACTGTAAAGAATTAGAACACCATTGGTCATTATATAAAATCACACTAGGAAGTCAATCTATACAGTATATACCCACTGCAAACCTGACTTTTGTATTCTGGCAAATCAGTTATTTATTTAGCATTTTATAAAATCAGTAAACACCTTCTTTCCATTTGAAATATTAAATTACTAACAACCCACCCATGCTTCGCACAGGTACATAGTTGCCTCAGTTTGGAGGGTATGTGTAAGGGCACCTGCAGTCCAGTGTGTTCCCTTGAAGCACTCTCAGGCTATGTCTGGTGTCCAGCAGCAGTGTGAGCATCAGGCGCTGTCCAACGTCATACAACATTGTGAGCGTGTAACTGGTCCTCCGCCAGTCAGGTCAGCGATGCCTGCGTAGGTCCCCCAGGGCATCCATGTGCTTGCAGGGCCAGTGCATCAGCAGTAACTTCATACATACGGCACATGTGCTGGCCCATGCCTCCGTGGGCTGCCTTTGCAGCAGCCCACGGAGGCTTAATCAGGTTCCCGGGTACGGTGCATGCGCAGTATGGTCCACAGTACTGCGCATGCACAGAACCTGTTTTGGGGGCTGCTGCGCATTTGCGCACAGAGAGGCATCCCGGAGGGAGGGAACACCTCCCAATGGGACTGCCTTGAGTGACTGGCCGGTCGGACTTCCAATAGGAAGTCAATGCCAGTCACATTGAAGCCAGAGCAGTCTCACAGACTGCATACGGCTTCACTTTAGGCAGATACTTAAATATAAGTAGTGAGGACTCAATTAACATACTACTAGAGGCTTGAGGCCAATGATGGAGATGAGGATGCGGACGAAGATGGTCACTGAGTGTTTTTAGGATAGGAGAGCTGTAAATGAAATGTGAAGAGAAGTGGGCTTTGACAACAGGAGGGAAGATGGCCCTGCTCGGAGGAGCTTAAGATCTAGTAGGAAGGGGAGACAGACAGATTACAAGAGGTGCAAGCAAGTGGGTGGTGGCTAGATAGCTGGATGTAAACAGGCAAGGGGTCGGAGAACCAGCTAGTTTATACAGGACTAGTTTATGCAGTGGAAGGGTACGCTTTGATGAATAGGTGATTTTTCAGTGCCAGTTTGAAGCTTTGCAAGGTCGGGCAAAGTCTAATGGAGCAAGGGAGTGCGTTCCACTGAAGGGGTGCAGCACGGCCAAAGTCCTGTACTCTAGCTGTACTGTAGCTGATGCAGAGTCCACTTTTCCCCTCAGTACTTGCCATTAATAACATGTCACAGCCCCCCAAAATATATATTTTTTAGTTGTTGAGGATATTTGAACAAAATTTAGGGCACTTTAAGGCTGCTGAATTCAAAACTGAAAATAGTTTTTTTTTTTCCAAAGTGGCCCTGGTTCTTGAGATTCCCTTTTGTTTCATTGTGACTTGTAGACTTTACTACAAATGTTAGGTCCTGAGAACCCCCAGTTTTTTTTTTTTAAATGGACTCATCAAAGTTATCTAGAAGTTACAGTCCGTGAAGTGGTTGATTCCCTTTCAGCTGTGTATAAAATGCTCCCAAGACACTGAAGAAGTCAATAAAAAACTAAATTATTAGGTTAAAAAATTGTAACATAAAAAATAAAGGTACTTGTTTCCTAGCACGGCCACAATCGCGGGCATCGGGTGTCATTTTTAGTGGTATACGACGCGACCGACGCGATGCCCCCGATTTTCCCATTGAAATGCATTGAAAAAAGTCAAAATCGCGTCGGTCGCGTCGTATGCGGCTAAAAAAGGCTTAAATGGTCCAGACGCGATGCCCACGATTTCCCCATAGGAAACAATGTTAAATGGCTCAATGTACCCGCGATGCCCCCGATTTCTCATATGGAACAATGTTAAATACCTCAATTTCACCAAATCATCATAGGGAACAATGGTAAATGGGCCAGAAAGCCCCAAAAACACCCCAGAACAGTGAAATGTCCCCCCAAAAGTAGTTTACGCCACCCCACGATCAACGCGAACCCAAAGCGTGGGGAGCGCAGCGAGCCCGCGAGGGGCGGCGGTACGCGTCCTCCGACCTTTTCATACCCCCACTATCCACGTCGGCGTGGAGTTGAGAATAGAATAGTGTAGCGAGCGCAGCGAGCCACCGAGCCCGAAGCGTGGCGAGCGCAGCGAGCCCCGCGAGGGGACGCGGATACCTTCACAGGTAAACGCGTCCCTTCGCGGGCTTCACAGGTATCCGCGTCCCCTCGCGGGGCTCGCTGCGCTTGCCACGCTTCGGGCTCGGTGGCTCGCTGCGCTCGCCACACTATTCTATTCTCAACTCCACGCCGACGTGGATAGTGGGGGTATGAAAAGGTCGGAGGATGCGTACCGCCGCCCCTCGCGGGCTCGCTGCGCTCGCCACGCTTCCGGTTCGCGTTGATCGTGGGGTGGCGTAAAATACTTTTGGGGGGGACATTTCACTGTTCAGGGGTGTTTTGGGGGGGTTTATGGCCCATTTAACATTGTTGCCTATGATGATTTGGGTAAATTGACCCATTTAACATTGTTTACTATGGGAAATCGGGGGCATCGCGGCTAAATTGAGGCATTTAACATTGTTCCCTATGGGGAATTCGCGGGCATCACGTCGCGACCATCGCACCCGATTTTTTAGTGCTTGCGATGGCCGCGATGCCCCCGATTTTTCCTCACGATGCCCACGATCATGATCTTTGTGGCCGTGCTAGGAAACAAGTACCAAAATTAATGAAGTACTAATAAAGGTGATTACAAAAGAGATTGTTGGTCTACACCCAGGGCTTAAAGTGGTCCTGAAGAGGTCGTGAAACTCATTTCCCCTTGCCACCTAATTCATTCCCTACCACCAGGGTCAGTGGTAGGGTTTTGGCACACCTTGCAAACTACTGTATAATACCTTTCTGTTAGAATTACTGTGCAGGGACAAAACACAAGTTGAACTAGTTCCACCTCACCATTACAGGTGTTGGAACACAGTTCCACCCTGTTGTCGTCCCCATCCCCCCACTTCTGTCTACGCCTTACCTGCATATGTATTAGCCATATTTATTGTTAATTATACTGTATGCAGTATTCTATTCACTAGTGGTACAGTATGCATCAACAGTACATTTTTACTGTGGATATGTATCTGATTCCAAAATCCCTTAAAATAAACACATTTAAATAAAGTTAAAGAAAAAGGGTAAAACATGTTAGAAATCCTTTACCTCTTTTTCTGTAACGTTGTAGACAATAAAAAAAAAAAAAAAAAAAAAACAATTAACATCGGTGACAACAAGAAATCCTAAAACTCACCTATTTAAAAATGTAAAATATACATTTTATAATTTGGTCTACTGTTTTTCAGTGAAATATCATAGCTGGTCACCTTTTCTAACAGGGTTTTGATTTGACATTACTGTGAACCCTTATCATTCCCATCGTCCATTATTAGACTTTGCACAATTAGTGGTGTGGCAATGCTACAATTTGCACTTTGATATCTTATAGCAGGGAGGGGAACCTTTGACCGCCAGCTGTTGTTGAACTATGCATCTCAACATGCCCTGCAACCGTTTAGCATGGCCAAATAGCAAAACTGTAGCAGGACATCCTGGAATGTGTAGTTCAACAACAGCTGGAGTGCCAAAGGTCCCCCTGTCTTATAGAGAAACATATTGTGTTGCACATGCAATGATGCAGTCAAGTACATAATGTAAAGAGAAGACAGATCATCAGGCTAAGGGGGAGATTCTCTATCACAGAAATGTGGTAAAAACCCCGTTATCGGGGTTTTTACCGCATTTCTGTATGCTGTACTGTCCCTCCGCAGAGACAGCGCTGTGGAGGGAATCGCCAGCAAAAGCTGGCGATTCCCTGCAGAAGCCTATGGGCTTCTTACCGCAGCGTGCCCTGCGGCCGGCGCCGGGGTCTGCGCATGCGCAGATGGACTCCCGGGTCACAGACCCGGAAGTCCAGTGCCGGCACTGCATCGCAAGGGACAGCTCTTATTGCAAGAGCTGTCCCTTGCGTTAATAACAGCATATGTTACAACATAGGCCGTTATTAATAATGCGATGTCCGTCGAAGGGGGGCGGCGAATTTTACAACATCCCGCCCTAATTCTTTTAAAATGTGTGCCTTAAATTGTAATCAATCATCAAACGCGTGATTATAAACTCACACATACTTTATACTATACAGTATACAGATAGAGCCATCCTCATCTAGCTCTTTAAAAGGATTAAGTGAGCCAGAGCTGTCGGACTTAATCCTATGCTAATCCCCTACTTTTTCTATGTATTGTATTGCAGCTGAGAACAATAGGCCTTGGTGAGCCATGGCTATCCAGAGAAGGCTAGTTGAAGTAGGCTCCATCTGTATGTGCAGAAAAATAAATGAATTCACAAATTCATACTTACAGTATATAAAGAGGTAACTGCTCTCTTTTTTACCAACCAACTGGTGTTATAAAAAACATAGAGAATTAATTTAATCTTCAACAACAATGCGCAAGAACTGTTGATGCCACATAAAACTGTAGTGTGATTTCTGGAAAATGACTGTATTTTTATATGTGATATTAAAGTTAAGTGTCTCTTACATATACAGTATGGAGAGTTGGGAGGAGAGGGGGTAGAGTTACCGCCTCGTGTAGGGGGCGCAACAGATATGGGGTGCTTCGCCAAGCTGCAGTGAGGGTAGGGGGTAGTCAACCTCCTGTAAAGTATAGAGACACTATATATATATATATATATATAGAGATAGGCTCTCATCTTGAAAACGGGGCTAGATTGCCCCCGAAACATCGGTACACTGAGATGTCAGCGTTTTTGTATTAAAACCAGCTTTTTTCACTACTCAAGTCTCCCGAATGCCACTGCCCATCCATCGTTATACTTGTCCACTCTGCGGGGGGCACCGGAGCAATTGTACTTATGCAGCAGGAGTGCCAGACACATACCAAGACCTATATATATATATATATATATATATATATATATATATATATATATATACATATATACACACACACATGTTCAATAGTATAAAGAGTGAGCTGTATGGATGTTATAATATAGTTAATAATAAATGTAATGATTTTAAGATTTATGCAATTACGATAAAGGGTCATGTTCAGCTGTAGGGAAAAAAACAACTTCAGGTATCACTAACTGAGATCTTAGTTACTAAATACATTTAAGAAAGAAATCTAGAATCTAAGCTATTTTTGTACAGCGAACCTTAGTTTCCCATTGCACCTGCTGAAATGTAGTCATTTCAACTCAGTTTTGCTTCTCAAATGAACACCCTTCATGTTTTCCTGAAACTGACACCTGTGCATTTCTCATTACAAAATACTGTACATCTTTTTGGTTCCCTAAGGGACCTTCATGTTTTGACACACATTAATATACTATACAATCAAATTATATGTTATAAAACTGTATTATCTATCTATCTATCTATCTATCTATCTATCTATCTATCTATCTATCTATCTATCTATCTATCTATCTATCTATCTATCTATCTATCTATCCAACCTCATGGCCACCAATTATTTGCTGTTTTCTGTATAGTTTAGATAAAATTAGGAGATCTATTGATCTTATCATCTATTCCAGCCCTATTCCATGGTAATAATGCTTGCCCCAATGAAAGCATTTGACTTTAGCCCCGTACACATTAGCCAACAGACTCTACCTCCGATATTATTAATAATAATAATTGGTAAACCCAGGCAAACGATATTGTGCAAACACACTGAACAATATCAGTAAACAATATGTTTGTCATGACCCACACCTTGGGTTTCTGCATACCTTGTTAATTATATAGTCAACATTGAGCATGCAGCACAGATAACAGGGTAAATCATTAACAATGTGAAGAAGAGTGCATTGTTAATGATATTGAGCATGCACATTAGGCAATTTTTAAGAGATATTGCTCAGAAGAGCCAAAAATTTGAAATAACTTTTAAAAAAGTTATATAGGGTGTATGTGGCTTTACGCTGTTTCCATATGGGTTTTCATGGTATTTTCTGATTGAAGATAAATTGCTTTATGATAATCTAACAGAGTCAGTTCTGGCCAATGGTATTGCAACTCAGCACTTCTCAATTCGATACAGCACCAGACTGAGATACCCCTTGTATCCTTTAAATATCCCACTTATGATTGAGCAAAAATCCAAAGTAACCCAGATATCTTAGATGCTTGCATGAGTTTCAAAGTTATGTTTTCTGATAATATCCTACTAACCCTCACAAATACATTTATCTTTGTTCTTAAACTCTACTTATTTTACGGTTCTTGGTAAGCTCTCTAACTACTTCACCTACCTACTCCCTACTGCTTAACTCCTTCACTGGTAATCCTGAGAATTTTCCGGGCTATGCCTTAATGCCCAGGCTGGCAAGCCTGGAAAATTCTCGGGATTGCCAGTGATTAGCACCGGGCAGTGCTTCTGAGTTCATTGCTGAACTCAGGCAGCTTCAGTGCTGCCCGGCTCCCTCTCCTCCGCTGTGCCCCCGGCTCACCCCGCCCCTACCCCTGGCTGTTGCATTACAGCCTGCAGCGCCGGCATATGACAACCCGGGTCGCCGCATGTAGAGACGGGGCATTGGGGGCAGTGGCTGATTGATGCTTCAGCGGCTCTGCCCGGACTCGGTGACAAAGTGGTGGATTTTTTTTAAGGAGCCCTCCCTAGAAAATACTCGCCCAGTGGGGAGCACTCCCTAAAAAAAAAACACCACTGAAGGGGTTAACATGCTAAAGGTGAGTGCAGGTCCCACACTTTATCTATACTGAGGAGGAGGTGTGTATGTGTGTATATATATATATATATATATATATATATATATATATATATATATGGGATGCGGTTAATTTCCCGGCGGTCGGGATCCCGGCGGTCGGAATCCCGACACTGGAATCCCGACCGCCGAAATCCCAAAACTTTCTCCCTCCGTGGGTGTCCACGACACCCATAGAGGGAGAATAAAATAGCGTGCCGAGCGTAGCGAGGCACTGGGCCCGCTGCGTGGCGAGCGCAGCGAGCCCGCAAGGGGGGGCGATCCATGTCCCCCCCTTGTCGGGATTTCGGCGGTCGGGATTCCAGTGTCGGGATTCCGACCGCCGGAATCCCGACCGCCGGGAAATCATATCGGATCCATATATATATATATAGACATTGTCTGTGCTCTGCACACACTAAATTAACTGATAATAAATAGTGGAGATTTGGTTCATGAATTGATCAATGCATTCAAGCCTGCAGCCCCCTTCACGGTACCCCACTTTTCTTCAGGTCCTAACACTATTGCTCAAAATGGCTACAATACAAATAGCTATCACATCAATGTTTGAGTCGGAGTCACGTCATGGATGCCAACATTTTAATACGCTTCTTCTTCAGGACAAGAACAAAACAGTACAAGTGCATAAAGACATTTTATACATACATACCTCCACGCTCACAGGAGCCTGATCTCGCGTTTCGCGTGCCAAGCCATTGACGTCATCAAGATCTGTCAGGAGTATCAGTCAGCACGGCGTGCACTACTGACTTGATGACGTCAATGGCTTGGCGCGCGAAATGCGAGATCAGGCTCCTGTGGGCGTGGAGGTATGTATGTATAAAATGTCTGTATGCACTTATACTGTTTGGATTCAATCCCTGCTGCTGTTTGGTTGTGTGGCTGTTTGGTTGTGAGGCACCGGGCCCGCTGCGTGGCGAGCGCAGCGAGCCCGCAAGGGGGGGCGATCCATGTCCCCCCCTTGTCGGGATTTCGGCGGTCGGGATTCCAGTGTCGGGATTCCGACCGCCGGGATCCCGACCGCCGGGAAATCATATCGGATCCATATATATATATATATTGTCTGTGCTCTGCACACACTAAATTAACTGATAATAAATAGTGGAGATTTGGTTCATGAATTGATCAATGCATTCAAGCCTGCAGCCCCCTTCACGGTACCCCACTTTTCTGCAGGTCCTAACACTATTGCTCAAAATGGCTACAATACAAATAGCTATCACATCAATGTTTGAGTCGGAGTCACGTCATGGATGCCAACATTTTAATACGCTTCTTCTTCAGGACAAGAACAAAACAGTACAAGTGCATAAAGACATTTTATACATACATACCTCCACGCTCACAGGAGCCTGATCTCGCATTTCGCGTGCCAAGCCATTGACGTCATCAAGATCTGTCAGGAGTATCAGTCAGCACGGCGTGCACTACTGACTTGATGACGTCAATGGCTTGGCGCGCGAAATGCGAGATCAGGCTCCTGTGGGCGTGGAGGTATGTATGTATAAAATGTCTGTATGCACTTATACTGTTTGGATTCAATCCCTGCTGCTGTTTGGTTGTGTAGCTGTTTTCTACAGTACCTATCTATCTACCTATCTATCTACCGCATAGATAGGTAGATATATAGATAGATGTGTATATAACAGCAAGGAATTCGCACTCTCATCCAAAGTAAACCACATATAGGTGGCTACTTTTAGATGCATACTGTATTCAATGCTCCATATATAATAAGAAAATCAGACCCACAAGGGGCCTAATGAGGACACTCACTAGTCCAGGTAAAATTTAAAGTGGATTTGTCAAAATAGGTGTGAAAATTGCCAAGCAAACATAGAGCCTGATTCTGGTTGGTTTGCAAAAGCAAACTTCTTCTTTAATGGACAAAACCATGTGCACTGCAGGTGGGGCTAACACATGCGTTGAGAGTTACATTTGGGTGGGGTGTGTTCTAAATGAAATCTAAATTGCAGTGTGAGAATAAAGCAGCCAGTATTTACCATGCACAGAAACAAAATAAAAAAGCCAAATGTAACTCTCTCTAAACATGTTACATCAGCCCCACCAGCAGTGCACATGGTCTTGTCCATTAAACAAGGAATAATGTTTACCTTACATAGAAAATATAATCTTTTTTTACACAACATTATTTATTTGAATTTATATAACAAATGTGAGCAATGCTGGCATTTTTAGCGGATATTTTGAATATCTCTCACAGAGATGCTGGCACTCAAAGGTTTAATACACCATCACATAGATACAGCAGTCAATAAGACATCCTGTATCTATGTGATAGTGTATTAAATACCCACTTTGAAATTTTACCAGGACCAGTGAGTGCCCTTATTCTTATTATACAGTATATATACAGTATATATACAGTATATGTGTGTGTGTGTGTGTGTGTGTGTGTGTGTGTGCTTGCGCGCGCCCGCCAGTGTTGACTATCTTTTATGCAAAAGGCTCAGGACCAGAAGCATTTTGGATAACAGATTATTCCATATTTTGGAATATATTTTTATATTTCAATGAGATATCTTCTTAGAAACCCATGCGTGAATACAAAATGCATTTAGTTTGTTCAAACACGTGAACTACACACAAATACAGTTGTGCTCTTAGGTTAACATACCCTACAGAATTTGTGATTTTCTGGACATTTGTCAGAGAATATGAATGATAACTCACAAACTTTTCTTTCCCTCATGGTTAGTGGTTGGGTGAAGCCAACACAACTGTGTTTACTCTTTTTAAATCATAATTATATATTATTTGTGTATGAAACAAGGTTTCAAAACATGAAACATGGAACATGAAACAAAGTTTATGTACAATCTCAGAATTTGAATGCTAAGCAATAATTGTATTGCACATATTTAGCGCGTTATATATCTTGTCCCCAGTAGTGCTATTACAGATGTCCCCAGTAGTGCCAGTTACATATCTTGTCCCCAGTAGTGCTATTACAGATGTCCCCAGTAGTGCATTTATCCCACCCAAAAAAGTACTTTCTGGAAACTATAATTTCCAGTATAATTTGGATAACAGATGTCTGGATAGCGGATACTCAACCTGTATATAAAACTATAAAGCTTGAAACTTGAATACTTTATATACTGTAACTCGCTCTCTTTCAAGGCTTTGAAAATGACAGGATCTGATTGGTTGGTACTTTCTCTCTAACAATTTTATCTCTCTTCAAGCTTCAATAAATACCGCCTAATATCCTATTTGCATACATACAGCACCGAAGGGAAATCACATTGCATCGCATGCGTTTTTTTGCGTGTGATGCGATGCGATTTTCCTATGCAATTTATTCACTGCTCTCTGCCCGCAGCGGTGCAATGCAATCACACCGCATGCTCGCACCGCACACTAAATCGTATGCGATTTTATAGGGTGTGATGCCATTTACTTTACTATACACTTCTAAGAGATGCAATGAGATTCTAGGCACCCCAACCCCCCCCACTATCCAAGCCACACTGAAGCGTGGCGAGGGGCGTCGGAACGCATCCTCCTGACCATTTCATACCCCCACTATCCACGTCGGCATGGAGTTGATATTATATAGTGTGGCGAGCCCGAAGCGTGGAGAGCGTAGCGAGCCCCGCTAGGGGACGCGGAATACGTGACATGTATTCCGCATCCGCTCGCCACGCTTCGGGCTCGGTGGCTCACTGCGCTTGGCACACTATATAAAATCAACTCCATTTACATTGGTAAATGTTTCATGAAAAGCTCAAAATAAGATCTTCAATATAGTGTGATTTTAAGGCAGTGGTGGAAATTCTATAGACCATACATACAATGTTGTTCTAAAAAAACAATCCCCAGTTGACTAGTAGTGACACCTGTCTGGCTAAATGTTGAAACTGATACTTTAAAGTTGGTTTCCTTTAGTTTATGTATACTGTAGGTTTAATATTACTATGAGTAACCTGGTTCACTGATTCTGAAAAATAGTTTACCTATTTCATGTAATTTGTAAAAGGATATTTCAGCTGCTCACTAAATTAATTAAATTCCACCACACTTGCTGGGTTGATATTACACATATGAATATGACTTTTTCACTTAGGGCCTGATTCAACATCAGTCAGCCCGCAACAAATTTGCTGCGGGGACTGATGGTGAATATATGCATGTGCAGGGCCATTGTGCGTACGCCTTCGGTGACCATATCAGCCGCTGAGGCGTTCGCACAGAGGGGGAAAGGCAGGGGAGGACAGGGGGCTGGCGCATAGGGACGGTGGGTGCACCCAGAAAAACATGTGGGACGTCCCCATGCAAACGCAGGCAAGTCGAAGCCTGTATGGGGCAGATGGCTAACATCACATGACTTCAACCCCCACCCCGTTCTTGGACATTTCTCAGCCAAATAAAAGTCAATTTAGACTGACTTTCATTTGCGAACAGGGGAAAAAATCATTCAATGGTTGGTGGTTGGTGGTTGGTGACCATCTGTGACCATCTTATTGAATAGTAACTAAACACCACCATATTGTATAAGTAATTAAACACCATCATATTGTATAAGTACAGATGGAGCACCTCTCAGCCAGCACTGGGAATCGCCAGATTCCTTTAGCTGGCAATCGCTGGCTCCATTTGATGGGACCGCGCAAGCGTCTCACACGCACGCTTGTCCCCATCAACAAGGTGGCGGGGAGCACTTTCCCTGCTCGTCTCCATTTCAAGGAGATGGGCAGGGATTGAGGGTAGCTGGGGGCAGCTGCTGGGGGCATCGGGGGAGCTGCAGCAGGTGGCGGAGGGTTCTAGAACGGGCCATGCAAGCGGAGATGTTTCATCTGTAAGTGAACACAACCTTATTGGATAAGTAAGTGAACACTACAATAAATACCATCTTATTGTATACGTATACACCTCCTTATGTATAAGTAAATAAACACCACTTTATGTATAAGTAAGTAAATGCCATCATATTGTATAAGTAAATAAAAACCACCTTATGGATAAGTAAGTAAACACCACCTTATTATACAAGTAAAGGGGTCTACACACGTGGAGATGTGCTGAGTGTTCTGAGCGATGCTAGATCGCTCAGCACACAGCGATGTGTCAGCGCTGTGTGCTGAGTGATTTGTCAGGACCAGTGTTCTCCGCTGAGAACACTGGCCCTGACCTTTTAATAACCAGCATGCTGGATATTAATCGCTGGGCAATATTGATGTGCGGGGTCATAAATTGCTACCGCTATGGCCCCTACACATGTAGTGAGATTATAAGTGAGATCGCTTATAAAATGCACCTAAATCGCTACGTGTGTAGGCCCCAGAAGTAATCACCACTGTATTTTGTAAGTAAGTAAACACCACCTTCTAATAACAGGTGCAAGGAAACATATTCAGTCATCTATAACAGACTGCATCAATGAACATTTTTGTTATATGTTAATGTGAATCCTTCTTACCGTAACACTGTGCATGCTCTAATGCAGGTGTATTATATTAGCTTTATTAGCTTTATGACATATTTTATATGCTTTACTGTATCCAAATAACAAAAATATATACATTTGAGTGCCAAGTGAATTTGTCATAATTGGGGTGACATGTAACAGGATGAGATTTTCTGACTTTTCAGACGTTTAGTCAAAAAATGTCTGAATTCGCCTGTTTTGTCTAATTTGCACATGTAATAGGAGGCGATTTGCGGTAAACTGTAAATTGCACTTTTTGCCAAACTTTACCAAAATTCACAAACACAATAGACCAGTTTCAGCCTGGCTAATTTGACAGAACCATGAACAGACCAGTGAGATCTGTTCATGGTTCTGCCCCAAAAATCCTCCATCCTCCTGAGCCAAACCAGCCCCAGACTCATTGAGCCGGTCCTGGTTCCAAAAATATGGGGGACAAAAACACTGGGGGTCCCAGGCTCCAACAGCCAGCGGTATCTTGCCACAGCTGAGGGACACTTTTTATACAAGGTCCCCCGGCCATACCATTAGCATAGTGGCTGGTCAGCCATTAAATGGGGGTCCCAGTCCAGGGCTGAAGTCTGGTGCTGTCCCCGGCATCCCAGGGTGGTGGACACAATGCTGATTTGTGAAAAAAATAGAATAAAACACATTGCTTTATACAGGTGAACTACAAGACCCATTACAAGATCCATTACAAGACCCATCAGACATTAATATGCCTGATGGGTCTTGTAGTTCGACTGTAAAAAGAATGCCTAAATTACAATACACACACACCCAGAAAAGTATAACTTTAATAGGCACCCTTTTTACACAGTACACACTCACATACTTACCTGCATCCGACGCTGTCCAGTGTCTCCCCGCTTCTCACTCGGCAGTGACAGCCGCACTGACAGCCGAGTGAGCAGGCTTTACTACAGTATAGTGGAGACGATGCCCCTGTGATGTCTCCACTATACTTTAGCTATTCTGCTCCCCTTGAAGAAGTCCACGTTGGACGAAATGCATCCGGACCTCCTCCACAATCCTGTAAGCTATACATCACCTATAAGGACATTCGCTCTTTGCCCTTTGGGAAGGACTGAATTATTTTTGAAGAAATAAGTTAAGTACACCTTTTCTCAAAGACTCTCAGAGACAAGTATTTTTCCTAATTTTTTTATTCTTTTTAAATTTTTGTGCATTTTTTTATAGTTTTCTTTTTTATATGTACCCCCTTCAATTTTTTATGTGCATGTATATATGGTAATAAATGTAAAAAATCCTTTTTACTCATACGTGGTTACCCTCATCTTTTTAGAAATTGCACCTCAGTGGGATATCTGTCGTCGTAGTATTTGAAGGAAGCCACTCTCATCCACATGTTGAAAATCTAATTTTTTCGGACGCACAACATATTTATTACTTGTGTTTATTAATACTGCACAATTAGATGGAAAAAGAGGGGGGTGGGGCACGAAAGTGTCCCGTGAGGGCGCCTATAAATGGGTGTCTTTGCTAGAGCTGCGGTTTCGTAAGTAAGGGTGTCAAGCCCAAACACAATAAATGGAAAGAAAAAGGGGTGTGAAACCGCGCTTTCACCTATTAATATGCAACAATTAAAGGTAAAGGTTCACATTTATTAAAAATACACTTATTAAAATATATCACATATAAAATGGATTGGTACTGTTGCTGATAATTGAAATAAAATTTAGAGCCGTGATAGTCACCCAGTTTTCTTCTCAAAGGTGAAAGTCTCAGTGTCCGTTACTATATATGCTTCCTGGTATGTCCCATGTAGCAGGCTGATGGTAGATTTTAGGAGTGATGTAATTCTCCAGTCTAGGGAGCCCCTGTTGTTAGCGGGCTCAACCTGGTTTGAATTCTTCCAGTCAAGGGAGCCCCTGTTGTTGTAGGGCTCAACCTGGTTTGTGGGAATGTTGTCCTGGTTAGTTGCGGCTGCTGGGATATTGGTGAGGAAAGCTGGTTCGGTCACAAAGAAGTAGCTGTATCTGGGTGACAGTAGTGGGTGTCAGGGCTCCAACACACCGACGCGTTTCGCTCTTCAGAGCTTTTTCAAGGTGCTGTCCGGACCAGCTTTCCTCACCAATATCCCAGCAGCCGCAACTAACCAGGACAACATTCCCACAAACCAGGTTGAGCCCTACAACAACAGGGGCTCCCTTGACTGGGAGAATTCAAACCAGGTTGAGCCCGCTAACAACAGGGGCTCCCTAGACTGGAGAATTACATCACTCCTTAAATCTACCATCAGCCTGCTACATGGGACATACCAGGAAGCATATATAGGAACGGACACTGAGACTCTCACCTTTGAGAAGAAAACTGGGTGACTATCACGGCTCTAAATTTTATTTCAATTATCAGCAACAGTACCAATCCATTTTATATGTGATATATTTTAATAAGTGTATTTTTAATAAATGTGAACCTTTACCTTTAATTGTTGCATATTAATAGGTGAAAGCGCGGTTTCACACCCCTTTTTCTTTCCATTTACTGCACAATTAGATGCCTCTTTTCTCTTCTCCCTCCTTGCACAATATACCCAGCCGAATCACCAAGTCGGCTAACAGAGAATTGGGCTGCCGCCTCACAGACCCGAGGGTTACATTTATCTGAGCACTAAATTGAACATTTGTTTCATAAGCAAGTACTCATCACCTATCTTTAGGTATTGAAGAAGGGGTAACTGCATGTCTTCTGAGTGGGCACCCCTGCAGATGTACTTGGCAGCCTGATTGATGGACCAATATTGAAAATATTATGAATATATTATGAATATATGAGTATATATGAACTGCATTGGGAGTCTCTTGTATCCCTCATTTATTAAACCCGTGAGTGCCACCTACTCTACCAACCTACAAATCACTGAAGGAAGGCACCAGTAGGCAAGACTCTTGTAGAGTTGGGGACTTTGCTGTAAACATCCAGTACATCTCTTACTATTAATATGGGAAATAATGTCCACATAGAGATTTGTATATACACACAGTGACATACAGTATAGATGTATCTGTAGAAGCATAGGTGGTCTGTGTTGATTTTGTTGGTTACCTCAATAAAGAATATATCTCAAGTTCTCCAATGATATAGACGTAGGGCCTAATTCAGGTGGGGCAGATGTAACATGGGCAGACAGAGTTACATTTGGGTGAGTTATTTTGTTTCTGTCCAGTTGAAATACTTTTAAATATTTTTACACTGCAATACAGATTTCAGTTTGAACACACCCACCCATATCTAACTTCTCTGCACACGTTACATTTACCCATTTTGAGAACAAATTTGCCCTGCGATCAAGTCTGAATTATTCTCGTAGTTTAGCTTCCCCATGGCATCATAAGAGTAGAGAAGAAAAGATCTTCACTGGGAAATACAGGCTGTCCTTAATAACAGTAACTATCGTTTGGTCAGATATAACATATAGAGCTGCATAGGATAAAACAGTTATTATTGTATAAGACAAATAGTCATTGCTACCAAATATGCCTAATATCCAGTAGTAAATTGGCAATAGAAGCCACAGGTAAGTTTTCTTCCGACGGGCTGGCAAATATGTTGGGTCACCTGTAGCTGGGTGAGGGTGGAGGCTGAGAGACTGGTAGTGTGGGTGTGTCAGTGAGTAGAGAGTGGCATACTGGAGGTAGAAGGTGGTATGCTGGTGTGGCTATGTTTGGGGGTCAAAGGTGGCAGTCTGGTGATGTGGGTGTGTAAAGGTGCAATTTTTTTGGAAATTTTTCCAGTCCCAATTAAAATTCACAATCTTATAACCCAGGGATGGGCAATGTAGGAGATTTATAATTTCACAATCACAACTGCAGGAAAGACACATGGACAGCTGCATCTGTGTTCAACTGATAATCAGGCCCTTCAACAGACCACCCCACTCAACAGATCACTGATGAAAACGATACACTGAGCAATATATTGCTGAGCGATTTTAAAGCCGAAATCATCCAGCGACCAAATTGCACCGTGTGTACACAGCTTTACTCAGTCCCATGCTTGTTGAAATGTATTAGCAGGAATGCTGAGGCACAGTTCTGTTCTTTTTGTACATACTGTAACTGTTTTTAATAATTAGCACCCACTATCCCTTCTCTGCTCTAAAGTATATATATTAAGATATTTTAGTCTTTCCTGGTACATTTTGTGATGTAGGCCATGCACCATTTTAGTTGCCCTTCTTTGTACAGCCTCTAATGTATTTATATCGTTCTGGAGATATGGCCTCCGGAACTGAACACAGTACTCTAGATGAGGTCGTACCAATGACCTATACAGTGGCATTGGGGCAGATGTATTAAGCCTTAACAAGAGATAAATGCAAGGGTGATAAGGAGAGATAAACGTTTAGCCAATCAGCTCCTTACTGACTTTTTTTAAAAACAGCCTAGGATGTGATTGGCTGGACATTTATCTTTCTTTATCACCCGTGCATTTATCTCTTGTTAAGGCTTAATACATCTGCCCCAATTATTACTTCTTTCTTTCTACTGCTGATACCTCTCCTTATGCAACCAAGCATCTGACTTGCCTTCTTCATTGCTTTGCTACATTGCCTACCTGCTTTTAAGTCCCCTGAAATAGTGACACCTAGATCCTTCTCTTCCTCAGTAGTTTCCATTATAGTGCCATTTATACTATATTTTGTCTTTGGATTTCTGAGACCCAAGTGCATGATTTTGCATTTTTTGGCATTAAACTGTAGTTGCCATTCTCTAGACCATTCCTCTAATCTGCCTAGATCCTCAATCATTTGTTTTACCCCTCCTGGTGTGTCTACCCTGTTGCATACCTTTGTGTCATCTGCAAAAAGGCACATTTTACCCTCAATTCCATTTGCAATATCACCAATAAAGATATTAAAAAGCACAGGTCCCTGGGGTACTCATTGAATAGGTGAGTGTCGATATTTTCCCTCATTGAATACCACCCGAAATATGCACCTGAATAAGCATACTGTACAAAGCATACAGTAAATAATTGTCAGAATCAGATGTTCAGCATCAGTATTGGTTTGAAATATTGCTCTGCCTGCCGTTGATGCATAGTTTGAATAACACATTTATTACATAGGTTCAGTGTTATTCTAACACACTGTTCAATCATAGTTTTAATCTTAGAAAAATGAACCCAAGTTTTTTTAATCAAATTATTAACATGGGTGGTGCTTCCAATGAGCGAACCTAATGTATAATCCAAAATGTGGATTTAGATATATTTCATTTAATTTATAAGACATGGGACAACAAGAATATACAAAACACAATAAAGCAATACATTACCCCAAAAAAAAAACACAATAAAAAAACACTGGTACACCCAAGGGGGAATGGAAAGGACATTTTAATTTGTTTTAATAATATATATTTGCTATTTATGTTTTATTCACTTTAGTCAGTTTTAACATGAAGTTTCTTTTTAAAAATATTTCTCATTTTTGTATGAAAGAAATCTGGATTATAAAACATATGGTGCTTCTAACGCAAACGAAACTGATTCATATGAAACTTTTCATATCCTGACCCGTTCTTTCCACAGCACCTGGACTCCTTCAGTCGCTGATTCCTGGTTTCTTTCTGACCTCAGAGCAATTTATCAAACTTTTTTTTTATGTGTTTATGACTTTGTGCAGGAAACAGAAAGTGGCATCTGCAGTCAGTCTCATGATGAATGTTACACACTAACTGTAACAATTCTCATTATTAATACTTATCCCTTGTTACTGTAATTAGAAACATAAATTAATTCTAGGAAACAGATTGTTGCCATTACACGATTGAGCATGTATCTTGCTTCTTAGCAATTCTAATAATTTATACTTAGAATTGCTTAGAAGTAAATAATAATAATTAGTTACATTTATTTCTTCTGATGAGTATAATCTTAAACTGTATGGGGATTTTAAGCACATATCGCCGGCAATATGGTTGCTGTTTTCCATGTGCTGTGGGAGATAAATCGCCGGGAGCGCGCTCCCACGGGCAGCCCTTAATGGTCGCAGGAGCATGCTCCTCCAATTATGGCTAAAAATCGCTGGTCGCTGGTGCACAATGCACTGTACACCAGCGGCCAGGGATTTCTAGACAAAATGAGGTAGAGGAAGAATGATACAGAATAGCTTGCAATTTACAGCCAAAATCGCTGGTCGCTGATGAATACAGTACTAATATATTGCTGAGCAATATATTGCTGAGAGATATTGCAATACACTGAGCAATACATTGCTCAGTATATATATATATATATATATATATATATACACATATATATATATATATATATATATATATATATATTGCTGAGCGATTTTAAGCAATAATCGCTCAGCGACCAAATTGCACCGTGTGTACACAGCTTTACTCAGTCCCATGCTTGCTGAAATGCATTGGCAGGAATGCTGAGGCCAGTTCTGTTCTTTTTGTACATAACTGATTTTTTTTTAAAATAATAATAATAATAATTTAATAATTTGCTATTTTCTTACCACATGGGGCATATTCATTATTAGCCGCTTGGTTAATGTGTGAGGATAGCCTTGGCCAGAGCTATTCAATTTATAGCTCTTTGGGCAGTATTCAATGACGGAGTTCTCCGTGCATGGAGAGCGTTTTATTTTGCTCTCCATGCACTCTCCGTGTTCCGGAGGGCTCGCTGCCACTCCTGCTCCCACTATTCAACGTTTTTAAGACTCGCCGCCACTCGCGGCGAGTCTTAACCCCTGCAGCGGACGAGCGTCCGCGGCAGGGAGCTGACAGGGAGCCGTGGGACGTGGCATCCAGGGAGATTAAAGTCTCCCTGGATGCCACAGAACATATGTGAGGGTAGGGGGCCCCCCTGGGACCCAGGCAGCACAGGCTGCCCCCCCCTATAGCCAGCGGGGGACCCAGTATTCACTGCACCCGAACGTGCATACGGGTGCAGTGAATATATGAATATCTAATGAGCGGCTCGAGCGCTCCGGCCCCCTGCTGGCTGCACTGTGTAAAAAAAAAGAAAAAAAAAATTAAAAAAAATATTTTTTTTTAAATTAAATATATATTCATGTGCTATAAGCACATGAATAAAAATCACATGCCCCTTCACAGAAATAAATTCCTGATTTTTTGACACCAAAATTAAATACAAAACCCTTTTAGATTAAAAGTTCACATTCCAGCTCTCCATCAAAAGATGGAGAATTTCTACACGGAGAGAGACGGCGAAAATCACTTAGAAAGACGGAGAACATTTCACATTGAATAGGGTTGCTCGCTTTTGGAGAGCAAAATGCCCCGTCCAAGGCGAAAAAAGCACAAATTCTCCACAAAACACGGAGAACTTTTCTCATTGAATACTGCCCTTTGAATTGAATAGAGCCCATTGAATTTTGGTTTAATGTCATACAGTATGTGTAGTGGGATATAGAACAATGGAGGGCTCCATGGTGAGGCTACAGTAAAATGGAACTGTACAGAGGAACAGTGGCAAAGATATGAACCCAGAATTCATTTCCCATGCACATTGTAGACACCCTAGCAGCTAATTCTGGTGACAGGAGTTAAGGCTGTTTACAGAGCCGATGGGGAGAACAACACAAGCCATGGTGCCCAACATGTCAGCGGGACTGTGACAGTGTAAGTGTTATTTTGTGGGGACCAGAAGCATTTAAGCAGATTGCTAGTATGTAGACATACTGTTCCTGAGGGTCTGAAGCCTCTGCTGATGTATGTGCCATGCAGTGTTGTCAGGCTAAAGTTAGAAGAGCACTGAATCACCCACTATCAATATACAGATATGCATATTTACTTGTTTGTATACCATGTACTTGTCCTACATTGTTTTGCAAAGTAAGGTACTGTTTTTATTGTTTTATTATGTACTTTGTTAGGCGCTGCAGAACCCTTGTAAAGCCAATCAAATTAATAAATATATATTATTATTAATAATAATAATTAATAATAATAATAATAATAATAATATAGTACATCCATATAGCACATTTATTAAATTAATGAAACATACAGCAGATACAGCATTTCTCAAGCGCCTCTCTCATGCAGCCATTAATAATCCTTATGTGTGGAATTGACAGGAGCTAAGTTGTGGAAGAACTTCTTTAAGAAGTTTTTGTTGAGCTCTTCATTAAAGCTTCTTTTTACCACCATATTAAAAATAGAAAATGGATAACAGGAGACAATACAAATCCATTTCATGAATCCATTTAAATGAAAAAGGGAGACAGGCATCACATCCATAACCAAGTATTATAAAACATGTACACAGTCATATTGACCCTCAATGTGAACTGTGTTATGTTCTGCTGCCATTGCATGAAACAAAGGGTTGATGTATGAAGCAGTGAAAAGAATGAGGAAGGGGACAAGTGAAGTAGTTGTCCATAGCAACCAATTAGTGCTGTGGAAGCATTTAGCAAGTGCAATCTATAAAATGACAGGTTGAAGATGATGGTACTATGGGCAACTACTCTACTAGTCCACATCTCCACGCCTTTCACTGCTTCCTGCATCACCTCCAGTCCTCCAGGCACACTAAGGGGTACATGTACTAAGATGGAAGTTCTATTGAATTTGAGATGGTGCCCATAGTGTTCAATAAGATTCTATATATTATCTTATAGAAGGTGCAAAATAAATAAGAAGTAAATCTGAGTAAATTTACCCCTAACAGTCCAGATATTAGTGCAATTTATGCTTGAGCACAGGTGACTTAATTATTAATTCAGTATTTGATTTAATCATCCGTGCTGAAGCCTGGATAGATGTACAATACAGTATGTATTAATTCATATCTCCCAACTGTCCTGATTTTCGTGGGACAGTCACACTCCCAGTTTTTGGGCCTGTCCCTAATTCCTCCCAGGTCCGGTGAGATGGAGAGAGAGGGTGGGGGGATAGAGAGAGAGGGGGAGAGAGAGAGAAAGAGAGAGAGGGGGAAGGTGGGAAAGTAGAAGAGGGAGCATTACTTTATTACAGCAGCCTGAGCAGTGAACACAGCAGTCAGCCAGAGGTCTCTGATGTGGGCGGACAGTTCCCAGCATTAAGTGCCCCACCCCTAAATGGCCGTGAATCATGGCATGGACAGGAGCCCGCAAAGGCTGGGGAAAAAGGTGCGGTAGCTAATGATGTGCAGGAGCACACATCGTTAGTGACGTTTAGTAAACAACACACTAGAGGATTTGCACTATATATTGTAAACAATATTAATATCATTCATATCGTAAATGATATATTGCCCAGTGCATACCCTCCAACATGACCCATTCCATTAGGTACAAAATGCTCTGTTCCTGGACTTCCCTGCCAGTGGCAGTTACAGATATGAGCCTCCAGCACAGTCCAATATTCAAAAAGGGGAGTCACACCTACTGCCACCCCAGACATCACTGACAGTTGATGTGACCCCCCTCTTTGAATATTGGACTGTGCTGGATTCCAACCTCTGTAACTGCCACTGGCAGGGAAGTCCAGGAACAGAGCATTTTGTACCTAATGGAATGGGTCATGTTGGAGGGTATGCCAGTGTATCCAGCATTAGATTTCCTACTTTTGAAACACAAATAGCAAATATGGCAACGATGGAACCGATTTGTATTATTCTGTATTGACATTTTCAGAAAAATTTATGGTGAGAAGCCTACTGTATATCAAAAAAGGGACATAATGAGTTCTGTTCTGGAAGGTCATCAATCAAAATATTGACCCTAGAGCAGTGGTTCCCAAACTGTGCACCTAGGCTTCCTGGGGTGCCTCGGAGCACTTGCAGGGGTGCCTCAGGTTGGTGGCCCAGAACCAATTCAAATTATTTATGGCCAATGAAACAGGCAAAATCAGTGCTTGGGGCTTCCAATTATAAAATATGTGGGGAAACAGAAGTGAATCGTGTTCCTCACCATATAACTGGACCTAATTATGGCATTTAAGCACAACTTATTTAATTTAATTTTTTTTTTTATTCTTGGTAGCAAACTTTGGCCTAGGCTTGCCCTGAAAAATATTCTGATACTCTAGGGTGCCGTGATTCAAAAAAGTTTGGGAACCTCTGCCCTAGAGTATTGACAGGTACTAAGTTCTGACAGGTGTCATTATGGACATGAGGTCAAAAAGAAAAATATTGACACATTGGTTAATATATTTACTGTTGACATTTAACATGTCGACACCAGAATGTTTGTGCTATATTTCCACTTTACCTAAGCTCCCCACACAGGCGCAAAGCTGGAGCCATTTAAAACAAAATCAATGCACCACAAATGACTACTACTGTGGACATTTTTCTGAAGACCAGTTTGACTAAAGTGGTAGGCATTTGCCTCAGGGAAATGTTGCCTCTTATTGGGACTGAGCAGTATCGCTTTAACTAGCTGGTTATTAAATCTGTAGAGTACAGCAAGAAGAGAGTCTGATTTAATTTGTCCTGACACACTGTAGCTTCTGTAATCTGTCAGTTGCCAACGTAGGCAGTAAGTGTAGTGTGCAACCACAAGAGTGGGTATGGCAGGCTATCATAATGGCCAGGTAAGGGAGCTCCTCTTGTCAGTATACTTCAGTATACATGTGTTCTGCTACATTGTTGCTGCTATACGCAGCTTACATAGTGGTATCACAATGAAACGCAGTGCTTGTTTACATCACAGCTGGCATAGTTGCCTACCCTCCTGCATTCTACAGGAGACTCCCTGAAATAACACAAATCTCCCTCTCTCCCTCATTAGTTTAGCAATCTCCCTCATTTCACCTAGCCACATTATACTGTTACATTTTTGGAGGAAAAAGGAATGAGAGACAGATACATTTACATTGAATCATCAGCACAATTTCCCAGCACTTTACAAAGTATAGGATCTCTTACTAACTGCTTTGGGTCTCATCTACATTTGGATATAAGTCATTTTAAAATATTCCTTTCAGAGGTAGCAGTACACACCCACACTTCTAGGTGCCACGTTCACAATCTCTCCATATATGGAAATAGACACGCCCTTTTGGTGGGATATGACACGCCCCCTCAATGGGGCGCTGTGCAAAATTCTACTAGCAACTATAATCTCCCAGAAATTAGTTTTCAAAAGTAGGCAAGTATGCAGCTGGGTCTCATTAGAATGAATGAGGTTCCCATTCACTTCAGTGCAAAGTGTAGCAGACACATGTGTACCATCTCGTCTGCTACTAATTTGGGTTAAGGGTTGAGGGAGGAACATAGCAAACAGTGACTGAAGGGCAGGGCAGGCGACAGGGGGGGTCAAGGGGGACTCCTGTACCAGGCCCCAAGCTTGTGAGGTGCCCCAAAGTTCTGATGGGCTGTAAGCATAGCTGCGGCAGTGCAGTGCCTAGAGATGGTTTATAAAGGCGCCCACCTGGATTCCTGTAAGGGTACTTACCCAGACACCCCTCCAGTATTAGTGAATATTAATTGTGTCTTTTGTAATAATAAAAAAACACATTCAATAAGCGGTATACAAAAACTGTTCTTCTCAAGGGGGCGTTGTTAGGGGGCCCCAGAGATATCAGTGTACCGGGCCCCAAGATTTCTGTTACCAGCCCTGCTGAAGGGTGTGGGTGGGGGGTAGCATTTTTCATACCCTGACTTACAATACTGGTGGTGCGGCAGGGATGAATTTAAGGATGAGTGCAACGATAGGCACAACAGTAACGCCCCCCCTGCTTAATTTTATTATGTTCATTGATTGGTTACAAACCCTCATTTGATAATGGCCAGTTTCAAAGAATAATAAAAAGCCACTAACTATGACTTTTTTATTTTTAATTGTGAGTTAATTGTGAATACCCCTTTCACATCGCACAAATAACCTGGGTCTGACCCGGGTTGTTGTGGGGTTGACCCGGGTCACTGTGTGGTGTGAAAGGGCCTTTTGAAAAACCCGGCAATCCTAAAAAAAGGGTCAATCCTGGTTTGGACCAGGGTTGTTGTGTAGTGTGAACGGCTAACCCTGGTCAAGCAGCACAAGTTTCGTTCACACTATAGGGAGGAGGCAGCATCAGCTCCAAGGGCTGCTCCCCCCCCCCCCCAATGATGTTCCGCCGAACCGCCCAGCCCCCTCCCCCCACCGATGATGTGAGCACCCTGGTTCATTGCCTGGTCGCTGTGAGGATCAAGTATGCAAATGCCGGGTCGCTGGGGTGAAATTGGTATCAGTTCTTGTCCCATCCATGTACACTCCATTAAAGATGGTATCTGGTACAGTAAACTGGAAATTTGATGCAATTTCTGGTACTTTTTTCTGATAGTACCAAACATACATCCAAAGGACGCCTTGCAAAAAGTGTCACCCCTAGGCATTTTTGAGTACTATAATCTAGGTTAGTAAACTTTAGGGCTGTTTATAAATTTGTTTTCTGATATTCATTTATTATCCCATTGACCTAAAATTATTTTATTAGTATAATCCCATTTAATGCTTTACTCCTAACAAAAATAATATTATTCAATGCTTTAATACTAACAAAAGTATATTGCTTTAAAAGTTGAAAGATAGTAAAGCAAATGTGTGCTAAATGTACATTAATCATTCTGTATGACCAAAAAAAACCATGTACAGTATGTTTTAATAACTACTTTAGAGAAAAAAAAAACAGTTATCTGAACTAATGAAAATCAATTTAACCTCAGAAAGGATGGGAAAAAAACAATACAACAGTGTCCCCTGCTGGCACTATCACTTTACATAGTAATTACTACTTACAGTATACTTTATATGAATTACACAGTGCATGTGAAATATATATATATATATATATATATATATATATATATATATAGCAATCCTGGGGATGGCACTCCAGTTAGAAGATGCAGGTAAGTATCTGAAATGTCCGGTGCCTTCCTAAACAAGGGCGAGCAGGGTCCCCTCTGAATGTATAGTCTGCGCGGCGGCACTCGGAAAAAAATACAAGACAGCAGGCAATTGGGGTGCCGACGTTTCAAAGCCCGCCAGCTTTTTATCAAGGTGCTGGTTCACCAGCACTGACGAAGCCACAGGCGAAACGCGTTTGGGCGTGTCTTACCAGACGCAAACTGACACACCAATTCTGAAGTCCTGCTGCGTGGAAGCTAAGGGGTACACGCTGATCTTCTACCGTGAAGTGCCGTGAGCGCTAAGGTGACAGAGCGGACCCTGCAAGGAGGCAGCATCAGGGACAGACGTTGACCGGGTGACCGGGTTTTATTATCTAACACACCATGTGGTATTTGTAGCCCACACTGAGGAATTCAATGGTACGAGTAGTGTATTGTTGGTTCAGTTTTATGTGCATAGAATAAACTTCTTTTTATCAAAATAATATTGCACTATATAGCGCTTCCTTCCATCCCCTTTTCTACAGATAAAAATTGGTTCTGCTTGGATCCCAGGACCCTATCCAGGTTGGAAGCAGCGGTCAAAAGTAATACACTTATTGTGCAAAAGGATTCCAATTTATAATGATCCGTCCATATTATCAAGTCCACATGTAGTGCAGCTGTACTCTGTTGTGGGTATCACCAAAACCCACGAGTGGAGAACATGTAGAAAAAAAAACAGAAAAGCGCACCAATGAGCAAATATGAAAGTAACACATACAGTACATGTAAGTTAAGAACAACGAATGTGCAGTATTAACCCAGGCGGCAGCAGTCCGTCATCCTGACGAAGTCACAAGCTGACGAAATGCGTTGGAGCGTTCCTTGGTTGATGCTGACGCTGCCTTTCCTGACGCTGATGACATCATCTGATCCTCCTGGTCCCGGCCGCGAAGTCCAGCTACCCGCTTGGTGCTCGTTTCACAGTGTTGATGATGGACTGCTGCCGCCTGGGTTAATATACGCAGTTTCTACTGCACACTCGTTATTCTTAACTTGCATGTATGTGAGCTTTGTTATTATAGTAAAGTGTTACTTTCATATTTGCTCATTGGTGCGCTTTTCTGGTATATATATATATATATATATATATATATATATACTGCAGGTTGGTGGTGCGGCACTCACGGCGTAAAGAAGAAATACTGTACACAGGATCTTTGGTGCAACGTTTCAATGTCCTTTATTTGGACATTTTCGTCAGGCTTAATCAAGTGAGGATCTCATACAAACATTTATACACCTCCGTGCGTGCTAGACCAGCGTGCGTCATGGACGCTGGAAGATGACGTCAACCCGTTAAGGCTGCGTGCCACCATCACCATGGTTACAATCAACAATACAAAGTTACATACACACAACAATACATTGATACAAGTTGTCCACCTTCAATCATTATCTGCACTGAATAGACACAAGTCTATATAACAATAAGTATAACTAATACATTTAATTAATTAATCATCTGTGGAATCCAGTCGGTATACACACATCACTGACATAAATATTGCGGGCATATATCTATCCAACCCTGCAATGATCAACATGAAACCTGTGGACATAAGCAAAAATAATTGCACAATCAGACAGGACATGTCACAATGGCTGAAATGCAAAACACAGTATTGTAACCCATAACAGAACAAGGAAAGGAGATCAATTTTTAGACAAGCAAGAGATTCCCAAGTGCTCATTCAAACCCCGTGGTGATATTGTATCCAACCTGTGGATCCAACGGGTTTCGCATTTTAAAAGCAACAGACCTCTATTACCACCCCGCAGGCTTGGGGGGATATGGTCGATCATTCGATATTTTAATGAGGGCAATGAATGTTTCATAGCTAAAAAATGCTTTGGTACAGGCAGGTCACATTTACCACCGGACAAAGCTGCCCGAATGGTGGATCTATGCGTAGTGATCCTTTCCTTAAAAGTCCTTTCGGTCTTACCGATGTACGATAAGCCGCAAGGACAAATAAGTTGATAGACCACAAAACGAGATTCACAGCTGAGGGTGTGTCTTATAGTGAATTTGGTGCCCCGGTGAGGGTGGTAAAACACCGGGCCTGGGATCATACAACTACACACTGTACATGTGCATCTAATGCAACCCCGAGGGGGAGTTTTTTCACGTTGTTCAAATGATGATATATCGGTTTTCACCAACATGTCACGCAGGTTAGGGGCTCTTTGATAACAGGCCATCAGTCGTGAATCGATAATATTGATATCACGATCTGTTGATACGATGGGCCATAGTTTCTTAGAAACTTTATTAATAATAGGGCTGGCACTGGAGTATTTAGTGACCCATGGAATCACTTCTTGTGTTGTAGATTCGATGCTAGACTTCGGTTTTAACAATTCCTCTCGTGTAAGCAATGCTGCACGCTCCTTAGCTCGCTTAAGATCATGAGGCTTATATCCTCTTTCAAGAAATTTCGGTACTTATGAGTTATCTGGGCGCCCGATTTTTTGATTGTATGCCTTAAGTAAAGGCATACAATCAGATGCGATGCGATATCGCATCGCATCGCATGCGACCATCGGATGCGATGACCCGATTTTTCCATAGGAATCAATGTTAAAATGGACTGAGTCCATTTTAACATGGAATTCAATGGGAAAAAAGGGGTCCTTTTCATACCCCTACTATCCAAGTGGGCATGGAGTTGGATATAAACCTGTGGCGAGCGTAGCGAGCCACCGAGCCCAAAGTGTGGCGAGCGAAGCGAGCCCCGCAAGTGGACGGTATTCTGTGTCCCCTCGCGGGGCTCGCTACGCTCGCCACGCTTCGGGCTCGGTGGCTCGCTACGCTCGCCACAGGTTTATATCCAACTACATGCCCACTTGGATAGTAGGGGTATGAAAAGGACCCCTTTTTCCCATTGAATTCCATGTTAAAATGGACTCAGTCCATTTTAACATTGATTCCTATGGAAAAATCGGGTCATCGCATCGCATCGCATCCGATGGTCGCATGCGATGCGATGTGCCCGATCCGACCCGATTTAGAAATCGGGCGCCCAGATAACTCACAAGTACCGAAATTTCTTAATAAGCAGCTCAATCTGCAATTCGGTCTCAGCTGGATCAGAAATGATACGTTTTAAACGGATCATTTGGGAGTAAGGCAATCCTCTAACATGTATGCTGTTTTGACAAAAGCCTGAATAAAGGCTGAAACGTTAACCTACAATAGGCAAGCGTCAGTCTTCATCATTTCAGACCCCAGTGCCGCGGTCCTCGCTGTGTTTATATATATATATATATATTGAATTCCCTTAACTACAATTACATTCGCCACTATGTATTTATTTATATTTTGTCTAATTTACAGTGTGTTTTACTTCCTTTTACATCTACATTCTAAAGTACCACTCCTATCAATTATCTAGAACACAAAAGTTGGTAACCGACTATATGCTGTAATAAATGATCGTGTACCCTTAAATCCACACAATTCATTGATAAATTGGGTGGTCATTTTGCCCTATTACATGTACTGGGTATTCAATGAGATGATTATGATTATGTTGGTATATGCAGCTTTAACAACTCTAATGAAATGTCAATATAATGTTTATATACTGGAGATGTAGTAGTGTTTTTTGTGGTCCACCAGTCATCTGATCTACTGGTGATGAGTATGAGATTCCTGTTCCCTAAAGTCTTTCATCCACTAGTGCGATTTGGGCCCTATTCACCTGATTCGTGTCATCTGGCCCGTGGAATCAGATGAAAAAGTCCCAAATATCATATGTTCAAACTCTGATTACGATCCGATGTGCAATCCAATGCACATTGGATTGGAGCTGTAGATTGTCACTGCTGCACCATAGATCCATCAACCTTCCCAGGTGGCTCAAGGGGGATCGGCTGCGACTTCTCCCCTTTGAGAAGTCGCAGTAGTGGATGGGGGGCTTAATCTAACATGATTACTAATCCTAACCCTCTTCCCGCAGCCTCACCCTAATCCAGGGCTGGGCAACACCGGCCCTCCAGATGTTGATGAACTACACATCCCAGCATGCCTTGAAATCAGTTTCAGCATGGCCACATAGCAAAACTAATGCAAAGCATCCTGGGATGTGTAGTTCATTAACATCTGGAGGGCCGGTGTTGCCCAGCCCTGCCCAGTGGCGTAACTACATTTTGGGCGCCCCCCGCCGTTAAAGGGAGGGCGCCCAGCCACTCACCCGCCCCTCCGCCCCCCCCCCCCCCCCCCGCCTGCCGCTCCCCCAGGTAGCCGTCAATGCAGGTGGGGGGGGACGCTGCGAGGCGGCTGAGGGGACGGACGCTGCGGGGGACACAGAGGCTGCAATTATTTACAGCTGAGCCGGGCAGGGGGAGCCGGGAGCTGTCACTGTCAGTACGTAAGGAGAAAAAAAAAAGCCCATACAATGAATCGGCAGCCTGTGATTGGCTGAGCGCTCTCTCAGCCAGTCAGCAATTGGCTGAGAGAGCGCTCAGCAGCCAATCACAGGCTGCCCATTCATTGTATGGGCTTTTTTTTTCTTCTTCAGTACAGACAGCTCCCGGCTCCCCCTGCCCGGCTCAGCTGTAAGTAATTGCCGCAGCTGTGTCCCCCGCAGCGTCCGTCCCCCCAGCCGCCTCGCAGCGTCCCCCCCACCTGCACAGGTAAAGACTGGGGATGGTGCGGCGGGCGGCGGGGTGTAACGTAACTATAGCACTGCAGCCCCCGGCGCCCGCACATGCATAGCGCCCCCCCCCACGCGGTCGCGGGGGCTGCGGTGCTATAGTTATGCCCCTGGCCCTGCCCTAATCCATACCTCCCAAAATAGGTGTGCACAGCACATTTTATTAGGAGGTATGTCTAGCACCACCTATTGGGCATGTTTAACACTGCCCAATAAGTTGTGTCTAACCATCATCTATTGGCACTCGCTACAATTTAAAATGTCTCTCTGCCACACCATAATCTCCTAATCTTCTAATAACTAACAGTACATGCAAATAAAGTTAAAAACATATATGGATGACGCAGCTATCTAGTGATATGGATGACGCAGGTATGTAGTGATATGGATGACGCATGTATGTAGTCATATGGCTGAGGCAGGTATGTAGTAATATGGGTGACGCAGGTATGTAGTGATATGGGTGATGCAGGTATGTAGTGATATGGATGATGCAGTTATATAGTGATATGGATGAAGCAGGTATGGAGTGATATGGATGATGCAGGTGATGTAGTGATATGGATTACGCAGGTATGTGGTGATATGGATGACGCAGGTATGTAGTGATATGGGTGATGCAGGTATGTAGTGATATGGATGATGCAGGTATATAGTTATATGGATGAAGCAGGTATGGAGTGATATGGATGATGCAGGTGATGTAGTGATATGGATTACGCAGGTATGTGGTGATATCATATCTCCAGAAGGATATAAATACATTAGAGACTGTACAAAGAAGAGCAACTAAAATGGTGCATGGCCTACATCACAAAACGTACCAGGAAAGACTAAAAGATCTTAATATGTATACTTTAGAGCAGAGAAGGGAAAGGGGGGACATGATAGAAACTTTCAAATATATCAAGGGCTTTAACAAGGTACAGGTGGGAGACATTCTTCACAGGAAGAGGAGCAGCAGAACACGAGGACATGCACTGAAACTAGAGGGAGGAAGATTCAGGGGAAATGCGAGGAAGAATTTTTTCACAGAAAGAGTAGTAGATAAGTGGAATAGCCTCCCAACAGAGGTGGTAGACGCAAATACAGTAGTACAATTTAAACATGCTTGGGATAAGCATATTGATATCCTTACAAAAAATCAGGATCAAATATGGTTTGAGGTAACATGTTTAAAAAAAGGGGCAGACTAGATGGGCCAAGTGGTTCTTATCTGCCGTCAAATTCTATGTTTAAGTAGTGATATGGATGACGCAGTTATGTAGTGATATGGGTGACGCAGGTATGTAGTGATATGGATGACGCAGGTATATAGTGATATGGATGACGCGGGTATGTAGTGATATGGATGACGCGGGTATGTAGTGATATGGAAGACGCAGGTATGAAGTGATATGGATGACGCAGGTATGTGGTGATATGGGTGACGCAGGTATGTAGTAATATGGATAACGCAGGTGTGTAGTGATATGGATGATGCAGGTATATAGTGATATGGATGACGCGGGTATGTAGTGATATGGATGACGCGGGTATGTAGTGATATGGATGATGCGGGTATGTAGTGATATGGATGACGCGGGTATGTAGTGATATGGATGATGCAGGTGATGTAGTGATATGGGTGACGCAGGTGTGTAGTGATATGGATGACGCAGGTGTGTAGTGATATGGATGACGCAGGTATGTAGTGATATAGATGACGCAGGTATGTAGTGATATGGATGACGCAGGTGATGTAGTGATATGGGTGACGCAGGTGTGTAGTGATATGCATGACACAGGTGTGTAGTGATATGGATGACGCAGGTATGTGGTGATATGCATGACGCAGGTATATAGTGATATGGATGACGCGGGTATGTAGTGATATGGATGACGCAGGTGATGTAGTGATATGGATGACACGGTATGTAGTGATATGCATGACGCAGGTATGTGGTGATATGCATGACGCAGGTATATAGTGATATGGATGACGCGGGTATGTAGTGATATGGATGACGCAGGTATGTAGTGATATGCGAGTGACCTGCGGCGAATTCGGCAGCGTGTTACATCATCAGGCCGGCGAGTGAGTTGTCCATTCCCTCACACAACATCCAGAGGGCATCAGGAGACGGGGGACGGACGTCTGCTCCCGACGGTGGCTCTCGACACAACTGAGCCCTGCCGGTTGTAGCGGTACACGGAGGAATTCCATCATCCTAACATCTGATCCCGACAGTCTGCTCCCGACGGTGGCACTCATCACAACTGAGCGCCGCCGGTTGTTAGCGGACAACAGAGGCAATCCCCCCGTCAATTACATCTCCTGTCTGAGACCTCACAGAGCCTAGCGGGACTGGTAACTATATCGTATGAAACTTGTTACATTGTATCAAAAGGCCATTAAGAGCTGTGGTGCATAAGTCTAATTTATAGACAAACACACAGAGCTGTTCTCATCAAATTATGGGACTTTGCAAACTGTTATACTATATTTCCCACCATTAATGCTGGATATTGCATTTTATTATTGTTTTTAATAATTTATTCATGTTCTGTATGTTTTTTTGCATTATTAATTGCTTCTTATTATATTCTTTTTATATATAATAAATTGTTAGATCAACACAGTGTGCTCTCTCTATTTTCTTTTCATATCACTACTTACCTGCGTCATCCATATCACTACATCACCTGCAACATCCATATCCCTACATCACCTGCGTCATTCATATCACTACATACCGCAGGTATGTAGTGATATGGATAACGCAGGTATGTAGTGATATGGATGACGCAGGTATGTAGTGATATGGGTGACGCAGTTATGTAGTGATATGGATGACGCAGGTATGTAGTGATATGGATGACGCAGGTATGTAGTGATATGGGTGACGCAGTTATGTAGTGATATGGATGACGCAGGTAAGTAGTGATATGGATGACGCAGGTATATAGTGATATGGGTGATGCAGGTATGTAGTGATATGGAGGAGGCAGGTGATATAGTGATATGGGTGACGCAGGTATATAGTGATATGGGTGACGCAGTTATGTAGTGATATGGATGACGCAGGTATGTAGTGATATGGATGACGCAGGTATGTAGTGATATGGGTGACGCAGTTATGTAGTGATATGGATGACGCAGGTAAGTAGTGATATGGATGACGCAGGTATATAGTGATATGGGTGATGCAGGTATGTAGTGATATGGAGGAGGCAGGTGATATAGTGATATGGGTGACGCAGGTGATGTAGTTATGTGGATGAAGCAGGTGATATAGTGATAAGGATGATGCAGGTATGTGGTGATATGGGTGACACAGGTATGTAGTTATATGGGTGACGCATGTATGTAGTGATATGGATGACGCAGGTATGTAGTGATATGGATGATGCATGTATGTAGTGATATGGGTGATGCAGGTATGTAGTGATATGGGTGACGCAGGTATGTAGTGATATGGATGATGCAGCTATATAGTGATATGGGTGACGCAGGTATGTAGTGATATGGGTGACGCAAGTATATAGTGATACGAATGACGCAGGTGATGTAGGGATATGGATGACGCAGGTGATGTAGGGATATGGATGACGCAGGTATGTAGTGATATGGATGACACAGGTGATGTAGTGATATGGATGATGCAGGTATGTGGTCATATGGATGACGCAGGTATATAGTGATATGGATGACGCAGGTATATACTGATATGGATGACGCAGGTATGTAGTGATATGGATGAGGCAGGTATGCAGTGATAGGACAATAGTCTAATGCAAGTAATACTGCAAAACGTACATGATTGATGGGCACTTCATGTAATGGAGTACAGTTCTAAAAAGCAAAATTCTTTGGTAAAAGGTATTGCTGATATTGCTAGTGGCAGGGAGGTGTTCATCATACCCTCCAACATGGCCCATTCCATTAGGTACAAAATGCTCTGTTTCTGGATTTGCCTGCCAGTGGCAGTTGCAGAGTTGGGGCTGCAGCACAGTCCAGTATTCAAAAAGAGGAGCCACACATAATGCCACTCCAAAAATCACTGTCCTGGACTCACTGGCAGTTGATGTAACCCCCCTCTTTGAATTTTGGACTGTGCTGGAGTCCAACCTCTGTAACTGCCACTGGCAGGGAAGTCCAGGAACAGAGCATTTTTGTACCTAATGAAATGGGTTGTGTTGGAGGGTATGTGTTCATTAGGGTTTGCACAGCATAATGGGGTACCTGTGCGCACACCTAACCCTCCCAACACATTGAGTGTGTCAATTAGAGAAATAGAATCGATAAAAGGAGTGTGGTTTTAAAATAACGACGTTCTCTCGAGACACACCTCTTATTTTCATCAAGGGGGGGAGGCATGGCTACTGGGATATCCCAGTCCCTCTGTCTTCTGTGAATATACGATATGTGCATGCAAACATTTGGTACAGTTAATAGATATACCTGACCTCTCTCTAGTGCCTTACCCTCGGCTTAACCATAACATTGGTATTGCCAACATTTCACATGTGACATTGTGAATTTGTCCACATGTTTGATAATGACGTATAAACAATGGCGACATTGTAACTGTCAACATTGTGTCTACAATATGATTGGATGGATAACGCTCAGAATTTATGAATGTTCTCATCTAGGTAAATACGTTTCATGGATGGTTTGTAATTATACTTTGTAACAATGTAAATTATTTATGTTTCTAGGGAAAAAATGGCTGAATGATTGAAAATCAATTTAACCTTAATTAAAACAGAAAGGAAAAAAAATGAAACCCAGCACAACAGTGCACCCTGCTGGTTCCATCACTTTATGTATTTAGTATTTACTGTGCATATGATTTACACAGAAAGCTACATTTTGTATTCTGTTTTTTTTAATTCCCTTAACTACAATCATTTTACACTTTATACTATGTATTTTATTTCTATTTTTGATTTAAGTATTGCGGATTTTACTACCTTTTATAGTTGCACACTGAAGAACCCCTCTTAAAAGCCACAATTTGAGTAAACACGAGATGTACGCAGATCACCCGGTTTTGGATTTATTTTCTCGTCAAGTTTGGGTTTTGCCAAAAGAACCCTCATCTGTTTTGGATTTGTATGTTATTTTTAAATGTATAAAAACACCTAAAATAAAATAATTTCTGCCTTTTTTTGTTCCTAAAATATTATTAACACCAATAACATTAATTTCCAGTCATTTCCAGTTAATTATGATCACCTTAGATCTCAAAATAGCTGGCTCGTTATTAAGCAACAGAACAGTGGCAACAACTTACAGCAGTTTACAGCACTGGCACATCTATAAAACATTGCCACACAACAGTTTACAGCACATCTATAAAACATTGCCACACAACAGTAGCAGAAAAGAAAAGCAGAAGCAAGATAGAATTGACCTTGGGCTCTCCCAACCACCCTAATGTTGGATATTAAAATGAACATGCAAAGTTTAGCAAACCAAGCTCTTCAGGCCTACCGAAACCAATTATTTGGAAGGACTACCTCTGGTCACTAATGAGGAGGTTGATGATTGTGATGTTGGTGGTGGAGATTGCATGAGCTGGTCCAAACTGCTGGTAGCCTAAAGTGGACAGCTTGTTATTCATTTTCAATGTATTATAGTTTTGGACAATACATTTCATAAACTCACTGCAAATGATGTAACAATGAGGGGGTGCCTTCACCCCCAAATGCTGACTTCCCACCACTTAAAACTTGTGAGGGTAGTGTGATTGGACGCTGTCCCTATTTTTGTAGCTATTTTAGCTTGCGCATGTGCGCTATGATCCATGCGCATGAACAGTTTGATGATAGAACAGACTGCAAATTCATACATCTCTGAACCAGGCTCAATGCCCATTCTTTGTCACGGTCCAGCATATCTGACTTGTCACCATGCTCTGTTATCTGCTCCTTCAGTGAGAGACTGTGCAGTTTCCCTGATTGCACACCTGTAATGCTCTAGTGTCTGGCAAACTAGCGCCACAGGTGCAGAATCCTGATTACTGCATGTTCTCTAGACCATTGTTTAACCATTCACATACCTGTGGTTATTCTAGCTCTTGTGTGCACTCTATGATACTAATATTGCTACATTCCATGTATTCCAACATCACCATGGGCCAGATGTACTAAGCTTGAATAGTGATAAAGTTGAGAGTAATACCACCAGCCAATCAGCTCCTACCTGTCATGATAAAGGCTGTATAAACAAGACACTATACAGAGGGTATACCACGCCCTAGAAATGCAGCACAGGTTTACACTCTGGCTACCACTCCAATCACATATATAATACAAAAATAGGGCACACTCATGCTCTGTTCCTGGTTTATGATGTGACTCTATCTTTCGTCAGACTGACCCTCTCTTCTGAGATGGATGAATCCACACCAGACCAGAGAAGGGGGAGAAACAGAATCAGTGAGAGGCACAGTCTTAAATAATGCTGTTGTACTGTGGTATATAGGGCGGGATGTATTAATATACATCGCCGCCCTTCGCCTGCCAGCCGCCGCGATGCTGCCGCATATGTACTGACATATGCAGCCAGCATTGGGTTGCGGTGACGGAGACACCCGCGATACCTTTGATGTGGTCTGCGGGGGTCTCCGTCACATCCCGGTGGCTGCCAGTGCCCCCCTGCGTCTCCTCCTCCCCCTCCAGCCGGATGTCCTCCCAGCTGTGACACCTGCTGGGGGAGGAGGAGATCAGGAGGACGGGAGGGGGGGGGGGGGTGCGGACGTTGGGCGGCGATACCCTGCCAAGCGAAAATGGGTTAGACGGGTAATGGTAAATAGGAAAATGCGGTAAAACCCCCATTTTACCGCATTTTCCTTTTAGTACATCCCGCCCATAACCTCTTTACTGACCTTCCTTTAACTCCCTATGTGCATATAAAGGTTTATTTTAACTTGGTTTCAGTTGTTTCTTTACATATAAGGAAATTGTCTCACCTTGAGGCAGTGGTAGCCAACTCCAGTCCTCGAGAGCTACAAACAGTTCACATTTTTCAGACAGCCTAGCTGCTGCAAAGGTACACTCATTACTCACTGACATATTTTAAAAGAGCCACAGATGGAGCTAATTACTTCACTTGTGATTCTGTGAGGAGATCTGGAAAACATTAACTGTTGGTACTATAGCTCTCGAAGATTGAAGATGGCTACTCCAGCCTTAAGGCAATGCCCTATATTCCCGTAGCAGTTTCTTTATCCAAATCCTTGGTAATGAGAAACTCCAGACAGATACATTTATTTCAATAAAAATGTGTAAAAACACTCCAGATAAAAAGGACAAAATGACAGTACAACAACATTATTTAAGACTGTGCCTCTTACTGATTGTCTTGTTCCCCTTTCTCTGGTCTGGTGTGGATCCATCCATCCCAGAAGTGAGGGTCAGTCAGGGCCGGTGCTAGCTAACACAGCGCCCCAGGCGGGGGGGGGAGCGCTCCGACGCTAACCCGCCCCCCACCCGCCGCTCACCTGCCACTCACCTGCCACTCACCTGCCGGGGGGGGGGGTTGCGTCCACCGCCGCTGCCGGGTCACTCAAGGGGGGGAGATTCTCCTGGGCGGCAATTGACAGCGGGGGCTCAGAAAGCGCTGCTCTGCTATAATGGTGAGACAGCGCAAGTTCAGTGTCCCCACACGCTGTGTGTCCGATAGCACCATCATAGCACAGCAGCGCTTCCTGATCCCCCGCTGTCAATCACCGCCTGCAGAGTGCCTGCACAAAGCCGCCGGGGATAGCCACCTTGGTCCAGCAGGGTGGGAAGGGGGGTACACTACACTCTGTGACCTGTTCTCCGTCCCAAGTGCCGCCCTGCACTGGCCGGCGCCCTAGGCAAATGCCTAGAGCTGCCTAGTGGTGGCGCCGGCCCTGGGGTCAGTCTGACGAAAGATAGAATTACATTGTCATCCAGGATCAGCGCATGATTGTTCACTATTTTTGTATTATTTATGTTATAGGCTGTGTTTGAAAATTATAGGTAGGAGCTGAGTGGTTGGCGGTTTCTTACTCTCCATTTTATCACTTCCCAAGCTTAATACAGCTGGGCCCAAGTCTCAGTTTAGCCTTCCAGTTACCCTGCAGCCATCCAGCACAATGCTCAAACTTGCAGCCAGTGCCTTGAGAAACATCCCTTATCTGCTCTGCTGCTGAGTGTGCTCACCCTGGTACCTTGAAGTTAACTTGTTGTTACCTCCACCTTGATTGCAGCATTCCTCTCTAGGGGCCAGATGTACTAAGCTTGAAAAGTGATAAAATGGAGAGTGAAAAACAACCAGCGAATCAGCTCCTACCTGTCATGCCACAGGCTGTGTTTGAAATGTGATAGGTAGGAGCTGATTGGCTGGTTGTTTTTCACTCTCCATTTTATCACTTTTCAAAGCTTAGTACATCTCGCCCTAAAATACTACAGCCTGCTGGGATCTTCCATGCTACAGCATGATGTCTCCAGCCCATTACAAGTCTGCATTGCAGTGTGCTGTCTCCACCACCACTGAAAGTCCGAATCCTCCGTCCCACCTTGTCCAGTGAGTCTGGTAAAATATCTGGTGCATACCTACCTCTGCTATTGTCGCAGTCTGCATTCTCCTGTGTTACAAGCCTGCCACTGCTAGTACCACAGCCTGCATTATCTTGTAGTACAAGCCTGCCTCTGCTATTCCCACAGCTAGCCTGTGTAGCTACACTGCTGCTTCATTGGTCCATTCTATCTGGTTATTCTCCGGTTCCAGTCTGCAGTTAACGCTGCCAGCATCGGTCCATTCTATCAGGTTTTTCCCTGGTTCCAGCTTGCAGCTAGTCCTCACAACTCCGGTCCATTCTACATGGTTGTTCTCTGGTACTAGACTGCAGCCCTGAACAGTACTCATGTCAAGTATTCAATGCTTCACCTCATTTCAAGTCTTCAAAGGCCTTACCTTGTTTCAAGTTTTCAAAGACCTCAACTTGTTTCAATACTTCAAAAGCCTCACCTTGTTTCAAGTCTTCAAAAGTATCACTTAATTTCAAGTCTTCCTACTAAGCCACTATTTCCTCAGTCCATTTCAGGTTTTATTGATTCACGTACCAGAACTCTGTTATTACATTCCAATAATCAATATTCTTTGCCTTATTCATTACTGTCATTCATCTGTATAATTATTGAACATTGTGTGTGAATAAAATTATATTTGTCTTGCAAGATTGCTTCCGTTTCTCCTCTTTGCTGGTTTCCAGCTTCCATCACCAAACCACCAAGGTCACATCTGGGTCCACTAATCTCCAGCAGTGACATTCTTCTACTAAGTATAGCCTCTCATATGGAACAGATGCCTTCACAAACATTGTCAGAATTTGGGTAAAAATAATCCCATACCGAAGAGGTGCCTTTTTTGTTCTTATTCCCAGGCATCACTGTGGTTTTTTTTTTTTTTTTTAAACCATGGGCAAGAACAGCTGCCATTGGTGGATGACATCCTCATTATAACCAGAAAGTACGCAAATATCCTCCTCATTCTATTCCACTTCCACACTAGCTCCCTCAATTTTATATATAATATAATGTTAAATAACATTTTGAAAGATTATGATTTCAGATGCCCTTTCCTAAACGTTGTACTGTCTGGGCCACCTTTAGTAGTACTAGTACTACTAGAACTACTATTTGTAGTTTGTAATAATATTGTGTCTTTCAGCATTCACAACACTAGTACTTGGTTGCTCTTCAATTGACAGACTGTTTGGACTCAGTGCTTATATTTATGAACTTACAAATCACTACCAATACTATGGACTCACAGTACTTACATTTATAATTGCAGTGAGTATTATTGGATTTATTGAACACACAAGTTTTACAGAAAAAGTTCCTTAGCGGCACCATTGTGACTGTGCATATGGACCAAAAAAGGGTAACTGATGACTAACTTTGCCTTTAGGAGCTCTGAGCAGTTCACCAATATAAAGGAATACTGTATATTAATTGTTATCTGCCCTGGCAGTCTATGGTGTGTTCTTCTTCTGGTGGTCCAGGATCAAGACGAGAGGGACTTATATTGAATCCATAATCCAGGATAATGACATTTTGCCTTAATCGGGAATTTGAGCCTAGCAGAAAGACATTTGCTATTGACTGGATTCTCTCAGACTCCAGAAGATTAGATGTGCTTGGTTCACTTTCTCCACCTCTTCAGGGAGCGGAGGTGGCCAAAATGGCCGCCGGAGCAAGATAAGGGGGCAGGGAGCCAAGCACCCCGCAAGTCAACGGCAGGAAGCCCGGGTCAGAGTGAAGGCTTTAGGCTGGCTGGTCCCCCTCTTGACACATAGCTGGCTGGGATGGCCAGTAAGAGGGACCAGGGTTAATTACAGGGGAAGGGAGCAGCAGCAGGGTTAAAGCATGGATCAGGGGGTCAGAGTTCATTAACCCCCCAGCTAGGACAAGACACCTACCCAACCAGCCCGGTTTAGTGGTAAAGATAGAAGCACCTAAGCAATATTTAGGCAGTTTGCCAAGGATGTAATATTTGTATTGTTATATTGCTATTAAAAAAAAAAAAAACATGTATATATACATACAAATAGAAAAATATGTTGAAAAGTAATCATTTCTTTGTTGTCAATGTCATATGTGATTTGTGTGAAAGTACATTGTCACAGTATTTTTCAGCAGGGAGGGAGCGGTGCAGAAAAGTAGGAGAGTTACAGAATGCCTTGCATATTCACAAAAAGGTGGCCGCACCCCTGGTTCCAGCATTAATACGGCATGTGCCATACGTGTTGCATGCCAGGTAGCAAGCTGTGAGGATGGTAGCTGATCACAAAATGGTAGGGCTTGCGTAACCACATGGTGGTGGCGGGCACATCCCAGATGGTACATAAAATGGTAGGGGGCATGGTCACATACCCACGGCGGTGGAACAGACATGCCCCAGAGGGTACCATGTTAGTGAAAACAGGACGCACCGATTACCTTTTTCCTTGCCCTGAGATTGTTTGATTATGATTATGGATTTGTTCAATTGCCCACTAACTACTTTGTCTTGTCTCAGTTATTTGGTTGAACAGAGCAGGGCGCCAGTAAGTCGCCCTCTCTCAGCTTATCCTTTACCCCCTCCTATCCCACTTCCCCCTCTCCCTTTTCTCTCTACATCCTTCATCCTTTACTAAGATGTGTATTCTTCTACTTCAGATCCTGACTACTATCTTCTAGAGGGTGATAAATAAATAAGTAGATTCTGAATGTCTGCCCATAGCAACATCACATGTGAAGTAGAATGCATGTCTTAGTCAATTTCCCCCTGTTGTCACTCCCCCCTATCAAACCCTTTTTGTCTCTCACTCCCTTCACTCTTTCTTCTGCCCCCCCCCCCCCCCCTCAATCAGTTCTGTTGCCACAGGTGGGTAAAAATCAAGCACCTAGCCATCCAGTCTCCATTTTCAAACACTTGTGATACCAAATGGGTTGTTCTGAAGAACTCAGTAATTCGAAGAATTGTTCTGTGATAGGATGCCACCTTTGCAATCATCAGGTGGTTCGTGAAATTTCATCCCTACTCGATATTCCATGGTCAACTGTAAGTGATATTATTAGAAAGTACAAGCATTTAGGAACATCAGAAACTCTGGCACGATGCAGAAGCATAGGCGAATCTAGGGGGTGGTCCGGGGGTGCACCGGACCACCCATTAGCCCATTTTGTAGCTGAGGGATGGGGCTTTCCAACGAGCCCAGCCCCGTGTCTCTAGCCCCCTGGGAACCGGAGATACTGCCAGGCAAAGCTGGAAGCTAGGATAACATGGGACCCGCTAATTTCGACCCCCACCCAGTTGAACGGCTGCCAGTTCCCCCTTCGGCATCACTGAAGCTCGAGGTTGATCTCAGTCGAACCCAAATCGTGGGCCTTCAATCTGATACCAGGCTGGATCCAAATGGGTTAATTGGTTCCAGGGATATTGAGGTTAAACCTTTTTTTTTTTCATATCTTAAATGTAATTTCATGACTGTTTATGTTCTTTGAGGGCAGATTTCTCTGGAACCAAACAGCCCAGTTTCACGGGACCAAAATCATTTGAAGCCAACTCAAAAGTTCTTCAATATGATACTGGTCTCATGTACTTGGGTCAGTTGGTTCCGAAGATATAGCTGGTTGGTTAAAGGGGGCTAGGGAGAGGGGAGTGGTTGTCTCTCCCCCTCACACCAGAAAATGCAGGGACTAGTCTGGTGTATAAGGGGTCAGCCTGGGAATGTCCCTGCATGATCCTGGGACCATATTCCCGAGTAAATCCCTGCATTTTCTGTTGTGAAAGGGGTATTATTTTAAACAGCTGTGACCTGCAGTGCTCTGAATACAGCCGGGCAGCCCCCTGCTCTCTGCCCAGCTGTTAATGACTGTCACCCCTGCAGCTTCCGCTCCAATTCTTCTCCCCGCTTTCACCTCAGCCCGCCCCCCCCCCTGTGGTGCCGGTGCCTGGCGTGCTCCCCCGACGTCACGCACAACAACAGCACGCACAATATTTCAATTGTCCACTCGGCTAGAGGGGACACCAGGAGGGGAGTGGGGGCGTGCGCTGTGCTCTGCTCCTCTCCCCATAGAAGCAGCTGCACCGCTCTCCATCTCTCCCTGCAGCAGCAGTGAAGGCTCATATAAAAATTTACAGTAAGTGGCACTTTTGGGGGCATTGCTTAAGGGACGCTACAAGTGGCGGTATGTGGGGGCATTACGCATAATGTGTGGCTTAATGTGTAAGGGGCATTACGGTGTGCAGCATCATATGTAAGGGGCATTATGTGTGCAGCATCATGTGTAATGGGTACTATGGTGTGCGGCATCATGTGTAGTGGGTACTATGGTGTGCGGCATCATGTGTAATGGATACTATGTAATGGGTTTGTTATATAGTATGTAATGGGCATCATGATGTGTGGCACAATGTGTAATGGTCATTATGGTGTGTGGCCTTATGTGTAATTGGCATTACGGCGTGTGGCTTTATGTGTAATGGGTATTACGAAGTTTGCTAAAATGTGTAATGGACATTACTGTGTATGGTCTAAAGTGTAATACCACACCCCTTTTTGTGATGTCACACCTCCTTCCCATGAGACCATGCCCCCTTTTCCAGCGCGGCTGCGCCGCGCAAAGGTCCCCCTGCTGTTGTGTCTAGATCTGGGACCACCCAATATCATAATTCTAGATTCGCCTATGTGCAGAAGGCCATGTAAAATCACAGAGCAGGGTAACTGCTAGGTTGCGTGGGCTAGGGCCCTCTGCTGATTCCGTAGTTTCAGTTATGAAATTCCACTAGCATTAATGTAAACACAAAAACGGTGCAGTGGGAGTTTAATGGAATGGGTTTCCATGGCCAAACAGCTGCATGCAAGCCTCACATTAACAAGTGCAATGCACAGGTTCCCACAGAAATACTCCAACATCTTGTGGAAAGCCTTCAAAGAAGAAAGGAAGCTGTCATAGCTGCAAAAGGGGACCAACTCCTTATTAAAGTATTCGTATTTCAATAAGACGTCATTACAATCTCTGTTGTAATGGTGTAATGGTCAGGCATCCAAATATTTTTGTCCATATATGGGCCGATTCAGACCCTTTTGTTTGGGTCTGAATTCAGCCCATCCCCGATGTTCAGTGTTTGTGCATGCGCATACACGCATATCATTCTTTTTTATTTGACGTCACAATGGTTCATTGGCACTGTACAATGGCTTCAGTAAACCCTAGTCTGCTTTCATAGCAGATTTCATACACAAATACAGTGCAGAAAACACAATTGTTATAAAATAGACCTGAGTAGAATTATGTGCACAGTCAGGGCCGGCGCTACCTGCTAGGCAGAGCCTGCAAAGCAGGGAGGCACCAGACTATGTAGGCGCATTCCCTGCTCTGCAACTCTGCCACTGTGTGCAGCTGCCGGTTGCTGCTGTCAGTGTATGACAGACAGCAGCGCTGGCAGCAGAAGGGAGAGATGTAGCACTTGTAATCTTTGCAGGGGCTGGCGGTGGATTCGCCAGCCACCAGCCCCCGCTAGCTGCCGGAAGGGGATGGGGATCCCCTTACTATGGAGCCCCCCGCCGGTCCCCACCACTTCGCCGCTGGTCCCCGCTGCCCAATCCCACCTCCCCGCTCTGGCAGGGTTCGCGTCCCCCACTGACAGGAAACTGGTACGCGTGTGCATGTGGGACACACATGCGTCCCAGTCAGATGGACCACCGGCTCGCCAGAGGGGGCATTCTGGCAAGCCCCAGCACTGAATGAAGGGCACTCCATCTGTACATTGGATTCTGATGTAGAAAGCAGCAGCAGCAGCAGGGGAAGTCCCTGCACCTTCCTCACTGCATTGCCGAAACCCTCCCCTCATCTCAACATCAGGGGTCAGGACAGCATGTGCAAAGCTGTGATTGGAGGAGCTTGGCACATGCTGATTAAAGGAGCCCCTGATTGGAGGAGTGTATCACATGCTCCTTTGATCCCTTAAACACAGAGGAATCAGATCTCACAGCATGCCATGACTTCCTCTGTGAGTATACACTCTGCCTTCTCTGTCTCTGTAGCTCCTGCCTCTCACTGCAGATTCTCCCTCTTTCTTTCTCTCTCTACCCATCACCTGTCCCATCCACTCTCTGTCCAGTAATGTACTGTATCTGCCTTCCTCTCCCTGACCATCATCTGTCCACTTTCCCTGCCCATCATCTGTCGACCCCCTTCCTGCCCAGTATCTGCCTTCCTCTCCCTGCCCAGTATTGTCCTGTCCCCTCTCCTGCCCTCCATCTGTCCCCCTCTCCCTGTCCAGTATCTGCACCCTCTCCCTGCCCAGCACCTATCCTGTCCCCCCTCCTACCCACCATCAGTCCCCCTGTCCCTGCCCAGTATCTGCATTCCTCTCGCTGTCCAGCACCTGTCCTGTCCCCCTCCTGCCAACCATCTCTCCCCCTCTCCCTGCCCATCATATGTCCCACCCCCTCCCTGCCCAGTATCTGCCTTTCTCTCCCTGCCCAGAACCTGTTTCCTCTCCTGCCACCATCTGTCCCCCTCTCACTGCCCAGTATCAGCCCCCTCTCCCTGGCCAGACCGTGTCCCACCCTCTCCCTGCCCAGTATCTGCATTCCTCTACCTGCGCAGCACCTATTCTTTTCCCCTCTCCTGCTCACTATCTGTCCCTCTCTCCATGCCCAGTATATTCCCTCTCTCCCTACCCATCATCTGTCCCACCCCCTCCCTGCCCAGTATCGGCCTTCCTCTCCCTGCCCAGCATCTGTCCTCTCCCAACTCCTACTCACCATCTCCTGCTCACCATCTATCACATGTATGTCCCCCATCTGTCCACCTCTCCCTGCCCACCATCTGTCCCCCTTCTCTCTGCCCATCATCTCTTCCCCTGTCTGCCAAGCATATCTCCACCTCTCTGCCCAGCATCTAAACCCCCTCCCTGCCCATCATCTGCCCCCCTCTCCCTGCCCATCATCCATCCCCTGTCCCCTGCCAATCAATTGTCCCCCATCCTTCTCTGACCAGCATATCTCCCCTATCTCCCCACAACCAGTCTCCTTCTTCCCACCATCTGCCCCCTCTCTCCACATCTGTACCACCCTCTCTCTACCCAGCATCTGTCCCAGACCAATCTCTGCCCATCTTCTGTCCCCCCCTTTTCCTGCCCATCATCTTTTCCCGATACCCCTCTCTGCCCAGCATCTGTCCCTATTTCCCCACCATCTGCTTCCTCTGCCCAGAATCTGTCCCCCCTCTCTCTATCCAGTATAAGGCTGCCCCTACCCCTCTCCCTGGCCAGCATATGACTGGCCTCCCCCCTCTCCCTGGCCAGCATATTGCTGCCCCACCCCCTGTCTGCCCAGCATGTGAACCCCCTCCTTGTCCAGCTTCTGTCCCCCTCTCCCTGCCCATCATCTGTTTCCCTCTCCCTGCCCATCATCTGTCCCCCATCCCTCTCTGACCAGCATCTCTCACACATCTCCCCTGACCTGTCTCCTTCTCCCCACCATCTGCCCCCTCTCTCCACATCTGTACCACCCTCTCTCTACCCAGCATCTGTCCCTCACCAATCTATCCCCAGCATCTGCCCCTCTCCCCACATCTGTCACCATCTTTGCCCAGCATATGCAGAGCTGCACCCCTCTCCCCAGCATCTGTCCCCCTCTCCCTGCCCATCATACTGTATCTCCCCCCTCTGTTTTCCCAGCATTTGTCCCCCCTCTCTCTGACCATCTTCTGTCCCTCCTTTTCCTGCCAATCATCTTTTCCTGTTACCCCTCTCTGCCCAGCATCTGTCCCCATTTCCTGCCCATCATCTGCCTCCTCTGCCTAGCATCTGTCCCCCCTCTCTCTACCCAGCATATAGCTGCCCCTATCCCTCTCCCATGGCCAGCATATGACTGCCCCTCCCCCTCTCCTTGGCCAGCATCTGTACCATTCTCTCTGCCCAGCATCTGGATGTCTTACTCTCTCTCTACCCAGCATCTAGGTCCCAATCCCCTTGTTCCACCTTTTCCCTCCTATTTTTTTTTTCTTGTACCCTGTCAATCATTTCTATACTCTATACATATTTCACCACTTTCCAATAACACCACTTTTCCCTTGCTCCCTTCACAACTAACTGCTATTTTGCTCTCTTCCCACCTTACGTCACTACTAATGAGTGGCGGATTCAGGGGGATATCGCCTGGCAAAGCTGTAACATTTTTTCCCCATAGGATAATATGGGACCCGTCAATTCCGACCCCCACCCGGTTCCGACGGCTGCCAGTTCCTCCCCTGGCATCACAGAAGCTTTTTGTTGCTCTCATTCAATTCCAAATCGCTGGGCCTTCAATATGATACCAGGCTGGTCCATATTGGTCACTCGGTTCCAGAGATATTACGTGTAAACTAATTTTGTTATTTTTGAAATGTAATTTCATGGCTGTTCATGTTCTTTGAGGGCAGATTACTCTGGAACCAAACGTTCCAGTTTCACTGGACCAAAATCATTCAAAGCCCACTCAAAAGTTCTTCAATATGATACTTGTCTCATGTAAATGGATCAGTTGGTTCCGAAGATATAGCCGGTTAAATAAGATAACTGGTTAAAGGGGGGGAGGGGTGATTTTCTCTCCCCCTCACACCAGAAAATGCAGGGACTAGGCTGGTGTAAAAGGGGCCAACCTGGGAATGCATTTTCTGGTGTGAAAGGGGTATTATTTCAAATAGCCGGGACCTGCAGTGCTCTGAATACAGCCAGGCTCTGCCACTGTCAGTGGCTATCACTTCTGCCTGGCGGCTGTCCCCCATTTACCTCGAGCATGTATTCCCCTTGGCAATGAGCATGTAATCCCACATGGCAATGAGCATGGAACCTCTGGCAATGAGCATGGGACCCTTGGCAATGAGCATGTAGATAAGCAGCACTTATGTAGCATAATTTTTAATAGGCATTATGGTGTTTGACATAATACATAATGGACATAATGGCGTGTAACTTAACGTGTAATGGACATTATGGTGTAAATGTTTGGTGGACAATGTTCCTGTTTATGAAACGTATTGTGAATTTTGGCTTAATCTGTGTGGCATTATGAGAATTCTGGCTCAATCCGTGTGGCTTTATGTGAATTTTGGCTCAATCCGTGTGGCATTATGTGAATTTTGTCACAATCCGTGTGGCATTATGTGAATTTTGGCTCAATACGTGTGGCATTATGTGAATTTTGGCTGAATCCGTGTGGCATTATGTGAATTTTGGCTCAATCCGTGTGGCATTATGTGAATTTTGACACAATCCATATGGCATTATGTTTATTTTGGCTCAATCCATTTGGCATTATGTGAATTTTGGCTCAATCCGTGTGTTATTATGTAAATTTTGGCTTAATCCGTGTGGCATTATGTGAATTTTGACACAATCCATGTGGTACTATTTGAATTTTGGATCAATCCATGTGGCATTATGTGAATTTTGGCTCAATCCGTGTGGCTTGATGTGAATTTTGACACAATCCATGTGGCATTATTTGAATTTTGGCTCAATCCGTGTGACATTATGCAAATTTTTGCTCATTCCATTTGGCATCATGTGTAAGGGACAAGTATAATGGGGTCTAGTATTTTGTTGCATAATGTGTAGAAGTTGTATATGGTGTTGTACACTACACTCAAGGACACGCTCCCCGTTGAGTGGCCACACCCCATTTTCCAGAGCGCACCTTCAGCGCGCGCACAACTACATCCTTCCCTTTTGTCACCTTGGTGGGCCTGCGTACTTTAAATGCCAGGGCCTATTTTCAATCCCATTCCAACCCTCTCTCTGCTGCTCTCTTAGCATGTACACTGGCACCACTAACACCGCCCCTCCCCCACCTAAACCCTCTTTTATCATGGTGCCCCCCTGTCATTTTATCCTGGATCCGCCCCTGCTACTAATGTGGGCATTATGTGCATAAGGTGCATTACAACTGTGGACTGTATGTGTAATGGGCACTATTGTATTATGCGGACACTACTGTTATGAGCATTGTGTTTTTAAGTAACACTACTATGGGAGTTCTGTGGGCATTATGTAAAATACTTCTTTGGGCATTGTGTATAAGGGGCAGTACTGTGATACCATGCCCTTTATTTGTGTGCACTGTCCATTTATTAAATATGGAATGGAGTGTGCAAATATGGAGTTTGCAGGACGGCACCGGACACCCTAACATCGGCCCTGTGTACAGTAAGATTCATTTTGAAAATACATTTTATATTTATAACAACATGAATATGATTATTTCAATCCCACGTTATGAGTCCCTTAGGAAACAATTTTAATGAAAAATATTCTCAGGTGGATGCCTGTTTTTATAAACATTTATATTGATTTAATGATCTTTAACTCTTAACGTAGCTCAAAGGATTGTGTTGAGAGCATACAGTAATCTATTGTAGTGTATTTGCATGTCTAGATACATTTATATTATTAATATTATTGGCCTGTAGCCTGATAACATCAATATTTATATTCTGTTAGTCGCACAGATCCAAATTCCTCAATTCAGAATTAGTTGAAAGCTCTTATGTCAATTGTATAATTTTACTATTGATCAGGACATTTTCCAACTGACCAGTTCTACCATTTCCTCCTTTCTCCATGATCTCTTCTTAGCAATACTAGAATCAGAGGCCCTGTCATCCTCTGTGGTCCAGTACTTGCTGGAATCAGATCGCTGCCATAGAATAGAGTTCCCAGTACAGATACATTTTATAATGAATAACTTATTAGACCAGAGCCGGCCTTAGGCATAGGCCAACTAGGCAATTGCCTAGGGCATTTGGAATGCCTAGGGGCATCAGCAACTTCTGCTGATTAAAATGATATGCAGCATGCCTATATTCTGTGTGTGAGTGAGGCTGTATCTGCATATGAAATAGTGTATTCATGGAAATCACTGTAACATAGCATTCCGTATGCAGGTACAGCCACAGTCGCTCACAGAATATAGGCATGCCGCATATTATTTTAATCATTGGAAACTCCTTGTGTGTGCTGGTCATAACAATGCAAATAAGACGAATTTTCAGCAAAAAAGGCACCCAACGTTAGCAGAACTGGCCAGGAGCTGCATGGCCTATTGAGTCAAGATGTATAAGGAAACATCTGTATCCAAGCAGAGGCAGAGGTCACAGTGCTAGCGGCTGTGCGAGTGCTGTCTGCGGGTGGGTTGGCTGTGCAATAGTGTTCGGCATATGTGTAAGGGGCATTATTTGTGTCATGTATAAACGCATTATTAATGTGCGACATATGTGTAACAGGCATTATGTGTGTCATGTGTATAAGGGCATTAATAATGTGCAACATATGTGTAAGGGGCATTATGTGTGTCATTATGTGTATGAAGGGCATTAATAAAGGTTGGCATAATGTGTAAGGGGCATTATGGTTATAAGGACATTAATAATGTGTGTCATGTGTAAGGGGCATTACTGTGTGGTATTATCAGGGATGCTGAGAGAAAGGGGTAGGGGGTACAAATTACCCAGGCCAAAGTCTGATGGAAGGGCCCAGTGGGGGCCCCGGGCCCCCTCCCATTAAGTCAGCAGCAGCTGAAGCTCTTCTCCTATGCCCAGCACACACTGCTTTGTGCTGGGTTGCAGTGTGGCCATGTAGGTGCTTAAAATACAATATTTTCTCAGGATTTTTTTCTAAGGGTATAATGTGAATAATGTGAGGAAAAATGTATATAAGGTAAAGTGCTACTACTGTGTGATGTAACGTGAATAAGGGACACCATTGCATGATATAATGTGAATAAAGTTGCACTACTGTGTGACATAATGTGAATTGGGGGTACTATTGTGTGGCCATGCCCCTTCCCAGCAAAAACACACTCCTGTTTGGGCTGCGCACCAAATGTGTGCACTGTTTCTATTTATAATATTGCATGTAGAAGCACCAAAATGATGACTGCTATGATGACTGTTGATGGTACTGGGAAAGGGGAGCAGGGTCAGAGGCGGAACTAGTGGCGGTGGTAGGGGGCACCAACCAAAATCTTGCCTAGGGCGTCATTTAGGCTAGGGCCGGCTCTGTATTAGACTACTCTGAAATTAGCACCAATAAAAATACAATAAACAACATCGCAAAGCCATGAGACATACAGGTAGCAAAACTAGACTGTGCTGCTCCCGCTGATCACCTGACGGAGCCTGTCATTCAGTAAACAGTAGAACTGAACATTGTGATGCAGAGAATTAAATAATTTTGTGTGTGAGCCTTCTGATTTTTAAAAACATACTGTACGTCTGAAGTGGTGAAAAGACACATGCTTAGCATTCCATAAAACTGTGTTGAATTTATGCAGTGGCGTAACTATAAATTACGCCCCCCCCCACACACACACACACCACATGGAATTTTGGTAGGGTATATATATATTTTACACATATACTTCTTTAAAATGTATTTATTTATATAATTGAAAGTAAAAACAAACCTCTGCTTTTACAATGCTGCCTGAAGAAGTTATGAAGACTGGATCGACTGGGACACTGCAACCTGAGGAAACCACCCTCCCTGCTCAGCTTCCCGGGCTCCCTCCCTGCTCAGCTTCCCGGGCTCCTCTGTCTGGCCTCTCCAGGGTGTGACGTGATGACGTCACACGCATAGGAGAAGCTGAGTCAAAGTAACCAGCAGCCACTGCTGCTTACCCTGTCACTCAGTCCCAGGCCACTCCCCCGCCCGCCCTCTCATTCCACAGCCAAATCACGCCCACCCGCCCTCCCTCCCATTGGACAGCCGCCTGCCCATCAAGCAATGTGACAGTGTGACAGTGAGTCTGTCAGACTGTCATGGCTGCTCCTTTGCCGTGGCCGACTCGCCTGTGCGGCAGCGACAGGCGAGGCACGCCAGCAGACGCACGCAGCACACTAGAATGTAAGTTTAAAAAAAAACAGCAACCCGCCCGTTTTGACACATAGTGCGCCGGGCGGGAGCCGGCAACCCACGCAGCCCCAAGCAGTGGCGGGGGCTGCCTTACACAAGCTACGCCCCTGAATTTATGTTCAATTATGCTTGGGTACTCTGCTGAACTGTCTCCGAATCACAGATACAGTACACAGTAAATGACACTTAATAGTAAATGAATTGCCGGAGCATAGTTTGTTCCAGTAACATCCTGCACACTGCGTCCTACATCTTCCTGAGTTCAGTATTATGAAAATGGCATAAGACCCTACAGCAAAGGGAATCTGCTGATCTGGGTTAGAGGGCATGGCAATCCTCTTGTCTCAAATCTAGAAAAGCGCCAGGCCTACATAAATGCTCCAGGGAGATCTGGGCAAAGTTTAGGTGGCCCTTGATGGCTTGCTCCCTCCAAAAGTGGTGCAGTGCCACAGCAGCTCCAGAACTACATATAGAAAAGTACACACAGCAACCGTCACCTCCCTAGTCTCCTGTCTGATCCGACCGACTGTCAACTGACGGCAGCGCTTCTCACTATACTGTGACGATCGCAGCGCTCGCTTGTGCCTGTGACATAAAGACGTGCAGTGTACTGTGGCTTAATCAGCCTGTGCGTAAGTACTGCATAATTCGCAGCAGGCATAGCCTGGGCCAGCTCTTTCCGGGGAGAAGATGCAGAGCAAGGGGACTGTTTATACTGCCTGAATGTGATTGGCCAGCATATCATGGATCACAGTTCACTGACACAATACAAGACTGACACCATTTTTGACAAACAGCGGTTAAACTGTGTATTGCGTGTGTCACGATCAAGGTAAAACAAATACTATTTTTACCTCTAAAGTGTCTCTCCAGACTGTCACTGTGCCTCCAGGTCTGGACATCCTTAGTCCTGTGTGTGCAGATCACAGCACAGCTTCCCCAGTCTTTCCAGTGATCATCTGATGCTGCAGCTGTGCAGCATATGTGGCACCCCTCTTCAGGGGTACCCCTTGTATGTTCCCCCGGAGCACCAAAATAACTAAACAATGGCAGCCAATGCTGCCTACCGGCCCCTTCCCCTTTGACCGGGGTAGAAATGGTTAATAGGAGCAACAGGTTGCTAGGACCCAGCTAGTGCCCCAGCTCACCTTGGATGGGGAGAGCCTGCCACCCACCTGATTGGCTGGACCAGCGGCGTGAAAAGAGAGTTCACAGGTCAGAACTGAGGAGCACAGCGTGAGCGAGGAGTAGGAAGTGGGGGACTGACATGTGAGGAGAGACAAGTGGGAGCAGTGTGCGGCAGGAGAGACCAGCATGCAGAAGAGAGGCCCCAGCCGAGTGGAGGACAACAGGAGAGAGCCGGCAGCCTCACTGCACACAGCAGGGATCGCCTGCGCTGGGTCATGGGGATGAAGAGGCTGTGCGACACAGAAGAGTCGCAAGGCCTGGAAAGAGGCAGCAAGTGGGCGGAGAAGTAAGAGACGGGCCGAGGACAACCGTGGGACCCTAAGGGAGCCAGCAGAGAAGGTCACATGGGACCCCTGACACCACCGCGTTCCAGCATCCAGTGCAGCTGACAGAAGGACAGAAGACAGCTGGCAGAGATCGTGACCGGCCGAAGCTGGCATCAGCAGCAGAGACCCAGGTACTCCGTCCCCTCTGTTTGACCTGCACACTGCCACCCTAACTAAGACTGCTTGTGAGGCCCCCAGTTGCAGGGACACTGGCTCCCCTGGCTGCCCTGTATCCCTGCTGCCCCAGCAACGAACGCCCTCAAGCACACCTGGCACCCTGAGAGGCACTCCCAACCCTACCTGGCTACCCTGTATCCCGGGCACTCTCGCCAAGGCCACTCATCTAGCAGCTTCCTGTAACCTTGTTACCCATCCACTTTTAGGGTAACCAACGCAGCAGAGGGCTGCTACACCAGCCTCAGTATCGGCTGCTCACTCAGTTTATAGAGACCCCTTAATGTTTGGAGAGAGGGAAGCCCCCTGTGAGACCCCCTGCCAAGGCCGACAGTATATCAAGGCTGTCCTTTTTGTGGGTCTTTCCTGGGGTGTACCATTCCCTGCCATAGGTTCTCGAGCAAAGGGCCGTGAAGAATCCCGATCCAAGTCCAGGTGCCATCTTACACCCGTTCGTCTCAGGGGCCATGTTACACATATCCTGCAGGCTTGCTCACAAACTCCCAGCACTGAGACTTCTCTCTGTTACAGGCCTCAGACCTTTCCACATGCACATCAAACATTGTTTATGTCTCCAACTTGGGAGCGGCCATATTGGTTTGATTCATAGCAGTTCACCAGCCAATCTGGGAATGGTAATTCTGGCATCACACTGCAACAGAAAATCAGCAACAGGCTCTGCTTTATATACCCAGAGACTGGAAGCAGAAGTCAATCAGTACCATGATGTCCTAAGGAGCAGCTGCTTCCACAGTCCTCCAGTACTTTTGCTAATTCAGCACCTGCAGCATTCCACTCTGTCGGCATCTGACTCCATCTAGCGTCCAGTCCGGGACATTGTATCCTCTACCAGGATACCTGGTTCTCTGTTGGCCTTCTACGCCTGCTGTTCAGTCTACCTGCTATTGGTTGCAGTATTGGTGTGGTATCATCCTCACTACAGCTGTCAAGTCACCAGTCAGAGAGACTAACATCGATATTTGCAGTATATCCAGATACCTGCTGTTGCCATTATCATCATCGGTTACCTTCTCCTGTGACGACCATAGTGATACCCACCGCATACTTACCTGCAGTGACTTCATCCAGCAGTCTTCTTCATTGCCCTTGCAAGCCTAAGCCTAATCTCACTTACCAGTTGCTTATTGGCTCATCCTATCCTTCAGAGAGTCCATCTTCCCCTTTGTGTGGGGTTCCTCTACAGACTCCTGATACTCTCTAAGCAAAGGGAATCTGCTGATCTGGGTTAGAGGGCATGGCAATCCTCTTGTCTCAAATCTAGAGAAGCGCCAGGCCTACATAAATGCTCCAGGGAGATCTGGGCAAAGTTTAGGTGGCCCTTGATGGCTTGCTCCCTCCAAAAGTGGTGCAGTGCCACAGCAGCTCCAGAACTACATATAGAAAAGTACACACAGCAACCGTCACCTCCCTAGTCTCCTGTCAGATCCGACCGACTGTCAACTGACGGCAGCGCTTCTCACTATACTGTGACGATCGCAGCGCTCGCTTGTGCCTGTGACATAAAGACGTGCAGTGTACTGTGGCTGAATCAGCCTGTGCATAAGTACTGCATAATTCGCAGCAGGCATAGCCTGGGCTGGATCTTTCCGGGGAGAAGATGCCGAGCAAGGGGACTGTTTATACTGCCTGAATGTGATTGGCCAGCATATCATGGATCACAGTTCACTGACACAATACAAGACTGACACCATTTTTGACAAACAGCGGTTAAACTGTGTATTGCGTGTGTCACGATCAAGGTAAAACAAATACTATTTTTACCTCTAAAGTGTCTCTCCAGACTGTCACTGTGCCTCCAGAGCACAGCTTCCCCAGTCTTTCCAGTGATCATCTGATGCTGCAGCTGTGCAGCATATGTGGCACCCCTCTTCAGGGGTACCCCTTGTATGTTCCCCCGGAGCACCAAAATAACTAAACAATGGCAGCCAATGCTGCCTACCGGCCCCTTCCCCTTTGACCGGGGTAGAAATGGTTAATAGGAGCAACAGGTTGCTAGGACCCAGCTAGTGCCCCAGCTCACCTTGGATGGGGAGAGCCTGCCACCCACCTGATTGGCTGGACCAGCGGCGTAAAAAGAGAGTTCACAGGTCAGAACTGAGGAGCACAGCGTGAGCGAGGAGTAGGAAGTGGGGGACTGACATGTGAGGAGAGACAAGTGGGAGCAGTGTGCGGCAGGAGAGACCAGCATGCAGAAGAGAGGCCCCAGCCGAGTGGAGGACAACAGGAGAGAGCCGGCAGCCTCACTGCACACAGCAGGGATCACCTGCGCTGGGTCATGGGGATGAAGAGGCTGTGCGACACAGAAGAGTCGCAAGGCCTAGAGAGAGGCAGCAAGTGGGCGGAGAAGTAAGAGACGGGCCGAGGACAACCGTGGGACCCTAAGGGAGCCAGCAGAGAAGGTCACATGGGACCCCTGACACCACCGCGTTCCAGCATCCAGTGCAGCTGACAGAAGGACAGAAGACAGCTGGCAGAGATCGTGACCGGCCGAAGCTGGCATCAGCAGCAGAGACCCAGGTACTCCGTCCCCTCTGTTTGACCTGCACACTGCCACCCTAACTAAGACTGCTTGTGAGGCCCCCAGTTGCAGGGACACTGGCTCCCCTGGCTGCCCTGTATCCCTGCTGCCCCAGCAACGAACGCCCTCAAGCACACCTGGCACCCTGAGAGGCACTCCCAACCCTACCTGGCTACCCTGTATCCCGGGCACTCTCGCCAAGGCCACTCATCTAGCAGCTTCCTGTAACCTTGTTACCCATCCACTTTTAGGGTAACCAACGCAGCAGAGGGCTGCTACACCAGCCTCAGTATCGGCTGCTCACTCAGTTTATAGAGACCCCTTAATGTTTGGAGAGAGGGAAGCCCCCTGTGAGACCCCCTGCCAAGGCCGACAGTATATCAAGGCTGTCCTTTTTGTGGGTCTTTCCTGGGGTGTACCATTCCCTGCCATAGGTTCTCGAGCAAAGGGCCGTGAAGAATCCCGATCCAAGTCCAGGTGCCATCTTACACCCGTTCGTCTCAGGGGCCATGTTACACATATCCTGCAGGCTTGCTCACAAACTCCCAGCACTGAGACTTCTCTCTGTTACAGGCCTCAGACCTTTCCACATGCACATCAAACATTGTTTATGTCTCCAACTTGGGAGCGGCCATATTGGTTTGATTCATAGCAGTTCACCAGCCAATCTGGGAATGGTAATTCTGGCATCACCCTGCAACAGAAAATCAGCAACAGGCTCTGCTTTATATACCCAGAGACTGGAAGCAGAAGTCAATCAGTACCATGATGTCCTAAGGAGCAGCTGCTTCCACAGTCCTCCAGTACTTTTGCTAATTCAGCACCTGCAGCATTCCACTCTGTCGGCATCTGACTCCCTCTAGAGTCCAGTCCGGGACATTGTATCCTCTACCAGGATACCTGGTTCTCTGTTGGCCTTCTACGCCTGCTGTTCAGTCTACCTGCTATTGGTTGCAGTATTGGTGTGGTATCATCCTCACTACAGCTGTCAAGTCACCAGACAGAGAGACTAACATCGATATTTGCAGTATATCCAGATACCTGCTGTTGCCATTATCATCATCGGTTACCTTCTCCTGTGACGACCATAGTGATACCCACCGCATACTTACCTGCAGTGACTTCATCCAGCAGTCTTCTTCATTGCCCTTGCAAGCCTGAGCCTAATCTCACTTACCAGTTGCTTATTGGCTCATCCTATCCTTCAGAGAGTCCATCTTCCCCTTTGTGTGGGGTTCCTCTACAGACTCCTGATACTCTCTATGCAGTCTAATGGGGCATACACACTTGACGATTTTCATCTAAAAATTGTACAAAACAGCTGTTTTGAACAATTTTCAGCTGAAAATTGTCTAGTGTGTATGCCCCACAGATTGCCTACTAGCGAAGATGCGCGCTCCCGCATCATCGCTAGCGAGGTCCCACGTCGGCTGGTTTTACCAGCATGCCAATGATGATGGATGTTTTTTTTTTATCCATCATCACTGTGTGTGTGAAAATAGCTCAGTGTGTATGAACTACTTTGGTGAAAGATATATCTTTCAGAGATTTTGTAAAGTTTTTTTAAATGAAAATCTTTAAAGGCCCATACACACTGGGCGACTTTGAGCTGAAAGCCGCTCAAAACAGCAGGTTTGAGCGGCTTTCAGCTCAAAGCCGCCCAGTGTGTATGGCCCGGCGATGAGCGGTGAGCGCTGCTGCGCACTCCCGCAACATCGCTGGGGAAGCCGTTCATCTGATGGTAATACCAGCAGATGAGTGGCTTTCAGGACAGCTTTGCATAGCGCTCCGCTATGCAACGCCATCCTCCGTCAGCGCCAGGCAGGGGGAAAGACACTCAGTGTGTATGCACTGAGCGGCTTTCCCCGCAGCGATGATTGACATCATCGCTGTCCATACACGCTGGGCATAGTCGCTCAGTGTGTATGGACCTTAAGTGTGTATGGGCCTTATGTTCATTAAGGAACCGAGCTTCCGCTACACTCCAGACCAGAGTCACCCCTCATTGTCTTGTGGCATACCATACGCAATGAAATGCTATGACTGGCATGCCATGCTATGGCATGCTACGACTGAGGGGCTTAAATGCTACCCTATCAGCAAAGATAAGATATGATAGAACTCAAAGCCGTGTATTTGCCACAATACAGAATCCACTGGCTACTACTTTTTGAAACTGTTGTATAGTCGTAGAGTCCATGGTCCCCTAGACTTTGTCAAGGAAAATTGGGAAGAAGTATTCTGAGACAGTGATCAAACGATACTAAATTATGTAGAACAGCTACAGTATGAACTCTGCATGAAGAAAAATTAGGAAATGGCAAACAAAAAACTAAACAGGATGATCAGAATACCCAGGATAGGGAATGAGCCATTGACCAAAAAGTAATTGTTCTTGTTCCATTCAGACATAATGAAATACAGATCAGGTGAACTCTGTATTGTTATTATTGTTATTCAACAAAAGGGGGAGATGAATTACATGGTGGCTCTAAATAAAGTTGATTAACGTGAACATTTTTGATCTCAATTGCCTCTAAGAGTATGTGGATAGGCAGGTATAGTAGAAGTGGTGTATTGCCCATTGGAGATACTGAGCTGGGCACTATTCCCAATCTATTGAAGACAGTAAAACAATACAACAGAGTGGAGGCAGAGCAAATTTACTGCCTGCAACCTTTTAATAGAGTAGGTCACAAAAAAAAACAGGAAGTGGTGTAGGTCCTAGGAGAGCAGGAGGCCCAATTCACCTATATGCCAAGGAGTGCCTACATGTCTACCTTGGATCTCAGTATTGTCAGATAACATGGACTAAGGAAGCATAAGAGTGATTTACACTTACTACACCATTTGGTGTATTCAAAACCATGAAATACCCATTGGGATGGAGAATACCATATCATAATCAATATCAATATCATAATATGTAATAAAGGTATTGTTGTACCTTCACTATTGCCTTTGCCTGTGTGATCACTGACCCGTAAATGAACCATGGACCTGTATTGAGTTATAACTTCATGACCTGAAGGCATCATCACAAAAAAAAATATAAAAAAAGATTAACAATGAATGTATTATTTAACATGCATGTGAAATAGTTAAAGATGCTACATTGTACTGTACTTTAGACCATAAAGATCTACAGTCAGATACTTAACAACACCACATAGAGATACTACAATAAGTTTGGTGCCATTTCTAAAGAGATTCTTGTGGATGATATCAACTATGAATTGTTGGCCATTTGATTAACAGAATCACAGATTTTTTTTCTGTGGTGCTAAATTTGCTACACCTTTGTGTTTGTATGGCAATCTGGAAGAGTGCAGGTAATTTCCAAACCAGACTTAACCAAAGTTGAAACTACAAAGAATATTGTTCGAAAGAACAGATAAAAATGGCACCTGACAGAGCCCTATTCAGTGGCCAGTAGAAGAATAATCTTTTGATATACAGGGTTTAGCAAGAAATAAGTTATCCACTTGAGAGGGCTCTGGAGTTCATTCTAGTGCTCCAAAATGTTAGCATTCTTTGAAATTTTAATACCAATTGGTGCCTAATTTTATGCCACTATTGGCCCCACCATCAATACCATGTCCATAGCACCCAATCAGAATCTACTTCTTATTTATTTAGTACCTTCTAGAAGTTAATAGATCGATCGGATTGGTTGCTATAGGCAACATCCCATCTTTAGTAGAACTCCCATCTTAGTAAATTTGGTACTTGTGTATTATCTGGGCACCTGATTTTTTCATCTTATGTGATTGTACAACCAAAAAACGGTCGCATCGCATGTGATGCGATGCGACCGATTTTGGACACAATTTTTAATTGTACAGGCACCCAGATGCCTGATTCCTATGTTAAATGCCCCCCAGACCCGATTTTTGATTGTACACCCACCCTGATGGGTAATGCCTATGTCAAATGCCCCCCCCCCCATTGTTAACACAATCCCACGATCAACGCCAACCCGAAGTGCAGCGAGCCGGCGGTACGCGTCCTCCGACCTTTTCATACCCCCACTATCCACGTCGGCGTGGAGTTTATTTTAAATAGTGTGGCGAGCATAGCGAGCCACCGAGCCCGAAGCGTGGCGAGCGGACGCGGAATACAAGCCCGAAGCATGGCGAGCCCCGCGAGGGGACGCGGAATACATTTTAAGTAATCTGCGTCCCCTCGTGGGGCTTGCTGCATTCGCCACGTTTCGGGCTCGTATTCCACGTCCCCTCGCCACGCTTCGGGCTCAGTGGCTCACTGCGCTTGCCAAACTATATAATATCAACTCCATGCCGGCGTGGATAGTGGGGGTATGAAAAGGTCAGAGGACGTGTACCGTTGGCGTTGATTGTGGGGTGGCGTTAACAATGGGAGGGCATTTTACCTAATAATTACCCATCATGGTGGGTATACAATTAAAAATCGGGTCTGGGGGGCCATTTAACATTGAGTACAATGTAAAAATCGGGTCGGTCGTGTCGCATCGCATCGCATGCCATTGTAATGGCATGTGATGTGACCGATTTTTACATTGTACAAGGAATGTCCAAAACCCCCGAAAATTGGGTCCCATCCCATCTCATCGCATGCCTTAAGTACTGGCATGCGATGAAAAAATCGGGCGCCCAGATATTACACAAGTACCGTCAATTTACCCCCGTGTCTTTGTACATACATGTACTGTATAATCTGTGTAATGCAGTGATGGCTAACCTTGACACTCTAGCTATTGTTTAACTACACATACCAGCATGCCCTGCATCAGTTTTAGCATGGCCATATAGTAAAACTGTAGCAGGGCATGCTGGGATGTGTAGCTCAACAACAGCTGGAGAGTCAAGGTTAGCCATCACTGGTGTAACGCATGAACCACACCAGGCTTTACAAACTTGTGCTTATGCATACTGTAGTTACAAAAAATTGCATGAAAATTGACTTTGCATGTGAATTGTGGGAAGAAGCCCAGAATCAGATTGGGAGGAAATAATTACAAGCATATACTGTACTGTATGATGGTTAGCTTACCATACAGTACCTGAAATCAACATATTCTTTTCAACAAAACACGACAACAACTAAATACAGACAAGTACAGTAAATTGCATTTGCGGCCACTAACACAATATAAAAAAGTTTTTGAAAAATAATATCAAAGCTAACATTGTTCTGTAGTGCAACCCCACTGGTCATTAAGTAGTTACAAAAGTATTCCTGGCTGCAATGTATGATAATGAACGATAATAAACATAAATCCATTAGGAGAGTATCTCTGGTGAGATTTATTTTTTAAGAATCTGGTCCCCAAAGAAGTGGCCTAAAATCATGTCAATGAAGTAATAATCCCAGTGCTATATGCTGTGCTACTATATAAGTAGTGTTCCAAGGACCTGCACAGACTGCTGACTGCCTTTTGCAAAAGGGCTAGGATCAGATATGTTTGGTAAGGGTGCAGTAACTAAGTGATGTCTGTTTATACTGAATTATAGATACACGTACAGTAACAAACCTATTCTAACAATTTATTCTTACACACTCTTAAAGTACAGTATATTTCTCTAAGTCACAAAAACAGTGCTTTGTTAATGACTGGTCAGAAGAATACTCATTAGTAATATTATTTTATAAAATCCAAAAAATGCCACAGATCTGTGATTTTGAGTTAATGAAGAGTTATTCAGAACAGCTATACAGGGTGAGTATCCTTTATCCAAATATCCGTTATCCAAATTATTCCTAAAACCATAATAAAATATATTTGTGTGTATTTCATGCGTTTGATGCATTTATACATCATAAATGCAAGATACCTCATTGAAAAATGAAAATATTTAGAAATACGGAATAATCCAAAATGCTTCTTTTCCCCAACATTTTGGATACGGGACACTCAACCTGTATTTATATTTTGACAATTGATATCACTCTATAACTGGCAATACACTGCTACATTATCTGTCTCTTTAGATATCAGTCACACCTGATTTTCATGACATTTCAATTCAAAATCTGATTTAAATAAAATTGCCCATGGACCTGATTTTTTAAGGGAACACAAGTTTGCAGACTGATCATTCCTGTACTGTATTCATAAATTGCTGATCCTTAATGGCAGAGATAAATGAAACACTATATGAAGAGTTTGTCCTGAAGGGGTTCCCTGGTCACTCTTTACTACATATGATTATGCCTACAACATTGTTGCTGGTCTACCTCGTAACATTGGCTGGAAATTTCTTAATTATTTTTGTAATTTGTAGTGATCATCGTCTCCACTCTCCAATGTACTTATTCTTAGTTTCTCTGTCTTCCATGGAAGTAGTTGGTATTTCTACTGTGCTTCCTAAACTTATGGTAATACTTTTTACAAAGCAATCAACTATTTCTAGGGCTGGGTGCTGTGCACAGTCTTACATGTATTATTTTGCATCCACCTCAGATTTACTAATCTTGACTGTTATGTCCATTGATCGCTGCATTGCTATATGCTACCCACTCAGGTATTCCTCCATTATGGCTAACAGCTGTTGTATTAGGCTATTGATTGGTTGCATAATTACACCCTTTTTGTGTCTTCTATATCCTACAGTGATCATATCTAGACTGCCATTTTGTGCTAATGTGCTGGATCACTTCTTTTGTGAAAGTGCAGGTATGCTAAAACTGGTCTGTGTAGACATTAGTTCAATAAAACTAAATACAATTATTACATCAGTTTTGATGTTGATTGGGTGTTTAATCATTATTACACTATCATATATTATAATTGTGGTCACTGTCATAAGAATGCCAGCAGATACAGGTCGGCAGAAGACATTCTCTACATGTCTTTCTCACCTGACCATGTTGGCAATAAGTTTGGGTAGCGCCATATTCATATTAATAAGACCACCAAGGGACTATGCAGTAGAAACAGACAAAGTGGTGAATCTGGTAAGCACAGTTATGGCCCCTTTACTAAATCCATTTATTTATACATTGAGAAATGAAAAGGTGAAAGTTTGTATAAGAGATGCTGTGAAACGAACAATGCTGTCATAGAATATACAGTGAATATATGCAGGTAAAAAAGCTTACGGATGTCAAGAAAATTGGTACTTTCTGGCCGGGGGCTCTCTACCTATATCAAAATGAAGCTATATAGAAGTATACATTGAAACAACGTAACTAATGATCACAAAAGAAAAAAAACAAGAAATACAAAAACATACCAATAATTGTATATAAATCCTGATAGATGCAATGATTATTGCAAAAAAGAATTTTGCTCTATATTTTATAAATACAATACTGTAAATCTACGTATGTGTGCCAAATAAAAAATGGGGATTTTCTGTAAGTCCCTGCATTACGCATCTCTACAGTACATTGCAGTGAAATGTATTGACCTCCCAGATACAGAGGATAATAACTATATTACAACTATAATTGTTGCCTTGAAAGGCACACCCAACAATTTAGGAGATATACTAAGCCTTGCAGAGACAAAATGGAGAGTGATAAAGTACCATTTGCCATGTTACAGGTTGTGTCTAAAAAAGTACAGTTCGGAGTTGATTGGTTTGTAGTTTATCTTTTTCCATATTATCACTCTCCAAAGCTTAATACATCTCTCCTTAGACCATGACAGCATTAGGCAACATTTTAAAACCAAACAGAAAAGAAGTCTGCCAACACTCAGTTTTACCTATATTGTACAGGGTACCAGCTTCCTGGCAGAAATATTGCCATAGTATGTATATTGCACACATACAGTGCAGATGATACTATTTATATATACATACTGTGTGGTTTTGAACACTATCTATTTGATGTTGCTGTGGAGGTTTGATCCCAGGTCTGGAAAGCATGACATTGGCAAGGAAAGGTTATGTACTCTCAACATAGGTAAGACAATATAAGATTGATTATGTATATAGTAATATATTTGCTAATGATAAAAATAACAATAAATAAAATTGTTTCTGCAATATGGCTAATAGTATTTACATTTTGGAGAAAAATGAAAAGCACAGTATAAGTAGTTGTGTATATGATTTATGGAGCATTAATAATAATTCAATCGTAATGTAAAAAGTTCTAAAACCTGCAAGCACTGCTAATTGTATATAATCTGTATAGCAAAGTAATATAGATTACAGTATCCCTATCATACCGGTGCATAAACAGTTATGTGTTCCTTATAGAGACTTATGTGTCTGCGGGCAGTGGTATTGCTCACGAAAATAAAATAAAAAACCTGTCTTGATTATGATTATATATATATATACACAGTTGTCGTCCGCAGCACTGGGGTTTCAATGAATAATACTCAAAACAGCTTGAAAAAAGCCTGAATAAAGGTTGAAATGTTAATCTATTTTGGAAACCCATTTTGAGTATTATTCATTGAGACCACAGAGCCATGGACGACCACTGTTATATTTACAAGCCCTGCAGCGTCGGGGTTTTACCGAAGGCATGGGGCAACTTAGCCACCCGGAGCTGAGTGCCGGCTACTTCATCTATCTATCTATCTATCTATCTATCTATCTATCTATCTATCTATATATATATATATAAGGTGTGGGTGTGCGGTCCGGCACTCTCCCCTCCAGACATATACCCCGGTGCCTTCCAAAGGAATAAGGTAACAACGACGACAGAATAGGCGGCACTCCGAGGATTTTCAATAGCTTGTATTAAAGTGTGACACCAACGTTTCGGGGCATGCGCCCCTTTGTCAAGGTGATAAACAGTGATTCACGTTGCCCACCTAATAAACACCAGAGATTTTTTTCACTTTTTGAACCGACTCAGAGTGCCTCCTTGTATATGCTTGTATTGGGGGATGGCCGCATGGAACCAGATCCTAAGAGGGCACCTGAGCAAGGACATTGAGAAGCCATAGAGGAGTGCCGGCATATTGACTGTATATATATATATATATATATATATAGGGGATGGCGGCCTGGCACTCTCCCGGCGGTGGTTACGGTACCCCGGTGCCCTTGAAGAATAGATGGGTAGGTTTAGGACAGAATCACGGCACTCCAAGGAAATTTTCAAAAAAATATATTGAAGATAAACACACCAACGTTTCGGAGCTTGGCGCTCCTTTTTCACCTTGAAAAAGGAGCGCCAAGCTCCGAAACGTTGGTGTGTTTTTCTTCAATATATTTTTTTGAAAATTTCCTTGGAGTGCCGTGATTCTGTCCTAAACCTATATATATATATATATATATATATATATATATATATATATATATATATATATATATATACATATATGGGAGAAAAGATACCCAGCGCAAAAAGTCCAACAGTCTTTATATCAGGATAGGTCAGATTGTCCCATAAATGTGTGCAGCTCCACTACAAGGATCCAACCACGAATCCAAAAGGGGTGTGCTTGTAGAAAAGAGAAAAATGTCCGTAGCTGTGACAAAACGCGTTGGGCGTGGTTACCTGTTCCCGACGTGGTGACGTCCTGGTCTGGTCCGTGCTGTAACCTGTGGAAGCTCCCGGCTGACGTCGGCGTGGAGTTGAGAATATATAGTGTTCGATCGAAGCGTGGCGAGCGCAGCGAGCCCCGCGAGGGGACGCGTATAACTTCACAGGTATACGCGTCCCCTCGCTGCGCTCGCCACGCTTCGGGCTCGGTGGCTCGCTGCGCTCGCCACACTATATATTCTCAACTCCATGCCGACGTGGATAGTAGGGGAATGAAAAGGTCGGAGGACGCGCACCGCCGCCCCTCGCGGGCTCACTGCGCTCGCCACGCTTCGGGTTGGCGTCTATCGTGGGGTGACAACGGGGCCATATATAATGTGAAATGGGTCATATTGTCCCATTTCACATTTTTCACATTTTTTTCAATGTGAGATGGAGCGATGCTCACGATTTCAATGTTAAAAAATATTTTAACATTGAAGCCTATGGCAAAATCGGGGGCATCGCGTCGGTCGCGTTGGGACCAATGTTAATGGTCCCGACCGACGCAATGCCCCCGATTTTTTACCTTTGCCGGCAAAATGGACCTGATTTTAAAGGAAATCGGGTCCATCGTTGGGATCGTGTACCTTAACTTAAAGGTACACGATCCCAACGATTGTGGCCGTGCTAGGAAACAAGTACCATATATATATATATATATATATATATATATATATATATATATATATAAATATATATATCTGGTTAATGAAAATAGACATGGCAAAATTAAGGCCTAAAAAATCCTTTAGTTCTTTCTTAGCCTAGGGCTATATGGGTTGTAGCCGCTGTGGCTGTGTCATCTGCCAGTTTATGCTGAAAGGTGACCATATGTGCCTACTTTTGAAAACTGGTTTCAGGGAGATCAGGGAGAATTTGGTAGTAGAATTTTGAACAGCCCCCCATTGATGGGGCATGTCATGCTCCACCCAACGGGCGTGTCTATTTCCATATATGGAGAGATTGAGAAAAAGAGATTGTGAACGTGCCCCAAGAAGCATGGGTGCATACTGCTACATCTCAGAGGAATCTTTTAAAATTACTTATACAGTATCCCAATGTAGAATAGCCCCAAAGCAGTTAGTAAGAGCTACTATACTTGCTAAAGTGCTGGGAAATGGTGCTGATGGTTCAATGTAAATGTATCTATCTCTCATTCCTTTTTTCCTCACAAATGTAACAGTGTAATGTGGGCTAGGATGAGGGAGATTGGTAGATTAATTATTGAGAGAGGGAGATTGCTGCTATTTCAGGGAGTCTCCTGCAGAATGCAGGAGGGTAGGTACATATGGGTGGCATGTTCTATCATCCACATATAGGACATAAATTCCGCATACGTCACCGATTAAACTGTGACTCTTCCTACTTTGTGTACCACATAATTTTTCCTTGCGGTCTGGTTTAATGTGGGAGGTGGCAATCGTGGACTGAAATTGTTGCAATGTGAAAGCAAATGGATTGCCAGTCTGGATGTAAATCATCCCAAGGGTTTAAATTAAAGTATTTCCTATTACTGTTTTCAGTAATATTATGTGCAGTCCATGTTTAACACCTACTGTTTCTTCCGTTGTCCATGTATGAAAATTGTATTAGTTTTCAACATGCATGCTGCTCTGCATTTGTTTTGTCTTGTTTTTTGTCTAATGTTATGTGTGTTCCCCTGTAGCATCCAGGTTTCTTAGGCAATGGGACCAGCGATGCGCCGAGTTGCCGCCCAGCTAATGGGATGACGTCATCCATACGCGCAGATGCCGGACGGAAGGACAGTCCTCCCCACAGCGGGCGGCCTCACCGCATACAGCTCAGGGGCATTAAGGTATAAAGGTATGTACACTGTTACACGTATTTTGCTAACGTGAAAACAGTTTTATTAAACTGAAATATTGTTCACCTCTATCATATCTTGGGATTTTGGGACCTCTGTATATTATGTAAATGTTCTGGAGAATATATATTTGGTTGTCAGAATAGTCCCACATATAGGGGGAAATTTACTAAAGGAATTTTGTAAAAAATAGGTGTATTTGTATCCAGAAATACACTTATTTTTGACATTTACTATCCTGAAAATACGGCAATTCGTATTTGTATTGATGTGCCATCAATACGAATACGAATTGCCGTATTTTCGGGATAGTAAATGTCAAAAATAAGTGTATTTCTGGATACAAATACACCTTCTTTTTTTTTTTACAAATTTCCTTTAGTAAATTTCCCCCATAGAGTCTTAATAGATGGGCTCCCTGCAGATGTTTATAATTGATATATCCTGGTAAGTATTTCAAAATCGGACCCCCAACACAAGTCTCCAATCACTCCACAATAATGCAATGTCCCATAAATTAGGAGACAAATATCTCACCCGTTCCTCCGCTCAGTTAAGAATGTTCCTCCTAGATCCTGCTGTGCCGTCTGCACAGAGCCACAACAGCCGGTCTGTGTTATAGGAGTCGAGGGTCCACTCCCCCGTGCTGGGGTATGCTCAGCGGTTAGTGACTTGTCAAGCGCTATCAGGATTTTACTGTAGCGGCTGGTCAAAGCAGATCTCACCGTCACACTGATGACAAACTGTTATGCCCCCCTCAGGGTTGCAGCTTCGGTCAGTGTTAGGTCACCAGCTGTCACGCTCAGCTTCTCCTCAATATGAGCGACGGGTGTCCTGCTGTGTGGAGGCAATAGAACAGTCCCTTTGACTTCCACTGTAGGAAATATCGGGTCAATTAAAACCTTTACGCATTTCTCTGCATAACCATCAAGGCGGTTTCATCAGAAGGTAAGAAAAGAAAGAAAAGAAAGCTACCTTCTGATGAAACCGCCTTGTTGGTTATGTGGAGAAACACGTAAAAGGTTTTAATTGACCCGATATTTCCTTATCATGCATTAATGCCATGTTTTAAATGTGGCCACAATTTACGGTACAAATTGGTAAAGACCTTTATTGAACGGAAAAACAAGGTTAATGGTAAATTGGGTTGCACTAGATGCACATGTACGACATGTAGGTTCCTTATCCCTGGACAGATTTTATATCACCTGCATATAGGGCGACCTTTAGCTTTCAGACATGCTTTAAATTGTAATACAAAATTTACAGTCTATCAAATAATATGCCCCTGCATTCTCACATACTGTACATTGGTAAAACCGAACAAGCATGTTACGAACGTATGGCCGCTCATAGGTCAGCGATCAAGAATGCAAATACAAATGTGCTTGAGGAGATGCACTGGTGAATTCATCCCTGGTATCGAATTTATAAAGAAATTTCCTTCTTCTAACAATAAGTCCACTGTGACACCCGTCAATACTGGACCATATGGAATACATCATGTATTCAGAGAACCTGTTTAAAGGATTTTTTATTTATCACCGACATATTGTGCACATGTTTACCCCTGAAGAAGTCTTTCAAGATGAAACGGGTAGGGTTGAAACATATCATGTGCTAAATGAACTACAACAAACGGATGTCACATTCTAATTTTATGTGCTTTTAAAAAAAGTTATTATGTTACTATATGTATGTACTTTTATCTAGCTGGCAAATAGTTTGACTATTTGGTACTAAAGCTGCTTGATGGTGGTGGAACATACTAGCGCTCTGCATCTTTCGCCATTTTTATCATTTACCATCTCCCACTAACAGGGGGGATTTATAGTAGTAGCTGCTATTTCTGTGTCTGGTGCATCTGGGGTCTCGTGTGTATATATAATATATATATATATATATATATATATATATATATATATATATATATATATATATATATATATATATATATATATATATATATCATGTTTTAGTTTTGGTTTTGACAAAACCACCCTAAACCAATTTTTTTTTAAATGATAAAACAAAATGCTAAAATCAAATAATGTGGACATTTTTTTGTTTCTACAGTTTAATTAACCTCAATGAAAATTATTTCCAGTAATTCCAATCACTATTGTCCACCTTCCAGTCACTATTATCCACCTTATCCCCTTTATTGGGATGTTAGGCCAAAGGCTGCAGCAAGCTGGCTGGTTAGTAAGTGACAGAGTAATGGCACAAATATAAAGCAGTTTATAAAACATATATGAAACATTGCTACACAGCAGTGGCAGAAATGACAAGTTGTTCAAGATGGAATCATACTTGGACCCTTCCACCCACCTTCATGCTGGACATACGCAGATTAACAAACCAAGCACTTCAGCATCAGGGACTGACACTTTTTTGGGCTGAAGTGCTTGGTTTGTTTAGGCCCCCACAAAACAATTTACAAAAGGGCTTAAGACAGTAAGCTAACAGTGCTGTTAATGATCTTTACAATGGCAAGATATCATTATCATTATCACCTTCATCACTGCCTCCATCATCCATACAGTAACTCATCCTCTGTGGAATCCACCATTACAGAGGTTTCTGTACCTTGATGTAATTGCTTTTAAAGGTATTCATCGTGACATTTGTAGTTAATTTTAATGAACATCAACATTTCCACATTTTGAGAAAGCAGCCTCCTACAACAATCACTGACAAGGTTCATGTCTGTGCTGAAAACTCTTCCTGGGTACATACAGTACTGTACTGTACATCCAATGCTAGTTTCTACAAGGGCCTTGCATTGTTTCCTTTAAGCAGTCAAGGGTACACTGTGACATGCTTTATAATGTGATTTAAATAATTCTCCACAACTATGTGGGTGATGAACAGGCCACAGACAGCATCTCCTTTATTTCATTCTTAAAAAAAAAAAAAACTTGACATTTAATTGCATGAGCAAAACATTATAAGAAATCAGAAATACTGAGGAGAGACCAAGAAAGGTAAGCCATTTTTCGAAGACATCTACTAGTTTTTCTAGTTGTCAGCTGTATGCTGCTTTCACATCGCAAAATGAAGGTTCGCACTGGGACTTTGAAATGTATCAGTCCCGGTCCCTTCAATTTGGTATGTTCACATCCCCACAGACAATCGGCAATAATGCCAGTTTGCTGACATCATCCGGGGGCACGGCGGGGAGTCGGCACATCATGAGGGGCGGGGGAGGAGGCAGCACTTAGCTGGCACTGCTCCAAGCGCTGCCTCCTCCATAGTGTGAACGGGAAACGGGTTGCTCGACCTGTTTAACCCATTCACACCACCAAGCAACACGGCAACGAACCGGTAAGAAGCATTTTTTTCTGGTTCGTATTGCCGTGTTGCTACCCGTTTAAGGGACATGGTAACCCCTTTCATATTGCACTAATTACCGTGTCAAAACTGCTTGTACCCGAGAATTAGTTGCGATGTGCAAGGGGTATTAATTAAGCTGGTAATACACAGATCAGCCTGTCTCTAGGGGCCTTATTTTGGTTCATTCTTTCTGACAAAATCCTTCTTAGATGGGCAAAACCATGTGCACTGCAGGTGGGGCAGATGTAACATGTGCAGAGAGAATTAGATTTGGGTGGGGTTTTACTTCAAAGTGAGATCTATATTGCAGTGTAAAAATAAAGCAGTCAGTATTTTCCCTGCACAGAAACAAAATTACTCACCCAAATCTAATTCTCTCTGTACATGTTACATCTGCCCCCCCTGCAGTGCACATGGTTTTGTCCATCTAAGAAGGATTTTGTCAGAAAGAATGAACCAAAATAAGGCCCTAAATCTGGTGCTGTTTGTTAGATGCTGCTGCTGCTCCTGATGCTGATGGTGATTCACCCAACCAGCTACTACTGTAATATAAACTTCAGTTTGCCCACTTTCGCTTGCTTGTCCACATTCAGGAGGTTATTCTGATCGGAGCGGCCAAACGTGCGTACGTTCGCTATTAACGTACGCTAGCCGTACGCGGCCGTTAGGGTTAGGTCCACCCACAAATCAGCCGCTTACGTACGGGCAGAAATACCGTAGAAGGGGAGTGGCGTACAAATGAGCGTACGGCAACGTACGCGGACGGCCCAGCCCTTGCACTCCGACAACTGGCGTACAACTGAGCGTACGGCGCCGTTTACGGACGTCTTTCGTCCGTCTTCCCACCGACTTCTTGCGGAGATCTGAGCGTACGCCAGCTTGCACGGACGGGTCCCTATTGTTTTCAATGGAAAACTCAGCTTATGTCACCGCTCGTGAGAGTGAGCGTACGTCCGTGCATGCTGGCATACCCTTCACATATATGGACCTGCAAATGTTGCCTTTCAACTATAATTATGAAAATTAATTAATTGATTGAATTAATTAATGTGCAAAATAGTGGCCATGGGATTAAAACATTGCTGAAACATCCTTTGTAGGTGTTAGATGTGGTTTATGTTATTGTATCCTAAATACAAAACCTATGTTAGTATTAGAGTGAACACGTTGACACATGTCGACTTGTGTAGATTGAGTGTGCTACTGCGTAAAGTCTATGAAAGCACGTAGTGAATGTGTCTAACTGTTTAGCAAATACCTACCTTAGCGTATAAAAAGATTCTTACCTTAAATTAAACAAACCTTTAAATGTGGAGAAGTATAGAAACATAAGCTTCCAATGTGTTTGCGTGCTGTGTGTGTGGCTTGCAGGCAGTGAAATCATGGTTTGGACTTAATAGACTGCAGCATTGCTTATTACATTCAGGTGTATGTGTTTGAGTAGTAATCAGCGTTAATTAGCCAACTCAGGCGCACGCTGGCATGCGGTATCTGTAGGGGTGGTTTGAGCTGGCGGATGGCGGCCGCCTGTTTGGTGTCCGAAATGAACGGTGCCTTAGTCGATCGTGCGGTAGTAGCACCGCTCATTTTTGGTGCACACCCCCGTGTACGCCCATATTTACGCCCATTTTCCCTCATTATTTCGGCCGCTCCCATCAACACGCCCCTATGCCGCCCCATTACCCGTACACTCGCGTACAGGTTTTTTCGCACGTTGAGACCCCCGGCCGTAAGCGTTGTGGAGTGTTCGCGCCGGCGCATTAGCGTATCTGCACATGCGCAGATCATGAAAAACCCCGGGACGTACGCGTACGGCCCGGCCGCTCCAACCAGAATAAGGCCCTCAGTATCTGTGGTTAAGAGGGAAGTGGATACAATTGCATTTGTTTTTATTTTTGTACTGTCCTGGAACAAGCTAGAGATTGCTTTTCTAATAAAATTAAGCTAAGATGGAATTTGATAGAGGGGACAGAGGACCTGTCTAAAAGCTACTGCATTAATAATGGATATTGGCCACAGGCCTAATACTAACAAACCAGTCATAGTTGCAGTGATGTTCTGTGTGACTCGGTGGTAGCTATCATACTTGCTTTCTCTTGCAAAGTATTGGTTAGCAGTCATTTTTTGTTCGAAACTACTAATAGTCTTATTGTTTTTTTAGGAGTGAAAATCAACTCCCATCACCAGCAACAGACCAAACACTTCTGAGGATTACATAGAGATATTGTCCCTTGGAGGAACCATGGATAGGTAAGGAGTCACCTGGCTATATCAAATTGGATGCATGCCCAGCTCTGAACATTAATGAGGAGATAGAGAAGAAAAGATTATGGAGATTTTATGGAGCTCTGCTGCCTGAGTTAGTTGGGCTGTAGACAAATGTCACCACATTTCCAAAAATCTAAACATATACAAAAAATTGAAAAATCCACAATAATCAAGGCGTGACTTAATGTGTGTAATAAAAACTGTACGTCTTTTGTTGAATATCCCTCCTCTCCAACTGTAGTTTCAAGGTGCTGAGGAACTGTCCATGTGGATACTCAAACCATGTGAAAAAAACAAAATACAACCAATGTGACGTGTCGTTTATATATAAAAAAATTTAGTGTATTATTTTCTATGATGGCGTACCAAACTCACACAACTGTGTGGAGTAGAGATGCCTCGGTTTCTTTTATCCTTGTGAGGTGAAAAAGGATATATATACAGTATATGAATTCAGTGGCATACTGAACTTACGGTTTCTCGTGCTTGAGTCCATAATGGTTTCTTTATTGGCAATGGAAAAAAATGGGCAGACTTTTCTTTATTTCAGTATCTCAGTGATGTGCTCAAGTTCGTGATGTGTAAAACATAAAATGAAAGAAATTTTTGATTGTAGATGATTAATATTTTCTTATACAGTAAGTTTTCTTAAGACAGAAGTTATGAAGTGATTGGGCGTACCCTCACTCACACAAAGCGGAGTTGGGTGAAAACATCTAAAGGTATCTTTATCCTGAATTTATGCAAGACCGAGAGGCTTGGACACGTGTGCGTGTGAGTCCCTGTGAGTCCCTGTCTGCTTGCGGTCACCAGAGGGGATGTTCTGGTGGGCACCAGGCAAGGATAAGGCCGGCTCCATCTGTAACTCACTCAGTTCATCAAGGTATCTTTCTATGGTCCCTTTAGGGATGTTGATTTCCCAATCCTCCTCAATTGAGTCAAGTAAAATGTCTACCATTATATGTGGGATTTTTCACCCATTACATTTAAAAAAAAGTTTTTATTATAAAAAAGGTCAGGGACCCTGCAAATCTAAGGGAAATTCTACAGCTCTAGGGTAAGATGCACTAAGCTTCAAAAGTGATCAAATGGAGAGTGATAAACAACCAACCAATCAGCTCCTATCTGACATTTTTCAAACACAGTCTGTGACATGGCAGGCATGAGCTGATTGGCTGGTTGTTTATCACTCTCCATTTTTTAACTTTTTGAAGCTTAGTGCATCTGGCCCCCTGTGAGGAGATTTATGATGAAAGTTTTGGCAGTGGAGATTGCAGGTTCTGATATTTACAGTAGCTAATAGAATGGAGGTGGATGAAACTGGACTGCTTGTTATTGTTTAGCAAAACCTTCAGATGTTTCACAAAACTTCCCATAAACTCGCTGCAAATGATGTAAAAGGGAGGAGGTTTCTAGATGGTTAAGGTCTCTACCTTACCTGCTACTGTGGCTTTACAAATGACAATTGCCAGGATTTGGGTAAACATAATTCCAATACAGCGGATGGAGACGGATTATTTATCTTATGTCTTGGCATGACAATGACCTTTTTATTGTCATGGGCAATAACTGCTTTCACTGGTGCCTGACTTAACCAAACAACATCATCCACAAACTCATTAATGCTGGCATCAGCGAATCAGCAAATATTCCTCTGATATTTTTGCACTTCCACAGTAGCATCCTCAGTTTCTATGTCAGAATTTTTACTTGTGCTGCTCATCCTTATATTTGCAAAGGGTGGAGAAATGATGGAATGAGGCTTCTCACTACACTATCAGAAAGGTCAAGCTTCACATAAATCTCATTGACACACTTAGGGGTAAATTTACTAAAAATCCCGATGGATCCAAGTTTGCTCAAGATCAATCATGCTGGGCATCACAGGAACTCAAGCAAGATTTGTTCTTTTAACTTGAAAATTTACCAACAATCGTGATTTCATGACTCGTATTTGTCGGTGGTATTTGACATTGTGATTTTTTTTGCCCATGTTCACTTTGCTTGCCTACTACTCTCACACATAAAGCATTGTGGAGATCAGTGCTTCTATTTGTAAACATGTTAAAATGGTTAGAAAATTTGAAAATAAAACTGTGTAGGGTCTCCACACACATTAATATAACCAGCCTTAGGCTCTGTGAGCTGGCCCTGTATTTAATGAGGTGCGGTATGCAGTTCTGACAGTCGGGATCCCGACAGTCATTAGCCCGACGTCAGGATCCCGACTGGCCAGACTCTGCTGCGGGCACGGTGGCTCGCTATGCTCACCACCTATTCTATTCTCCCGTCCAGCACCCATTTAATGAACCAGCACTGGGCTCTTGGACTGGACCAAGGAGTGCCAGATAGGAGTTGTTGCAATTTTTGTTTTGTGGTGTCTTGGACTGGTCCTGTTTCCAGAAATTTTGGGAAAAAATATGTAGGGGTTTGCCATATTTGTGCACTGGTTGTGGTTTTCATGGAGTGTCATGGTGATATCCCCAGCTTCCTTTAACAGTGGATGCTGAGTTGAAAGCTTTAAGTTTTAAAACAATAGAAATAATATTACCTTTTACAGTAGGAATTACAGGTCCCAAAATAGGACCAATCTAAACTGAAATACTGTAGGTAAATACTGTAGGTGAATATGTTTTTTTCTTTTTTCGAAAAGGCTTTTTTTTTACAACTCAACATGCACCACTGTGTTTGCCTTTAGTAAATCTTTGTGTTTGCTAAATAAATGATAATCATCCAAGATTTCACTCCTACATATTTATTTAGCACCCTCTAGAAGATAATAGACAGGATATGATTGGTTGCCCATAGCAACATCCCATGAGAAGTAGAATTCCTACCAGTGTTCTTTCGGCACTGATTTTCAGGTTTTCAATAGATCTTCATGAGAAGAAAGAAGATGATACAGTAGCTGATAGCTGCAGAACCACCACTCAGAAATAAAGGCCAAGGCTTGAGCCTTTCCTTACCAATGTATGTGGTGAATGGCATGATGGCATTTACAGTATATGGTTTTCTAATGTAAACTTTCTCTTTATTAGGGGTTTATTTACTAAGATGGGCATCCAATCAGAATCTACTTCTTATTTATTTATTACCTTTAGAAGATAATAGATATAATCTAATTGGTTGCCCATAGCAATATCCCATTTGAAATAAAACTCCCATCTTAGTAAATAAACCCCTTTGAGCAGTGGGTCCCAAACTGCTGTGCCTCAGGGCACTTGCAGGGGTGCCTTGGATTGGTGGTCTAGGACAAATCCATAATAGGGCAAGGCAGGCAAAACTAGAGTTGGTGGCCGCCAATCATGAAATATGTGGGCAAACAAAAGCAAATCTGGTTCCTCACTACATCATTGATCCTATGGATAACATATAAACATAATTTACTTAATTTAATATTTTTTGAGCGTCCCACCGCACACGTGTCCCAGTTACCTTGCGCGAACCCTTCCCATCTCCGCTTCAGGGAGATGGGCAGGGTAAGGGGGGAGCGGGGTGGTGGGGGACCACATCGGGGACCGGCGGCAGGGACCCAGGGGGTGCTCCGTTGGAAGGGGATGCACGCATGTACCCTTCCGGCAGCTGGCGGGGGGCTGGCGGTTGGCAATCTGACCACTAGCCCCTGGATGGAAGAGGTCGGCTCCATCTGTAGGGGTGCCGTGAAAAATAATCTGATACTTAAGGGTGCCGTGTTTCAAAAAGATTTGGGAACCACTGCCTTAGAGTGAAGTCTTCCTTTACCAGTGTTATTTATATATATATATATATATATATATATATATATATGCACATAATAGGAGAAGACTGCGTCACTCGGGACTGGTTCAATAACAAAAAACTCACAGCCAGACAATGGTTAAGTTGACGTTTCAGCCCTCAGGTTTTATAAAAACAGCTTACAATATATATATGTGCTATATATATGCACAAAGAGGGTATCTGGGCCTGCAAACTGATATAAAGCTGAGGAATGTTATCTCAAACGAGGATCACTGTGGGGGCGAGAATACTGATGCAGTTCGCCATATTAGAACAGCTTTATCAAAGGATCCGTGCTAGACCATATTTTAAATAAATATTTATCTATCTATATATCTTCCTCAAAGTGTGTGTGTGGTGAGGAGTAGGGGAGTAGGCAGACAGTTTTCCAAGGGTGCTGAGAAACCTTGCACTGGCGCACTGTGGATGCAACATCTAAAATTTACACAAGTGGAACAATTTTTATCCATTGTACATGGATCAAAGCTGCCCTGGCATGTATAGCGATTATTTTGAGATGCCAGTAGCAGAGAGGAATCACTCACAAATTAAGAGAAAGGAGGTGTTTGGGCATAGTAGCAGAGGGTGGTCAGATAAACACTGGTATAAAGATGTAGCCTCGCTCATCGCTGTTGTTGAATCTCAGTCCTGGAGTCCTTGTACCACAATGAGAAATCTCTTGTTATGGCCAACTAATGGGTACAGTGGTGGAAGCTTGTAATTACACTGCTTCTCCTCTGGGTGGTGTTTGCTCCACTAATAAAACCACAGTTCAGTTCTGCAGATGGATATGCACTACAGAATACATTCTACAGTTTACAGTAATGTACTGTATGCCTGACAAGAGGCCCAATGCACATTACATTAAATTCTTTTTAAATAAAATAATATTGCGTACATTGTTAAATCTGAAAAACCCAAACGTAGCCCCGAGCGCCATTGCCATTTACCGGCCACGCGATTACAAAAGAGTTCTGGGTTCCTGCATCAGGTGTGAATGAGATGACAGGCATGTGGTGCAGTGGCCCTAATGGCCTAGCAGTTAAGGCCACAGCATGCTATGAGTTATGCCTAGTGTTCAGATACCGCATTGTACAGTAGCAAGGTGCACATGTTCACATCGGAAAGTGGTAACAAAACCTCATTATGGTGGAAGAGTCGCTAGTAAAGCAGTTTACACAGTATGTTTAGTCCAGTTCATGCTCTGCCCCAATGCCGCCTCCCCCCATCGCTGACTTAAATCCCCACACAGCCTTCAAGCTCACTGACCTCGCTCTCCATCAGCCTCTGTCCCTTCACTGGTGCTTCTAAGGCCACAATGCATACTGTATACAGAATACTGCAGTAGTCTACTGTCATGTATATTTAGCCGCATCAGGTGTGGATGAGATGACAGGTCTGTGGTACAGTAGCCCTAATGGCCTAGCAGTTAAGGCCACAGCATGTTATGCTTAGGGTTTGGATCATGCTCAGGAGCGACTCATTTATTGTAATTTCACTGGGTTTTTTGTACATTAAAATGTGTTTATGTTTGGCTTCCAGTTTACTTGTCAGTTTGATACGAAATGTGTTTTATTTATTGTTTGGGGACTCTGCTCCACCGCCTCCATGGCTACGCTTTTAACCCCCAAACTTTCATCTCTACAGTATGCTTTAAAGCTCAGCTACACTGGATGCTAAACTGCAGTTGACCTCGTACTGCACCGCAATGTACAGTAGCAATAAACAAAATACCAGATTGGAAAGTTGTAACGTACATTCCAGTATCCTCTGTTTCACTCGGAAATGAATGCTGAAAGGGTGGGTTCCTTTGTGGTGGCTAGTCTCGGCTCACCACCATTCGGTACATATGCTATGCAGTTGCTCATTCTACTCAGGGATACAGTGTAGAAATCTATGCTGCGCTTGGCTTCGTAGGGATGATCTCCCTCATGGCCTCTAGTTTTGGCATGCCTCGTGTCCACTAGTTTCAGCCCGTGTTACTAGTTTCACAATGTGGAAATGTATGCCAAGCTTGCCAAATCCTATCCACCTTCAATGGTGCAAAGATTGGCTGCAGTAGCACCTCAAGTTGCCCCCCAAAAAACTGTAAATAAGACAGAAAAGGAAAATGGGGTCAAACCAAGAAAATTTTTTAAGTCCAATGCAATGTTTAGATGCAGACTAATGGGAAGATCACTGTACCAGAACCACATACAGTGTCGAATGTTGCTGGTACTGTGTGAAATTGTTTGCCAAGCGTAGCTCCTAATGGGGAGGCTCCCCCTCACCTGACCTCATGGCCACTAGTTTCAGCCCATCTCATGAATGGTAGTTTGGCGCATCTCATGGCCACTAGTTTTGTCCCGCTGCCATTTTTTGCTATGCTACATAGTCGTTCATTCAGAACTAGAGATACTGTGTAGAAATCTATGCCAAGAATAGCTCCATATGGGTGGGCTCCCTCGTGGCTGCTAGTCTCGACCCGCCACCATTTTGTGAATATTCTACATAGTCGCTAATTCAGACCCAGGGATACAGTGTGGAAATGTATGCAGAGCTTAGGTGTGAGTTTTCTCATGACCACTATTCTCTTCCCATCGCCATTTTGTAAATATGCTATGTAGTCGATAATTCAGACCCAGGGATACAGTGTGGAAATGTAGTAGTAGTAGTATGTTTATTTATAAGCCGCCGCAAAGTGTCCGCAGCGCCGTACATAGCAAACAAAAAAAACAAATTACAAGGTAACGTACAGGGTGTGTTGAAAGATACAGTATAAATAGGGGTATAGCTGGTAGAACTAAAATCAGCATCAGTTCAGAAGTAGGTGTCAAAATTGTCAAGGAGACTGAAGATGAAGTAGAGGAAGGGAAGAACAGGACAGGAGCACAGGTGAGGTAAAGAGGTAGGGTGAGTACGTGAGGAAGGAGGGCCCTGCTCATAAGAGTTAACATACTAAAAATAGGTGGGTGGACGAACGAAATACAATAGGATAAGTAGGAACGGAGGGGAACGGAGGCAGGATAGGAGGATCAAAAGAGGTTAGGAGGAGGGATAGGCTAGTCGAAAAAAGTGGGTTTTGAGGGAGCGCTTGAAGGAGGTAAGGGAATCAGATAGCCTGATGGGTGGCGGGAGGTTGTTCCAGTGCAGGGGGGCAGCGCGAGAGAAATCTTGGACACGGGAGTGGGAGGAGGTGATTAGGTGAGAGGTCAGTCGGCGGTCAGCGATGGAGCGAAGAGGACGGGAGGGAGTGTGGATAGAGATCAGTGAAGAGAGGTAGGGAGCTGTGGAGGAGGAGAGAGCCTTGTAGGTGGTGGTGAGGAGTTTAAAGAGAACTCGGAAAGGAATGGGGAGCCAGTGAAGAGATAAACAGAGGGGGGAGGCGGAGGTAGAGCGGCGGGAGAGGAAGATGAGCCTAGCAGCAGCGTTAAGAATGGATTGGAGAGGTGCGAGGCGGGTGAGAGGTAGCCCAGAGAGAAGGATGTTGCAGTAGTCAAGGCGGGAGATGACAAGAGAGTGAATGAGAATTTTGGTCGCGTCAGTGGAGAGGAATGGTCTGATGCGTGAGATGTTGCGTAGGTGAAAGCGGCAAGACTGTGAGAGAGCACGAATGTGGGGGGTGAAAGAGAGGGAGGAGTCAATGATGACACCGAGGCAGCGCGTTTGGTCGGTGGACGTGATCTCGGTTTCACCAATGCTGTTGGAGATAGTGGGAGAAGAGGAGATGTTCGGGGGATGGAAGATTAGAAGTTCAGTTTTAGCCATGTTTAGTTTCAGGAAGCGTTGGGTCATCCAGGCTGAGATGGCCGTGAGGCATTCGGAGACCTTGGACAGAAGTGATGGGGATAAGTCGGGGGAGGAGAGATAGATTAGGGTATCATCAGCATAAAGGTGGTAATGAAAACCATAGGAGCTGATGAGGGTGCCCAGAGAGGTGGTGTAGAGGGAGAAGAGGAGAGGGCCAAGGACTGACCCTTGGGGAACACCGACTGGCTGGGGGGTAGTAGGAGAGGAGGAGCTCGGAGTGGAGACGGAGAAGGAGCGATCGGAGAGGTATGAGGTGAACCAGGAGAAGACCGTGCCAGTGATGCCAAAGGAGCGGAGGGTGTTGAGCAGGAGAGGGTGGTCAACAGTGTCAAAGGCAGCCGACAGATCAAGCTGGATGAGGATAGAGAAGAGGCCTTTGGATTTAGCCGATAGTAGATCGTTAGTGACTTTGGTCAGGGCAGTTTCAGTGGAATGTAAAGGGCGGAACCCGGATTGGAGGGGGTCTAGAATGGAGTTAGCAGTAAGGTGGCTTAGGAGACGATTATAGGTCAGACGTTCTAGGAGTTTGGAGGCAAAAGGGAGGAGGGAGATGGGCCTGTAGTTGGATGAAGAGTTGGGGTCCAGATTTGTTTTTTTGAGAATTGGGGAGACAAGAGCGTGTTTGAAGGAGGAAGGGAAGATCCCAGAGGATAGGGAAAGATTAAAGAGGTGAGCCAGGTGAGAGCAGACTGATGGACTGAGACGACGGATAATATTGGAGGGGATAGGATCAAGCGGGCAGGTGGAGGGAGAAGCGGATTGAAGGATAGAGTGGACTTCAGCAGCAGTGGTGGGGTAAAATGAGAACAGGGGTTGGAAGGAGGGGAGTGGAGATGTAGGAGAGGAGGAGGGAGAGGGTGAGGTCATGGCAGCAGTGATGGCAGTCCTGAGAGAGGAGATTTTGGTTGAAAAGTAGGTAGCAAAATCAGCGGCTACGATGGAGGACGGAAGAGCTGGAGGAGGGGGGGAGAGCAAGGAGTTGAAGGTGGCGAAGAGCCTGCGGGGATTGGATGATTGGGAAAGGATGAGGGACTTAAAGTAGGATTCCTTGGCCAGAGCAAGGGCAGAGCTGAAGGAGGAAAGAATGAATTTGAAATGGAGATAATCCGCAAGGGAGCGTGATTTCTTCCAGAAGCGCTCAGCAGTGCGAGAGCACTTTTTAAGGAATCGTGTGATAGGTGAGTGCCACAGTTGGGGGTTGGAGCATCGAAGGGGGATAGAGGAGGGAGGGCAGGCAGAGTCCAATGCTGAAGATAGGGTGTCATTATAGAGGGAGGCAGCGAGGTTCGGGCAGGACATGAGGGCGATTGGGGCGAGAAGAGGACACAGCGTGTTTGAGAAGGCAGCAAGATCAAGTGTGTTGACGTTATGCCGTGAGACAATGCGCTTGGGAGGGGGGTGGGAGAGGGGGAAGCAGTGAGGGAGAAGGAGATGAGGTGATGGTCAGAAAGAGGAAAAGCTAAGATAGTGTAGTCAGTAAGGGAACAAGAGCGAGAGAAGACGAGATCGAGGAAGTGTCCTTGGATGTGGGTGGGAGAGGTAGTCCACTGAGATAGGCCAAGAGAGGAGCAGAGAGAGAGGAGTTTGGAGGTGCCAGGATCAGCGGGGTTATCCAAGGGGATGTTAAAGTCACCAAGAATGACAGATGGCAGGTCAGAGGAGAGGAAGTGTGGAAGCCAGGCGGCGAAGTTGTCAAGAAATTGGGAGATAGGGCCAGGGGGGCGGTAGATTGCAGCGACACGGAGGTGGTAGGGGTAGTATAGACGGATAGAGTGAGACTCAAAAGAGGAGAAAAGGAGAGAGGGTTCAGGGTGAATGACACTGTGGGTGCATGAGGCTGAGAGGAGAAAACCCACACCGCCACCTTGGCGACCGTCAGGCCTGGGAGTGTGAGAGAAAGAGAGGCCACCGTGGGAGAGAGCAGCTGGAGAGACAGAATCAGAGGTGGAGAGCCAGGTCTCGGTGATAGCAAGGAGGTGGAATGCTCTAGAGATGAATAGGTCATGGATGGCAGGGAGTTTGTTGCAGATGGATCTGGCGTTCCATAGTGCACAGGAAAGAGGGGGGGTGGGTTGTGTATTTATGTGGATAAGGTTTTTGGGATTGCAGAAGCGAGGGGGGGTCATTGGGAGGGTGGGGGTGCGGGGGTGAGTGGTCAGGATAGGTATGGGATGGGAGGGGGGAGGAGCAGTTGGAGAAAGTGAAGTTGAGAGATTAACAGCCATGAGGAACCGAAGGTGAGAGGGTAGGTTAGTGAAAGCAGACAGAGGGATTTGGGAGGACAGACAGCGTCTGTAGTAGATTTGGTAGAAAACAGAGTGAGAGAGAAGGTAACAGGCAAGGAACTACTGTCAGAGAGGAGACCAGTGGGTAAAATCAGGTTGATTGAGTAATCCAATTAAGTATGAAACAACCACAAGTGAGAGGATGAAGGGAACAGAGAAGGTCAGAAGTGAGGCAAATGTGAGCAGGCGTGAAGAGGGAAACAGAGTGCAATAAATGTGTGGCAAAGATAAGAGAAAATAATAGTGAATGAGTAAAAATGACATACAATGTTGGAAAAATATGGATACAATGAATTTAAATGTCAAAATTGAGCAACAGGTTACAATAGGGGCATCGAGGACAGCACCAGGCTTCAGCCTGGTCAGGTAAGTCCTGGAGGGGGGGACCCCTTTATTGGGGGGGTCCCCACTCCCCCAGGGCCCCTGGCTAGGCTGACTGGTCGGTAGGGTTAATGCTTTGGCCGGGTGGACTTGCATAAAAAGTCTCCCCCCGGCTGTGGCATTACCCTGCTGGCTGGTTTTGCCTGGGGCTGGTTCTTAAAATACGGGGGACCCCTAGTCATTTTGTCCCCCATATTTTGGGAACCAGCCCCAGAGCAGGAGCCTGGGGCTGGTTGTTAAAAATCAGGGAACCCCTATTTGTCGGGTTCCCTGATTTTTAATTACCGGCTCCAGGCTCTGTCAGCCTGGTGCTGGTTTCGGCTGTGGGGGGGACCCCACGCCGTTTTTTTTTTTATTTATTTAATTTTTCTATTTTTTTACACTGAAGCCTGCACGGATCTGGCTGATCCGTGCAGGCTAAAACGCAAATAGAACAGGAAAATTGTGTTCTATTTTCCTGTCGTATTTGCGTGGGTGTTTTACACCACTAAGCAGCCGTATTATCAGTACGGCTGCTTAGTAAATCAGAAACCACCATTCTTTTGAATGGTGATTTCTGTCGTATCCTATCGATGGTGTAGACATTCGTATTTGTAAATACAAATATGAATGTTCCATCTTTAGGACTACGAATTGTTGTATTTTTGGGATTGTAAATCCCGAAAATACAAATTCGTAAAAAAAGGTGTATTTCTCCCTACGAATACACCTTTTTTCTACGAATCCATTTTGGTAAATGTCCCCCACAGGGTGAGATTTAATAGGATGAGAGATTCAGAAAGTGAAAGATTTGGGAAGAAATCTCCAGTTTTTTTAAAGCGGCAATCATTTACACTGCAAAACCAGTTTGATTTTGCAGTGTAAATGATTGCCGCTTTAAAAAAACTGGAGATTTCTTACCAAATCTCTCACTTTCTGAATCTCTCATCCTATTAAATCTCACCCATAGTGTGGAAATGTATGCCAAGCTTATCTCTGTAGAGTTGGTGATCACTCATGGCTGCTAGTCTTTGCCCATCACCATATTGTTAATATGATATTTAGTCACTCATTCTGACCCAGGGATACAGGGGTGGGCTCCATTGAGGGTAATTATAAAATGGCACTTAAGGGCTGCCTTTAGCCAGATCTATTTCTACATTTGGAAATGTACAATGTTGTACAGTATGTGCCTCTGTTTTTTATTGTCCCATATTGTCCTTTCTTTGTTTCCTTATACTGTGATCTTCTATTTTAGAGTAAAGTTAAGTGAAGATGCATGCTACCAGATTGTACAGCAGTGCCAAATCCCATGCACCTTTAAAGGCACGAAGACTGGCTGCAGCAGTGCCTGAAGTTGCCCCCAAAAAACTGCAAAGAAGGCAGAAAAGGAAAATGTGGTAAAACAGAAAAAAAAAATGCTAAGGCCAATGTGGGTGTTTTGTTGCAGACCAAGAGGAATCTTACTGTAACGGAACCATGTACAGTGTCTACTGTTGCTGGTACCGATGTCAGACAGAATCCCCATGATGTCAAGTACACCTGCACCATTCAGAATGAGATTTTTCAACCCTTTGGCAGATATTCCTTTGTTTGTCATCTTCAACGATCTAAACAACAGTCTGTACATCTCTTCTAGCAAGATGTGCCATTTGATTTGTACTCGAAATGGGCCAAGCATGTGAATTATGATGGTGCCAAGGGGAAAAAAAGCTGCCCTAAGATTTTAAAGAAGATATCATGTCAAGATGCAGACGAGTTGTTAGGATCGAGAATGCTGAGAAGACCATAAAATAAACATTAAATAACTTAGTTTGATAAGAAGGCAAAAAAAACATCCATGGAAGATGTTCGCCCATCAAACAGTAGTGTTCGTACATGCGCAGAAACGCCTCTGCAAACACCAAACATCGGCCGCCTGACCGCTCACACAGCCGTCCAAGTCAACCAGAATAAGGCCCTTTGTGTGAACACACCGCGTCTGCAGAGTGACACATTCATCCAGTAATACTGCTGCTGCTGCTAAACTCCATTATATAGACTATCTTCTGATTTACATTACGATTGTGAACCAAATCTTTATGATACATTGGCGTACATAGTTTTAAGCTGTAAATGCAGTCCCTGGTGACGGGGCTCTACATATGCCATATTATTTCAAATTGTAAAGAGACAGTTACACTTACCTGACAACAAAGGGTTAAGCAGACTGTCCCAATATTTGAAGCATGGCTAACCACAGCATACTTTATTTTATATATTAGTGGAACACAAATATAATTACATTAGAATAAAGCTTGTCACTGGTTTACACGTGCTAGATTCACAAATGACTGATAAATACAGGTTCATCTGTGTACTCAGTATATAGGGGGAAATTTACTAAAGGAAATTTGTAAAAAAAAAGGTGTATTTGTATCCAGAAATACACTTATTTTTGACATTTACTATCCCGAAAATACGGCAATTCGTATTCGTATTGATGTGCTATTAATACGAATACGAATTGCCGTATTTTCGGGATAGTAAATGTCAAAAATAAGTCTATTTCTGGATACAAATACACCTATTTTTTTTTTTTTTCAAATTTCCTTTAGTAAATGTCCCCCATAATGTCTGTTATTTCTGCACAACCGGACCTATAATTAATTAAGAATCTTTACATCAGCACTGATAGGATAAGCTAACAGACCTATAATTAATTTAGAATCTTTACATCAGCACTACAGATGTATACAGATTTGTGTCACCATTTTGCAACATTAGATACTATTTTTTTACAGAAGCTGTCTTACATAAATATAATCACCCAATTCAAGACAGATAAATTGAAGCATAATATAGCCGGGGAACCTGAGAAATCTCTCAATTTCACATTACACGGCTTCGTTACAAGACAGACTGAAATAAACTACAGTACCTAATAAGGAGAACACCACTAAACACATGGTCTCTTCGCACATGATTTTTTAACACGCACAATTCTCACACAGTTTGTCTTTTTATTAGTTTTTTTTTAAATATATTTTGCAGTTTTAACATACACATTAAAAGTTATATTTTACAGTAGCACACCCCTGAATATGTGATGTCTTGTGCGAGTGACTCCAACACAAAACCTCTCTAGCACCCAATGCAGCTTGGTTACATACTGTACCCAGGGCCGGCGCCGCCACTAGGCAGGTCTAAGCATGGAAAACTAGTGGCCACTGGAGAGAGGCATTCTGGAGCCGCTCCCTTGGATCCCCCCCCCCCCGGGACTCGACAGCAGCGGTGGCCTCATTACACCCCCCGGGACTCAGCGGCGGCCGCTTCAAGCTTCCCCCCTCCCCCGGCGCATCACTCACCGCCCGTGCGCAGGTGAGCAGATTCAGATTTTATTAAATTAATTTCCTTTCTATATTGCTCCCAGACTTCCTCGCTTCTGGTCAATGGACTAAGGCTTTAGAAATAACCATTACATAGAGGGATGTGTTAAAATGTCTTCTTTCACCCTTACTTTTTAATTTGTCACTGGACATCCTATAAAGACTTCTGCAAAATTGGGAATGATTTCAAGTAGGGCCATTTTTCTGCAGGCTCCAGCAGGAACTGTGGCCCTTATTCTAGTTCACTCTTTCTGACAAAATATTTCTTAGATGGACAAAACCATGTGCACTGCAGGTGAGGCAGGTGTAAAACCCCACCCAAATCTAATTATCTCTGAACAAGTAACACCTGCCTCACCTGCAGTGCACATGGTTTTGTCCATCTAAGAAATATTTTGTCAGAAAGAGTGAACTAGAATAAGGGCCACAGTTCCTGCTGGAGCCTACTGAAAAATAGCCCTGGTTTCAAGGTATCTGTATTGGCTCTCACAAATATAAAAACCCCACTCTCACGGTTGACCTATTGTAATAATCCTAAGGATATCCTATCACTCATTCTGAACAAGATTAACACATATGGCAGTGTCCCTGGACTAGTAGTCAGTGCAGATAAATTGGAATAATTCAATCCCTATAAAAATGGGTCTCTTCTTTTATAAATTTTATAATTATCTTAGAATTTCCTTAACAAGAAACCTTACTGAATTATATACAGTAAATACAATATCACCAAGTTGATTCAGGGCATAGCCACTGAAATTAAAAGTTGAGAACCCCTACCCCTGCCATATCTAGTCAGAGCACCTTTTAGCAAAATGATTACCTTACCCAGAATACTTTACGACCTTTGCCTCTCCTGTTGACTAAAAAAAAGATGCAAAACATATTAATGCACAATTTCATTTTTAATTTTATCTGAAATGGAAAAATATCTCACATCAGCCTACTCAGACTTTGGCAAACCAGACAAAACGGAGGCATCAACTTCCCAGATATTGTGCATTTTAGTGATGCAGCCAAACTAAGATATCGTATTGAATGGATCCATGGCACAAATGTACATGCAAATACTATACTAGAATCTCAATTTTTGTCAGGACAACCCTCTTCTATGGAATTGGCATATTCTTAGGCACAAAGTAGATCTCATTGCATATTACTCCCTACACCTTACTTTCAATAAAAACCTGAGAATTCAGAATGGCATCGCAGCCCACCCCGTTACCATATGTAAATCAGGAGGAATATATTTTACAGGGCAATTAGTCAACATAAAAGATAAGAAACCATTTTTTTGTTCACAGAAGCCATTACCAAGTTTGAAATTCTTCAGGCCTATCCAATGGCATTCCTACAAGCGCAACATTATCAATGGCACTCAAGGAATTAACAGACCTGGACTGGAATAATTCCCTGGACAACTCATTAAGAAAGGGTCCTACATATAAAAAAAAGTTATTTCTTACTATAATAACACTCTAGAATTTCCCTTTGCTCACACTTCCTCCTATATAGTTTTGTCAGTGGTTAGTCCACTTTCCTAGTTTATCAACCCAAGTTCTTATGCACTTTCTTAATAACTCTTGCAAGCAACTGTCAACTACCAAGAACTATTTTACAATATAATACACATATCCTACTTATCCCCTAACAGGCAATTTATAATGAGGCTTATACCTTCGCACAGATGTCTCAAATGTAAAAAAAGAATGATCTGACTTATAACATTCTCTATGGGATTGTTTGATAATAATGGGATTTTGGATAAAGATCAAATATGATGCAGAAATTTCACTAATGACTTATGTTCCTCTGTTGCTGGATTGGGCCATACAGTATTTGATTTCCCCAAAAATATCCCAATGAATATCTAAAGAAGGCAAAAACTATTCAAAATTAGATCTGCAGCTAAAAAAAAACAATTTTGCAACACTGGATACTGTACATCCTAATTCTTCACCAATTTCTTTATACAAAGAAAAACGTCACCATATCTTTAGGATGGATTGGGTGGAAATGATGCAAAGGTCCTTTTTTGCAGTATGGGAGAGTTATATTGCACAGCTACCTCTTGCACAACCATTCATAATGGGATGCAGTGTAAATCCCGGCGGTCAGGATCCCGGCGTTCAAAATCCCGATGCCGGAATCCCAACCGCCGAAATCCCGACACTTTCTTCCTCCGTGGGTGTCCACGACACCCTCGGAGGGAGAATAAATTAGTGTGCCGAGCGTAGCGAGGCACCGGGCCCGCTGCGTGGCGAGCGCAGCGAGCCCGCAAGGGGGGGTGCGATCCAGGTCCCCCCTTTGTCGGGATTTCGGCGGTCGAGATTCCGGAGTAGGGATTTTGAATGTCGGGATCCCGACCGCCGGGATTTAATACTGAATCCATTCATAATAGCCTTCATCTGACTACATGGTATAACTTGAGAATATTGATACTGTGATCCCCCAGTTCTTTTCCAACCACCTTAAATGCTACCTAAAATGTAAAAACAGGAGTGTCACATATTCTATTAAACTTTATTGTATATTACTAATTGATATTAAAAAATGCAACCTTATAATCATCTTTACTTTATTTTGTATTGATGTTTGAAATCAAACCAAATAGTCTCATTATATTTTTCACTTAAATCCCTTGGATTTAAGTGAATCTGAAGTGGTGAATCTGGTAAGTACAGTTCTGGTTCCTTTACTAAATCCATTTTTTTTATACATTATGAAATGAGAAGGTGAAGGATTGTATACAACATGCTGTGAAACACACAATAAATCTAATATAATCTATAATCCTCATATTACACAATACACTATACAAAACTGATTTGATAAAAACTGTATTATAGGATGTTTATCAATTAAAGCATTCTCTTTACTGTTCTGTTTTGATGTTATATGCAATTTACCCATTTTTCTTCTACAATAAATCATATCAAGCATTATTTTAATAACAAATGTAAATGTATTACAATTTTATAAAAGTTTTTTATTCTATATACCATACTTAAAATATATTTACTTAACCTTTTCAGTGCCAACATCTCTGTGAGAGATGTGCAAAATATGAGTGCCAACATCTCCGTGAGAGAAATGCTAATTATTGGATAGGAATTCCAGTGTTGCTCACATTTGTTACATAAATTCAAATAAAAAATGGTGTGTAAAGAAAGATTCTATTTCCTATATAAGGTAAACATTGCAGGTCTTTATGATGAATAAAAATGTTTGCTTGGCACTTTTCCCACCTATTTTGACAAATTCACTTGGCACTCAAAGGGTTGACAAAAAAAAAATTGAAATCTTTATTTAAATGACTATTTTCTGATTCTCTATATCGAAAAAATAACAAAAACTTTTGTTTATATTTTAAAAAACTTTGTTTTTGTCCATTTTATAATGATCAATTAACATTAAAGGCCCTTATTCTGATCGGTGCGTACTTTCCCAAATTCTTACGGAGCGGGCCGCACGCAACGCTATGCGGACATCGTCCGTAGAAACGCCCATCGAGCCTCCGCATTCGGACGGACTCACTCTTTAAGAAGAGGGCGTGTGTACGGACGACATACAAACCTTGCGTGTGCGGTGGACACGCACAGATTCTGCACGGTCTTACAGCGTAAGCACGGTCTTACCGCGTCAGAATGTACGGGAACTTGGCCGTACGCACCGATGCGGAGTATTTACACTAAATACAACACTATTTATCTGAGCACAGACAGCGATCACATGACCCACTTATGCAATTAGGCAACCTCATTAAAAAGGGATTGTTTTCTATTTGAATCAATTAAATCCTAATACATACTGAACCACATTACTACTACATTCATTACACACATTAACCCTTACAGCATGTGAACATAACATACATCTATATACAGTATGTACATTTTGCTAATTTAAAAGAGTATAAACAAGTTACATATATACTTTTCCATGTAAACAAAACACACAGACAACTTCGAACTGTAAGAAAATATTTATTCAAATAACAATTATTGGTTGAAAAAAAAAATGTCACAAATTAAAGAGCTAAATCAAGCAGCTGGTCCAACTCCGCCATGACCTGGCGCATGTGTTGTCTTATTCTTAAGAGGGCCCCACGTAGACCCTATTCTGCTTGGGCTGGCTCATCTGTGGACATATTAAAAAGGGTCAAATTACTAATGATATTCATGCATACATTTGACATAGTCATACATAAATTTTAAACATGCAAGGTGACAGGTGTGTGTGTATATATATATATATATATATATATATATATATATATATGTATATAGACACATATATAACTATATATATGACACATACAGCTATACATACATGCATACATCCTAGATGGAAAGGCTGTTTTTTCCCCTCTACCCTTTACTCTGTAGAACACCTCACAGTCATAGTGCTCCTTCTGAATCCAAACCCACCCATGACTAAGCTCTAAGAAGCATGTCATGCGCTGCACCAATCCCAACTCATCAAAAAGCGCTCAGTGTCTGTTATATGATGGAGCGTGGCATGGGACTTAGTCAACTCTCAGGAATGCTCAGTACATTTGTGCAATCAAGCATGGCTTGCCTGCTGATGGTCTGCTCCATAAATCATTGTCATAATGCCAGTTAGGTGAAGCTGCAGCACTAATCCACTCCCATGCCCAAAATCATTACTAAGGCCAAATCAACACACAATTATGGTGCCAACCATACATGCAGACCGCAGGGGGGGTTTAGCTAGAGAAGGGCCCAGGGGCACTGACCACTTGTTACTCCATTCTAAGCCACGCCTGTCCATACTCCATTTATGTCATACTTAATCTAGTTTAGAAATATCAATCACCAGTAAACTCTACTCACCTATATGAGGCTACAGATTGTATGCTTGCAGCAGGGACATGTAACCCTTACATGAGCAAGTCATCCCTTTCTTCCAGGATACAGATTAACTACACAGGTTTAGTGGCTCTTAAAATCGACCTGAAGGCCATCCGCACAACCTGTGTCATTAATATGTGTCCAGGATGAAAGGGATGGTTTGGCCACCCTATACAAGTGTGTCTGTTGGTACCCTGTTTGTTATATGAATTTATAGTTTTAAAAAACACAATTGAATCACCAGTGCTACATAGCAAATAGTAGATGACAAAAGGAATAATTAATCCTTATGTATACATACCAATTTCGGCCGCCTGCACAACCTCACAGGCCTCCACCTCCTCCTCTTCTTCAGGGGCCTCCTCTGCTGCCACCTCCTCCTCTGCTGGCAGCACCTCCGCCTCCACAGCCCACACCTCCTCCTCCACTTCCTCTGCCACCTCCTCCGCCTCCACTTCCTCCGCCATCCCTTCCTCTGAAACCACCTCCTCGGCCCTCACTTCTGCAACCTCCTCCTGGGCCACCTCTGCCTCCTCCCGGGCCTGCCTTGCTCGATCCCGTGCTGTGTTTGAGACAAAAAAAATGCCAATTAGGGGTCATTTGGACAGATGTATTAAGCCTTAACAAGCAATAAATACAAAGGTTATAAGTTAAGATAACTGTACAGCCAATCAGCTCCTTAGTGTCTTTTACACAACACAGCCTGTAACATGGCAGTTATGATGTGACATTTGGGCCATTGTAAGCATCACAATCAATAATCCTACACAATGACATATTTTATCACCATTACAGGGTGTAAAACAGGAAGTAGCACACATATAGTGTATGCCATGTTTAACTCATGATCAGGCTGGTTACCTTATTGGCTTAAATAAGGTCATGTAAGCAATCATGTACAAATGGCCATTTAATGTATAAACACTCACATCTCGCAATCCTGGCCCTGATTTGCTGGAGCAAATCCGGCTGCCGACGCCTCAGGTCTGACCTTCGCCGCTCCAGCTGAGCGATGGTCCTACGCACCTGTGTGCGGGCGTATATGCGCCGGCGGGCAACCGCATAAGCATTACGCTTTTGCCTGTTTGTTATAAATGGGCCTGCCCGCCCAGCCTGGTCTCCATAACGGAGACCAGTGTCCTCAGCTCCGCTGGCGAAAAAGGTGCTGCTCTGCCATAGGCCGCCATCTTAGCAATGGCACAATTCAAGCAATCATGTCCTGTCATTGGTTGATCACAGTGATATTTGGTATTAACTTTATTGTTCATTTTGACAGTAACAGCGTGTATGCGCCACAACAGACGGCTAACCCATTGCATCGCTAACCCACACTTGCTGTACCTTTGCATAGTTGAGCAGACCATGCCATTACTTACTGTCTCCTAAACAGACAGTGTAAAATAAGTTGGGAACCCATTATATATAATCTATTACATTCAACAAACATGGGTATAAGCAACAGGTGAAATAGTCTTCATCACTAGCCACTTACACCTAACTCAACAAGGTACTAAACAGCTTTATTATAGTGAAAGCTATACAGCAGAAACATAGCAAATAGTGCCAGACCTTTGCCCAATATTAGGCCATGGTGCCATGTGTACACTTACCTTCTACTGGCCCACACTAGAGATGTGGAATGCAATGTAGCTAGCATCAAGGCTGAATTTGGAGACCTTTCACATGTGATTTGGATGCTAGCACTGAATACTATTGCCTAAGTGGTGGACTGGATTTAAATATGGAATGGTTAGTGTCATTTGTACTACATACCAAACAAGTGCTCAGTACAGATGTACATTCACATATACATTTCATGTGTGACCTCAGTTTTATTTGGTCATTGAAGTACAAATCTGCAATTACCTACTAAATCAGACTTACTAAGTTTGCCAGGTTTTTTTTTTTTCGCAGCTAGGGGCGTGGCCTATGCGCCGCACGGTCGACGCTGCCGTACGGAACGCGGCCGTACGGAACGCAGGTTGTCGCTGATGTACGCCAATTACAGAAATAGGATATAAAGGTGTGTTAGACAAATGCAATGTTGTTGCAAACATGGCTGGCTCAGATTCAGAGGAAGACCAGGTGTTGCAGGACCTGTTTGGCAACATGCCTATGTCCCCATCAACCCAGACCAGCCATTGGGAGAACAGCAGCCAGATGGGCCATCTACATCAGGCCAATCGGCAGCTGGCCCATCTTCAGCCTCAGCAGAATCATTGGGAACACAGCAGGTGGCTTCCCAACAGAGTAGCCTGCCCAGCACTTCGAGTACAGCGACAGGTGGCCGTGGCCGTGGCCGTGGCAGTGGCCGTGCCAGTGGCCGTGGCCGAAATAGGGCAACAGAGGAACCAACCACCAGAAACATGGCATTCGAAGCGCAGGAGCTGGCCATCCTGGTGCCCCGCGCACGGGATTGGATCGAGTGTCCACAGGACCGGTTGACACACACAAGGAGATGGAAGATCTGGGAGGACATAACGGCGGAGATTAATGCGGTGGCTCCACAAGTTCGTGAGACGGAGCACGTTAAGAAGAGGCAAGTTCATGTGTATTACATTTGAGCAGTACAAGACCAGTAATGTTTACTTTAGATGTTAGATGGAGTTGCTAAATGGGCGGTCACGTTGCTTGGAGGCACAGACATGTTTGCCATGTCATTTAATTGATAGTTATTGTAGGGTGAGTGTGAGTGTATCTTCTAAGGCTTGGTTTTCAAATTTAATATAATGTAAGTTTGGTGTCATGAGGCACATGTTGTAATCTGTTGCAGATTGCAATGGGTGCTACAGCAAACATGAGGAGTGACATGTATTAATATGTAAACTTTGATTGCAGGTGGCACGACTTCAAAACGAACCTCAAGAAGAAATTGACCCAGCGGTAGGAACACAGCCACACCTCTGGGGCTGGCCCCATGCCATCAAAGCTGAAGCTCACCACCCTGGAAGAGATGGCAGAGTGCTGCATTGCAGTCGAGGAGGTCCGGGGGGTGAGCACCATGGACAGCGAGGCCCCAGCGGAAGTCATGGCTTCTTTGCTTGAAGGTAATTATTTGCCATGCCATAAGAAGCTGGTTCTAATTTTGCATGGAATGTGTTGTAATTGTAATGTTCTCTTTCACCAGCATCCCCACCGCTTGGTCAAGAATCTCTTGAGGAGGTTGAGAAGTCTGTGCCACCTGCCATCAGTACCAGGCCCGTGCAGCAGCAGCAGCCACTGACCGAGGCTGAATTGACCAGGTGGGTGCAGGTGCTTTCCCATATTCAGCAGCAGGGAGAGTCGGCATCAGACCGGGTGCGTAGGACCGAGGAGGTCTTGCAGGGTTTGGTCAGCAGCCACCAGAGTATCGCTGGGAGCCTGCAGGCTATGGCTGCCACCCAGCAATCAATTGCTGCTAGCCTGCAGGTGCTGTCTGATCAAGCCCTGCAGCAAAATGACCTCCTCCTCCACCATAATGAGCTTATGGTGGAGCTAGTTGCCAGCAATAGGGTCCTAATGTCATCCGTTTCTGGTGCATTCCCACCATCAGCACTCCCTGCTGCCAGAGGGGGAAGACCATCCACCCCCTCACCAGCATCTGCTCCACCTGGGCCACCATCTGACCGTGGCCGTGGCCAAAGAGCTGCTGCACGTGGCAAGGAGCTGCCAGGGGCAAACGTGCCCGCAAATGAACTTGTGTCCGCATTAATCTCCACCCTTATGTCTTCCCAAATCTTTCATTGAGCTGTGTGTGTCAGCTTCCTGTGTCCAATTCCGTGCAGAGGGTACCCACATTTGCCCTCGTTTCGAATGTCATGTTTGGTTCCCCTGTTGCCCTGTTTCGGCTAGCATTACTGTGTGCTGTACTTGAAGTGTTGGTGCTATACTTTTGTTGTGAAGCCACCTGATGTGTTCCTAATGATTCGGCTGTGGCTATGTATGTCTACAATACATGTATTTATTCTATATTATTTACTTTTATTCCTGCAATGGTACCTTTTAATTTGTGACAGTTTCTAATTTATACGTTCATTTAATAAATGTTTTTTTCCCCCCAAATGTGTGGTTTAATTGATACATGTAGAAGTGACATGTGTATTTGTATTATTAATATTAAGTTGTGTTCATTATTTGCAGTGTAAAAGTGTGTGAAAAGTGCTGCATATATGTGTGTGTTTAGTAATGTTCCATTTAAGCTGCAATGGTTCCAATTGAAGCAGTGACAAGCGTGTAATTAACAAGTAATGAGTAAAGGAGTGGATTGTATTGTGTTCAGCTGACAATGGTTTCAGTGATTAGGCGTTCTGATTGCCTAGCGCATGACCGAGTGGTGTCCGCAAAGCAATACTTGCTTATGGACACCGCATATTTCTTGCCTTTTTGTTCGCGTGCATTCGGCGTGCTGTCCGAATGCACGCCTACCAAAATAAGTGCACTCCCCCGTGTCCGCCCATGTTTCCGCCCAGTTTAGCCCACTTTGAAACTACGCCCCTGTGTATTTCCGAATGACGCCCATAATACGCCCATATTTCACAAGCGATTGCGGTGCACATTTCTGTGCGGTATTAGTGAGTACAAGTACGTAGACCATGCGTGGCACATGCGCATAGCGTTCCCCACGCATGCGCAGACAGCTAAAAAACGCCATCCGAAAGTATTCGGAAATATACGCACCAACCAGAATAAGGCCCAAAGTTTTTGAATATCCATATAAGGAGAAGCTTATATTAGTAAGTAAGGGAAGGGACGAGTGGAGGGAATGCAAGGTGAACATCAAGATGTGATGGATTTTGAACATCGTTATCAGGGGCAATACAATGAGGGTATGAAAGGGGCCAGGGCCAGATTAAGCCTTCGGGGGGCCCGGGGTCACTTTAGACAGGGGAAACCCCTCCCACTTGTCATTACTGGCCGCAAACTGCATGGGAGAATATTACACTGTCAAAAAACAGAGTAAAGGCAGTATAAACTTGGTCAATGGGTAACTGCAGGTGGCAGGGATTAATATAAACATAAATATATATATATATACAATTGAGGGTTTGGACTCTGTATTGCGCTAAATACTGATGCAGCACCTCCAAAATTCCTCCTGTTAGTGAGGAATAGCAAGAAATACAGACAAAGGGGGTGATTGGAGTGCGCAACCTAATGTCCTTATGGTCACATGTATATCATGTACCACCCAGTTCATCCAATCAATCAATGTACTCAGAAGTCCTTTCTGAAGATGATTTCTGTATGTCCAATATTGAATATGTTCGCAATAATCATGCAATTTTCATTTTTGAAAAATCTTTTTATTTCAAAACAACCCGACGCGTTTCGTCTTTACGACTTCATCAGGGGTACAACCGATGTATGATCATATGAATGATGATCCATACAGTAAGTATTGCCGATTAAAGTCGATTTTAATATATCAATATGGTATTGTGGGTATAGCCAACCTTTTACAAAAAGTTGGATATTCAATGTTGGTGGGTGATCAATCAGTCACCAGCTTGGATCAATATGGTATTGTGGGTATAGCCAACCTTTTACAGAAAGTTGGATATTCAATTGTTGGTGGGTGATCAATCGGTCACCAGCTTGGATCAGGGACTTCCAAATGAATGCCTCCTCATACACCAGAGTGAGCAAGGAGGAGGCATTCATTTGGAAGTCCCTGATCCAAGCTGGTGACCGATTGATCACCCACCAACATTGAATATCCAACTTTTTGTAAAAGGTTGGCTATACGTCGTAGCAGGCCATGTGGAGGAGGGTTCAGGACACAGTGAATGCAGTCAGGTCCTGACCAGGGCCGTATTTTCGTATGGGCTTAATGGGCACTTGCCCAGGGGCCCCAGGTGTATAAGGGCCCTATGCTGATAGCAGAATTTTGAAAATCGGCCCTGGGGAACTGGAGATATCCAACTTCAAAGCAGCAGTCCACATCCGACCTGTTAATTGCAATTCCCAGTCATATTTCTCAGGTTCTCTCTGACTTAGAGTATATTCCAAAAGCTGGGACTCTCCCCTTTCTGTCGACACTAGCAGATTGTCTCTATCATGCCCAGAACCAGAGATACAGATGGGGCAGGTCCCATCTTTGCAGGGGATGGCGATGGTGATGCCAGCCGCCATCCCCCGCCAGCGCCATCTCTATAGCGAGAAGGGGACGCGCACGCACGAGAGGCGCGCACGTCCACTTCCGACGGCGCTTCCAGCACTTTCCCCGGGTCACCGCCGGCTTGTCGGCGGTCACCCGGGGTCCCCGCCGCCTGCCCGCACCCCCCCCTAACCCTGTCTGTCTCCCTGAAGCGGAGACGGACAGGGTTCCCGTCGCCCCGCCGACGGAGATTGAGACACGCGTGCGTCTCAGTCACTTGGTGAGGCAGGCTGCTGGCGGATCGCAAACGGTGACGTTCTGGCGATTCGCCAGCAAAGAAGAAGCCTGCCCCATCTGTATAAGATTTCCAGCAGCCAATCCCTGCTCCAGCTCCAAACGTCTGGTATACAGTTTTATATTTTTGTCAATGGATTGCTCTGGCTCCTGATCTCTGATCCCCAAGTTCCCAGCACCTCCTGAAAGTTGGGACTCTAGGTTTTTATACTATTGAAGGCTAAGAAATCTATTTCCAGATAATGGCGATATCTGCAGTCAAACAAGCTGCCCTTCCACCGGACAATGACGAATATTAAGCCCACTCCATTATCCAGCACTCCCCTGCATATAAAACACCCCCTACCTCCCTTGAAGTCATTTACAAGGGACCCTTAATTCAGCTCAGTGCCCCGTCCCACCACCTGTGCAGTAAAGGAGTAATTAGCAGAAGTTAATGCTCCAGGTCCTATATGTTGAGTGGAACATAGAGCACCCCCTGCCACCCGTGGGACATCAAAGCTGCTGCTGATAGCACCCCCACCCCTAGGAGGGGAGAATGGGTAAGGGCCCCAGTGCATTGCTTTTCCCAGGGGCCCACACTGCTGTTAAGACGGCCCTGGTACTGACATCGGAACCTGGAGATATTCATCCTGTGTTAGAATGGTGCACTATGCCACTATGCACCTGTCTTGCAGCAGCAGCCCCCAGGCTGTGTGTCCCTCTAGGAAGCCCGTCCATGCCAGTAGTCCCCTTTACTTGTGCACCTTCATGGAGACAAAAGACTGCACTGTGTGTGATTGTAAGAGGGCGCCGCCATACTGAAAGCAGCGTGCCTGAGTCTCTGGCACATATATCATTCAGAGAGCATTCTAGTGTATAGCACTGCAGCGCTAGAGCCACTGCCACCCTCACAGGCAAACAGAAAGTCTAGCAACTCAATAATACAGAGTTGCAGCTGTGGGTCCGCTTCCACAGTGCTGCTCACCTGTAACATTTTCAGACTGCCTAGCTATAGCACGGCCTGCTACAAAGGGCCACAAGCCAGAAGCCGGCAGTTGAAACTCACATCGCACGGCTGTTGACCTCCACTCCACATCTAATTGGTCCTGTTTGAATAGACTGCTCCGCTGGATGGGTACTATTTAGGCAAGGAGCTACGATGATGTGAAGTCTCTACCTCTCAATGGACCGCCAGTAACCTCACCTGATGGGTCTCGCACCATAACCGATCTCACCCCTTACATGGGCTTCTAACCTTGGCTGTCTCTCTGGCCCTCACCATTACCTTTAATAAAACCGCCACCCATAGGGTATTTTACCTCTGAGCCCCTCTACCCAGCATTTACCTGTCTGGACACCATACTTTGCGGCAATGCTGTCAAGACGAGGAAGCAAGACTCCTAAAGTACCCACCCCTCTACACTTTATTAAAGATTCAACTATGGGAAGCAAAACTCATTCGTCCACCCCAGCATATCCCTCTACCCCTACAAACTTATCACAATCTCCAGCCCCCATACCACCAGCTGACTTGGGGATGGACATTGACCCCCATGCCCCCCTGTTGACCCACATGATGCTAAAAATTTTCACAGCTTTCTCTACAGATATCCTCACAGGCCTAGATTCGTCTATCCAATCCCTTCGGATGGACTTGTTAGGCATCACCTCCCGCACAGAACATCTGGAGGTACTTGTTTCCTAGCACGGCCACAATCGCGGGCATCGTGTGCCTTAACTTTAAGGCACACGATGCCCGTGATGCCTGCGATTTCCCTTGAAAAAAACACAACTGTGGTACATCGCGTCGGTCGTGTGCCTTAAGAAGGCACACGACGCGACCGACGCGATGCCCACAACTTCCCCATAGGCTTCAATGTTAAAATATTTTAACATTGAAGCCTATGCGCGCCTGACGCGATGCCCCCGATTTCTCCATAGGCTTCAATGTTAAAATATTTAACATTGAAGCCTATGCGATGGACCCGATTTGTCCATAGGCTTCAATGTTAAAATATTTTAACATTGAATTTAACATAGGAAAAAATGGGAAAAGGCCCAATATGGGCCATTTCTCATTGGGTATGGCCCCGTCACGATTGACGCGAACCCGGAAGCGTGGCGAGCGCAGCGAGTCCGCGAGCGGCGGCGGTGCGCGTCCTCCGACCTTTTCATTCCCCTACTATCCACGTCGGCGTGGAGTTGAGAATAGATTAGTGTGGCGAGCGCAGCGAGCCACCGAGCCCGAAGCGTGGCGAGCGCAGCGAGCCCCGCGAGGGGACACGGATACCTTCACAGGTATCCGCGTCCCCTCGCGGGCTTCACAGCTGTCCGCGTCCGCTCGCCACGCTTCGGGCTCGGTGGCTCGCTGCGCTCGCCACACTAATCTATTCTCAACTCCACGCCGACATGGATAGTAGGGGAATGAAAAGGTCGTAGGACGCGCACCGCCGTCCTTTTGCGGGCTCGCTGCGCTCGCCACGCTTCGGGTTCGCGTCAATCGTGGGGGTGGCGGCCACAATGGGGGGACATTATTTTTTACACACTTGACGGGGCCATACCCAATGAGAAATGGCCCATATTGGCCCTTTACCCATTTTTTACTATGTTAAATGGACTCAGTTTCAATGTTAAAATAATTTAACATTGAAGCCTATGGACACGATGGACCCGATTTCTCCATAGGCTTCAATGTTAAATTATTTTAACATTGAAGCCTATGGAGAAATTGGGTACATCGCGTCGGTCGCGTCGTGTGCGTTTTGGTATGCACCCGACGCGACCGACACGATTTTTTCAGACACGACCACCACAATAGAAATCGTTGTGGCCGTGCTAGGAAACAAGTACCCATCTGGAAGATAAAATAGAGGCGTTTGTATCCTCCCACAATGACCTTCTCTCTTCCCATGCAGAGTTACAAACCGAAGTGACATTCCTCCGTGAAAAGGTTGCCGACATAGAGGACAGGTCGAGGAGAAATAATCTCAAGATAAGGGGTATCCCCGACTCAGTGACCCAACCAGAACTCAAAGATTATGTCTCCAATCTGTTTCGGAAGCTACTACCTTCAGCAACTACACAGGACTTGATTATTGACCGAGTTCACCACTTACCAAAATCCTGTAGCGGCTATAAATCGGCATTCCCGAGAGATTTTCTTCTTCGAGTTAATTTGTTCCATATCAAGGAGGAACTCCTCAACGCTCCTTCCATCCAATCACTACAGCTCTCAGAGATAACGATATCCAATACAGATGGGGATTCCCTGTCAAGTTAATCGTCTGACATGAGTCTTCCTCGTATATAATCTCATCTTTTGAGTCTGGAGTGAAATTGCTTGAAGAGTGGGACATTCAGATTCTACAACTCAAAGTTACGACTCCAACTCCAAAATCGCCAACCTGACTGCAAGACCTTCTGTTAGGCTGTATTACATTATTTTTTAGTATTACTTATTATTACTTAGCCTTATTTTCCTTTTGGGCAGTTATATGTGGGTCGGCTGCCCTCCCGTTGGTGTGGGCCCTGCCCCTCGCCTGGGACTGTAGTCACCCCCTTTGTAGATTATCTGTTTATTCTATTGTAAACTTGTCTAAGCTTACTCTGTTTTAGGGTTAGCAGAAATAGAATTATACTGTTACAGTTTTGTTATAATACCTTGCTCCGATTTGAGGGACATAGAGTATAGACATAACACCCTCTTGTATGACAGCGTTAATAGTTTAGTCCCCCCAAAAAAAAAAAAAATTACTAATAAGTGTGAGACCCATTGGAGGCCACCCCCAAAGGTTATGGTTTTGTCACAACCCTTTTCGTTTGACAAACACTGTGGCCCTGATTGCAGGGCCTTTCCTGTTTCCCCTTTTTCTACCCCCCCCCCCTCCACAGTACAACATCAATTTAAGTATTATATGGTCAAAACCAATCTGGTTTCTCCTTCCCAATGGTTACATTTCTCTCGTTAAATGTAAATGGCCTAAACTCCCCAAACAAAAGACGCCAAGCCCTGGAAACATTTCACACAGAACGCGCCAAAGTTATTGCTCTCCAGGAAACACATTTCTTAGCCTCTGCTCTCCCTAGGTTTCATGATTCCCGATATCCTGTAGGTTACTTTTCGAATGGCCCAGCCAAGAGAAATGGAGTAGCGATACTTTTCCATAGCCCTATCCAGTTCGAGGTAATCTCCCAACACTCAGATAAAGATGGGAGATATTTGATTTTGGTGGGGAAATTAGACAACATAGGGCCTTATTTTGGTTCATTCTTTCTGACAAAATCCTTCTTAGATGGGCAAAACCATGTTCACTGCAGGTGGGGCAGATGTAACATGTGCAGTGAGAATTAGATTTGGGTGGGGTTTTACTTCAAAGTGAGATCTATATTGCAGTGTAAAAATAAAGCAGTCAGTATTTTCCCTGCACAGAAACAAAATTACTCACCCAAATCTAATTCTCTCTGCACATGTTAAATCTGCCCCCCTGCAGTGCACATGGTTTTGTCCATCTAAGAAGGATTTTGACAGAAAGAATGAACCAAAATAAGGCCCATAGATATTACCCTTGTCTCTCTTTATTAACCTTGTCTCTCTTTATGCACCAAACACTAATCAAATGACATTCCTACGCAAACTACTGGAGACGATCCACTGGATCCAGAATGGTAGAGTAGTTATTATGGGCGACTTCAACCTGATTCTAGATGAGAAACTTAACAAATCCTATGCCCAGCCCAAGCCAATATTGAATTCCCATCCTTCCCCTCCCCTAAGTCGTTTATTAACAGAATTTGACATGTATGATGTGTGGCGCACTCACTCACCTTCAGTTAGAGACTATACATTCTTCTCACTGTGGGGTTTTAGCATCAAACGGGTAGGCACAGGTGAGGATTTGGCACAGACTTAGACAGTGACATCACGGCTTGGGTCCAAAACAGGGCTTGCCTGAGTTTTATTGCAGCACTCAGAGCAAGAAACTAACAACAGCCTTTACACTTCAGGCAAAACAGAAAACAAAAACCTGCTCGTCTGAGCTCTAACTAAACAGAATAAACGTCCCTCTCTATACCAGGGCCACACTATGTGACACTGGACGCATACAGCAGATATAGATCAAGTAATGCAGTACTTACAGCCTTGTCTCTCTCTAGCAGCAGCTTACTGCCTCCAACACCCAGGGAGAGAGAGAAAGCCCTAAGGAGAGGGCTGACTCCTTTTTAAAGAATCAGGTGTTCTCCTGATTACCAGCCCAGGACAGAACACCCTTTGTAAGCCGGAGCTTACCACACAGATTGAAATAGCCTGCAGTCTATATGCCATAAGACAGGATTCTAGGGGAAAAGTACCTGCCATCTATGACTTTCCCTGCCACTGTCTTACATACCCTCCCCCTCTGTTCGAACCTGTGGGGTCGGACACTGTCTGCCAACTGGCAGTATGTTCGGGATAGGGCATCGGCATTACCCTGAAGCCTTCCTGCTCTGTGTTCCACTGTAAATTTGAAATTTTGCAAATTGAGAAACCATCTCATGACCCTTGCATTTCTCTCTTTGGCTTGGTACATCCATGTAAGTGGGGAGTGGTCAGTGATTAATCTAAAGGAGCGTCCTAAGAGATAGTACTTTAGGGATTCAAGGGCCCACTTGATTGCTAAGCACTCCCGCTCTACTATACTGTAGTTTCTCTCCGTAGGTGTGAGCTTCCTGCTCAAATATGTTACCGGGTGTTCCTCTCCACCAACTTCTTGGGAGAGGACAGCACCTAGTCCCACATCAGAAGCATCAGTCTGTACGACAAACTCTTTTTTAAAATCTGGAGTGATCAGGACTGGTTGATTACAAAGGGCCACTTTTAATTCTTGGAATGCCCTTTCAGCCTCTGGGTTCCAGCTGACCATAACTGCCCTACCTCCTTTGGTAAGATCGGTTAGGGGCGCTGCTATGGTTGCAAACTGGGGAATGAACCTACGGTAATACCCCAGAATTCCCAAAAAAGCCCTGACTTGTTTTTTTGTCGAAGGACGAGGCCAGTCTTGGATAGCCTCCACTTTATTTATTTGTGGCTTTATTATACCTCTCCCGATAACATACCCCAGGTAACGTTTTTGGACCTCCCCAGATATGGCCTGTCTACGCGCTTCTGGTACTCTATAGGGTTTTAAGCGTACCCGAACTCCAGGTTCGGTGACAATGTCATGTTTTATGGCTGTGGTGCGCCCTGGAAGTTCTGAGAACACATCATAATTCCTTTGTACTAACTCTTTAGTTTCCTGCTTCTGGGATTTGGACAGGGTCTCTGACACCCGCACCTCTGGGCTATCACTAGAGGGGGCACTTACAGCTGTCAGAGTCTCTCTGTCTTTCCAGGGTTTAATTAAGTTCACATGGTACAACTGTTCTGGCTTCCGTTTACCTGGTTGATACACTTTATAATTTACACTTCCCACTTTTTTATCTACCCGATACAGTAGATCCTGGTTAATGGCCATATATGGGAACTCTTTGTCAGCATTGGGGTATTGGGGCTCACCATTTATGACTTTAGGATTTTCCCTAGCTCTTAATAAGGTGGGATCTCTAAGTTGAGCAGTCCCAAAATTATCACGTGACATCTCTAGCTCAGGCATATCACATGCTTCTTCCTGCTCCTCAGCTTCACCTGCAAGAACAGCTAGGGGAAAACTGTCAGATTCAATAGTGGTCACCCCTACCGTTTGAACCTCAGTATCCTGATCAAAAGGCTCAGGACTAATCACAGGGCACACATTCTCATTATTAACATCATTTCTAGTGCAGTGTACATTCTTTTTCCACAAGTCCCAGAACAATGGGAAGTCTCTTCCCAGGATCACACTATGCATCAGGGTCTCTACCACGCCCACTTCATGGGACACAGTTCCACAAGTACTCTTTAGCTGGACTAAAGCTGTGGGATACTCCTTGGTGTCCCCATGTATGCAGAAGACCCCTATGTAACGTCCTGTGAGTGTCCCAGGGTCTACCAAGCTGGCATGGACGAGAGTAACTAAACTCCCAGAGTCCAGTAGAGCCCTCCCGGGATAACCATCCACCTTTACATGACATATTTGCTGTCCAGTTTCTGACACAGTCTCAGCAGAGAAAACAGAACGTGCATATAAAGAGCTTCGCCAGGGTGTATCACACTCCATTGGCTCAGAAGTAAGGGGGCAATTGGCAGCAATATGCCCAGGTCCATGACAACGCCAACACTGTATGCGGCCCCAGTCTTTTTGCGACCCAGGTTTGGACCCCACTGTCCCTTGGGAACGCCTCTCCACTGTTTGTTCCCCATCTAGGCCACCTCCCTTTACAACATTATTCACCCCTCTAGTAAACGGAACAGTCTTACCAGATGATCCGGCCGCTTTGCTGTTCTTGAGGGTGGAATGTCCAGGAGGCACTTCTTGGAGTAGATTTTCAGTAGCTCTGTACCTCTCAACCAAGTTGACAAGCCCCTCGGCATCATTAGGGTCGCCCTGACCGACCCAGCGCTGAACCTTTGGAGGTAAGGAACAACGATACTTGTCCAGCACGACTCTCTCCACGATCTGCGCTGGTGTAGACTCCTCTGGCTGTAGCCATTTCCTTTCCAGGTGGACCAGGTCATACATTTGGGACCGCGCAGGTAACTGTTCAGAAAAAGTCCAGTTATGCACCTTCCGGGCACGCACACTCATGTTTACGCCTAAGCGAGCAAGGATCTCTCCCTTGAGTTTCGCGTAGTCCTTAGCATCCTGCTCACTCAGATCAAAATACGCCTTTTGTGGTTCTCCAGTTAGAAAAGGTGCTACCACACCTTCCCATTGATCCACGGGTAACTGTTCACGCTCTGCTACACGTTCAAACACCGCAAGAAAGGCCTCTACATCATTCGTGAGAGTCATCTTTTGCAGAGATTTCTGTACTGCAGCCCGTGTGGTTGGAAGCAAGGGTTGGGGTGTTTGCACACTCTGCGCCACACTCTTAGCCACATTCTGTATTTGCTCTTGTAATTGCAGATTAATTTGCTGCTGTTCCTTTAAGGCTAGTCTGTTGGATTCAAGCAGCAAAACATTGGTTTCAGCCTGGGCACGCATGGCCTCCTCATGCACCTTTTGCTGACATGCGTTTGCCTGCACCAAGTGTTTTAAAAGGTCCTCCATTTTAACAGTCTCCTGTTGCAGTGTTACAGCAGCCTTCAGCCAGGACATACAAGTATCAGCGCACTCCAGACATTCACTTGTGGCTGGTTGCCTTTAGCAACAACTTCCAGCTTGCTGTAGCAAAAGTCCTATAGTTCGATGTATGTCTCTTTAAGTGAGATGCTTGCTCGCATTCTCCACCATATGTGGGGTTTTAGCATCAAACGGGTAGGCACAGGTGAGGATTTGGCACAGACTTAGACAGTGACATCACGGCTTGGGTCCAAAACAGGGCTTGCCTGAGTTTTATTGCAGCACTCAGAGCAAGAAACTAACAACAGCCTTTACACTTCAGGCAAAACAGAAAACAAAAACCTGCTCGTCTGAGCTCTAACTAAACAGAATAAACGTCCCTCTCTATACCAGGGCCACACTATGTGACACTGGACGCATACAGCAGATATAGATCAAGTAATGCAGTACTTACAGCCTTGTCTCTCTCTAGCAGCAGCTTACTGCCTCCAACACCCAGGGAGAGAGAGAGAGCCCTAAGGAGAGGGCTGACTCCTTTTTAAAGAATCAGGTGTTCTCCTGATTACCAGCCCAGGACAGAACACCCTTTGTAAGCCGGAGCTTACCACACAGATTGAAATAGCCTGCAGTCTATATGCCATAAGACAGGATTCTAGGGGAAAAGTACCTGCCATCTATGACTTTCCCTGCCACTGTCTTACATCACATATACACAACTCATATTCATGCATTGACTTAATATTGGCGGATAAATGGTCGTTACAACATACTTCCAAATCAACTATTGTGCCCATGTCATGGTCTGACCATGCGGCAGTGACCTGGACATGGCGTTCTACCCAATCCCATGGCTTCCCCAAAATTTGGAGACTCCCGGATTATATCCTAGACTCCCCCTAAGCCTCAGCGGCTATATAAAAAATGATCTCTTCATACCTAGAATTTAACTCCCCATCTGATACATCAATCCTTATCCACTGGTGTGCCCTAAAAGCAGTTCTTAGGGGTGTTGTTATCCAAACGGGAGCCAGACTGAAGAAGCAATGCTTAGCTATGCAGGAAGACCTGGAGCTGAAGCTACTCCAAGCAGAGGCCCTCAATAGATCCCTCCCCTCCTGTGCACTGAAACGAGAAATAGTATCCATTCGGAATCAATTTCAAAAATGCTTTTTAGACCGACTGAAATATGCGTACTCAAAACTCCAACAGAAATTTTATACCCTAGGTAGCAAAGCAGGCAAATTTCTAGCCTGTAAACTCCAGCTTTGCCAAATTAGGAATATAATCAAACTTATTCAGACTCAAGACGGGAAAAGGCTCTTAAACCCCCCTGATATAGCGGCAGCATTTGCAAAATTTTACAAAAACCTGTACAACCTCCAATCGGATCCTGACACCCCCCACCCTACCCCCACATTAATCACTTCCTTTCTGGAAGCCTTACCCTTTTCTAAAGTGTCTATAGAAGATCTAGACGCACTCAATGCAAGATGGTCCGAAGAAGAAATTTTACAGGTAATAAAATCCCTACCCCGAGCAAATGCCCCTGGGCCAGATGGATTCACCAACGCATTTTACAAAAAATTTAACAACTCCTCCCTATCTTCCTTGTTCAACTATGCTACTGAAACCGGCTCGCTCAGAGATAAAATGCTACAAGGCCGCATTATCACAATCCACAAAGAAGGAAAGGACCCCTCACTTTGCCCAAACTATAGGCCCATAGCCCTCCTTTACACTGATCTCAAACTTTTTTCTAAATTAATCGCTAATAGGTTAGCCCCCCCTCATCCCCAACCTAGTCCATCCAGATCAGGTTGGTTTTGTACAAGGGCGACAAGCAACTGATAATACCAGAAGGGTATTTGATCTTGCAGATTATGTTTCTCAGACGGGAGAGGAAGCTATTTTCCTGTCTTTAGATGCCGAAAAGGCCTTTAAAAGGGCTACATTGGGACTTTCTTACTGACACCTTGAGTTTTGACCTCCGGGGGCCGATCCTCTCTTGCATTTTAGCTCTCTATAGCTCCCCCAATGCAGTAGTATTCAGTAACAGCTTTACATCAACCCCCTTTAAAATCTCCAATGGGACTAGACAGGGCTGCCCCCTATCCCCTATCATGTATGTATTAGCTATAGAACCCCTAGCTATGGCAATACCACAATCCCTTGCCTTTCCGGGGATTAGAGTTGGCACGTCCCTCCATAAGATCAGCATGTTTGCCGATGATATTCTGCTCTAAGCAACTAAGCCTGACAACTCCCTTCCCGCCCTTCATGAGATACTTGACCATTTTAGTGCAGCATCTTTCTATAAACTCAATACGACTAAGACAGAAGCTTTGCCGTTTAACCTGAGCATGGAGAAAATCACCACGTTTAAACAGCATTACAAATATAACTGGAAGAGAGATTACATAGTTTACCTTGGAGTTAACATTCCCAACTCCTTAGCCACAGTCTCTGAAATTAATTTCAACCCCCTGATTTCCCAAATAGATGCATTATTGAAAGGTTGGTTCAGCCTAGAAATATCTTGGCTGGGGCAATCGCAGCATTTAAAATGTCAATACTACCGAGATTGATTTACCTCTTCCGAGCAATCCCATACTTAGTCCCACAGCAAATCATTAACCAAATCCACTCAATAATCCTGAAATATATTTGGAAGAAAAAAAAAACACGTATAGCATATAAGAAATTGACAAGACTACGAAAACATGGAGGCCTCGCGGCACCAGACTTAAAGAAATACCAACTTGCATGTTTAGTGGCCCAAATAAACGATTGGTCTTTACCTAAAGGCAAAAAACAGTGGGTGGATTTGGAGAACCAACTGCTTTCCCGAGTATCCCTATTAGATCTACTCTGGACCCCTGCCCAACAGAGACCCCCAGTACACACTGCTACACAGGCTATATCTGACTCCCTATTTGCATGGGACACATTAGTTATATCGTCCAAAATAATCTCTCTCCCTTCTCGCAACCTCTCTGTACATGCTTTATCTAAATTATTACCTAATATGAACCTCTCTTCCTGGATAGCATGTGGCATTGATTCCAACGCAGCTTTGATAGATGGTGTTTCCATAACTCCCTTTAGCTTCCTTCAGGATCACTTTTCCTACCGGATAAAGAACTCCACTTATGGCTGGATTGCCCACTGGCTAAAGAGTGTGGTGAGATCCTCAGGACCAATCCTACTATCCCCAGAACCCCCCATCCTTGAATTCTATTTAAATTAGCTCTCGGTAACACAAAAGGATCAATAAGCTTTTGGTATTCAGAGAGCTAGGCTGACACCTTAGAGACTAAATCCACTACTCAAATCAAATGGGAGGGTGCCCTGGAGTGTTTTTTCTCCCAACACCAATGGGAAAGAATTTATCTCGCATCACATAAAATATCTAAATATAATAACCATCTCGAAATTCATTTCAAACTCCTATACGATCTATATTTCACCCTGCCAAACTCCATAGAATCTGGCCCTCAACTTCTGATATGTGCTGGAGAAATTGTGGGGAGATTAGTGATACTTATCACATTTTCTTGGCCTGCCCGAAAATAAGACAACTATTGGGGGCGGTTTTTAATCTTGCTTCCGAAGTCATCAGGGCTTCGATCGAGAGGCCCCCCCTCCCGGCGTTGTTGCATTTATACCCTCCTGATCTACCACAGATCAAATGCTACGTCTTAGGCCATTTGTTCATAGCTACACGGGCAGCATTAGCCCAAGAATGGAAAAAAACATCTCCCCCTCCTCTTAGTGAAATTATCAGGAAACTACACCATTCGTTCCAAATGGAAACAATGGGTTTAACCTCTTAATCTAAAACATCTTCTCACCTATTGACTTGGTCCTGTTGGCCAGATTATGTTGCCACCCCAGAAGGGTCAACACTAATATTCGACATGGCCTAATGTATTGCAAAACCTATTTAGCCTACTCCACTCTAACCAATTCTTTGTATTGTATTGCTCTTATCTATACTCTCAGGGCGGTATTCAATGAGGCTGATTCGCCAGGTTTTTATGGCGATTTTGTGCTGTAAGGCGAATTTCTGACTAAAACGGTGAATCACCCTATTCAATGACCAGATGGCGAATACTTTTCAAGGTTTTTTTCGCCATGATTCACCGAGTAGCAATCGCTATCTTTTTATGGTGAAGTGGAAGGTGAACTTTTAAAATAAAGTGTTTTGTTTTTTACAATTGGTGTCAAAAAATCTGGAATTTTATTCTGAGGAGGGGCATGCTATTTTTATTCATGTGCTGTAAGCACATGAATAAATATTTAATTTAAAAAAATATATATATTTTTTTTTTACACAGACCAGCCAGCAGGGGGCCGGAGCCGAGCCGCTCATTACATATTCATATATTCACTTCACCCGATCATTAAATATTCATGATCGGGTGTAGTGAATATCCCTGCTGGCACCCCCGGGGGGCAGCCTGTGCTGCCTGGCTCCCGGGGAGCCCACTTCCCCCCTTCAAACGTTCTGGGGCAGGCAGGGAGACATCCATCTCCCTGCCTGCCGCCGTCCTCAGGCTCCCTGCGGCGTCCGCAGCAGGAGCTCAAATTCGCCGGTCAGGGGCAGCGAGCCCCTGACTCGTTGAATACCGGAGCCGGCGAGGCTCCGGAACGCGGCGACCAGTGGCGAATGTGCAGCGAATCCTAAACAGGATTCGCTGCACATCGCCAAACTCCTCATTGAATACCGCCCTCAGTGTAATTTATGTATGTATTGGCAGTTCTATCTGCATTTGTATAAACTGCTGTATGTTGGATTGTACCCCCCTCCCCTCCTTTATTCTGTACCCTACTCCCCTTCCGTATGAAACGGAACAAAACTCTTAATAAAAATTTATATTGGAAAAAAATAATAACTAATAAAGAAAAGCCTTTTGGGATTGTTTTCTCTGTGGAGATTTGTTCTTTATACAAATGTTCCCTGAAGAACAATCTTTGATTCATATAAACCCAGATGAATTAATCACATTGCTATAAGGAAGAATTGGTTATATAATGCTGTGTGGGTTTCAGAAAGTCTTTGGACGACTGAGTGTAGCTAATTCATTTAAGGTTTATTTTACTTTATACAGTCTCTTCTTATACATTTCTTATACAACACATACTTAAAACAATGGGCCTGGTGCAGAATTGAAGTGCAGGCTGTCAATGATTGCTGTAGAATGGAAGTGCTGTACACAGAAACAAATGCACATTTAACTCAATATATAGAGTTTTACACATCTTTGTCATCAGGACACACCTCACCTCACCCAGCCTATATGCATGGAACATTGCTGCCAGTGGCAATTTGTTACATACTACTGTGTGGCTTTTACTGAAAGGTTTTAGCTGATTAAGAGAGGCAAAACATGCCCAGCATGTATGGACAGTGATGATGGAGAAAATCGCTGGCCTGAAAATCACACTGAGCATACACACTGAGCGATTTTCACGGGGGTAGATGACTTTCCATAGTAGGAAAGATATGATCAGAGGGGCCAGCGATGATGTGGGAGTGCGCTGCAGCGCTAACTGCTCATTGATCGCATGTACACACTGGGCAGCTCAAACAACAAAACTGAGCTGCTTTCAGGTCAAAATCACCCAGTGTGTATGGACCATTGCTCAATTAAGATTTCTGTAATTGTATGTGTTTTTATATCAGATGACACAGATCTATCCTAATGGTTATGCTGTGTACACATGGTCATATTATTATATATTCAAAATCGAATCGAAATTGAATAGACATTGAATGCCTTACAGCCTCATTCGATGTCAATTCGATCCCGATGCGCGCTTTCGTTTATCGTAAATTGAACAGTAAAATAAACTGTGCAGGCAAGACTATATAGTATAGATCTGTACTATGTAGTTCAAATAAAATGCTTGCCGTTCGATTCAATCCCATCGAATCGGGATCAAATTGCAAGCAAAATCACACCGTGTGAACACACTATGACCTCTTGACACGATCTGTTTATTGCATTTTCAAGGAAAATCATGTTTTCAATAATTCCCTAGCATTGCAGGACTGCACACTGTTTGTGGATATTAACTGTTTTTCATAGACTCATACTTCAGTTCTGAGTGATACACCAATGATATGGCTACGATTGCTTTCCTTTTTGGTGCTTTAAAATAAATCAACAATTCGTTAGCTTATTCCATAACTGACAATGCATTTATTTTTAGTAATATAAGGAAACAGTAAATCACAATGTTGTCACACATACTTTTCTGTAAATCTCTGTTGTAAAAATGATTTAAGGTTGAGGAAGAGTTGACACTGACAAGTGATATTATTTTTATTGATGGAAAATAAATCCACATTTGGTAACCTTACTCCATAACTGATAATACACCTTTTTATCCCTTTCAATGCCAAGTGATATTGTCAAAATTGGTGTGAAAATTGCCAAGCAAACATTTTTATTCATCATAATGACCTGTAATGTTTACCCTACATACAGTAGGAAATATAATATTTTGGACACAACATTTTTTGTTTGTATTTATATAATAAAAGTGAGCATTGCTGGCTTTTTCAGCAGAGGGTTAATGATCTAATTAAATAATAAAACACAGTTATTTTGTACAGGACATGATATCTTACTGGTTATTTTGTCTTCATCTCCAATATAAATATGGATTCAGTATATAGTCACAGACCGGATTATCTAATGAAGCAGAGATTTGCAGACTGATCATTCCTGTACTGTATTTGTAAATTGCTGAAACCTGATGGCAGAGGTTAATGGAACACTATTATTAGAGTTTGTCCTGAAGGGGTTCCCTGGTCACTCTGTACTACATATGATTATGCCTACAGCACTGGTGCTGGTCTACATTATTACATTGTCTGGAAATATATCAATCATTTTTTTAATTTGTAGTGATTATCGTCTTCACTCGCCAATGTATTTATTCTTGGTTTACCTGTCATTTATGGAATTAGTTGCGATTTCTACTGTGGTTCCTAAGCTTTTAGTCATTCTTATTACAGAGAGAACAACTATGTCTAGGGCTTGGTGCTTTACACAGTGTTACATGTGTTATTTTGCATACACCTCAGATTTTCTAATCTTGACTGTTATGTCCATTGATCGCTGCATTGCTATATGCTACCCACTCAGGTATTCCTCCATTATGGATAACAGCTTTTGTATCAAACTGGTGAATGGTTGCATAATGACATCAATTTTAATAGTTCTATATCCTACAGTGATCATATCTAGACTGCCATTCTGTGCTAATGTGCTGGATCACTACTATTGTGAATTTACAGCTATGCTAAAACTGGTCTGCGTAGACACCAGGTTACTCAAACTAAATACAACCTTTACATCGGTTATTATATTGATTGGGTGTCTTTGTATTACTACATTATCATATATTATAATTGTGGTCACTGTCATAAGAATGCCAGCAGATACAGGTCGCCAGAAGACATTCTCTACATGTCTTTCTCACCTGACCATGTTGGCAATAAGTTTGGGTAGCGCCATATTCATCATAATAAGACCACCAAGGGACTACGCAGTAGAAACAGACAAAGTGGTGAATCTGGTTAGCACAGTTCTGGCCCCTTTACTAAATCCATTTATTTATACATTGAGAAATCAGAAAGTGAAGGATTGTATACGACATGCTGTGAAGCGCACAATAATCACATAGAATCAGCTATTTTGGCCTGATATCTGTTGGAAATGATGAACTTGCAGGTGTTGATATTAAAGAGTTCTATAGACACACACTACTGGATGACTCACATAATGAACAGCCCAGTTACTTACTTAGCCATTGGGATTAGTTTAATGAAAGCAGGTACAGCCGTACATACAGTTGTGTACTGGTTATCATGGATGGAGCTTCAGCAGAGATCGGTGTCATACAGCTCACCAGCTGAAGTGTATATGTAAATACTGCATATGGGGGTGGAACTCTGGAATTGTTGTAGATTGCAGACAGACACCTTTGCATCGTGAGATAAATGGAAGACACTTAAAAACAAGATGACCCCTGAACATGCTCATTAGAGATCTCAGTGGCCATTGAGACAAAGAGAAAGCCTCCCTGAAGAACAGGAAGACCAGAGATTGTACAGTTGCACTCTCCTCTTTCAACAATGTTGGATGAAATGTATTTATTTTGATTTCACAATAAAATACTAACATATAAAACTTAATTTTAATAATAAAATGTGACATTTTTACTTTTCGAAATATTTTAATTTAAAAAAAGTATTTTCTGTCTTTGTTGTCATAAATTATGAGAATATATGCATTTTATTAATGGAAAAATATAGCATCCTAACTGATTCTTATTGAAAGAACTGCTTTGCATGCGGTAAGTAACATGATGAGTTGTGTTCAAAATGCGACGCACAGGCGCATTTTTTAAGAGAGGAAGAGGCCCATGTAAAGCCTCCTCCATCCGACAGCGCTGTAGAGTCTGTGGACTAAAGGGCTCAGATCCTAATGCACATGTACAGATCTCCAGTAAAATGGCTGCTGCCATTAGGGCGGGACTCTAGCGATAAATATTTAAGAAATGGCTGCAGCATGTGCACTTTGACTAAGATGCCCATGTACACTACAAACACTGCACACATTCTAAATATACACTGGCAATGAGTGATACACCCAGCTCAAAAAAGTCTTACAAGACACTGTACTGCAAAATTAGAATAGTCACATGGCAGGCAGGTCTCATTTTTGTAAATTTTTACTGGGTAAATTTGATCATCTTTTAAAATTCACAATTTAACACTACAATAGAGATTTACTACAGTATAACATTTTATGTAGACATGGTATTGTAAGTGCAATCATTTTAAAAAATTGACAATTTAAAGTGTTTTTGCCAAGAAAACAATGAACTCCTTAAAAATTTAGAATTGAAACACTTTATTTAAAGTGAAGCTTGACAGAGTTTGATCGTAGGATACTAGTTAAAAGCCTTCAAAATGAGATCTTCTCCAATGTACTTTCTCTTTGAGCTGGGACACTTTTTTACTTTAACTTCGAGCTGTGACAGTCAAGTGGCCTCTAGTGGACAGTGGCGGTAGTTCACCTCATAGAGATGAGGAGCAGTTTGCCTAAAGCTTTGACTTTTATGTGGGCCCCTTTGTAGCCAGCAACAATAAGGTAACATCCATAAGGTCCAAAGGGCCTTGCCACCCTTGCAAGGATCTTAAGTCCAAATGGCAGAGAATGTGCTGGTAGAGTCCTTGAAATAGGGCCACAAAGAGAGCCACTTCCCACTAGCAATGAGGTCTTCGCAACCACTGTTATTTTATAAGAGGAGTTGTTCCATGGCAGATTACCACAAGTTCTGTCAAATGTAGAGTGTGTGAAGTGTGTGACCATGGTGGTTTTAGCAAAATGTTGCCTGTCTCAAAGATAACAATGTGTGCAAGTTCATATTTTTGCACATCTCAGAGTGCAAGGATTGGGTGAAAAATCAAAGTATCAGTCTTTTCCGGTTGCTTTTGATTGGTTTTATAATTAAACTTGGAGTACAGTATGTTACCATATTCGGGGTGTGTTGGTGAAATGTTTGAATGGGTACTTATGTATTATCTGGGCTCCCATGTTAAATGCATCCCATTTTTTCATACCCCTACTATCCAACTACACATGGAGTTGATTTTATATAGTGTGGCGAGCGCAGCGAGCCACCGTGCCCGAAGCGTGGTGAGGGCACGCGGCCTCATAAGAAAAACGGGAGCCCAGATATTACATAAGTACCTTTGAATGATATTATGGTATTATGGGATAGATTTATTAAGCCCAGTGAAGTGATAAAGTGTCTGGTCTTTATCACTGGCCAATCAGCTCCTACCTGTCAATTTTCGAACCAAGCCTGTAACTTCACAGTTAGGAGCTAATTGGCCGGTAATACAGTACCAGCCACATTATCACTTCACCGAGCTTAATAAATCTGCCTTCTGCCTCTATATAACTCATGGCTATGTGCAAGTCAAATGTAATATTGTGAAGAAAGATGAAAATAAAATACACTACATTAATAAAGAACTACAGGGATCAGAGGGATAGGGGATGATATTGTATAAGTATTGTATGAAAGGTTTACAGAGGCTGCAATGATGCTTACTGACAGTAAAGAAGGGGGAGAAGGGTGGAAAAGTATTTAATCATTCCATATTAAAAGTGTAATAGTAAAACATATGATTTTAAATCTAGTACAAATCTTGTTAACATACAATCACCCATGTGCACAACAAAGAGGTCACATGTTTAAAAAAGGGGCAGACTAGATGGGCCAAGTGGTTCTTATCTGCCATCGAATTCAAATTCTATCAAGACAAATGTGCAACCACAACTCAAAGCAAACATTGATGAATACAACACTCTCTGCAGTGATGGGTATATAAGTGAATTTCTATAAATGATGTTAAGCACCTCAGTTTTAATTAATTATTTTCATGTAATCATCTCCATTACAGTTATAGGGTAGCTGTTGTATAGCAACAAATGTCAGGGTTAATAGATGTTATGCATGTGTGGGTGCCGGATGACAACACTACAAAGACATACGGGTGTGGTATGAGGCTCCGACAGTCGGGATTCTGACAGCCAGTATACCGACATCAGAATTTTAACTGTTAAATACCAAACAGTAGAGATGCCGACTGACATGGGCTATTCTACCTCATAAGGGTCTCCCATGTGGGGGTCTATGAGAGAATAGAACCTATGGTGAGTGCAGTTAGCCACCGAGCCCACAAGGGGCATTTTAGCACTCACCCCATGTTGGAGTACTGGCAGACAGGATTTCTAAGACCGTCGTAATCCCGACTGTCGGAGCATCATACAGTACCACACCTATATGTCTTTGTAGTGTTGTGATAGAATATGTTTGTCATAACTTATGTGGATGTTTCTGATATGTTCTCCAATTCTGACTGAGTCAGAGATGTCTAATGATCCTACCCATATATTGAATGCCACAAGGACAGAATATTAAGTAAACTTTTCTGCTAAATTGTTTAATTGTGTTACAAATGATATGTCCTTGTTTATGTTTTACTCTTAATATTTGAGGAGTTCCTGTATTTCAATATTCTCAATTTTCTTAAAAGCTAGGCATACTGTACAGATGTCATACTGTTTCTCAATTAATTTTTGTCTCAAACCTTGTCCTTTTTTAGTCCACCGACTGCATGTACAGTAATTGCATCTGCCCCTTTTAAAATGTCCTAGTGGCATTATCTAGGCTTTTCTTATGGTGTTGTTTCATGGTCATTAATATTTAAGAATGTTATGAAGTTCTGTAGTGTATGCTCTGTCCTGTTCCTGAAAATGATGTTTTCTAAGAATCTGCATCAAAGGACCAGCTTCCCTCCAAATGTATGCACCTGACAGATTCCGTCTTCCACTTTCTTATAAACAGGTTAGCATAACTCAGAGCTATACTGGTCCCCATTGCTGTCCCTGTCTGTTGTCTGTCATTGACAAACCAAGTTTAATTGTGATCCAGTATCATTGATAATGAATTCTGTCTATTTTGTAATTATTTTGTCCAAGGCCAGAAAGTTTTTTGAGCTGCCTGTACCTTTGTAATATTCCATCACTGTGTAAAGTGAGGGGACAGCTCTAGTTGCGTGCCATAAAGCATGACTTCATCCCATGTCAAGTATTGTAATACTTGTAAAATGTGTGTGATGTCTCTAAGGTAAGAATTCTTAACAAACCCACAAAATAGTAAACAGAAAAACTATATATATTTTTTCTGTTTTTCCACAAATGACAAAAAGAATTACCAAAAGTTTTGTGGGCATCAGCAGGCTCTGTTCACCAATAAAGGGTTAATGCTTCCCTATATTAGGAGCCTTGGGCTGCAATAGAAGCAATGACAAAAACCATCAGTGTCATGTGCAGAAAAGGTTAATTGTTCCCTATATGGAGCTCTGAGCTATAATCAGTGGTGGAACAGGCAACAAGCTGGCAATGCTCCAAAGAGCATATAATGCAAAGAAAAGAGGTGCAAGATGGAATTGTCCTTGGGCTTACCCACCTGTGTGTTGTATAAATAGGAGATGCACACTTTAATAAACCAATCATTTCAGTGCCAGGGTCTGCCACATGACTGTGGCTGAAATGATTGGTTCGTTTGGGCCCCCACAAAATAAACTGCCAATTAATCTGCAAAACTGGTTCTACTGAGGCAAGAAGTGTTGTGTACATCCTCATCCTCCTCACAGAGTATTCATTTGTTCCCACTGGAATCCACGACCACTGGTATCTTTGTACTTTGTGGACACTGGTCTTCCTGTAAGAATTGATCATCATTTTGATGAACATCATCTTCTCCACATTTTGTGGAAGCAACCTCCTACGTCTTTCACTCACAAGCCTTGTTGTTTTTAAGAAATTCTGCACCACCAAATTTATTGTGTGAGAAAAACATGGGATGTGCAGGATGTCACCCAGACTTATTCTAGTTGGCTCAGTCGGAATTAAATTCCCTCCAAGTGAGTGTGCTTGCCTAGTACGCATGTGTACTGTCTGCAATGCACATGTGCAGGTTTGGCCAACAGTACACAAACGTGACCTTGCAAATCGAAATACGATTATGACTGAATGCTAGCAAAGTAGGCGCTATGTGGGCATATGGATGAGCGCAGCCTCAAATATGGGCATAACTGAGCGGAAACTGGGATGTATACAAGGGTGGTAAAAACATGTGCTGGGCGGTGGCTTTGCAGCTCTGTGTGAGCGCTTGGACAGCTCAAAATCATTCACTCTCAAAAATCAAGTTTCAGGCCTCGCAGGGCAACCGCTTAATGTACCAAAATCCGCAACCCCAATCAATATGCACAATAGCTAAAATACATGCACCTGCACACAATACAAGTGTCACTCATTAACCAATTAAGTAACCACATCTACTCAATGCAGGCACATGGTAAGGACACTATTGCACTTTAAACATTTCTGCCTTTCATTCTTCATATGTTTATTAAAAATAAATCTTCTACAAAATACAATGCAATGATACCAGTTAATTGTTATCTATTATTTTTTTTAAGTATTCCTGGTTCAGTTTTTTATTAAGTGCAAAAACGCATGTAATCAATTATAGCACTTGCTCTCTACTATACAGTATCTCCATTCACAGCAATGTAGACCATGTCGAAGTCATATCTATGAGATACTGTAAAGTAGGGAGCGAGTGATACAGTGGATTACATGTGTTTTTGCATTTAATAAGAATGGAACCAGGAACAATTTTAAAAATAATAAAGCTGCTTCTGAGAATAAAAGCCAGAACTTAGTACACAGAGTAAAGACAATATGACGGAAGGGTCTGTAGGCTACTATAGGTACATATACAGATGGAGCGCCTCTAAACTTTGCCCAGGGTTCGCCAGCATACCTACGCTGGTGATAGCCGGTGCAGAGGCGCTCCTTCTGACTGGGACAGGCGTGCGTCTCACACGCACGCGCTTCCCAGTTTCAGGATGGCGCCGCAGTGGCATCCTGCCCATCTCCTCTTCAGGAAGATGGGCAGGGATAGGGGGATAGTGGGGCGGTGAGGGGCACAGGGGGAGACGGTGGACAGCGGAGAAAGCTCTGTAGCCATGGGGCGCGTGCAAGCGTTTCGTGCGCACACGCCCCTGGCGAGAGCCGGCCGCCCCTCCATCTGTACAGTATGCAGCCATGATGTATGTGGACACATCCTTAATCCACACTCACAATTACAGTTATGAAAAAAAACATGCCCAACATAATATTTTTGTAAAAGCTGATAAACATTGTTCAATATTTTAGGAATAAAAACTAATATTTTATTCTATGCTGTTGAGTGAGACACCATCATGATTGAGAATCGTTGGGCTGCATGAGTATTCTTGGAGTTGCAACTTAAATCACCCGCATAGCCAGCTCACACGCATAGTGGTTGGGCTTGCAAACACACAAAAGTGTGAAAGAACAGTTAAGCACTTTGAGGCCACTCCCTTTTGTCAGTCATTGCGAACAATTGTGTTTGCATGTGTTATAGGCATGCCTTCGCTGGCTGTGTGCTTGTGGGGGCTGTTCACTTGGCTATGTGTGAATGTGCGTGCAAAAACTCAACCTGAATAAGGTTGTTAATGCATTCAAAATATTCATGGAGTTGTCTGATATAACAAATTCCCGGGAGAGTCTAAGTGGGGTAAGCTATTGGGCAATGATTTCATTCAGTTTCTCTAAGAGGTTCTTGCTGGTGTGTCTCTTACCAAAACTGGTGATACATAGTGTAGCCTGCCTTGGAACAAGCTGGTGCTTCCGAGATGCTGCTACTGGGGACGCTGCTGTTGTTGCTGCGTAAAGTGATCCATCTATTTATTTATTTATTATTTACAGTTTCTCATATAGCGCAGCAGATTCCGTTGTGCTTTACAATAGTAAATTGGGCAGTGGGCTGGCTCAGTCATATAGTCTTTAGTCTGCCCTGTTCCACTTGTCCACATGTCCGTGGTTAAGTGGACAGTGGATACAACCACATATTTTAGGACACTGAGGTCACTTTTTCTGATGTCTCTGTACATTTTTGGTATCACCTGCCTAGTGAAGTGGAATCTAGATGGGATTTGGTACCAGGGACACAACACCTCCATCAATTGTATAAATCTCACTCCACTGATGGTGGATACTGGACGCATGTCTAACACCAACATTGCTGTCAAGGCCTCAATTATCTACTTTGCCATAGGATGACTGCTGTTTTACTTCATCCTCATCGCAAAGGACTGTTGGACGGTCACTTGATTAGTGAAAGTAGTAGTGGTGATCTGACTTCTTCCCATCTAGGATGATGAACTACTCCTAGCAGCAACAGCAGCAGAATGTGAAGCACTGTTGGATACTCCAGAGGAATCCCAGAGAGGAGGAATCAGTCTTGCCGGTGACATATCCTGCAGGACTATTTCCGATCCGAATGGAGAAAATTGATGAAAAGGGAGTTGCTGGTTTGGTTTTCAGGCACTTGGATACAACAGGACTAAGGGATTTATTATACTATTGTTTTCACCATATCAAGCCAAAATCATGCTGCTTTAAGATGTTTAAAATTAGAGACAAACGTCAAAGAAAATTGAATGACATTTTTTCCCCAAAAAATTGATGATTTTGTACTTATAGATGAGAGTTTAGAAGGGGTTTTAGACAAATTTGAGAAAGCTTTATTAAAAGAAAGCAAATTGATTTAGGAAACTGCAACATTAGAGAAATACTTAACCCTAAGAATAATTCCCATGGGTTTAAAAATAGAAAAAAGAGCGAGTTTTCCCCTACCCAATACTACATTTGAAAAAATGTGGGATAAAATCCTTTTTGAATGCTCTCGTAATTTGATCAACCTCATTATAGAAGTAAGGAAAGGTGATTTGGATGTGTTGAGTAAGGAAATAAAGGACTTGAAAGAGATGTCAATACCCTTTAAAGACCTCCCGGATTTTAAAGAAAGAGAAGGGGTAATATGTCAAAAAAAATTTAGAAATCTGAATCTATTATAATTAATAGAAAATTAAAAAAATTACAAAGAGATTCAAAAATAACAGATAGTAAGGAAGGTAAAAATGAAAAGGCACCTGAAAAAATGACCCAACCAACCAATATTAGAAACACCCCTGCAAATTCTGTTAAAAAAGCTCCCCTAAAAAGAGCAACATATACCAACAGAAAAAATGATTTAAACCCCCAATATAGGGATGAACCCTCCCAACATAATGAAAGTTGGAGGGAAAATGAAAACAAAAATAATAATAAAAAATACTACAGAGGCAATTATTGGGAAAATTACAGAAACACAAATACCTAAAATTACAGGGAAAATTACAGAAATACAAATACCCAAAATTATAGAGGTCATGAGAATAGTAGGAGAAATAGATTTACCCCACTAATGGATTGCACAGATGAACCTATTAGAGAAAGAGGAAACATGGAATATTTTTTAGATTCAGGGACAAATCACCACCATTGGAGATAAAACCATCACAGGAAACAGCAATAAAAAAATAAAGAAAACTAACAAAACTAAAAACAAAAGAGGCAAAAGAGGTGGAGGAGTAGAGAGGAAAAAAATTTACACAAAAATAAAACATCAAAAAAAGAGACTTTTGAAAAAAAATCTCCCCTAATATTGAAAAAAATCCAGAAATGGTTACAATTTTTTAACTTAAGTGACCACCTTTTACTAAAAGAAGAAAGATTGGTCCTAGAAAAGGGACTAAAATTTTGCCCCTCATCTCCAGCTAACCATTTTTATATATTTGTGGACGTACAGAAATTCTTGTGAAAAATAACTTTAAAAAAGTTTTTTATGATGAAAACCCAAGAATCTGTAGATGATAGGACAACGGTAACACCTTTTAAGCCAAAATCCACCTTTTTCCCCTCACATTTGAAAGGTTGTTTCCTTGAATCTTTTAATACCCTTGTTATGGATGATATTCAAAAACTAAATCCTAGAAAAATTAGTCACAACTTTTCATTAAGGGAGAAAAAGGGACTTAAGAGTCTTATGGAAGATAAAAATCTGATCATAAAACCATTGGATAAAGGGGGGGATCGTTTTGTTAAATAAATGGGATTATGAGGAAGAAATAATAAAACAACTTTCAGATAAAAACACATATAAATTAATAAGACATAATCCCACACTTAAGATCAAAAAAGCCCTCAAAGAAATTATTGAAAAATATGTAAAGAAGGGAACCATCTCTGAAACAGAATCCAAATTCCTTTTTATAGAAGAACCTTTGGTACCAACCATATATGTTCTTCCAAAACCACATAAAGATCCACATAAAGATCCCCAGGTAGGCCTATAATTTCTGGGATAGATTCCCCTACATCCAATATATCCCTTTTTATAGACCATCAACTCCAAGCTTTAGTGGTGAAAAATTCCTCACATCTCAAAGACACCTTAGATGTTTTAAACTTCCTTGAAAATGTTGAATGGGGTGATAATTTTTTCTTTGTAACAGCTGATGTATTAACATTGTACACAATCATTGAACATCAGCAGGGTATGGAAGCGGCCAAAAAAGCCTTACAAGGATCAGATATGGAAACAAATCTCCAAGAATTCTTACTTAAAGGCATAGAATTCATTTTATATAACAACTACTTCCTGTTTAAAGAAGAATTCTACATACAAAAAAGGGGGCCGCCATGGGCACCAGGTTTGCCCCCAGCTATGCCAACATTTTTATGGGTGCGTGGGAGACTGATTAAATCTGGTCCCACCACCCATATGGGGCAAACCTGGTGACATGGCAGAGATATACAATATTCTTTTCTTGTGAAGAGGTGACAAGGAAACCCTCAATTTGTTCTGTGAGTACCTGAATATGAACGACAGAGGCATAAAGCTCTCTTTTGAGATCAGTCAAAACTCTGTTAATTTTTTAGATCTGTTATATATACTGAGGGCGGAAAAGTAAAGACAAGGAATTTTGTGAAGCCCATAGATTCCAGGTCTTATATAAACAGAGAAAGTTGCCACCAACAACAGTGGTTAAAAACTATCCCATTAAGTCAATTTAAAAGGTTATGAAGAAATTGCACAGACCCTGCAGTTTATCTAGAAATGAGGGATAGCTTCATTGATAGTGGCTATAATGAACAAATTGTACAACAGACTATCACAGAGGTCAAACTTCTCAAAAGAGAAGATCTACTAATGCCAAAAGAAAAAAAGAGTAAAGATCAAACAGATCAGACAAATCGTTTTAAATGGTCCTTCACAGCTGATTTTTTATCCCAACATCACAAGGTTAGAAAAATACTAAAGAAACATTGGGACCTTCTTACAAAGGATCCTATAATAGGACAAGAAATACCACAAGAACCCAATGTTATTTTTAGACGGGCTCCGAATCTGAAAAACAAGTTAGTACGGAGTATGTGTCCAATTTCTCCAAAAAAGTCCTCTGTTTTATCAAAGGGTTTTTATAGATGTGGAGATTGTTTGGGGTGCAAAAATACAATAAACACTTTCGGGATGAAATTGAAGTGATTACTATAAATGGTAAACCATTTAAAATAAAAGATTTTGTAACTTGCCACACATCCAACGTTATTTATGCCATCAAATGTACCTGTTCAAAATGTTATATCGGAAGGACAACTCGACCTTTCAAGATTAGATTAGGAGAACACCTCCGTAATATATGTAAAGGTTTAGAGACACATGCACTCTCAATGCACTTTAAATCTTGTCAACAATGTGATCCAAAAGAAATAAGTAACTTTTATGTACTACAAAAGGTTATTCCAAACCTAAGAGGAGGTGATTTTATCAAGAAATTAGCTAAATGCGAAATGTCCTTGATTTTTAATTACAAAACCTTAATGCCGAGTGGTTTAAACAAAGATTTTGAAACCAAATGGTTCTTATGAGTTTATAATTCTTATTCTTTTTTTTATTCCGCATAAACCAAATGGTTTTTAGGAGTTATTGTATTTTTATTCTCTATTTGTATTTTAATTCATATTTATAACACTTGTTCCCCCATCCTTTGTTTTTATTCTCTGATTGGCACTATGGCACTTTAAAATTGAGAGCGCTGACATACAAGCTCCGTAACAAGTCTCTCAGATGACAGCTCCGTCTTCCAATGATAATACAGGAGGCGGAACGCATCAATCATTGGCGTCACTTCCCGTCTAAAGGAGAGGAGGAAAAAAAACGGAAGTTCGGGGACGCACGGTGACACGCAGAAGACACGCAAACGTCACTTCCGCCAGGGAGATCCTGGAAGTAACAATGCGGTCAGTGCGAGATCATCCTCACCTGATTGATTTTGTGCCATACAGAAAACACGGACTGCATACAAGTATTATCAAGGGATTATAACACTGTATGTAAGGAGATTTTAGATGGTAGAGAAATCCATGTCTGGAATAAGGTCTGCTTTTGAAAACTCTCGGAAGGGGGATAAATACCGGTACCAGCATACCAGTTCCACATGCCTTGAGAAAGATACTAAGATACTTCTGTATCGAAACCGGTCGGCGGCTTGTGGACACAGAGGAGGCTATCAGGAAATCTTTCACCTACAGCTTGCATCCAGGGAAGCCTGTTGTGATTACATCTCATGCTTTTACTGTCTGCATTTCTTTGTGGACATTAATCAACGGTGAGAGTCATGTGACCCTACCTCTGTCACTATTTTATATTGTACTGTACATTGTTTTATTAAAACGTATTGCACCAAAAATATCTCTTTTATCCTTCTGAGTGTCTACCATCACATTCTGGGCAAAGGAAAAAGGAGAAGAGATCCTTTGGTGAAAATTCTATTTCCCTCAATCAAACGCTTAAGTCTACAATACCAGTAGACAACATTTTCTGGTACGAGTTGAAAACTTCCATACCTTGGTCTATGATTGAGAAATGTGTTAATGGTATCACACTATTTTTCTTCTCTCTGTGTTTTTTTGGGTAAACACATCCAAATGAGATAAGAGAGAAAAAAATCATCTTGGATAAAGTGCTTTGGGACATTTCAGAAACTCATGTGGTATGGTTTGAAATCTTCCTTTCTTAGGACTAAGGGATTTAGCTGTCACTGGACTGCTTACGGTCCTAGCCACAGTTCCTAAACTAAACAGTGAATTATGAATGCTCTTCAGGTGACATATAAGGGAGGATGTCCCTAGGTAGCCAACATCCTTACCCCTGCTTATTGCAACTTTAAATAAGCTACATATGGCAATACAATTGTTGTCCGGATTTAGATAAAATTAATTCCAGACTGCCCTGGCATGATGATGGGCTTTTCAGCCCATGGACAACAACTGCCCCCCCCAGCGCCTGATTTAACCACTTGAGTGGTATATCCAGGAAATTGCCGCAGCAGGCTGTCCCAGGAGAATTTCCAGACATACCACTAATATCAAGGTGTGTGCCAGTGGTGCCTGCAGCTGTCACCTGTCTGGCAGCCCCCACCTCCTCTCTCCTCCTGCCACTCCCCCTCACCTCTTTGCTCTGGCAATCGTATGCCAGAGCTTCCCTGCTGCTGCCCCACCGCCATTAGTTTCAGGGAGCAGGTTGCAGACTCAGTGATGTTCAGGGCGGCTCAGAAGACTTGGGAGTGCTCAGGAACCCGTGTTCTCCCCAGCCTGCTGCCTGTGGTCACTGCTGACTGTGACTGGTGGCTGGGGCAGCAGCGGCTGGGGCAGCGGCAAGGCTAGCTCTGGCGTAAAAACACCAAAGGTGAGGGGGGCCTACATTTTGTAGTGGGTTTTGCTAGCGCAGGAAAAACCTGCCCTGGTAGGTTTGTCCTGCCCCAGCAAAACTCACCACTCAAGGGGTTAAACAAACCACATCACCATCAGAATCCTCATCACTTTCTCCTCAGGGCCAGCTACATCAATATCCTCCTCCTGGTGTACTTCAACAGTGACACCACCTTCAATATCAATATCAGGAACTGCACTGTGGGTGATCCTTCCAGCATATGCAGAGGGTGTGCAAATGATGGAAGGAGTCACCTCTTCCAATACAGTGATAGGAAGGTCAGGCCTCACAACCACCAACACCCTTGGACTCGCCTTGGGTATTTGTGATATCATCATAGAACAAAGCACAGTTCTTTGGTGTGCTTCTGCCAGCATAACCTTTTCATTTTTATAGTGGGAGAAGGAGGAGGGGATCCATCATCATGTGAAGCTGAACCACTAGTCATGAATATAGGCCAGGACCTTAGCCGTTCCTTGCATATTGGCAAGTTTATGTTTCTCCTCAAATGATTTACATTAAATTTTTAGGGTCATTTTACAGAACTTTAGTTTTTTTGGAATTTACATGCCCTCTACTTTGACACTGGGAATTGGCCTTGGCAGACTATGTTGATGGCATTTCATCATCTATGTCATGACTAGTGGCAGTAGCTTCAGCACTAGGAGGAAGTGGCTCTTCATCTTTCCCTATTTTATCCTCCACATTTTGGTTCTCCATTATTTTTGTGGAGTTCTACAACTTAATAGAGCACAGTAAAGCTCCACTGGACTTATATATATGGCAGTAGGACTGGTAGGCAGGGCACCAGTGGACTGAAATTATATTCTGCAGTAGGTAGGCACATGTGGACGGGAAATATATACTGCAGTAGGTACTGGTAGGCAGGGCACCAGCGGACTGGAATAATATATGGCAGTAGGTAGGCACCAGCGGACTAGAATTATATACAGCAGTAGGTAGGCACAATTCTCCCTGAGCCACCCTGAACATCCCCGAGCCTTCTCTCTGCAAATAATGGTGGCGGGGCAGCTGCAGGGGAGCTCCCAGACAGGTGATGTGCCAGTGGTGCACAGCTGCAGGCACCACTGGTGCACACCTTGATATTAGTGGTATGCCCGGAAATTTTCCAGGACAGCCTGCTGCAGCAACGCAGCTGAGTCCAGAAAATTTCCAGGCATACCACTAAAGTGGTTAATAGGGTCCAATTTGCGGAAAATTTCACATTTAACCTGATGATTTTTTCTCACACTTCAATTTGCATCCAGATGTTTTCCCATTAAAAAGTATACAACTCGCAAATTGAATAGGATGCAATTTTTGGAAAGCGTTACCAAAAATCGCAAAACAAATAGACCAAGTTCAAAATGTCAAGTTTGACAGAACCATGCATAGACCAGTGCCATCTGTGCATGGTTCTGTCCAAATGTGTAATAGTAAAAATTTGAAAAAAAAAACAATGTGGGGTCCCCACTCCTGAGCATAACCAGCCCCGGGCTCAAAGAACCAGTTCTGATTTTAGAAATTCAGGTGACAAAAAACATAGGGGATCCAAAGGATTTCTAAAACCAGCAACAGGCGCAAGGGCCGGTCCTGGTTCCCAAAATACAGGGGTTTAAAATGAGCAGGGGTCTCCCGTATTTTGGCAACCAGCACCGGGCGCAAATATCTAACAAGGTAATGCCACATCTTGGGGAAACTTTTTACGCAAGTTCCCCCGGGCAAAGCATTCATCCCTGTGGCTGGTCAGCCCAGGCAGGGACCCTGAAGGAGTAGTGATCCCCCCAATAAAGGGGTCCCCCCCTCCAAAGTTATCCCTGACCAGGCTGAAGCACAGGGCTGTCTCCGATGGTTAACAACAGATTAAACTATTGTGTCATGTTGTGGAACTACAAATCCCAGCAAGCCTGTACCACATGCAGGGACATGGAGAACCACAAGTCCCAGCTTATGGAGCATTAAATGACCCACTGGGTCTTGTAGTTTCACACCATTACAAATAGTGAAATAAAACACACACACAGAAACAGTATAATTATTACACACTACATTCATTTACACATACTTTACCTATGGATTCCCTTAAAGGCCTGTCCTCCTGTCTGGGGTTATGCGCACCAACCAGCCAATCAGGAGTTGCCATTGGCATTGGCTGGTGGGCGGGCCTAATGTGGGAGGAGCTGAGATTGTGGGCAGCCGAGGCGAGGGTACATGCAGTCCGAGGAGCAGTGTGTTCGGCATGTGAGTATAATTTCCTTCAACAGGTACTCGTTTGAAATCTACTTGGACATGAGGACAGGCCTTTGAAGGAATCCATAGGTAATGTATCTGAGAATGAATGTAGTGTGTAATAAATGTATAATGTTCCTCTGTGTGTGTGTGTGTGTGTTTTATTTCACTATTTGTCATGTTGTGCAACTATAAGACCCAGGCCCTTCAATGCCCCACATGCTGAAACTTTATTTTTTTTCCAAGTCCCTGCAAGCGGTGCAGGTTTGCTGCGAATTGTAGTTCCTTAACATTACACAATAGTTTCATATATTATTAACCATTTATCGGCCTGGTGCCCCAATGCCTTAGCGGCATCGAGGACAGCCCAGGGCTTCAGCCTGGGCAGGGCTAACTTTGGAGAAGGGGGGGACCCCTTTATTAGGGGGGTCCCCACTCCTACAAGGCTGACAAGCTACAGGGATGAATGCTTTGGCCAGGGGAACTTACGTAAAAAGTTTTCCCCGACTGTTGCATTACCTTGTTGGCTGTTTGGACTCAGTGCTGGTTGGCAAAATACGGGTGACATCTACTCATTTTGTCCCCCGTATTTTGGGAACCAGGACCGGCCCTTCAGCCTGGTGCTGGTTTTAGAAATCCTGGAGATCCCCTGAATTTCTAAAACCAGGACTGGTTCTTTGAGCCCGGGGGGGGGGGGGGGGGGGAGGGGGGGGCACTATGCCAGTTTTTTTTTTCTTCAAACATGTGCATTAAGTCGCACATTTTCATAACTAAAAGTTGCACTTTATTGCATCAAATGTTATTTTTAATGCTTCAATCCACAATTAAATAGTCGATTTCTTCAAAAAATGTGCGATTTGAAAACATGCGATATGGTGCAATTTCAGAACCTTACTAAAAATTGCATCCTATTAAATGTCATCCAAAGTGTTTTCATTGACTTTCCCACTTACTTGGCCACACTTTAGGGGAAATTGTATAAGATTGGAGTTCTGTTTCAGATGGAATGTTGCTATGGGCAACCAATCTTATTCTATATATTATCTTCTACAAGGTGCTAAATAAATAATAAAAAGTATATTCTAATTGGTTGTCCATAGCAACATCTGAAATAGAACACCCCACTGTGTTTACAAATCTATGCAACTAGTGTAGGAAATTTACATTACTGGGGAGAGCAGTGAAAAGAAAACTTCCTTGGTACTTGTTTCCTAGCACGGCCACCACGATTTCTATCGTGGTGGTCGTGTCGGAAAAAATCGTGTCGGTCACGTCGGGTGCATACCAAAACGCACACGACGCGACCGACGCGATGTACCCGATTTCTCCATAGGCTTCAATGTTAAATTATTTTAACATTGAAGCCTATGGAGAAATCGGGTCCATCGTGTCCATAGGCTTCAATGTTAAATTTTTTTAACATTGAAACTGAGTCCATTTAACATAGTAAAAAATGGTAAAAGGGCCAATATGGGCCATTTCTTATTGGGTATGGCCCCGTCATGTGTGTAAAAAATAATGGCCCCCCATTGTGGCCGCCACCCCCGCGATTGACGTGAACCCGAAGCGTGGCGAGCGCAGCGAGCCTGCGAGGGGCGGCGGTGCGCGTCCTCCGACCTTTTCATTCCTCTACTATCCACATCAGCGTGGAGTTGAGAATAGATTAGTGTGGCGAGCGCAGCGAGCCACCGAGCCCGAAGCGTGGCGAGCGCAGCGAGCCCCGCGACGGGACGCTGATACCTTCACAGATCCCTGCGTCCCCTCGCGGGCTTCACAGGTATCAGCGTCCGCTCGCCACGCTTCGGGCTCGGTGGCTCGCTGCGCTCGCCACACTAATCTATTCTCAACTCCACGCCGACGTGGATAGTAGGGGAATGAAAAGGTTGGAGGACGCGCACCGTGTTAATCGTGGGGGTGGCGGCCACAATGGGGGGCCATTATTTTTTACACACATAACGGGGCCATAGCCAATGAGAAATGGCCCTTATTCGGCCTTTTCCCATTTTTTACTATGTTAAATGGACTCAGTTTCAATGTTAAAATAATTTAACATTGAAGCCTATGGACAAATCAGGTCCATCGCATAGGCTTCAATGTTAAATATTTTAACATTGAAGCCTATGGGGAAATCGTGGGCATCGCGTCGCATCGTGTGCCTTAAAGTTAAGGCACACGATGCCCGCGATTGTGGCCGTGATAAAAAACAAGTACCACTTCCTTATTTGTGTGTATTTCATGTGTTTATTTACAACATAAATGCAAGATACCTCATTCAAATATAAAAAAATTCCAAACTACGGAATAATCCATTATCCAAAATTGTTCTGGTCCCGAGCATTTTGGATAAGCATTTTGTAGTTAGAAATGTATATTTATTTCACTACAGTGTCAAACTTTTTTTAGAAAAAAAAACAAGAAACGCCAAAATAGCTGAAAAATAATACAAATACTGTAAGATTGCTGTCTGCTTAAGTGATTTATCACAAATGGAAAGTTCTGAAACTAAAGTGTGACTCTTAAGGAGATAAATTAGCCCTGAATACAGCAGTTACATAACTCCATAGGAAATAGAAACCTTCTGGGAGCCATGTCATTAGGGACATTCGTTGGTTAAGAAATGAATCCCTGAAGAACAGGCTTTAAATCATAATAAACTAGATGAATAGGTCATTGCTATAAGTAGCACTGCAATAGATAATATTGCTTTATACAGCAGCATTGCAGCATGTCTTTGGGAGATTGGGTGAGGCTAACTTATTTAAGGTTTCTTACAGTACATGAAAGGCAAAACATCTATTCTTATACTGCACTTCTTTCATACGATAATCTTTTATTTCAGGAAAGTCTTTTCTGGGTGACAAATATTCCCAAGCATTGCATGATTGTATACTCATGTTATTATTGCATAAAAAAATAATAAAAAAATTACAATAAATAGACCAGTTTTCTAAGGGAACACAGAATCACAGATTGATTATTCCTATCCTGGACTTGTAAATTGCTGATCCTTAATGGCAGAGATTAATGGCACACTATATGAAGATCTTGTCCTGAAGGGGTTCCCTGGTCACTCTGTACTACATATGATTATGCCTACAGCACTGTTGCTGGTCTACCTCATAACATTGACTGGAAATATTTTAATAATATTATTAATTTGTAGTGATTATCGTCTTCACTCGCCAATGTACTTCTTCTTGTTTTCTCTGTCTTCCATGGAAGTAGTTGGTATTTCTACTGTGGTTCCCAAGCTTTTGGTAATCCTTGTTACAGAGAGAACAACTATTTCTAGGGCTGAGTGCATTACACAGTCTTACATGTATTATTTTGCATTCACCTCAGATTTTCTAATCTTGACTGTTATGTCCATTGATCGCTGCATTGCTATATGCTACCCACTCAGGTATTCCTCCATTATGGATAACAGATTTTGCATTAAACTAATGATTGGTTGCATAATGACATCATTCTTATTACTTTTGTATCCTACAGTGATCATATCTAGACTGCCATTTTGTGCTCACGTGCTGGATCACTTCTTTTGTGAAACCACAGCTATAATGAAACTTGTCTGTGTAGACATCAATTTAATCAAATTATATACAATCATTACATCAACAATGATATTAATAGGGTGTCTCTTTATTACTACACTATCATATATTATAATTGTGACTACAGTTATAAGAATGCCATCAGATACAGGTCGGCAGAAGACATTCTCTACATGTCTTTCTCACCTGACCATGTTGTCATTAAGTTTGGGTAGCGCCATATTCATATTAATAAGGCCACCAAGGGACTATGCAGTAGAAACAGACAAAGTGGTGAATCTGGTAAGCACAGTTCTGGCCCCTTTACTAAATCCATTTATTTATACATTGAGAAATGAGAAAGTGAAGGATTGTATACGACATGCTGTAAAACGCTCAATGCTTCTTTAGAATCTCTAATCCTCTTATTATAGAAAATAAAAGACTGATCTTGTATTCCTTATGGCAGGGTTTCTCATCCTTGGTCCTCAGGACCCCCCAACAGTGCATGTTTTCCAGGTCTCCAAATAGAATCAAAGGTGAAATAATTAGCTCCACCTGTGATCTTTTAAAATGTGTCAGTGAATAATGAGTGCACCTGTGCACCTGCCGGGTGACCTGTAAAAGTGTGCACTGTTGGGGGTTCCTGAGGATCAGGGGCGTAACTAGATATTCATAGGCCCCATAGCAAAGTATTGTAAGGGCCCCTATTTAGCAACTGATGTTGACAAATGTAAGTATCACATATTACTTAGACAGTAAAGATGGGCCCTATTCGCATTTGGACCCCATAGCAGCAGGATCCCTTGGACTGATGGTAGTTACGCCCTTGCTGAAGATCGAAGTTGAGAACCACTGCCTTATGGTCCTTTTCCAATCAAAGGGATCACTATAGGTCTTTGCTAAGAGTAGATGCAATTTACACAATATTATATTACAAATCAATCTAAAAAAATAGAAAAAAAATGTAATAAAAAATGAACCATGCTTTATTTTTTTATTTAACACTTTGAGTGCCAACATCTCTGTGGGATGCAGTCCTTAGGACTGCACAAGAAAGGTCAACACTCCTTAGGTCGACATGCAGAAGGTCGATAGGGACTGAAGGTTGACAGGGTCCTTAGGGCGACCGGCGGAAGGTCAACAATGCAGAAAGATGACAAAGGTTTTTTTATTTTTTTTCACCACTGTGGTTCCAGAACAGACGGTAGTCCATGCCCTACCATCCACTAGGGCCTGTAGGGAGAATAGAATAGTGTGCCTGAAGTGAAGCGCTGCTGTACACTTAGACAGTGTCCAGAACTGGACGCCTAAAAAGTAAAAAAATACAGTTCGTGTCGACCTTTTGCAAAGTCGAACTTCAGGTGTCAACCTAAAGATTGTCCACTTTTCTTGGGTCGACCGAATGATCCATACCCATCTCTATGAAAGGTGCAAAATATCCTCTAAAAATGCCAGCATTGTTCACATTTGTTATATGAATTGAAATAAAAAAATGTCTAAAAATATTATATTTCTTATATAAGGTAAACCTTACAGGATATTATAAGGAATAAAAAGGTTTGCTTGGCACAATTATTTTGAAAAATTCACTTGGCACTCAAAGGGTTAATAAGAAAAATACAAAACTTGTATGTCTGATGCTTTGTAAAGCCAAGCTGATTTGATTTTTATTTCTCTGAAATAATGCGGATTTTATGTAACACAATACTACCAAACTCTATGAGCCAACCTGATGACAGTTTTGTGTAAAAACCTTTGTGGGCCTTTTTCTAAAAATTAAACCTTTTTTTTTTTTTTTGCATATATAAAATTGAATATTCAGCTTCAAGAAGTATTCAGCACCTACTGTACAGAGGTCAGAAATACAGATTGGCAAATTTAGACACCTTAGGGTAAATTTACTACAGCTACTAAATATTAAAAAAGGTGACCATAGCAACCAATAAGATTATGCACTAAGCTTCAAAAGTGATAAAATGGAGAGTGATAAACAACCAACCAATCAGTTCCTGCCTGACTTTTTTTTCACACAGTCTGTAACATGACAGGTAGGAGCTAATTGGAAACTGTTTATCACTCTCCATTTTATCACTTTTGAAGCTTAGTGCATCTGGCCCTATGTGTATAATTTTTTAGGATGTAATAGAAAAATGATAGGCAGTATCTGATTGGTTGCTATGGGTAACAAAACCTCTATTTTAATTTTTAGATGACTGTGAACCATTATACTTCTTTGTATTACAAAAATATAATGTCAAACATAACGGGGAAAATTACTAAGAAGGTAAATGGGTACAACCAGCATCAACCATGGCATAATTCGCATGAAAATATGAACAGAGAATACACCTAACTTACAAAGCTGCCATATTCTCTGGATTTGTATTTTCCGATGGTGAAGTGATTTGTATTTGGCTGCAGAGTTTCTCGGCAGCCAAATACGGATGAGCATGATTCATGAAATGCTTCTCTGTCCCCCTGATCACCACCAGAATAATGAGCCCCATGCTCATTCAGCTAGTCCTGGTTGTGGAAATACAGAGGAAAAAAATGAAATGGGGTCCCCCTGTATTTCTATAACCAGCACGGGGGACACTTTTTACATAAGGTCCACGTTCTGGAACTTGGAATTGGGTTTGTTTGTTTCATCCCAAGAAATTCAAGGGGATCCTATCAATTTTTTTCCTGTATTTCTGCAACCAGGATTGGCTCAAAGAGCCTGAGCCTGGTTATTCTTGTGGGGGGAGACTCCACTCAGTTATTTTATTATTTATTTATTTTTCTTATTTTTACACAGAGAAAACTGCATGGATCTGACTAATCCGTGCAGGCTTCGGCCAAATACGCCTTGAAAATGAGGTCTATTTTCAGGTTCCAACACTTTTATACAAGACAAGGGGTATGAGATAATCTGCGCCCACAGACTGCAGCACTGTAGAACGCCAGGGATTACCAATCCCAGAAAACACAATCCAGAAAGTACAAAGGGCGAATACACTTGCGCTGTCTGAAACCAATACTCTGCTGCTTGCCAGATGAGTAATTCTTCACCAAAATGAAAAAGCAGAAGAGGGGCAAGGGCAAAGGGTCAAGACAATTACATCTGGGGGTGTTGCCCCCTGCAACTGACCTCTCTGCTGTGCCCTATGGGCATGTAAAGGTATCTTTTATCCACACGGTGTTCAATCTCTAATTTTCAATTGGATCAGAGCTCACCTTGTAGTGGTGCCCTATGGGCATGGAAAGGTTTCTTTTCCTGTCCCTTCAGTTCGGAATGGTCCAAATCATCACCAGTCTCAGGTCAATGAAAAAAGGTGTTTTTATTTCAATCACGAACAAACAACGATAAAAATGGGTATTAAAAAAGGGAGTTAAAAATAGGCACTGGATGGGATCCAATGGAGCTAAGTCCGATCACCTCCACCTCACCCGGGTTTAGAGAAGAAGGTGAGTGTCAAAAGGTGAAAAAGTGACACGGAATTCCAAACAGATGCCTAGGCTCAGTTCCTCCAGCCAACGCGTTTCGGGCCTCACCTAGGGCCCTTTTTCAAGGTATGGAGGAAGGAGAGTGGGTGCAGGTATATATACCTGTCTTAATTAACATAAAAACAAGTTGCAATAAAAAACCGGTTCTGGATCCAATACAAAATATTCCTATGTAATACAAAACGACAGTGCTGATCGCTAGTATTCAATTGATACAGTGAGACAGAGCAAATATATATACATTGACAACAATAACCATATAGCCTTAAGCACACAGTGATTGTAAAGTTCATGTCCGTTGCCAGTTTTTCTGGTTTTCCTTATTCGCAATTATATGCGGGCGCCGGATATGACATATCGCCACTTCACCGCATCACATCAAGCGGCCGGACATGACGTTCCGCTGTCAATGGAACGCAAGGCGGAAGAGATCTGGTGATGTTCTTCCGTCTAAATGGAGCGCACCACGCATTGATCGACTGCCTGGAACGCAAACGTAAGTAGTATGGTGGTAATCTTCGGTTATTGTCGGACATGCTCTGCTCCTATTCAGCGTCTCCATCACCATGGTAACGCTTACGCGTTAAAACCAATAGATTTTTATCATTGAAAGAGACATAAAAAAGAAAAAACAGGATGTTAATAATCACGCTGCTTTAAACACATAGACATAAACCTATACCTCAACAGGTGGGGGTATATTGTAGGTACGGCAAAAAAGATCATAAAAAGCACTTTAACTCGAAGTCTACGTTAATCCCTCTAGGTTCGAGGGTCTTTAACTCATAGATGGATTTCATTTCGAGTTGTGACAATCTCAAATCTCTATTGTTGACCCGCCAATGAGTTTTCACTGTACGGATCCCACAAAACGATTTAAGTTGTGCTATATCACATCCATGCAGGTGTTTAAAGTGGGCTGATACGTTATGGGATTCAAGACCCTTTTTTTATATTGCGGACGTGTTCAGCCATCCTTACTTTAAGGACCCGCTTGGTTTTGCCCACATATTGCTTAGAGCAATTACATTCTAACAGGTAAATACAGTAATTACTGTTACAAGAAATGAATTCATCTATATTGTAGGTTTTGCCTGTGGCTTTAGATTGGTATTCGTGGATTACAGATGTAGGGCAAAGGCTGCAGGTGCCACACCGATAAAATCCCTTTGATTTAATGGGATTATGGGGTGCTGGAGTGTTTATGGCACTGCTAACTATTTTGTCCTTTAAATTTCTCGCCCTTCTGTAAACAAATTTAGGATTGCTGTTAACATATTTTTTCAGGAGGGGGTCATTCGTAAGAATTTGCCAATGCCTCTTAATTATACTTTCCAATTGTTTTTGCTGGCTGGTGTATTGGGTGATAAAGGCTACATCCATATTACTCTCTTTAGATCTTAATGGCATAGGATGTCCTTCTCTCCTTGAAAGAAGACCCCTGCCTCTATTTCTTGCCTTAGTAACCATAGATCCATCATATCCTTTACTTAGAAATTGATCCTCAAGACCCTGTGCCTGAACATCATATACTTCCAGATCAGTACAGTTGCGGCTGATCCGCTGAAATTGGCTATTGGGCACACTTTTTAGCCAATTAAGATGGTGGTTGCTATCGGCCCCTATGAAAGAGTTACAATCTGTTGCTTTAATGACATTTTTAGACTTTAGTGTATCACCTTCCACATAAAATGTGACGTCCAAAAAATCAATGGATTGTTTGCTTACATTAAATGACAATTTAATATTGTATTGGTTGTCATTAAGATGGTCACAAAACAGTTTTAATGATTCATTGTCCCCCTGCCACACCATCACCACGTCGTCAATATAGCGACGCCAGAGCACCAGACTGGCACCGTATGGATGTCCTGCCCATACAGATTGTACCTCCCACCATGCCATAAATAAATTGGCATAGCTTGGTGCCAGTCTGGTGCCCATAGCGGTGCCCGTGAGTTGCCGGTAATAAGTGTCCTCGAACCAAAAGTAATTATTGGTAAGGATGAGGGAGATCCCATCCAACACAAATTTCTTTTTGTCATCAGAGACTTCCTCCTTTTCAAGAAAATATGCCACCGCTTTTAAACCCAATTCATGGCTAATGATAGTATATAGCGAAGTCACATCTGAAGTCACCAGAGTGAAGTCTGGTTGCCACACCACCTCCTTCATAATATCCAGTGTGGCTATGGTATCCTTCAGATATGACTTGTTGGCCTGCGCTAGAGGTTGTAATATGTTATCCAGATAATGGGATAGGTTAGACAGTATGGAATTGGTGCCCGCCACAATAGGGCGGCCAGGTGGCTTCTCTTGGCACTTATGCACCTTGGGTAAAATGTATATTACCGGCTTAGATGGATTATCAATGCGAATATACTCTTTCACCTTTTCGTCAATTACCCCTTTGCTAGTGTATAATTGTAAAAATACATCTAGTTTCTTTGCTATTGTTTCGGTGGGATCACCCCTTAATTTTTTGTATGTAGACCTGTCTTCCAACTGTCTAATAATTTCCCCATTATAATCCGTGGTGTTAAGGATAACAATACTGCCCCCTTTGTCAGCGGGTTTCACTACAATATCCGCATTCTCTTTGAGGGATTTTATTGCCATTCTCTCATTTTTAGTAGTATTGGTTCTTTTATTAAATTTAAATTCACTTTTTTCGAGATCCTCTTTGACCAGACGCTCAAAGGTTTCCACAAAGCATCCTTTCTTATGCTTTGGAAAGAATGTGGATTTCTTTCGAAATATTGAGAAATTCTCATTGCTGGGTTCAGAAATTGGGGGATCTGCATTTTCTTTGTCCTCAAAAAATCTTTTTAATGTCAGTTTCCTGATAAATTTCTGAAGAACTATAAAGACCTCGAAATCATTTATTTTATTGTCTGGGGCGAATTTAAGTCCCTTTTCCAAGATCCTTTTCTCATCCTCACTAAGGGTATAATCACTGAGGTTGTAAATTTTATTTTTCCCCAGAGATTCCTCCAATGGATTAATCTCACTATCAACGGGTTCCGCTAATAGATTTTTCTGTTTTTCTCTCTTTTTTTCTTTTCTAGCGGTTCTTGAGGCTTCTGATTTACCAGAGCCTCTTTTACCCCTATTTTTCTTTTTAGTGATAGTAATGGGGGACGTTACCACCTGTTTGATGGGTGTTCGCCTCTTTCTAAAAAATGGCAGGGGGACAATGAATCATTAAAACTGTTTTGTGACCATCTTAATGACAACCAATACAATATTAAATTGTCATTTAATGTAAGCAAACAATCCATTGATTTTTTGGACGTCACATTTTATGTGGAAGGTGATACACTAAAGTCTAAAAATTTCATTATAGCAACAGATTGTAACTCTTTCATAGGGGCCGATAGCAACCACCATCTTAATTGGCTAAAAAGTGTGCCCAATAGCCAATTTCAGCGGATCAGCCGCAACTGTACTGATCTGGAAGTATATGATGTTCAGGCACAGGGTCTTGAGGATCAATTTCTAAGTAAAGGATATGATAGATCTATGGTTACTAAGGCAAGAAATAGAGGCAGGGGTCTTCTTTCAAGGAGAGAAGGACATCCTATGCCATTAAGATCTAAAGAGAGTAATATGGATGTAGCCTTTATCACCCAATACACCAGCCAGCATAAACAATTGGAAAGTATAATTAAGAGGCATTGGCAAATTCTTACGAATGACCCCCTCCTGAAAAAATATGTTAACAGCAATCCTAAATTTGTTTACAGAAGGGCGAGAAATTTAAAGGACAAAATAGTTAGCAGTGCCATAAACACTCCAGCACCCCATAATCCCATTAAATCAAAGGGATTTTATCGGTGTGGCACCTGCAGCCTTTGCCGCTTATGTAAAAGCCCTACATCTGTAATCCACGAATACCAATCTAAAGCCACAGGCAAAACCTACAATATAGATGAATTCATTTCTTGTAACAGTAATTACTGTATTTACAGTACCTGTTAGAATGTAATTGCTCTAAGCAATATGTGGGCAAAACCAAGCGGGTCCTTAAAGTAAGGATGGCTGAACACGTCCGCAATATAAAAAAAGGGTCTTGAATCCCATAACGTGTCAGCCCACTTTAAACACCTGCATGGATGTGATATAGCACAACTTAAATCGTTTTGTGGGATCCGTACAGTGAAAACTCATTGGCGGGTCAACAATAGAGATTTGAGATTGTCACAACTCGAAATGAAATCCATCTATGAGTTAAAGACCCTCGAACCTAGAGGGATTAACGTAGACTTCGAGTTAAAGTGCTTTTTATGATCTTTTTTGCCGTACCTACAATATACCCCCACCTGTTGAGGTATAGGTTTATGTCTATGTGTTTAAAGCAGCGTGATTATTAACATCCTGTTTTTTCTTTTTTATGTCTCTTTCAATGATAAAAATCTATTGGTTTTAACGCGTAAGCGTTACCATGGTGATGGAGACGCTGAATAGGAGCAGAGCATGTCCGACAATAACGGAAGATTACCACCATACTACTTCCGTTTGCGTTCCAGGCAGTCGATCAATGCGTGGTGCGCTCCATTTAGACGGAAGAACATCACCAGATCTCTTCCGCCTTGCGTTCCATTGACAGCGGAACGTCATGTCCGGCCGCTTGATGTGATGCGGTGAAGTGGCGATATGTCATATCCGGCGCCCGCATATAATTGCGAATAAGGAAAACCAGAAAAACTGGCAACGGACATGAACTTTACAATCACTGTGTGCTTAAGGCTATATGGTTATTGTTGTCAATGTATATATATTTGCTCTGTCTCACTGTATCAATTGAATACTAGCGATCAGCACTGTCGTTTTGTATTACATAGGAATATTTTGTATTGGATCCAGAACCGGTTTTTTATTGCAACTTGTTTTTATGTTAATTAAGACAGGTATATATACCTGCACCCACTCTCCTTCCTCCATACCTTGAAAAAGGGCCCTAGGTGAGGCCCGAAACGCGTTGGGTGGAGGAACTGAGCCTAGGCATCTGTTTGGAATTCCGTGTCACTTTTTCACCTTTTGACACTCACCTTCTTCTCTAAACCCGGGTGAGGTGGAGGTGATCGGACTTAGCTCCGTTGGATCCCATCCAGTGCCTATTTTTAACTCCCTTTTTTAATACCCATTTTTATCGTTGTTTGTTCGTGATTGGAATAAAAACACCTTTTTTCATTGACCTGAGACTGGTGATGATTTGGACCATTCCGAACTGAAGGGACAGGAAAAGAAACCTTTCCATGCCCATAGGGCACCACTACAAGGTGAGCTCTGATCCAATTGAAAATTAGAGATTGAACACTGTGTGGATAAAAGATACCTTTACATGCCCATAGGGCACAGCAGAGAGGTCAGTTGCAGGGGGCGACACCCCCAGATGTAATTGTCTTGACCCTTTGCCCTTGCCCCTCTTCTGCTTTTTCATTTTGGTGAAGAATTACTCATCTGGCAAGCAGCAGAGTATTGGTTTCAGACAGCGCAAGTGTATTCGCCCTTTGTACTTTCTGGATTGTATTTTCAGGTTCCGTTTACTGCTGAATTCAAAGCTGAATTCAGCCGTATGAATGATTGTAAAATAGCCGATCCGATAGATCTCTATGTCCATATACGAACGAGTTCTATCGATGGTGTATTCATCCGTACAGTCAAATTCAGCTGAAGCTGCCATTCATAAAAATGTCAATTCAGCCTCATTCAGCTGATTGTAAGTTAGCCAGCCACCGGGTCCTGGCCATATTCATCAACGAATGAGGATGAATGTGTGCATTCATACCCATTCGATCTTAGTAAATATGCCTCATACTCCAGTAAACAATTCAATTTTTTTACCACCGTGACTAATTAGAATTTTTGAACAATGTTTTTTTTACTTACTATTTTTAAGAAATTTTATTTGGAGTTCTTTTGCAGAGAGCCATACAGCTCCTTCATACCTGATGTTGTCAGTATACCGACGCCAGCACCCTGATTGCCTATAGAACAAGCACGCCAGACTATGAAAGGATCAGGATGCTGATGCCAGAAAAAAGACAGATGACATCCCGATTGGTGAGTATGTGGGCAGGCTAGCCTGTGGCCAAGGAGGGGGGGGGGGTCATTTTTAGGCACTTCTGTGGGCACTTAGAGTTAGGCTGCAAGAAGGGGCTGTTAGATGTCGGTACTTATAAAGGGTGGGTTAGGCAGCAGAGTGAGAGGGTTAGGTTTAGATGGTGGGGTACGGGGATTAGGGTTAGGTACTAGCTAGGAGGGATAGGGTCAGGCTGTGGGGGTGTAGGGTTAGGTTGCTGTAAAGGAGGGTTAGAATGAGCAGGGTGGGGTGAATTTTTATTTATGAAGCCTCTGTCAAAATTCTCTGTATCAGGATGCCAGGTCGGTTATTTGCCTGCCGGCATCTTCTCCGCCAGGATATAGTTGTATATTTATAAAGTCTAATAATAGATAAAGTGGGTATCACTAGTCTTTTTGTTTCATGAATATACAGTAAGGTGAGTATTTAGCTTTTGGGGCTATGTTTTGAGCATTACCAAGCATTACATGAATGTAGACTTATGTCAGGCTCACTGTAATTTTCACTCAACCTGTAACTTGCATGCTACCCACTCTGTATTTTTCAATCTGAAACACTAAACATTTTCTACATTGCAATCTTCACTGCATCAAAAAACAACAATACTTCAGCTCAATCCTTACATTCAGGGTCAGCGCTACCATTAGGCAGCTGCCAAAGGGTGTCAGCTACTTTAGTCATCACAGTGGGCCAGATGTGCTAAGCTTGAAAAGTGATAAAAAATAAAGTGATAAACCACCAGTCAGTCAGCTTCTACAGTCTGCAGAGAAACAAAAGAAAAATAATGTCTCTCTGAGTCAGTGGTATTGCACTATCACTGTTCAGAAGTGGTGGCTGCCCCTTCTCCTTCCTTACGAGTGCTGCCAGCCTGTCTCTCACATAGGCCCCTATATCTAATTGACCCTGTCTGGGCTGTGACCCTACCCTGGCAAATACACGCCTCCACCCAGCCATTTCCCCTCGCAACCATGAGGTGTTATGAAGACACATCCCCACGCATGTGCCCGCAGCAGAAAAAAAAATCAATCAATGGTTTCCCTGCATTCGCAAATATTAATCAGTGTGAAGTTATATTTGCAGGCTCATGGGACTGAGACACTTCGCCCCGCCCACATTTACTTGGGAATGCCCAGCGTTTGCATGGTGACGCCACTCAGAAGCCACGGCGTCCAGTGGCCTGACCCTTAAGGACTTCCGGGGTTACTGTACATCACTTCCGGTCATTGCTCACCTGTCCGTCCCCAAGGCACCCAAGCCATGCTCATAGCTACACCATAGTATTGTGCATAACAGAATTATCAATAACAGAACAAATTCGCTAAATAAAAATGATATACCAAGATTTATATACATAATATTATATAAATAAAATTATATACAAATGTTTCAGAAAAGCGGAAAAATACAAGATTAGCACATTAAGTCAATATCTGTTTAATCATAGTAAGGTTTTTCTCTATATGAGACCATTATTTGACCTCATATTATGGCAATAGAACAGGAGAATTATGACAAGAAGATATTTTAAGTTTAATTGGACATTTAATCCTTTTGCCTTTACGGTATCCAAAGTGTATATCCATTTGGATTCTTGACACAATAACTGTCTACATCTATCTCCTTTTCTGTTACTGGCTGGCATGTGATCGATGATTATATGTCTAAAACTGGCAAGGTTATGCTTCGCTTAAAAAATGCCAAGTGGTGAAGTTTTGCGTCTTAAAGCCGCCCGTATAGTTGAACGGTGCAGGGACATCCTTTCTTTCACAGTTTTGATCATTTTGCCTATATAGCAAAGGCCACAAGGGCACTTCATCATATAGACAACATAAGAACTGTTGCAACCCAAAGCAAATCGAATATTAAATTTGTGGCCAGTGAGGATGAAAGAAAAATGTTGTGGCTATTATATGACTGCACGTCGTACAGCCAGTGCACTTATAGCACCCAGGGCCCCTATATTGTACAGAGGGGTTCTGGGATACCAGCGGTGTAATGTCCGTACGGACTAACCTTTTGTAGCTAGTCATTATCTTTGTATGCTTCAGAAATCTGAGTTCTCGATCAGTTTGTATTACCGGCCATAATTTCTTACAAGTTTGTCTTATGCTCTGTATTGCATTGCTTTACTAGAGAATTGAGAGATAGAATTCTGTGTTACAAGCACTATATAGACGATGTGTTAATCATTTGGGGAGGTGATCGCTCTGATCTATGCAATAGGATTGAACAGTTTAATGAACAGTTTAATGGTTTTGATTGTCCAATTAAATTTATTGCTGCTTAAAGTTTAGCTGAGATACCATTCTTGGATGTCCTAAACAAGATCATTGACAATCAGATTGTTACAACATTCTACGTATTTTAAGCCGACTGATCATAACACTGTGTTACAATTGGAAAGTTTTCATCCTACCAGCACTGTGTCTAGTCTGCCATACTCACAGTTTTTGAGGGCGAAGAGGATTGTCATTGACCCGGCAGTTCTTGAGACAGTGTTGGAAGAAATTACTAATAAGTTTATTTGCAGAGGTTATTAAAAAAATCTATTATGACTAGCAAGAAAGAAAAGTAAATAAAGTTTAAAGACAGCAAGCCTTAACTAGATCAGAGAAAAGCAACAAATCAGATACTATTTATTGGGTACAGCAATACAATACAGAGAATAACACTAGACATCAAACGAAATTATGGGCGGTAAAACTATCTGATCAAGAACTTAATATGCTGAAGCACACAAAGATAATAACTAGCTACAAAAGAGGCAAATATATTCGGAACTGGTTAGTCCATATGGACATTATACCGCTGGTATCCCAGGCCCTGGGTGCTTGCTAGGCTCCGCCGCTGTCCCTTTGCTTCCAGCAGCGCTGCTGTAATTCACAGCGTCGGAGGCTCCAAGACGCAGTGGGCGGCACCATCTTCCCATGCAGCAGCCGGAGTGGTCAGGGCTGAAGTGTCGGGCCTGTTGCTAGGCAATGGCCTGAACTTCCGTTTTCAGTCGCGTGGCTGATGTCACACACCGCGGGGCGGCAAGTTTGAAATATAAGGCCGGCGTCTGCTTGGCAAAGACGCCAGTTATAGTTCTGTCCCAGCTGCTTGTTAGTCCGCAGAGTGTTCCCGGTTCCCAGATGTGTCTGTTCAGCATTTGTTGTGCCTGCCAGTTGCTTCCAGTTGTCCAGCCTGTTCCTGGTCCAGCCATAGCCTGTCAGTCTGCCTGCCTTTGGACTTCCTGGGAATTTCCATCATCCAGATAAGTCAGGGGTTGAGTGCAGTAGCTAACTCTTCGGTATCACCTTGTGCATTGTTGCACCTCAGCTATTGTTATTCTCTTTATTATGGTTTCATCTTGTCTATGGTTACACCTGGTCTTTTGCATTAGTGTGTCATCTTTAAGCATTGTTGCTTTCCCGGAGACCTTGGGGGTACCCCGTCCTGTGGGGGTCCTTAGTTAGTTCTCCTCTTTGACTCTCCTCGCTCGGCGGACACGTTGTCTCACGTAAGGCCTGGCATCATCTGCATTGGAGCTGGCATAACCAGCTCCTATGAATGCAGCTGTTAAAGGTGAAGTCTAGCAACACACATGTTCGACCACGAGTAGAGGCAATAGAGTTAGGGGTCAGGGTCCTAACAGTGCTATAAGTGCACTGGCTGTACAATGTGCAGTCACATGAAAGCCACAACATTTTTCTTTCATCCTCACTGGACACAAATGTAATATTCGATTTGCTTTGGGTTGCAACAGTTCATATGCTGTCTATGTGGTGAAGTGCCCTTGTGGCTTTTGCTATATACTGTAGGCAAAACATACAGATAGTGGTAGATGCTCAAATTAGTTCAGTAAAACTTTTCAGGTGCATGCAAGGGAGGGGTTAATACTTAGGGAGGGATGTATTAAAATACATTGCCGCCCTTCGCGGCCCCCCCGCCATGATGCCGCCGCATATGTACTAACATATGCGGCTGGCATCGCGATGTGGTGACGGAGGCCCCCCGCGATACCTGGAATGTGGTGTGCGGGGGGTCTCCGTCACCTCCCAGCCGGCTCCTGCATCCCTCACGCCGGGGACAGCTAAGTAAGCTGTCCCCGGCGCCTCCTCCTACCCCTGCAGCCGGAAGGATGTCCGGCTGCGTCACTAGGGGGAGGAGGGGTTTACCTTCCAGGGTCCAGGAGGACCCTTCAGGAAGGTAAGCGAGAGGGGGGGTCGGCGAGGCGGCGGGTTTGCGGGTTTGCGCCGGCGGGCGGCGAAAAGAAGCCCATGCGGTATCATATTTGATACATTGGAAAATGCGGTAAAACCAGGGTTTTACCGCATTTTCCATTTGATACATCTCGCCCTTAGTAAGTAACAAGACATTGGTTCCCCCGGCACACTGAATAGTTTTAGCAACCAATCTTGAACACTACATGATAATAGAATTCAGAGATATTGGTTACATATACCTGCGCAGGTGTATGACATGCCCCCAAGCCGCGTCAAGGCTTCTCTGTATATTGGGGGTCCCTAGCGCTATATCTAGGTGCAGAGCCGGCTACCCCTGCACTGACAGCGGGGACAACCGGCTTTCTCCGATGCAGCTAACAGCTTCTGTCGCGTTGTCCCAGCGCAACAGAGGCTGAGAGTTTCTTCGGCTTATGCGTCTCCAATCACGCTCTCAGCCTGTGTCGTGCTGGGACAGCGCGACCTGAAGCTGTTAGCTCCATCGGAGAAAGCCGGTTGTCCCCGCTGTCAGTGCAGGGGTAGCCGGCTCTGCAGAAGGGAGACCAGCGCTGGATCCTGGATCGGTGAGTATATTGTTGTAAAAGTGAGATGTGTGTGTGTGTGTGTATGTAATAAAGTTTTACTTTTCTGTGTGTGTGTTTTCTTTTAACATTCTTTTTACAGGTGGACTACAAGTCCCAGCGGCCCATTAATGCCCCGCATGCTGGGACTTGTGGTTCTCCTATTCCCAGCCTGCGGGGGAGGTCTGCTGGTACTTGTAGTCCTCCTGTATAAAGCAATGTAAGGATTGAAAGATTTAACCCCATCAGGCCGGCATCCACTGTCCAGGGACGCCGGTGACAGCCCCGGGCTTCAGCCCTGGACGGATGAAGCCTGGGGAGGGACCCCTTTATTGGGGGGGTCCCCACTCCTCCAGGTACCCCATCCAAGGCTGACCAGCCACGGTGCCCATGGTACGGCCGGGGGACCGGTGTCATGCTGTGGCATGACACTGCGGGCTGTTGGAGCCCGGTGCTGGTTTCAAAATATGGGGGACCCCCAGATTTTTTGTCCCCCGTATTTTTGGAACCAGGACCAGTCCAAGAGTCCAGGGCTGGTTTCAGAAATATGGGGGACCCCTACGCTTTTTGTCCCCCATATTTTTGGAACCAGGTCCGGCTCAATGAGCCCGGGGCTGGTTATGCTCAGGAGGGGGGACCCCACGCAATTTTTTTCTTTAAAAAAAAAAAAAAAAAACATTTTTTACCACAGAACCATGCACAGATCTCAATGATCTGTGCAGGGTTCTGACCAACTCGCATATCAGAACCTGGTCTGATTTTTTGGCGAATTTAAGACACATTTCCCAAATTCGCATCTCATTAAATATGCGATTTGTATACTTTTCAATAGGAAAACATCTGGATGCGAGTTCCGGCGTGAGTTAAAATTTTGCGGCAAAATCTGCGATTTTTGCAGTTTTTCGCATCTCATTAAATATGCGAAAACGGGATTTCGGACGTTTTTTGCACAAATTTCGCCAAAAAACACAAATCTCATCCCATAGAATATCACCCAAAGTTTCTTGTGAGCCTAGTAAAGATTGCTGCCAGGCAGCTTTGGTTGTGAATTACACAAAATCAGAGCTGCTAGGAAACATTCTCTACCAAAGATACACACAATCACGCTAAAAGCATGTGAGCAGCGCTACTATAAAAAGAAATTGTAATATTAACGCAAGTGTTAAATAATGTAGTGAATTTTTACTAGATATGACATAAATCACACAATATACAATTGAATTGATAAAAAAACACTTTCACGCCTCAGGGGGAGAATATGGGTGGGATGCTTAATGTAAGCCTGTGTGGAATCGAGTCACAAAGGTAATTGCACTTTACCAGATGTAATAATCCTCACTATTATTATGAGTTGTTAGCAGCCGCTGGAGGTGGGAAGCCTGCAGGGAGGACTGGTGTCCTCACATGCCGATGGAAGGGGCGCGCTGGGCCGTCTGGAAAGTCCAGAATGCAGGATCCGCCAATTCACTGCTGTAATCCTCACTAATGGCACGGAGCTGTGAGCAACCGCTGGAGGTGGAAAGGCAGGGGACCCGTAGGTCTGGACTGACGTCTCCTCACACAGGCGGCCAGATGGAGTGGAGATGGTGGGGGGATGGTGGGCTGTGGGTTCCGACAATGGAAACGGGGAGAGATGACCACGGAGCAAGTGGTCCAAGTGATCCACAAGGAGCTGAAAAGTCCACAATGAAAGTCCTGGACGTGAGTGGGGGCACCTGACGCGTTTCACTGCAAACTGCAGCTTTATCAAAGGTGACTGACATGGTTCCCAGTCTGGGTATAAATACCCTTCCTAATGAATGGATAATCAACATGTGTGTGGTTCAAAAACTTGCTTAATTGCACATAGTTGTATATACTCAAACTTAATACGGAGACAGATGTACATAATTAAAAACTAGATAATAAATGGGTGAAAAATGTATATTACTATTAATATTACTAATACATTTACATACTTTAATGAATATAGAGTTGGTTTCAAATACATCTAAGTATATAGTTTAGGTCACATGATCGGCACCAATAGAGGAATTCACACATGACTGCAGATAATCCCGTAATCCTAAAGATAATATCTAAGTAGATATGTGTCCTGCTGCTAGTTGTAATTAATTCCGGAGGTTGGGCGGCGGCGGCGGGGGGGGGGGGGGGGGGCACAGCCTCTGCTGCTGTCTGCTGTACTGTGCAGACAGCAGCAGAGGCAGGGAGGAGGTAAATGGATGCCTGTGTGCTGCATCCATTCACCTCGTGGATGGGGGCTGGCAGTGCATGGAGGCTGGAGGAAGCTAATGTCATGTCCAAGCGTCGCCTCCTGCACTCATGTGCACTGTAAACAGTGCTGGCCTGGGAAAATTCCATGTCGGCACCGCAGTGTAAACGGGGCAAATCCTGGATCTGACCCGGATTGGAACCGTGTTCTAAATACCGGGTCAGATCCAGGATTTTGTTGTAAATGTAGTATGCGGATTCTATGTAGCATTGGAGTTATGGGCCCTACACACAGAGCGATATTCAGGCATTTTCTGAGCGGTTTTACATTATTTCACTAATTCGCTCAGAAAATGCCTAAATATCGCTGTGTGTGTAGACCACACAGTGATTTAAATGTGCGGCCCTGCAGGTCTGTGTCTTCCACCAATTAATAACCTGCAGGCAGGTTATTAATTTGTTGGGCCAGTGTTCTCAATGGAGAACACTGCTCCTGACATCTCGTTCAGCACACAGTGCTGTGCAGCCCTGTGTGCTTAGAGACCTGAGCATTCTGAGTGAATCAGCATTGCTCAGAATGTTCTCCCTACACCCATCGGTACGTGTGTAGGGTCCATTACTGTATTAATAGTATGGTTATTTTACAAGACTGTTAATAGAGTATACTGGTTTTATATAGATTTCAACACACTGAGAAAAATCCATCTAACACTGTATGCCAGGGAGTATACTGTAAATATGAGTATTCTCAGTAGTTTTGGTGAGAACTGCAAGTAGGTTGAAATGGAAGAACACAGGACTATGAAGACGGAGACAGGATGGTAGATATGTGTAACACTGCACAGTATTAATCCTTTTTATGGTGTTTATTGCCCTTACTGTATTAATTATGTAATTCACGTACAGTAACATGGATGTAGGCACCCAAATCTAACTCTCTCTGCACATTTAGCCCACCTGCAGTGCAACATGGTTTTGTACATTTGAGAAAAATATTTGATTTGCGTTCAGATCTGAATTAGGCCTAAATCTGAATATTCGGTAAGGTCAACACTTGTAGCAGTCTTCTTTCTCATAGCTCTGGCATTACAAAAGATGGACCTAATTGGGCAATATCGGAGGCCTGAATAAAAGAAGACTCTCTTTGTTAGAGAACTCTTTTAAAAGTTACTTAAAATTAAAAATATTTTTATTCATATACTGTACTTTCAAATATAAAAAAAAAGCAGTGTCTCATATAGGGATTCACTATATATACGCCACAAATATTAGAAAATGATTATATATACAGTATAATTAATTCATTCACATATACATATATACAATAATAGTTTTGTACATAAAAGTGATTTATTAAATAATACAAAATTTATTGCAACACTGTTAATACAACCAATAGATACAAAGATTAATGATGATAATAATAATAATAATAATAATAATAATAGATGTATTTATATAGTGCTCTTTCTCCAACAGGAATCAAGGAGCTTAACAGATAAAATGAATGTAATACAGTACAGGAACAATGAAGTACAGAAAAGCTTTTCATAAACTATAATTGATTAAACAGGAAATTCTTAAGTCTATTTTTGAAGGATTCTATAATGAGGGTCTTTTAAACTGTGCGGGGAAGTGAGTTCCATAGAGTTGGAGCTGAATGGCTCGACCCCCAGATGAATTACAGGAGATTCTAGGTACTGCTAAAAGTGCTTCATCTACAGATCCCAGTACTCGACTGCAACATTATGGAATCAGAAGCTGCTTCAGATAACTTGGGCCTACATCACCTGGGTCATGTAGGGCTTTGAAACTCAGTAAGCTACTCTTGAAAATGATTTGCCATTTTATGGGCAACCAGTGATGGGAGTAGAGAATGGGAGTTATGTGGCTAGAACGGGGCAGGTTAGTTAAGAGCCTGGCAGCTGTGTTTTGCACCAGCTGTAATCGGTGCAATTATTTTGCCTGGAGACCAAGGTAGAGGGCATTGTAGTAATCTTTTCTAGATGAATCAAATGCATGAATGACTTTTAACAGACGTGTATTGAAGTGCATCAAAATACAAGATCCAAAATACAAAGAATCTCTCAGCTGATGTTTTTTCAGTGATTTCCAATAATGTATAGCAAGCTTTTCTGTCAATCATAGTTTCACATTGCTGTATTAATGAGTAATCATCAATGTATACAATAGACAATCAAGATGAAAAAGAGAACTTGAAAAAAGTATTCTTTTAAAAATCAAAGTATGGCCAAAAATCTGGTACAAATGAATTAACGGATACTCAAATGAATTGAGAAGTCACATATAGGGGGTATTCAATCCAAGGTCATCACTGTCAGTCAGTCCCAACAGCCGTGACCCCGGCTCATTTTCTTTTTGCTCGACCGCATATGGCCGATCAGTGAAAAGGGGGCATGTCCATGTAAACAGCCATGGATTGATTAGATTTGTCCGTGATCGCGACAATTCAAGGCCGTTCTTGGCAAAACGGGCCCAACAGCTCTCATAGTCGGGCCCGTTCTGTCGATCTGCCTCTTCAATGCTGTCAGCCAAGACAGCCCTGAATAGCTGCCCATGCTATTCCCACCCATCGGAAATAGCGGTGGGGATTGAAAACCCCCCATATGAGTAATTACCTCACAGTATCCATACATTACACTTGCTCTGAAATCTATTTTACACTGGCAACCAGAAAGTTGAAAAATTTCTCAAAGTAGGAAGAAAGTATTACTTGAGGTGTTCTCACTAATTAATTAAACAGATTTTTAAAGTAGACTCACATGACCCTCATCTGAGGGTGCAAGGTGAAGGGTCAGAGAAGAGAGAAATAAAGTAATAGCAAATAGAATCTGCTGTTGCATCGGCAGTCTGGTCATCACCCCTGTTGGAAACCCATTGCAGGGGAGATGCAGAGGCCTGGTACAATGAGAGTCCCATAGAAAATTAGTAGAGCTAATAAGAATGTGTCAATGGAGTCAAGTGACTAATAGTCAAGTATGTCAAAGTATAATACATATGTATAATGTGAATCAAAACTGGTTAGCTGGAGTGGACCAATTGCAGGGAAATACCTTAGATAATTTCCCATGTCAGTAAAAGTTTTGTATCAAATACAAGCTTAGGTTCAATGAGACATTATTAAGATAATGATTCAATACTTAACAGAGCAGAGGTGCTGTGGTATGTCCTGATCCTGTGGTCTGGACCCCGGACCTCCAAACTGCTTTGGGTCAATGTATTGCACCCCATTTTTAGGATCAGACATTCTTTGTGGGGATACTGATAAAATGTGTCCTGGGGAATAACTAGGATCCTTTGACTTGAAATGAAAAGTAATCCTTCAGCAAATCAGAGACTGAATATACTGTATATTAGTTTATTCATGGAAGAAATTAGACAGAGCACAGAGGTGAATGATGTCTTGGGGAGGGAACGGATGGAGCACAGTACCTTGCTCTGGGATATCCAATGCAGAGTAGATGCCAAACTGAGTTCTCAGTGTAGAGAAGCAAATGTTTCAATCAAATGTGTACTCAGTACAGAAATGCAATCAGTTGATTGTGGAGAGATGTTCGCATAGGGTAATACATGTAAGTTACAGGTAAGTCCTTGGATATTTCTGATGATTCATAGGTCAATTTAAGTTGGTTTATGGAAATGTTCAGGAGCATGTAAAAGGTGAGGCAGCCATATTGGGCACCTCTCATTAAAATTAGCCAGGGTGTGCAGTCTAGAACCCATCTTTGATATACTGTATGTACAGGCATATAAAAAGCCAATACATTCTGTATAACTTAAATATCTAATCAGGCCTATATATATATTTAATATATAATAAAATATATGAATTCGGCTCAAGTTACAAAACTGAGCTTTAGGGGCCTACATCTCCCCAGTTCATTCTACGTGTATTGTTTCTAGTGCATATGGAGAATGTTCAAAATGTCATCATAGTTCCGGCACCTTCTTACACTGTTTTTGAAAGTGTGACAAAATTAGGCATTTAAAAAAAAAAATAGCAATTCCCATACTTACTCTGGTGATTGCTGTATCCAAAAAAAGGTCATACAATGGACTTTTGGCTCTCCTCCCTCTTTCTGTGTGAAACAGCAAATGTTTCATGTCCTTGGTTTTAATAGGAAATCTACACAGCCAAATATTGAGAAAGATTTTATTGGGTTCTATTAAAAAAATGGGATTTGCATATTGATACACTTTACCAAAGCACCCAGGATCAGATTTTATAAAATATTTATCTGCATAGTCTTTGTTACTCAGGTAGCTACTGTTTTAGGAAGCTTTGTAACTAGTTCTTTTATTTTGGGTTTTCACAAATGTCTGGAAATTTCCCAAGGTATTTTCAAGTTATTTGACGGTTTCCTCCAATACACCCCAGTCCACCCCCAACCGCCTCCTTTTTTTCCACCTTAGTTTGTGTGTTCTTTACCCTCCCATTATTTATTGTTAATGATATTGTCAATTATTAATAGTCTTTCTATTCATGTGCCCACTAGTGTCTAATTTTTATTATTTCATGATGACTGAACTTGCTAATCATTTGTCTTACTGCTATTTTTATAGTGGCAGCGTATTTATATGCTACATACTAACTGATCCAATTTGCCTCCTTCATACTCATAGTTATTGCTTTCTAGTGTATATACAGGGGTAAATTTACTAAGATTGGAGTTCTATTGCAGATGAGATGTTGCCATAGCAACCAATGAGATTATATTTATTATCTTTTAAAAGGTGCTAAATTAGAAGTAGAATCTAATTTGGTTGCTATGGGCAACATCCTATCTTTAATAGAACCCATATTAGTAAATTGACCCTACATTGTACAGGTTGAGTATCCATTATCCATATATTTCATATCTGAAATATTACGAAAACCCCAGGTTTTCTGAATATTTCAGGATATTTTTTGTCCCACCTTGAACCCTTTTTTTTTACTCACCTCGTCCCCCGGTGTCTACAGTGGGCCATCAGAATCATCTTCAGCAACATCCCCTGTCCCAAGGCATGCATTGTGCGGGTGACCTCATGACGTTACCCGCATACCCACGCAATGCATTTTCGGGAACAGGGATGCCACTGAAGATGGATCCGATGGTCGCCAGGGATGCCAGGAGATACCATGGACATCAGGTGACCTCCAATGGACCAGGTAAGTGTGCAAATGCTTGTGGTCCCAACAGGGGCAGATTTAGGGATGAGGGCGCCCCTAGGCACAACAATAATGTTCGCCCCCCACGCCTAATTGTATTATTTTTATTGATTACTTATAATCCCTCATTTGATAATAGCCAATATAATGGATTTATAAATAAAGCCACTAACTGTGACATGTTCTTTTATTATGAATACATTACTAAGTAGGACAGGTTACAGGGGGCAGTATCTGCATGTCCCATCCATTTACACTCTATTTAAGATGGAATATAGTAGAGTACAGGGGATATTTTGCAGTTATTGGTACATTTTGGGCTGACAGTACTATAAAAGGCATCCAAGTGCCGCCCCCAAATATGTGCCGCCCCCAGGCACATGCCTCACGTGCCTAATGGGAAATTCGGCTCTGGGTCCCAAGCATTTCAGGTAAGGGATACTCAATCTGTACTACAATCCCACTTCACTGTATTCTAGATAAACATAATTACCCTTATACTTTTTTTTACTTCATTCTATGAGCCTATAACTGCTCTGTATTTTGAAGGAAATATAAAATAGCTTGAAAGAATGATAGCATTAATAAACATACAATAATCATGTGTTCATACATTATCACAAGTGTATTGTGATTAGATATTACTCAGTGAAACAGTAACTGTCTCCATTTTGCTGTGTTTCTGATGGAGTCTTTTACTTTTTGATTTCTTAAAGTATAAATAAATGGGTTGAGCAAAGGGCTCAGCATGGTGCTTACTAAATTCACTGCTTTATCTGTTTCTACTGAATAGTTGCTGGATGGTCTTAGTTCAATGAATATGGCACTGCCGAAGACTAATGCAACCATGGTGAGGTGAGACACACAGGTAGAAAAGGTTTTTTGGAGACCTGTTTCTGATGGTAGTCTTACAACTGCAAACACAATTAAAATATATGAAACTATAGTAATAATTAATGGTCCAACCAAGATGAACACAGAAGCAATAATAGAAAAAAGTCTAATTAAGCTGATGTCTGAGAAACATACAAGCTTTAGCATTGCTGCGCTGTCACAAAAAAAATGATTCAGGACATGTTCACAAAATGACATCCTTAACATCATGATTGTAGGGGGCAGAAGGCAGAAAAATGACATAAGTAAACATGAAACTATTAACTTAAAATAACAGAATTTGGCCCTGTTTTTGCCCCTAAAGTGTTATTAAGCTCAATAACATTAGTTTCCACTCATTTCTAGTCAATTTTGATCACTTCACAGCTCACAAAATTGTTTTCATTTACTGTAGTTGGCCCAATTTCCATCTGTATGAGTTTCCTGCGCAGCCGCCGGTCTGTGCAGAGACTGACTTCTAATCTGCAGCAAGTGTTTATCTGTTCTGATCAGTTTAAAATCTAATAAGACCCCTATCTGTCGTGATCAGGTTGATGAACTCTGGAAACATTACCAGTTGCCTCCTTATCCATCACCTAATGGGTGGAGGGGAGGGGGGTAATTGGTGGCAGATAACCGAGTTCCTCCATCTCTCTAGGACCCCTGGTTTGGAGATCCCTATCTAGTCTATCCTTATAGACCCCTATCTAGGTTTTAAGGTCTATCAGTCTGCAACATCTGTCACCCAATTTACCGCTAAGATTAATTCGTTTGATATGACTGGCTAGGCGTGTGTTCCCTTACATCCCTCACCACTTCACAACTTAACGTGTGTCCCTCCTGAAGCCGCACACTCGGTCTAATTGGATGACCATCCCCAGCTGTTTGGACTTCCTCTCCCCACCATTCATCCATCATATCCCAAAAAAATATTTATTGCTCCAAAGAGCCAAAAAAAGACGAAAAAAGACCAAGAAAAAGATTTGCTGGGGCTCTCCCACCCAGCCATCCTTCCGGGACATCCCATCCAAAAAAAGAAGTACGATAGGAATGGATGAGACCATGAATGTCCATGAGGACATATTTTCATCCATAATGGATGATGTGGAGAGAGAAATCACCCATCTCCCCACCATTCATCCATCAAAGAGGTAAAAAATTGGGACGCTACAAACAGCCAACAAATGATGCAGAAAGAGGTTCAAGTAAAAGAATTGCTGGGGCCCTGCCACCCAGCCATCCATCCGGGACATCCCATCCAAAAAAGAAGTACGATAGGAATGGATGAGACCATGGATGTCCATGAGGACATATTTTCATCCATAATGGATGATATGGAGAGAGAAATCACCCATCTCCCCACCATTCATCCATCAAAGAGGTAAAAAATCAGGACGCTACAAACAGCCAACAAATGATGCAGAAAGAGGTGCAAGAAAAAGATTAGCTGGAGCCCTCCCACCCAGCCATCCATCCTGGACATCCCATCCAAAAAAGAAGTACGATAGGAATGGATGAGACCATGGATGTCCATGAGGACATATTTTCATCCATAATGGATGATGTGGAGAGAGAAATTACCCATCTCCCCACCATTCATCCATCAAAGATTTAAAATTTATGATGCTACAAAGAGCCAACAAATGACGCAGAAAGAGGTGCAAGTAAAAGAATTGCTGGGGCCCTGCCACCCAACCATCCATCCGGGACATCCCATCCAAAAAAGAAGTACGATAGGAATGGATGAGACCATGGATGTCCATGAGGACATATTTTCATCCACAATAGATGATGTGGAGAGAGAAATCACCCATCTCCCCACCATTCATCCATCAAATAGGTAAAAAAATTAGGACGCTACAACAGCCAACAAAACGACGCAGAAAGAGGTGCAAGATGACATTGTCCTTGGGCCCTCCCACCCTTATGTTGTATACAGGACATGCACAGTTTAACAAACCAATCATTTCAGCGACAGGGACTTCAGCGGCAGGGACTGTCAACTGTTGCTGAAATTATTGGTTTGTTTGGGCCCCCACCAAAAAATAAATGGCAATGGGCATTGCACAAACTGGCTTTACAAGATGTCATCCTCAGCATCAGATTCCTCAGCCTCATCCTCTTCTTCACACACAATTAATTCTTCGTCGCTGGAATCAACCAATACAGGAGGACTGTGTGTATTAGGAGGACGTAAGTGCTGGTGAAGGAGGTCCAGTTCGTGGAATTTGAAATTCATTTTTATAAACATCATCTTCTCCGCGTTTTGTGGAAGTTACCTCCTACGCCGATCGCTAACAAGGTTCCCAGCTGCGCTGAAGACTCTCAGAATATACACTGGAGGGTGGACAACTTAAGTAAAGCAAAGCTGTCATGAACCTGACTTGGTTCACAGTTATTTCCTGAGGTTTCCATGCCTGTTTGTTTCCTAGCTGCTGCTGTTGCAGCTGCTCTGCATTCTCAGTGATTAAAACACCAGTGAAGCTCCCTGAGTTCAGCACCAGTCACATGATTCCAGGTAACTTAAGGCATACTTCCTGGTTCTGTCTGCTGCTGCAAGCTGCAGACAATCAGCAATCACCTGGAGGAATATAAGCCAGCTTCCCAGAGTCCTCCTTGTCTTGAACAATTGCTAATCTGTTCCCAGTGTTTCCTGTGTCAGAGAGGTTCCCAAGACTCCGAGATCTCCAGGCTTCCCTGTGTCTCAAACTCCAGCCTTCACCTGCACCTGCGATACCTACCTGGTTCTTACCACCTCCAGAAGACTCCTGCGAGTCCATCCCTGCAGTAGAGTAGCCGGTGCAAACATCATTTGGCTTTTCAGCCCATCAGTGACTTTTCCATCTAGTCCTGAAAACTGCCGACAGACTCTGTCCACTCCGAGGTTGACTACTCCCTGCTGCTCTCATAGTGACTACATCATCTGTCCTATACTTCCAGCAAGTACCCCGGGGGCCTTCCCTCATCTGTCGACACCACGGTCGACATCTCACGTCGACATCCCCAGCAAATCCCAGATTGCACTTCCCTCATTGAGCTCTCCAAGTTCAAGTGTCATCACCCCAGCCTGCATCCAGAGGACCAGGGCAGGGGGCCGCGACCTGCCTGTCAGACGCAGCTAAGTCCAAAGCTCCTTGCGGGGCTCCCTGGTGAATACCGCTGGCAGGTTAGACTCCGCGCCCCTGTTTCTGGTCTCCGCCAACACTGTGCCCTGATCCCCCTGTTTATGTCCGTCATCAGACCTCCATCGTTCAACTATCCAGCGCCCTCCACTGGTCCACCACGGTCACAGCCGGGAACACAAAATACTCCTGCGTTGACAGTTTGTTCAAGACCGATGGACTCGGCTCAAGACCCAAGCGTGGGGCCAGCGGTTCTCCAAAATGTTACCGCCCGAATTGAGACCCAAGAAACCATTCAACAACAGGTGATAAAATATCTTCAAGAGGTGTCCAGTCGACTGGATACAATGCAGCAGTCATTGTCAACTCATGTGTCGACTGTCCAAAATTTTTTACCACCCGCTGCTCATTCCAGTCTGCAATTGCCGGTACCAAGCAAGTACGAAGGTGATTCCAAGACCTGCAGGGGATTCATTAATCAGTGTCAAATTCAATTCTAACTGTTACCCCACAACTTCCCCACAGCTAGAATCAAGATTGCATATATTGTCTCATTGCTTTCCGGATCTGCCCTCGAGTGGGTATCACCGCTGTGGGAGAAGTCTGATCCTCTCCTTGCAGACTACGACAAGTTTATCCAGACTTTTCGCCGTATATTTGATAGACCAGGTCGCCCAGCCTCTGCTTCCACAGATATCCTTCGGGTCAAACAGGGATCTCGGCCCATGGGGCAATATGTGGTCCACTTTCAGACTTTGGCATCCGAGTTACTGTGGAACAATGAAGCCTTGACAGCTGCGTTCTGGTTAGGAGCATCAGATCGCATCAAGGATGAGCTGGCAACCCGGGATCTTCCAGATCGGTTGGAAGACCTTATCTCCCAATGTGTCAAGATTGATTTACGCCTCCGTGAGAGGGGTCTGGAGAAACAAAAGAAGTTAATTCCCAGAGATATTCCTGAATCACGTTCTGTGTCTCCTGACCGTGAAGAACCCATGCAAATTGGTAGATCACGCCTGACTCCTGATGAACGTACCCGCAGGCAGCGCAATAGATTGTGTATATACTGTGCTGCTTTCAATCATTTCATTGATGCCTGTCCTGAGCGTTCGAGAAAACACCAAGGCCTGACCTACAATGGAGAAGTTAGGTTAGGTCAACTGGTGAAATCTCCTCACGATAATGACTTTGTCCTTTCAGTGTCCCTCGAGACTCCAGCCGGACCCATACCCAGTTCTGCCCTAGCAGATTCCGGGTCAGCTGGAAACTTCATCTCTTATGACCTTGTCTCCAAGTTGAAAATTCCTCTGGTACCCATATCTCTGCCTATCTCTGTTACCGCGATGGATGGCAGCAAGATTCCTGGCAGTGAGGTTCATTTCCGTACTGAACCTGTCCTTTTAAAAGTTGGTACTTTGCATCAAGAGTTAATAAAATTCTTTGTGATTCCCAAAGCATCCTATGACATTGTGCTGGGGCTTCCATGGCTCCGACTCCATAACCCCAGTATCAACTGGTCCACTTTACAGTTGGAACATTGGAGTCCATATTGTCGTCAGCATTGTACTGTTCCGGCGCTGCCAACCGGTTCCATGAATGTCGCACCATTTCCTGGTCGGCCTGACACCTACAGAGACCTTATGGATAAGCATGCTGCCGATACCCTGCCACCACCTCAGGAGTGGGATTGCTCCATCAATTTGTGCCCAGGGAAAATTCCTCCTAAAGGCCGTACCTACCCGGTATCTGTCCCTAAGAATCAGGCCATGCCATCTGGTAATAGAAAGAATCTTCAAAAGAGATTCGTCCGACCTTCTAATCCTCCTGCTGGTATAGGTGTTTGCCCTGCAAAGAAAAAAGGTGGTCTCCGATCTTGTATTGATTCCAGAGACGTAGAATCCCATCGCTCTCCAGTAAAAGAGGTTCCACGTCAGCTCAGACAAAACAAGCCCTATGATAGGATTATGTGCCGTTCTGGTACTCTGAGTGTAAAAACTGATGTCCTATCTTGCTCCATGAAGGAAGACTACCCCATTCCTGATTCCATTGCATTTGCTCCTACGCAAGTATCTCCTACACCTCCTTCTGGTAAGACATTTGTGCCCCCTGAGCTCCGCCCAAGACAGTTGTCAGGGGTTCATAAATCTTTGTTCCCCGGGCATCCCGGTGCCCAAAACACCCTCGAGACTCTGCAACGCTCCGATGGATGGCCACAGATCAGAGAAGATATCAAAGAATGTGTGACATCCTGTCCAGAGTGTACACAGCATAAAATTCCTTTCCAGGGAGGCCCTATCCTCCACGACCATGGTTTTTCTCCAGAAAGATACTCCAATAAATTCAGTTTCCATCCATGATGGATGGTCCACCTGTTCCGACGATGGAGATTGAGAAGATCTGTGAAAAACTTAGTTGGGAGTTCTTAGCTCTCCTACCAAGTTCATTGGGGTGTACGGAGTCCACCCCTAAAGAAGGGGGTACTGTCATGAACCTGACTTGGTTCACAGATATTTCCTGAGGTTTCCATGCCTGTTTGTTTCCGAGCTGCTGCTGTTGCAGCTGCTCTGCATTCTCAGTGATTAAAACACCAGTGAAGCTCCCTGAGTTCAGCACCAGTCACATGATTCCAGGTAACTCAAGGCATACTTCCTGGTTCTGTCTGCTCCTGCAAGCTGCAGACAATCAGCAATCACCTGGAGGAATATAAGCCAGCTTCCCAGAGTCCTCCTTGTCTTGAACAATTGCTAATCTGTTCCCAGTGTTTCCTGTGTCAGAGAGGTTCCCAAGACTCCGAGATCTCCAGGCTTCCCTGTGTCTCAAACTCCAGCCTTCACCTGCACCTGCGATACCTACCTGGTTCTTACCACCTCCAGAAGACTCCTGCGAGTCCATCCCTGCCGTAGAGTAGCCGGTGCAAACATCATTTGGCTTTTCAGCCCATCATTGACTTTTCCATCTAGTCCTGAAAACTGCCGACAGACTCTGTCGACTCCGGGGTTGACTACTCCCTGTTGCTCTCATAGTGACTACATCATCTGTCCTATACTTCCAGCAAGTACCCCGGGGGCCTTCCCTCATCTGTCGACACCACGGTCGACATCTCACATCGACATCCCCAGCAATTCCCAGATTGCACTTCCCTCATTGAGCTCTCCAAGTTCAAGTGTCATCACCCCAGCCTGCATCCAGAGGACCAGGGCAGGGGGCCGCGACCTGCCTGTCAGACGCAGCTAAGTCCAAAGCTCCTTGCGGGGCTCCCTGGTGAATACCGCTGGCAGGTTAGACTCCGCGCCCCTGTTTCTGGTCTCCGCCAACACTCTGGTTTGCTGTGCCCTGATCCCCCTGTTTATGTCCGTCATCAGACCTCCATCGTTCAACTATCCAGCGCCCTCCACTGGTCCACCACGGTCACAGCCGGGAATACAAAATACTCCTGCGTTGACAAAAGCCAGTTTGTGCAAAGGACGCCACATTGCCTTTTTTTCTTGCCAATAATGGAATGGACAATCTGACATACCTATATCGATGCTATCGGCAAAGTAGTCATCCACCATTCTTTCAATTGTGATAGCATCATAGTCAGTAGCAGTCGACATGTCCATTATGCTAGGAAGCTCCTTCAGTCCGGACCAGATGTCAAATATATTTCCGGACTGAATAGCAGTGGGTCTCTTAGGAAAATTTAGCTTTTTCCTCGCAACCCCAGTGGTAGAAATTGAAGGAGAAGTTGTGTGCCTGCCACTTTCCGCTTCAGCTGACAATTTTTGGAGCAAGAGGTCTTTGCACCTCTGCAGATTTGTTCCCATTGGTAACAAAGACACAATGTAAGACTTAAACCTAGGATCTAGTATTGTCGCCAAAATATAATGATCTAATTGTAAGAGATCGACGACCCTTGGATCCTAAGAAGTGAACTAATAGCGTGATCCACTAGTCCTACATATTTAGCAGATTCACTCTGCTTCAACTCCTCCTTCAATTTCGCCAACTGGTTTTGCAAAAGGCCTATCAAGGGAATGACCTGGCTCAAGCTGGCAGTGTCAGAACTAACTTTGCGTGTAGCAGCCTCAAAGGGCTGCAGGATCTTGCACACCACGGAAATTATTCTCCACTGAGCTTGACTCAGGTGCATTCCCGTTCCTCTCCCTATGTCATAGGTCGAGGTGTAGGTTTGGATGGCCTTTTGCTGCTCCTCCATCCGCTGAAGCATATAAAGGGGGAAATTCCACCTCGTGACCACCTCTTGCTTCAGCGGATGGCAGGGCAAATTTAGCTTTTCTTGCAAGTCTTGCAATCTCCTGCACGCACTTGCAGAATGGCGAAAATGTCCACAAATTTTCCGAACAACTGACAACATCTCTTGAACACCCCTGTCCTTTTTCAAGAAATGGTGCACTACCAAATTTACTGTGTGAGCAAAACATGGCACATGTTGGAATTTGCCCACATGTAATGCACTCATATATTGGTGGCATTGTCGGATACCACAAATCCCGAGGAGAGTCCAAGTAGGGTAAGCCATTGCGCAATGACTTCCCGTAGTTTTTCTAGGAGTTTTTCCGCTGTGTGCCTTTTACTGAAACCGGAGATACACAGTGTAGCCTGCCTCTGAATAACAATGGGAGATGATGTTGCTGTTGCTGCTGTTGGTGCTGCTACTGAAGGCAATAATCCACCCAGTGAGCAGTCACAGACATGTAGTCTTTTGTTTGCCCTGTTCCGCTTGTCCACATATCCGTGGTTAAGTGGACAGTGGGTACAGAGGCATTTTTAAGGACAGTAACAACGCTTTTTTTAATGTCCGTGTACAGTCTGGGTATTGCCTTCCTGGAGAAGTGGAACCTAGATGGAATTTGGTAATGGGGACACAGGATCTCTAGCAACTGGGTAAAACCCACAGAATTAATTGCGGATACTGGACGCACGTCTATTACCAACATAGTTGTTATGGCGTCAGTAATACGCTGTGCAACGGGGTGACTGCTGGCATACTTCATCCCCCTTGCAAAGGATTGATTTACAGTCAGTTGCTTGGCTAAGTGATCAGGACTAGCATTCCTGGTCCCCTTCCTGGAAGCAGCAGCACTACCAGCAGCAGCAGCAGAAGCAACAGGTGTAGCTTTTAAGGATGCTTCTGAGGAATCCAGGATAGGAGAGGATTAAGTCAGGATCATGACATTGGGTGCAGGACTACTTCCCAATCCCATAATCTCTGAGGATGCGGATGATGCAGGTGTTTGAGGAGATTGCAGGCCCTTGGATTTAACAGAGAAAGGGGAGCAGGACGGTGACGCTGGGCAGGCTGCTACATGTTTGTTCACAGTTTCTTTTGACAAAAACTTCTGATGGATGCGCTGCAAATGACGTAACAGTGAGGAGGTCCCAAGGTGCTGCACGTCCTTACCTCTACTTACAATAGCTTTACAAACGCTACACACGGCTTGACAGTTGTTGTCCGGATTTGGGTAGAAATAATTCCATACATATGAGGTGGATTTTTTGGTCATTTGCCCTGGCATGACAATGGGCTTTTCCATACCCCGGACAACAACTGTCTCCGTCGGTGCCTTAAAACAAACAACATCATCCTCATCATCGTCATCATCCGCATCCCTCTGTGTGCCAGCTTCACCAACAGAATCCACATCCTCATCCAATTCCTCAGAAGCATCCTCAATAACCAGGTCAGCATCTTGACTGTGAATGCTCTTGCACACACTTGCAGAGGGCACGCAAATGGTGGAATGAACCTCCTCTTCATGAACAGTATTTGAAAGGTCCGGCTCACATATGGCATCCGCGGACACACTTAGACTCTCCTCTGGGATTTGTGACACTTGTGAACTCGCCTTTGTCTTAAAAACTTTCATTCTTTTTTTTGTAGTAGCAGAAGGGCTACCATCATTCTTCTGAGACGCTGTACCATCAGTCAGAAACAAAGGCCAAGGCTGTAGCCTCTTTTTCCCACTGCGTGTGGTGAACGGCATATTGCCAATTTTATTTTTCTCCGCACGTGACTTAATTTTTTTTTATGGACCATTGTAAAATGAGATTTCTGCTTTGCTTTTACATGGCCTCTAGGCCTTTGACCATCGGCCTTGCCATCATGAATCTGAATGGTGGTAGCAGCTTCAGTACTTCTATCAGGTTGCTGATCTCCCACTATTTCCTCCTCCATCATCCTCCAAAAATTAGTTTTTATTTTAATACTTTTATTTATTTTTCTTATTTTTTACACTGGACACTGCCCCTGGTCACTGGACACTGCCCCTGGACACAGCCCGTTACACTGGACACTGGATATATGCCGTCACACTGGACACTGGATATATGTCGTCACACTGGACACTGGATATATGTTGTCACACTGGACACTAGAAATATTTTGGCACACTGGACACTGGATTTAAGTCGTCACACTGGACACAGGCTATATGTCATCACACTGGACAATGGATATATGTCACGCTGGACACAGGATATATGCCGTCACACAATGGTTAGATGTCACACTGGACACTGGATATATGTAGTCACACTGGACACAGGATATATGTCGTCACACTGGACACAGGATATATGTCACGCTGGACACTGGATATATGCCGTCTCACAATGGTTACATGTCACACTGGACACTGGAAATATGTCGTCACACTGGACACAGGATATATGTCATCACACTGGACACAGGATATATGTCACACTGGACACTGGATATATGTCGTCACACTGGACACAGGATATATGTCGTCACACTGGACAATGGATATATGTCATGCTGGACACAGGATATATGCCGTCACATAATGGTTACATGTCACACTGGACACTGGATATATGTAGTCACACTGGACAATGGATATATGTCACACTGGACACTGGATATATGTCGTCACACTGGACACAGGATATATGTCACACTGGACACTGGATATATTTCGTCACACTGGACACAGGATATATGTCGTCACACTGGACACAGAATATGTCACACTGGAGACTGGATATATGTCATCACACTGGACACAGGCTATATGTCGTCACACTGGACAATGGATATATGTCACGCTGGACACAGGATATATGCCGTCACAGAATGGTTAGATGTCACACTGGACACTGGATATATGTAGTCACACTGGACACAGGATATATGTCGTCACACTGGACAATGGATATATGTCACACTGGACACTGGATATATGTCGTCACACTGGACAATGGATATATGTCACGCTGGACACAGGATATATGCTGTCAAACAATGGTTACATGTCACACTGGACACAGGATATATGTCGTCACACTGGACAATGGATATATGTCACGCTGTACACTGGATATATGCCGTCACACAATGGTTACATGTCACACTGGACACTGGATATATGTCGTCATACTGGACACAGGATATATGTCACACTGGACACTGGATATAAGTCGTCACACTGGACACAGGATATATGTCGTCACACTGGACAATGGATATATGTCACGCTGGACACAGGATATATGCCGTCACATAATGGTTACATGTCACACTGGACACAGGATATATGTCGTCACACTGGACAATGGATATATGCCACACTGGACACAGGATATATGTCGTCACACTGGACAATGGATAAATGTCACGCTGGACACTGGATATATGCCGTCACACAATGGTTACATGTCACACTGGACACTGGATATATGTTGTCACACTGGACAATGGATATATGTCACACTGGACACTGGATATACAGTATGTCGTCACACTGGACACTGGATATATGTCATCACACTGGACACTGGATATATGTCGTCACACTGGACACTGGATATATGTCGTCACACTGGACACTGGATATAAACTTTGCCCAGGGTTCGCCAGCATGCCTACGCTGGTGATCGCCGGCGCATAGGTGCTCCTTCTGACTGGGACACACATGTGAGACACACGCGCGTCCCAGTTTCAGGATGGCATCCTGCCCATCTCCTCTTCAAGAAGATGGGCAGGGATAGAGGGATGGCGGGGCGGCGAGGGGCACAGGGGGAGACGGCGGACAGCGGAGAAAGCTCTGTAGCCATGTGGCGCGTGCGCACACGCCCCTGGCGAGAGCCGGCCGCCCCTCCATCTGTACAGTATGCAGTAATGATGTATGTGGACACATCCTTAATCCACGCTCACAATTACAGTTATAAAAAAAAACATGCCCAACATAATATTTTTGTAAAAGCTGATAAACATTGTTCAATATTTTAGGAATAAAAACTAATATTTTATTCTATGCTGTTGAGTGAGACACCATCACGATTGAGAATCGTTGGGCTGCATGAGTATTCTTGGAGATGCAAATTAAATCACCCGCATAGCCAGCTCACACGCATAGTGGTTGGGCTTGCAAACACACAAAAGTGTGAAAGAACTGTTAAGCACTTTGAGGCCACTCCCTTTTGTCAGTCATTGCGAACAATTGTGTTTGCATGTGTTATAGGCGTGCCTTCGCTGGCTGTGTGCTTGTGGGGGCTGTTCACTTGGCTATGTGCGAATGTGCGTGCAAAAACTCAACCTGAATAATTTTGTTAATGCATTCAAAATATTCATGGAGTTGTCTGATATAACAAATTCCCGGGAGAGTCTAAGTGGGGTAAGCCATTGGGCAATGATTTCATTCAGTTTCTCTAAGAGGTTCTTGCTAGTGTGTCTCTTACCAAAACTGGTGATACATAGTGTAGCCTGCCTTGGAACAAGCTGGTGCTTCCGAGATGCTGCTACTGGTGACGCTGCTGTTTTTGCTGCGTAAGGTGATCCATCTATTTATTTATTATTTACAGTTTCTCATATAGCGCAGCAGATTCGTTGTGCTTTACAATAGTAAATTGGGCAGTGGGCTGGCTCAGTCATAGAGTCTTTAGTCTGCCCTGTTCCACTTGTCCACATGTCCGTGGTTAAGTGGACAGAGGATACAACCACATATTTTAGGACACTGCGGTCACTTTTTCTGACGTCTCTGTACATTTTTGGTATCACCTGCCTAGTGAAGTGGAATCTAGATGGGATTTGGTACCAGAGACACAATACCTCCATCAATTGTATAAATCTCACTCCACGGATGGTGGATACTGGACGCACGTCTAACACCAACTTTGCTGTCAAGGCCTCAATTATCTACTTTGCCATAGGATGACTGCTGTTTTACTTCATCCTCATCGCAAAGGACTGTTGGACGGTCACTTGATTAGTGAAAGTAGCAGTGGTGATCTGACTTCTTCCCATCTGGGATGATGAACGACTCCCAGCAGCAACAGCAGCAGTATGTGTAGCACTGTAGGATACTCCAGAGGAATCCCAGAGAGGAGGAATCAGTCTTGCCGGTGACATATCCTGCAGGACTATTTCCAATCCGAATGGAGAAAATTGATGAAAAGGGAGTTGCTGGTTTGGTTTTCAGGCACTTGGATACAACAGGACTAAGGGATTTGTTATACTATTGTTTTCACCATATCAAGCCAAAATCGTGCTGCTTTAAGATGTTTAAAATTAGAGACGAACGTCAAAGAAAACTGAATGACTTTTTTCCCAAAAAATTGATGATTTTGTACTTATAGATGAGAGTTTAGAAGGGGTTTTAGACAAATTTGAGAAAGCTTTATTAAAAGAAAGCAAATTGAATTGGAAAACTGCAACATTAGAGAAATACTTAACCCTAGGAATAATTCCCATCGGTTTATAAAATAGAAAAAAGAGCGAGTTTTCCCCTACCCAATAATACATTTGAAAAAATGTGGAATAAAATCCTTTTTGAATGCTCTCGTAATTTCATCAACCTCATTATAGAAGTAAGGAAAGGTGATTTGGATGTGTTGAGTAAGGAAATAAAGGACTTGAAAGAGATGTCAATACCCTTTAAAGACCTCCCGGATTTTAAAGAAAGAGAAGGGGTAATATGTCAAAAAGATTGAGAAATCTGATTCTATTATAATTAATAGAAAATTAAAAAAATTACAAAGAGATTCAAAAATAACAGATAGTAAGGAAGGTGAAAATGAAAAGGCACCTGCAAAAATAACCCAACCAACCAATATTAGAAACACCCCTGCAAATTCTGTTAAAAAAGCTCTCCTAAAAAGAGCAACATATACCAACAGAAAAAATGATTTAAACCCCCAATATAGGGATGAACCATCCCAACATAATGAAAGTTGGAGGGAAAATAAAAACAAAAACAGTAATAAAAAATACTAGAGGCAATTATTGGGAAAATTACAGAAACACAAATACCTAAAATTACAGGGAAAATTACAGAAATACAAATACCCCAAATTATAGCGGTCATGAGAATAGTAGGAGAAATAGATTTACCCCACTAATGGATCGCACAGATGAACCTATTAGAGAAAGAGGAAACAGGGAATATTTTTTAGATTAAGGGACAAATCACCACCATTGGAGATAAAACCATCACAGGAAACAGCAATAAAAAAAAATAAAGAAAACTAAAAAAACTGAAAACAAAAGAGGCAAAAGAGGTGGAGGAGTAGAAAGCAAAAAAAAAATTACACAAAAATAAAACTTCAAAAAAAGAGACTTTTGAAAAAAAACTCCCCTAATATTTAAAAAAAAATCCAGAAATGTGACCACCTTTTACTAAAAGAAGAAAGCTTGGTCATAGAAAAGGGACTAAAATTTTGCCCCTCATCTCCAGCTAACCATTTTGATATATTTGTGGACGCACAGAAATTCTTGTGAAAATTAACTTTAAAAAAGTTTTTTATGATGAAAACCCAAGAATCTGTAGATGATAGGACAACAGTAACACCTTTTAAGCCAAAATCCACCTTTTTCCCCTCACATTTGAAAGGCTGTTTTCTTGAATCTTTTAATACCCTTGTTATGGATGATATTCAAAAACTAAATCCTAAAAAAATTAGTCACAACTTTTCATTAAGGGAGAAAAAGGGATTTAAGAGTCTTATGGAAGATAAAAATCTGATCATAAAACCATCGGATAAAGGGGGGGATCATTTTGTTAAATAAACGGGATTATAAGGAAGAAATAATAAAACAACTTTCGGTACTTGTGAATTATCCGGGCGCCCGATTTTTGATCGGGTCCCAAAAAATTGCGTTGCGTCGCATCGCGTGTTAACCAAATGGCATGCGATGCGACGCGACGAGAGCAGGACCCGATTTTAGCAGTGGACCCGATTTTAACATTGGAATCAATGTAAAATGGTCCCTGAGACCCGATTTTACATTTATTTCAATGAATAAATGCCCAAAACCCCCAAAAAGTGACAAAAGTGAAATCCCACCCCCATTGTTAACGCCACCCCACTAATGACGCCAACCCGAAGCGTGGCGAGCGCAGCGAGCCCGCGAGGGCCGGCGGTACGCGTCCTCCGACCTTTTCATACCCCCACTATCCACGTCAGCGTGGAGTTGAGAATAGAATAGTGTGGCGAGCGCAGCGAGCCACCGAGCCCGAAGCGTGGCGAGCGCAGCGAGCCCTGCGAGGGGACGCTGACACCTTCACAGCTATCCGCGTCCCCTCGCGGGCTTCACAGGTGTCCGCGTCCCCTCGCCACACTATTCTATTCTCAACTCCACGCCGCCGTGGATAGTGGGGGTATGAAAAGGTCGGAGGACGCGTACCGCCGCCCCGCGCGGGCTCGCTGCGCTTGCCACGCTTCGGGTTCACGTTGATAGTGGCCTGGTTGTGAACATCCAATATCATTGGGTTAAAATCGCGTCGCATCGCGTCTTCAAGGAAATTTCAAGGGAAATCGCGTCGCATCGCGTCGCATCGTATTCTTAGTGTACTGTCATATAATTTCAACATCGGGCGCCCGGATAATTCACAAGTACCCAACTTTCAGATAAAAACACATATAAATTAATAAGACATAATCACACACTTAAGATCAATAAAGCCCTCAAAGAAATTATTGAAAAATATGTAAAGAAGGGAACTATCTCTGAAACAGAATCCAAATTCCTTTTTATAGAAGAACCTTTGGTACCAACCATATATGTTCTTCCGAAAACACATAAAGATTCCCTGCACCCCCAGGTAGGCCTATCATTTCTGGGATAGATTCCCCTACATCAAATCTATCCCTTTTTATAGACAACCACCTCCAAGCATTAGTGGTGAAAAATACCTCACATCTCAAAGACACCTTAGATGTTTTAAACTTCCTTGAAAATGTTGAATGGGGTGATAATTTTTTCTTTGTAACGGCTGATGTATTAACCCTGTACACAATCATCGAACATCAGCAGGGTATGGAAGTGGCCAAGAAAGCCTTACAAGGATCAGATATGGAAACAAATCTCCAAGAATTCTTACTTAAAGGCATAGAATTCATTTTATATAACAACTACTTCTTGTTTAAAGAAGAATTCTACATAAAAAAGGGGGGCCGCCATGGGTACCAGGTTTGCCCCCAGCTATGCCAACATTTTTATGGGTGCGTGGGTGACTGATTAAATCTGGTCCCACCACCCATATGGGGCAAACCTGGTGACATGGCAGAGATATATCGATGATATTCTTTTCTAGTGAAGAGGTGACAAGGAAACCATCGATTTGTTCTGTGAGTACCTGAATATGAACGACAGAGGCATAAAGCTCTCTTTTGAGATGAGTCAAAACTCTGGTAATTTTTTAGATCTGGTTATATATACTGAGGGAGGAAAAGTAAAGACAAGGAATTTTGTGAAGCCCACAGATTCCAGGTCTTATATAAACAGAGAAAGTTGCCACCAACAACAGTGGTTAGAAACTATCCCATTAAGTCAATTTAAAAGGTTATGAAGAAATTGCACAGACCCTGCAGTTTATCTAGAACAAGTAGAAGAAATGAGGGATAGCTTCATTGATAGTGGCTATGATGAACAAAATGTACAACAGACCATCACAGTGGTCAAACTTTTCAAAAGAGAAGATCTACTAATACCAAAAGAAAAAAAGAGTATAGATCAAACAGATCAGACAAATCGTTTTAAATGGTCCTTCACAACTGATTTTTCATCCCAACATCACAAGGTTAGAAAAATACTAAAGAAACATTGGGACCTTCTTAAAAAGGATCCTATAATAGGACAAGAAACACCACAAGACCCAATGTTATTTTTAGACGGGCTCCGAATCTGAAAAACAAGTTAGTACGGAGTATGTGCCCAATTTCTCCAAAAAAGTCCTCTGTTTTATCAAAGGAGATTTGTGGAGATTGTTTGGGGTGCAAAAATACAATAAATACTTTTGGGATGAAAATTGAAGTGATTACTATAAATGGTAAACCATTTAAAATAAAAGATTTTGTAACTTGCCACACATCCAACAATGCCATCAAATGTACCTGTTCAAAATTTTATATCGGAAGGACAACTCGACCTTTCAAGATTAGATTGGGAGAACACCTCCGTAATTTACGTAAAGGTTTAGAGACACATGCACTCTGAATGCACTTTAAATCTTGTCACCAATGTGATCCAAAAGAAATAAAAAAAATTTTATGTACTACAAAAGGTTATTCCAAACCTAAGAGGTGGTGATTTTATCAAGAAATTAGCTAAATGCGAAATGTCCTTGATTTTTAATTACAAAACCTTAATGCCGAGTGGTTTAAACAAAGATTTTGAAACCAAATGGTTCTTATGAGTTTATAATTCTTATTCTTATTTTTATTCTGCATAAACCAAATAGTTTTTAGGAGTTATTGTATTTTTATTCTCTATTTGTATTTTAATTCATATTTACAACACTTGTTCCCCCATCCTTTGTTTTTCTTCTCTGATTGGCACTATGGCACTTTAAAATTGAGAACGCTGACATACAAGCTCCGTAACAAGTCTCTTAGATGACAGCTCCGTCTTCCAATGATAATACAGGAGGTGGAACGCATCAATCATTGGCGTCACTTCCCGTCTAAAGGAGAGGAGGGAAAAAAAATGGAAGTTCGGGGACGCGCAGTGACACGCAGAAGACACGCAAACGTCACTTCCGCCAGGGAGATCCCAGAAGTAACAATGCGGTCAGCGCGAGATCATCCTCACCTGACTGATTTTGTGCCACACAGAAAACACGGACTGCATACAAGTATTATCAAGGGATTATAACACTGTATGTAAGGGGATTTTAGATGGTAGAGAAATCCATGTCTGGAATTAGGTCTGCTTTTGAAAACTCCCGGAAGGGGGATAAATACCGGTACCAGCATACCGGTTCCACATGCCTTGAGAAAGATACTTCTGTATCGAAACCGGTCGGCGGCTTGTGGACACAGAGGAGGCTATCAGGAAATCTTTCACCTACAGCTTGCATCCAGGGAAGCCTGTTGTGATTACATCTCATGCTTTTTCTGTCTGCATTTCTTTGTGGACATTAATCTACGGTGAGAGTCATGTGACCCTACCTCTGTCACTATTTTATATTGTACATTGTTTTATTAAAACGTATTGCACCAAAAATATCTCTTTTATCTGTCACAAAAGGCCAGGCCGGCACACGGCGGGTCCGGTACTCACCCCTCCGTGCCCGTCGCCGCCTGTCTGTTCTGGGGCTCTGGTCCGGGCATCCTGCTGGTTCTGGGTCGCCTGGGAAGTGAGGCATACAGGGGCGGTTCCCTGAGAGTCCTGAGGGAGTTGTGTTTTGGGCGGCACCGGGAGGCCGGCGCCGCCATCTTGGTTATGGGCAAAGTGCAGATTGGACGCCAGGTTAAGGTTTCCTCCCTTTCTGACCATACTAACCAATGACAGCCACCCACTATGTATTTAGGGGATCTGTCTTGGTGAACTAGTGTCAGTGCAAAGGTTTCCTAGCCTTGTGCAATTGGAGACTCCTGGCTCACTCCTGTCTTCTGCAGCCTATTCCACAGTCCTCCCTGTTACTGACTCCAGGAACCCTGACCTCTCGCTGCCTTCCACCTGTGGACCCGGTATTGCCAGCCCGTGGGCTCCCATTGGTCTCAAGGACTTCAGCTACTCTCAGCCTCCTGGTACCCCCAGTCCTGTGAAGAGCATCCAGTTCCAGTCTTTCTCTTATCCTCTGGCTCATCATCCATCTCTTTACTGTGTCTGGGATATCCCTCTGCATTGGTCAACATCTCCGTGAGTTGACACAAGACTCTGACTATTATTGTTTAAACTCAATACTTGCCAAAGACTTTATTTGGGACTCTTTGTTTGCCTTTTCAAGCCCTGATTCGATTAAGAAGTTTGCTTTCCTTTATGAAACCATCCATAATAAAGCCAGCTCGCTTTAACCCTACTCCGTCTGGTCCTAAAGTGATTCCTACGCACCACATGATCCAAACTAGTCCTCCACCTGTGACAGTTTGCACTGACCCAATGGATTCGAGTGTCGATTTGGGATCACCGGCAGACCTTCTGCAAGGAATTATGGGTCGTCTGGAACAACTGGAAGCATCCCAGCAGCAGGTAGCTCAATTCCTGCAGACACTCACACCTCCTCGACCTGCAGCACCTGCTTCCCCAGCCGTCGCTACAACAGCCCCTCAGGCTGCCTCCTTAGCTGTTGCTCCGGTTGTGGTCACATCTGGCCATCTCCACCTACCTACACCCAATAAATTCGATGGATCCCCAAAGGCATGCAGGGGATTCCTTAACCAATGTGACGTCCACTTCACCCTTCAGCCGGCCAACTTCCCCACACATAAGTCGCAAGTGGCTTATATTGTCTCCCTCCTGACAGGCTCCGCCTTGGACTGGGTATCACCCCTGTGGGAGAGATCAGACCCTCTATTGTCCGATTACCCAGGGTTTATTGCCACCTTTCGTCGAATATTTGACGAGCCCGGAAGAGTCTCCTCCGCAGCCTCTGAGATCTTAAGAATCCGGCAGGGTAACCGCCCAGTAAGTCAATTCGTGATACAATTTCAGACCCTTGCTTCCGAGTTAAGCTGGAATGAGGAGGCACTTCTATCAGCCTTCTGGAACGGCCTCTCGGGTTGACTTAAGGACGAACTCACCACCAGTGATACTCCTACCACCTTGCAGGAGCTGATATCCTTATGCATCAAGGTGGATCTCCGCCTCCAAGAACGGCAGATGGAGAGAAGCGGGTCGGATCGTCTCAGATTTCGTTCTTCTTCCAATCTACCAACACCCAAGTCCAATTCCTCTCCTGGGCTTCCCCCAGAGGAACCCATGCAAGTTAATCGGTTTCGACTATCTCCTGAAGAAAGAGCCCGACAATGTAAAGAGAACCTATGTATGTACTGTGGCTCCCCTGCTCACCTGGTCTCTTCCTGTCCACGGCGTGCGGGAAACGATCTGTCCTAATCGGCAAAGGAGAGGACAGGTTGGGAGTATTGCATACCTCTCTTACGGCATCCGAATCTATAATCCTGGTCCAGCTCGCCCTTCCGCAAGGCCTGGTTCCCATAAAAGCATTACTGGATTCCGGGGCAGCTGGCAACTTCCTCTCGGCAAATTTCATCGCCCAGTTTACCCTTCTTGTTTTTCCATTGGAGCAACCATTATATTTAACCGCAGTCGATGGCAGCCGGATCCCCAAGGGACAGATTACCCATCAAACGGGTCCGTTATCTCTTCAAGTAGGGCTGCTCCATAAAGAGACTATCAAGTTCCTTATCATCCCAAAAACCTCCCATGACCTCGTGTTGGGAATGCCATGGTTATCCAAACATAATCCGCACATCGACTGGGGTACCATGGAGATCAAGGCCTGGGGTACCACTTGCTTCTCATCCTGCCTTCCTCGAGTACTCCCTATCCAACAGACTCGACCTTATGACCCCATCACTTCATTGCCTCCACAATACTCCTCGTTTAAGGACGTCTTTAGTAAAGGAGGTGCGGATTCTCTCCCTCCTCACCGCAGTTGGGATTGCCCCATCAAGCTAATTCCCGGGAAAACACCCCCCAGGGGACGCACATACCCACTGTCCATTCCTGAGACCGAGGCAATGTCTATATATATTCAAGAGAACCTACAAAAGGGCTTCATCCGTCCATCTACCTCCCCTGCTGGTGCAGGTTTCTTCTTTGTAAAAAAGAAAGACGGCTCACTTCGGCCCTGCATCGATTACCGCGGGTTGAACGACATCACGATCAAGAATCGGTACCCTCTCTCCCTGATCACCGAACTGTTCGATAAAGTCAAAGGGGCTGTAGTATTTACCAAGCTAGACTTTCGTGGGGCCTATAACCTCATCAGAATACGTCCGGGGGATGAATGGAAAATGGCATTCAATACCCGCGACGGGCATTACAAATACCTGGTGATGCCGTTTGTACTCTGTAATGCACCCGCGGTATTCCAACAGTTTGTCAACGACATATTTCGGGACATGTTGTATCACTCTCTCGTTGTATATCTTGATGACATCCTCATCTTTTCATCCGATCTTTCTGCCCATCGACAAACGTGAAGGAGGTCCTATCCCATCTCTGAAAGAACCATCTCTTCTGCAAGCTCGAAAAATGCGTCTTTGAGGTACCGACAATTCCTTTTTTGGGTCATATTCTTTCCAGTACCGGCATCGGGATGGATCCCGTTAAAGTCAAAGCTATCCAAGATTGGACCATGCCAACCACGCTAAAAGGAATCCAACGTTTTCTAGGCTTCTCGAATTACTATCGTCGATTTATTCGGGACTTCTACTCCATTGCTGCTCCCCTTACGGCGCTCACTCAAAAAGGTGCAGATCCATCTTGCTGGCCCCCAGCTGCAGTACAGTCCTTCCAGCTGTTAAAACATGCATTTATCACAGCACCCATTCTCCTGCAACCAGACATCGCCAAACCCTTCTTTCTGGAAGTCGATGCTTCTGCTGATGGTGTTGGTGCCATTCTCTCCCAGAAAGGAGAAAACCAGGAACTTCTGCCATGTGCGTATTTCTCCAAAAAATTTCTTCCAGCAGAGAGAAACTATCCAATCGGAGAACAAGAACTTTTAGCTATTAAACTAGCCTTCGAGGAATGGCGGTATCTGCTTGAGGGGGCAAGGCACAAAGTCACAGTGTACTCCGACCAAAAGAATCTCGCATTTCTTCGCAATGTACAGTGTCTCACCTCCCGACAGGCCCGCTGGGCTATGTTCTTCGAGCGTTTCAACTTTCAAATCATCTACCGTCCCGGTGCTCAGAATCGAAAGGCGGATGCGCTGTCCCGGTCTTTTGACTCCATCTCCGAAGATTCCTCCAATCCTCGGGCAATATTGAACCCGGTAGTTTTTGCCCAAACCAACTCCCATCCTACACCACCTCCCGGGAAGACTTTTGTTCCTTCTGAACTACGAGAGAATATCCTGACATGGGCTCATTCTTCACGTCTCCAAGGTCACCCAGGTACTCAAAAGATGCTTTCTTTCCTTCAAAGGTCCTACTGGTGGCCCTCCATGCGGACGGACATCAGTGATTTTATCTCCTCCTGTCCTCAATTTGCACAGCATAAAGCATCCAGAACAGCTCCAGCAGGGACCCTGCGGCCACTACCCATTCCTAAATGTCCTTGGACACACCTGTCCATGGATTTTATCTCCGAGCTGCCACCTTCCAGAGGACATACTGTGATCTGGGTAGTGGTCGATCGCTTTTCGAAGATGGCACACTTCATCCCACTAATGTCCCTTCCATCCGCTCCAGTACTGGCCCAACTCTTCATTCGTCACATCTTCAGATTACATGACCTTCCTATAGAGATAATATCAGATCGGGGTGTGCAATTCGTCGCCAAGTTTTGGAGGTCTTTGTGTTATTCTTTGCAAATTAAGTTAAAGCTTTCTTCAGCCTACCATCCACAAACCAATGGACAGACAGAACGTGTCAATCAAGACCTAGAGGCTTTTCTCCATCTTTACATCTCCTCCGCACAAGATGACTGGGTAGATCTGCTCCCGTGGGCAGAGTTTGCCCATAATAACTCGTATCATTCTTCTGCTGGAACCACTCCCTTCTTTACTGTTTTTGGTCAGCATCCTCGTTCTCCTGAATTCACAAGTTTGCCAGTAGTGGAGGTTCCAGCTGCAAACTCCTCTCTTCATCAGTTTGCGAAAATCTGGGCAGACGTCCATCAGTCCCTCCGAAAAGCTTCAATCCGTTATAAGAGATTCGCAGACAAGAAAAGGAAAGCAGTCCCTCGCCTGAAGGTTGGAGATTTAGTCTGGCTTTCCACTCGTAACCTCCGTCTTCGACTACCCTCCATGAAACTAGCACCACGATTTATCGGGCCCTTTCCAATTATCCGAGTCATCAACCCAGTAGCGTATAAGCTGAAACTACCAACTTCAATGAAAATCTCCAACTCATTTCACGTCTCTCTTTTAAGGCCATTACGACTGAATCCGTATCATCCTAAACCACCCAAGACACCCCCAATCTCCACTGAGAAAGATGCTGAGTTTGAGGTGAAGAGGGTCCTTGACTGCCGTCGTCATCATTCACGTCTACAGTACCTGGTGGAGTGGTCCGGATATGGGCCAGAAGAAAATTCTTGGGTTGACTCCACCGATCTTCATGCTCCAAACCTGGTCAAGCAATTCCACCGGAAGAATCCACTCAAAGCACGAAGGTACCTTGCTTGCTCCTAAAAAGGGGGGGTACTGTCACGGACGGCCACGCCAGCACACTGCGGGTCCGGTACTCACCCCTCCGTGCCCGTCCGTTCTGGGGCTCTGGTCCGGGCATCCTGCTGGTTCTGGGTCGCCTGGGAAGTGTGGCATACAGGGGCGGTTCCCTGAGAGTCCTGAGGGAGTTGTGTTTGGGGCGGCACCGGGAGGCCGGCGCCGCCATCTTGGTTATGGGCAAAGTGCAGATTGGACGCCAGGTTAAGGTTTCCTCCCTTTCTGACCATACTAGTCAATGACAGCCGCCCACTATGTATTTAGGGGATCTGTCTTGGTGAACTGGTGTCAGTGCAAAGGTTTCCTAGCCTTGTGCAGTTGGAGACTCCTGGCTCACTCCTGTCTTCTGCAGCTTATTCCACAGTCCTCCTTGTTACTGACTCCAGGAACCCTGACCTCTCGCTACCTTCCAGGTAGTTACCTGTGGACCCGGTATTGCTAGCCCGTGGGCTCCCATTGGTCTCAAGGACTTCAGCTACTCTCAGCCTCCTGGTACCCCCAGTCCTGTGAAGAGCATCCAGTTCCAGTCTTTCTCTTATCCTCTGGCTCATCATCCATCTCTTTACTGTGTCTGGGATATCCCTCTGCATTGGTTGACATCTCCGTGAGTTGACACAAGACTCTGACTATTATTGTTTAAACTCAAAACTTGCCAAAGACTTTATTTGGGACTCTTTGTTTGCCTTTTCAAGCCCTGATTTGATTAAGAAGTTTGCTTTCCTTTATGAAACCATCCATAATAAAGCCAGCTCGCTTTAACCCTACTCCGTCTGGTCCTAAAGTGATTCCTACGCACCACACGATCCAAACTAGTCCTCCACCTGTGACATTATCCTTCTGAGTGTCTACCATCACCTTCTGGGCAAAGGAAAAAGGAGAAGAGATCCTTTGGTGAAAATTCTATTTCCCTCAATCAAACGCTTAAGTCTACAATACCAGTAGACAAAATTTTCTGGTACAAGTTGAAAACTTCCATACCTTGGTCTATGATTGAGAAATGTGTTAATGGTATAACAATATTTTTCTTCTCTCTCTGTTTTTTTTGGGTAAACACATCCAAATGAGATAAGAGAGAAAAAAATCATCTTGGATAAAGTGCTTTGGGACATTTCAGAAACTCCTGTGGTATGGTTTGAAATCTCCCTTTCTTAGGACTAAGGGATTTACTGGACTGCTTACGGTCCTAGCCACAGTTCCTAAACTAAACAGTGAATTATGAATGCTCTTCCGGTGACATATAAGGGAGGATGTCCCTAGGTAGCCAAATCCTTACCCCTGCTTATTGCAACTTTACATAAGCTACATATGGCAATACAATTGTTGTCCGGATTTAGATAAAATTAATTCCAGACTGCCCTGGCATGATGATGGGCTTTTCAGCAGGAACCAGCAGACTGGAATTATATACAGCAGTAGGTAGGCACTAGGCACCAGTGGACTAGAATTATATAGGTAGGCAACAGCAGAGGAGAGAAGCGGAGTGGAAACACATCCTATCCCACCCTGTCCCAAGACTGGAATGAAGATGGAGGGGCGGGAGGCACAATATATACTTGCAAGAATTCGACACTGGGTGATGACATTTTGCCCGCGTTCTGGGATCTGAGGTTGGCGGGAACATCCAAACACCACTCAGATCCCTACTCGGATTATGTATTTATGGGCTCGGATGTAGGGATTTCGGGCCCACTCATCACTTATCATCATTATTTAAAACATAATGTAATAAATTGACGGGTGATGATGAGATATTTAGACTTTTTGTGATTTTTATTAAAAATAAGTCTGAATTTGAAAGTTTTTTTTTGTAATAGACAAATTAACCCCTTGAGTGGTGGGTTTTGCTGGGTAGTACAAACCTACCTGGGCAGGTTTGTCCTGCCCCACCAAAACCCACCACAGAATGTAGTCCCCCCCCTCACCTCTGCTCCGGCGTTTGTACACTAGAGCTTCTCTGCCACTGCCCCACCCGCCAGTCACAGCAGGCTCGGGGATGATTGCGGTGGCTCGAGAGCACTTGGGTGCCTGAACTCCTGAGTGCTCCCAATTCTTCCTGAGCCGCCCTGAACATCCCCGAGCCTTCTCCCTGCAAATAACGGTGGCGGGGCAGCTGCAGAGGAGCTCCCAGACAGATGATGTGCCAGTGGTGCACAGCTGCAGGCACCACTGGCGCACACCTTGATATTAGTGGTATGCCCGGAAATTTTCCAGGACAGCCCGCCGCAGCAGCGCAGCGGAGCCCAGAAAATTTCCGGGCATACCTCTAAAGTGGTTAATAGGGTCCAATTTGCGGAAAATTGCACATTCTAACCTGATGATTTTTTCTCACACTTCAATTTGCATCCAGATGTTTTCCCATTAAAAAGTATACAACTCGCAAATTGAATAGAATGCAATTTTTGGAAAGTGTTACCAAAAATCGCAAAACAAATAGACCAAGTTCAAAATGTCAAGTTTGACAGAACCATGCATAGACCAGTGCCATTTGTGCATGGTTCTGTCCAAATGTGTAAAAGTAAAAATTAAAAAAAAAAAAAAAAAACAGTGTGGGGTCCCCACTCCTGAGCATAACCAGCCCCGGGCTCAAAGAACCAGTCCTGATTTTAGAAATTCAGGTGACAAAAAACATAGGGGATCCCAAGGATTTCTAAAACCAGCACCAGGCGCAAGGGCCGGTCCTGGTTCCCAAAATACAGGGGTTTAAAATGAGCAGGGGTCTCCCGTATTTTGGCAACCAGCACCGGGCGCAAATATCTAACAAGGTAATGCCACATCTTGGGGAAACTTTTTACGCAAGTTCCCCCGGCCAAAGCATTCATCCCTGTGGCTGGTCAGCCCAGGCAGGGACCATGAAGGAGTAGTGATCCCCCCAATAAAGGGGTCCCCCCCTCCAAAGTTATCCCTGCCCAGGCTGAAGCACAGGGCTGTCTCCGATGGTTAACAACAGATGAAACTATTGTATCATGTTGTGGAACTACAAATCCCAGCAAGCCTGCACCACATGCAGGGACATGGAGAACCACAAGTCCCAGCTTATGGGGCATTAAATGACCCACTGGGTCTTGTAGGTTCACACCATTACAATTAGTGAAATAAAACACACACACAGAAACAGTATAACTATTACACACTACATTAATTTACACATACATTACCTATGGATTCCCTTGAAGGCCTGTCCTCCTGTCTGGGGTTATGCCCACCCACCAGCCAATCAGGAGTTGCCATTGGCATTGGCTGGAGGGCGGGCCTAATGTGGGAGGAGCTGAGATTGTGGGCAGCTGAGGGTACATGCAGTCCGAGGAGCAGTGTGTTCAGCATGTGAGTATAATTTCCTTCAACAGGTACTCGTTTGAAATCTACTTGGACATGAGGACAGGCCTTTGAAGGAATCCATAGGTAATGTATGTGAGAATGAATGTAGTGTGTAATAAATGTATAATGTTCCTCTGTGTGTGTGTGTGTGTGTGTGTTTTATTTCACTATTTGTCATGTTGTGGAACTATAAGACCCAGAGGGCCCTTCAATGCCCCACATGCTGAAACTTGATTTTTTTCCAAGTCCCTGCAAGCGGTGCAGGTTTGCTGGGAATTGTAGTTCCTTAACATTACACAATAGTTTCATATATTATTAACCATTTATCGGCCTGGTGCCCCAATGCCTTAGCGGCATCGGGGACAGCCCAGGGCTTCAGCCTGGGCAGGGCTAACTCTGGAGAAGGGGGGGACCCCTTTATTAGGGGGGTCCCCACTCCTACAAGGCTGACAAGCTACAGGGATGAATGCTTTGGCCAGGGGAACTTAAGTTTTCCCCGGCTGTTACATTACCTTGTTGGCTGTTTGGACTCAGTGCTGGTTGGCAAAATACGGGTGACATCTACTCATTTTGTCCCCCGTATTTTGGGAACCAGGACCGGCCCTTCAGCCTGGTGCTGGTTTTAGAAATCCTGGAGATCTCCTGAATTTCTAAAATCAGGACTGGTTCTTTGAGCCCGGGGGGGGGGCACTATGCTTTTTCAAACATGTGCATTAAGTCGCACATTTTCATAACTAAAAGTTGCACTTTATTGCATCAAATGTTATTTTTAATGCTTCAATTCGCAATTAAATAGTCGATTTCTTCATAAAATTTGCGATTTGAAACCATGCGATATGGTGCAATTTCAGAACCTTACTAAAAATTGCATCCTATTAAATGCCATCCGAAGTGTTTTCATTGACTTTCCCACTTACTTGGAAACACTTTGGGGGAAATTTTATAAGATTGGAGTTCTGTTTCAGATGGAATGTTGCTATGGGCAACCAATCTTATTCTATATATTATCTTCTACAAGGTGCTAAATAAATAATAAAAAGCATTTTCTAATTGGTTGTCCATAGCAATAGCAATAGCCATAGCATAGTCCATAGCATAGCAGCATCTGAAATAGAACACCCCACTGTGTTTACAAATCTATGCAACTAGTGTAGGAAATTTACATTACTGGGGAGAGTAGTGAATAGAAAACTTCCTTTACTAAATTATTTTAGAATTGTATCACAGTTCGATTAAATGTATATTTGATAATCATTGATTTTTTTTGCTATCTTTTCCAAACATAAATATATACAGTAGATATAAAAGTACATTTGCATTTATAATACAGGTTGAGTATCCCTTAGCCAATTATCCATTATCCAAATTATTCCAAAAACCATACTTTCCAAAATGTACTTTTATTTAAAAAAAAAAAAAACCTACTAGCTACATCTGTATTTGTAAAAAAAAAAAGGGGTTTTGATCAGTGCGCTACTATCTGCAGCTGGTACTAAGACTTGTCAGGTCTCAAGGATACTTGCTCCTGAAGAAGCTGGGTGTTTGACCCAGGGAAACGCGTTGAGCCTCCCACAATCGGACATTCCTTCCTATTGCATCACCCAAACCGGGCCAAATCTACACCACAGCGGACAGCGCTAAGTGCATTTGCACCGCCCCATCCGGACTCATCATCCGAGGCAGCGACTGGAAATTACACTCATCCTCCAGGTTTACCATCCTTTCCCACCAGAGGAACCTAATTCTCCAACTGGACTCTGTGTTTTGGGACTGCTATTGGCCACCTGGCTATCTGCTGCTTTATGGGACTACCATCTGCGACGTCCATGTGGTAATATACATATCCAATGCCCGTATACTATATTCATTGTGATGCTCACTGAATGTCCTATTATATTATTTTATTGTAACCACCTGTTTTACACATCAATTTACCAAATTTAATAATGGTACAGCTATTTTAGCATTTTTTATTGGTAATAAATTTTGTAAAGGATACCGTTCTGTATATTATTTATATTATCCACAGCCAGCGCTGGTACATTTCTCTTTCCTTTTACATCTGTATTTGTCCCTACTGGGGAAATAACATGTACACAAACTTTATTTCATGTTTTAAAACCTTGATTCATGCCCAAATAAAATATATTTGTGTGTATTTCATGTGTTTGTGGTGTTTATTTACAACATAAATGCAAGATACCTCATTCAAATATAAAAAAAATCCAAACTACGGAATAATCCATTATCCAAAATTGTTCTGGTCCCGAGCATTTTGGATAAGCATTTTGTAGTTAGAAATGTATATTTATTTCACTACAGTGTCAAACTTTTTTTAGAAAAAAAAACAAGAACAGCCAAAATTGCTGAAAAATAATACAAATACTGTAACATTGCCGTCTGCTTAAGTGATTTATCACAAATGAAAAGTTCTGAAACTAAAGTGTGACTCTTACGGAGATAAATTAGCCCTGAATACAGCAGTTACATAACTCCATAGTAAATAGAAACCTTCTGGGAGCCATGTCATTAGGGACATTCGTTGGTTAAGAAATGAATCCCTGAAGAACAGGCTTTAATTCATACTAAACTAGATGAATTGGTCATTGCTATAAGTAGCACTGCAATAGATAATATTGCTTTATACAGCAGCATTGCAGCATGTCTTTGGGAGATTGGGTGAGGCTAACTTATTTAAGGTTTCTTACAATACATGAAAGGCAAAACATCTATTCTTATACTGCACTTCTTTCATAAGATAATCTTTTATTTCAGGAAAGTCTTTTCTGGGTGACAAATATTCCCAAGCATTGCATGACTGTATACTCATGTTATTATTGCATAAAAAAATAATTAAAAAATTACAATAAATAGACCAGTTTTCTAAGGGAACACAGAATCACAGATTGAGTATTCCTGTTCTGGACTTGTAAATTGCTGATCCTTAATGGCAGAGATTAATGGCACACTATATGAAGATCTTGTCCTGAAGGGGTTCCCTGGTCACTCTGTACTACATATGATTATGCCTACAGCACTGGTGCTGGTCTACCTCATAACATTGGCTGGAAATATTTTAATAATATTATTAATTTGTAGTGATTATTGTCTTCACTCGCCAATGTACTTCTTGTTTTCTCTGTCTTCAATGGAAGTAGTTGGTATTACTACTGTGGTTCCTAAGCTTTTAGTAATCCTTGTTACAGAGAGAACTACTATGTCTAGGGCTGGGTGCTTTACACAGTGTTACATGTATTATTTTGCATTCACCTCAGATTTTCTAATCTTGACTGTTATGTCCATTGATCGCTGCATTGCTATATGCTACCCACTCAGGTATTCCTCTATTATGGATAACAGATTTTGCATTAAACTAGTGATTGGTTGCATAATGACATCATTCTTATTAGTTTTATATGCTACAGTGATCATATCTAGACTGCCATTTTGTGCTCACGTGCTGGATCACTTCTTTTGTGAAACCACAGCTATAATGAAACTTGTCTGTGTAGACATCAATTTAATCAAATTATATACAATCATTACATCAACAATGATATTAATAGGGTGTCTCTTTATTACTACACTATCATATATTATAATTGTGACTACAGTTAAAAGAATGCCATCAGATACAGGTCGGCAGAAGACATTCTCTACATGTCTTTCTCACCTGACCATGTTGTCATTAAGTTTGGGTAGCGCCATATTCATATTAATAAGGCCACCAAGGGATTACGCAGTAGAAACAGACAAAGTGGTGAATCTGGTAAGCACAGTTCTGGCCCCTTTACTAAATCCATTTATTTATACATTGAGAAATAAGAAAGTGAAGGATTGTATACGACATGCTGTGAAACGCTCAATGCTTCTTTAGAATCTCTAATCCTCTTATTATAGAAAATAAAAGACTGATCTTGTATTCCTTATGGCAGGGTTTCTCATCCTTGGTCCTCAGGACCCCCAACAGTGCATGTTTTCCAGGTCTCCAAATAGAATCAAAGGTGAAATAATTAGCTCCACCTGTGATCTTTTAAAATGTGCCAGTGAATAATGAGTGCACCTGTGCACCTGCCGGGTGACCTGTAAAAGTGTGCACTGTTGTGGGTTCCTGAGGATCAGGGGCGTAACTAGATATTCATAGGCCCCATAGCAAAGAATTGTAAGGGCCCCTATTTAGCAACTGATGTTGACAAATGTAAGTAACACATATTACTTAGACAGTAAAGATGGGCCCTATTCGCATTTGGACCCCATAGCAGCAGCATCCCTTGGACTGATGGTAGTTACGCCCTTGCTGAAGATCGAAGTTAAGAACCACTGCCTTATGGTCCTTTTCCAATCAAAGGGATCACTATAGGTCTTTGCTAAGAGTAGATGCAATTTACACAATATTACTGTATATTACAAATCAATCTAAAAAAAAATAGAAAAAAAATTTCATCAAAAATGAACCATGCTTTATTTTTTTATGTAACACTTTGAGTGCCAACATCTTTGTGGGATGCAGTCCTTAGGACTGCACAAGAAAGGTCAACACTCCTTAGGTCGACATGCAGAAGGTCGATAGGGACTGAAGGTCGACAGGGTCCTTAGGGCGACCGGCGGAAGGTCAACAATGCAGAAAGTTGACAAAGTTTTTTTATTTTTTTCACCACTGTGGTTCCAGAACAGACGGTAGTCCATGCCCTTCCATCCACTAGGGCATGGAGGGAGAATAGAATAGTGTGCCTGAAGTGAAGCGCTGCTGTACACTTAGACAGTGTCCAGAACTGGACGCCTAAAAAGTAAAAAAATACAGTACGTGTCGACTTTTTGCAAAGTCGAACTTCAGGTGTCAACCTAAAGATTGTCCAACTTTCTTGGGTCGACCGAATGATCCATACCCATCTCTATGAAAGGTCCAAAATATATCCTCTAAAAATGCCAGCATTGTTCACATTTGTTATATGAAGTGAAATAAAAAAATGTCCAAAAATATTATATTTCTTATATAAGGTAAACCTTACAGGATATTATGAGGAATAAAAAGGTTTGCTTGGCACAATTATTTTGAAAAATTCACTTGGCACTCAAAGGGTGAATAAGAAAAATGCAAAACTTGTTTGTCTGATGCTTTGTAAAGCCAAGCTGATTTGATTTTTATTTCTCTGAAATAATGTGGATTTTATGTAACACAATGCTACCAAACTCTATGAGCCAACCTGATGACAGTTTTGTGTAAAAACCTTTGTGGGCCTTTTTCTGAAAATTAAACCTTTTTAAATTTTTTACAGTATGTGCACAGAGGTCCGAAATACAGATTGGCAAATTTAGACACCTTAGGGTAAATTTACTACAGCTTCTAAATATAAAAAAGGTGACCATAGCAACCAATAACATTATGGGCCAGATGCACTAAGCTTCAAAAGTGATAAAATGGAGAGTGATAAACAACCAACCAATCAGTTCCTGCCTGACATTTTTTCAAACACAGTCTGTGACATGGCAAGTAGCAGCTGATTGGAAACTGTTTATCACTCTCCATTTTATCACTTTTGAAGCTTAGTGCATCTGGCCCTATGTCTATAATTTTTTAGGATGTAATAGAAAAATGATAGGCAGTATCTGATTGGTTGCTATGGGTAACAAAACCTCTATTTTAATTTTTAGTCGACTGTGAACCATTATACTTCTTTGTATTACAAAAATATAATGTCAAACATAACGGGGGAAAATTACTAAGAAGGTAAATGGGTACAACCAGCATCAACCATGGCATAATTGGCATGAAAATATGAACCGAGAATACACCTAACTTACAAAGCTGCCATATTCTCTGGATTTGTATTTTCAGATGGTGAAGTGATTTGTATTTGGCTGCAGAGTTTCTCGGCAGCCAAATACGGATGAGCATGATTCATGAAATGCTTCTCTGTCCCCCTGATCACCACCAGAATAATGAGCCCCATGCTCATTCAGCTAGTCCTGGTTGTGGAAATACAGAGGGAAAAAATGAAATGGGGTCCCCCTGTATTTCTATAACCAGCACGGGGGACACTTTTTACATAAGGTCCACGTTCTGGAACTTGGAATTGGGTTTGTTTGTTTCATCCCAAGAAATTCAAGGGGATCCTATCAATTTTTTTCCTGTATTTCTGCAACCAGGATTGGCTCAAAGAGCCTGAGCCTGGTTATTCTTGTAGGGGGAGACTCCACTCAGTTATTTTATTATTTATTTATTTTTCTTATTTTTACACAGAGAAGACTGCATGGATCTGACTAATCCGTGCAGGCTTCGGCCAAATACGCCTTGAAAATGAGGTTTATTTTCAGGTTCCGTTTACTGCTGAATTCAAAGCTGAATTCAGCCGTATGAATGATTGTAAAATAGCCGATCAGATAGATCTCTATGTCCATATACGAACGAGTTCTATCGATGGTGTATTCATCCGTACAGTCAAATTCAGCTGAAGCTGCCATTCATAAAAATGTCAATTCAGCCTCATTCAGCTGATTGTAAATTAGCCAGCCACCGGGTCCTGGCCATATTCATCAACGAATGGGGACGAATGTGTGCATTCATACCCATTCGATCTTAGTAAATATGCCTCATACTCCAGTAAACAATTCAATTTTTTTTTACCACTGTGACTAATTAGAATTTTTGAACAATGTTTATTTTACTTACTATTTTTAAGAAATTTTATTTGGAGTATTTTTGCAGAGAACCATACAGCTCCTTCATACCTGATGTGGTCAGTATTCCGACACCAGCACCCTGATTGCCTTTAGAACAAGCACGCCAGACTATGAAAGGATCAGGATGCTGATGCCAGAAAAAAGACAGATGACATCCCGATTGGTGAGTATGTGGGCAGGCTAGCCTGTGGCCAAGGAGGGGGGGGGGGGGTCATTTTTAGGCACTTCTGTGGGCACTTAGAGTTAGGCTGCAAGAAGGGGCTGTTAGATGTCGGTACTTATAAAGGGTGGGTTAGGCAGCAGAGTGAGAGGGTTAGGTTTAGATGGTGGGGTACGGGGATTAGGGTTAGGTACTAGCTAGGAGGGATAGGGTCAGGCTGTGGGGGTGTAGGGTTAGGTTGCTGTAAAATTCTCTGTATCAGGATGCCAGGTCGGTCTTTTGCCTGCCGGCATCTTCTCCGCCAGGATATAGTTGTATATTTATGAAGTCTAATAATAGATAAAGTGGGTATCACTAGTCTTTTTGTTTCATGAATATACAGTAAGGCGAGTATTTAGCTTTTGGGGCTATGTTTTGAGCATTACCAAGCATTACATGAATGTAGACTTATGTCAGGCTCACTGTATTTTTCACTCAACCTGTAACTTGCATGCTACCCACTCTGTATTTTTCAATCTGAAACACTAAACATTTTCTATATTGCAATCTTCACTGCATCAAAATACAATAATACTTCAACTCAATCCTTACATTCAGGGTCAGCGCTACCATTAGGCAGCTGCCAAAGGGTGTCAGCTACTTGAGTCATCACAGTGGGCCAGATGTACTAAGCTTGAAATGTGATAAAAAGGAAAGTGATAAACCACCAGTCAATCAGCTTCTACAGTCTGCAGATGAACAAAATAAAAATAATGTCTCTCTGAGTCAGTGGTATTGCACTATCACTGTTCAGAAGTGGTGGCTGCCCCTTCTCCTTCCTTACGAGTGCTGCCAGCCTGTCTCTCACATAGGCCTCTATATCTAATTGACCCTGTCTGGGCTGTGACCCCACCATGGCAAATACACGCCCCCACCCAGCCATTTCCCCTCGCAACCATGAGGTGTTATGAAGACACATCCCCACCCATTTGCCCACAGCAGTAAAAACAATCAATCAATGGTTTCCCTGCATTCGCAAATATTAATCAGTGTCAAGTTATATTTGCAGGCTCATGGGACTGAGACACTTCGCCCCGCCCACATTTACTTGGGAATGCCCAGCGTTTGCATGGTGACGCCACTTAGAAGCCACGGCGTCCAGTGGCCTGACCCTTAAGGACTTCCGGGGTTACCGTACGTCACTTCCGGGTCATTGCTCACCTGTCCGTCCCCAAGGCACCCAAGCCATGCTCATAGCTACACCATAGTATTGTGCATAACAGAATTATCAATAACAGAACAAATTCGCTAAATAAAAATGATATACCAAGAATTATATACATAATATTATATAAATAAAATTATATACAAATGTTTCAGAAAAGCGGAAAAATACAAGATTAGCACATTAAGTCAATATCTGTTTAATCATAGTAAGGTTTTTCTCTATATGAGACCATTATTTGACCTCATATTATGGCAATAGAACAGGAGAATTATGACAAGAAGATATTTTAAGTTTAATTGGACATTTAATCCTTTTGCCTTTACGGTATCCAAAGTGTATATCCGTTTGGATTCTTGACACAATAACTGTCTACATCTATCTCCTTTTCTGTTACTGGCTGGCATGTGATCGATGATTATATGTCTAAAACTGGCAAGGTTATGCTTCGCTTAAAAAATGCCAAGTGGTGAAGTTTTGCGTCTTAAAGCCGCCCGTATAGTTAAACGGTGCAGGGCCATCCTTTCTTTCACAGTTTTGATCATTTTGCCTATATAGCAAAGGCCACAAGGGCACTTCATCATATAGACAACATAAGAACTGTTGCAACCCAAAGCAAATCGAATATTAAATTTGTGGCCAGTGAGGATGAAAGAAAAATGTTGTGGCTATTATATGACTGCACGTCTTACAGCCAGTGCACTTATAGCACCCAGGGCCAGTATATTGTACAGAGGGGTTCTGGGATACCAGCGGTGTAATGTCCGTATGGACTAACCTTTTATAGCTAGTCATTATCTTTGTATGCTTCAGCAATCTAAGTTCTCGATCAGTTTGTATTACCGGCCATAATTTCTTACAAGTTTGTCTTATGCTCTGTATTGCATTGCTTTACTAGAGAATTGAGAGATAGAATTCTGTGTTACAAGCACTATATAGACGATGTGTTAATTATTTGGGGAGGTGATCGCTCTGATCTATGCAATAGGATTGAACAGTTTAATGAACAGTTTAATGGTTTTGATTGTCCAATTAAATTTATTGCTGCTTAAAGTTTAGCGGACATACCATTCTTGGATGTCCTAAACAAGATCATTGACAATCAGATTGTTACAACATTCTACGTATTTTAAGCCGACTGATCATAACACTGTGTTACAATTGGAAAGTTTTCATCCTACCAGCACTGTGTCTAGTCTGCCATACTCACAGTTTATGAGGGCGAAGAGGATTGTCATTGACCCGGCAGTTCTTGAGACAGTGTTGGAAGAAATGACTAATAAGTTTATTTGCAGAGGTTATTAAAAAAATCTATTATGACTAGCAAGAAAGAAAAGTAAATAAAGTTTAAAGACAGCAAGCCTTAACTAGATCAGAGAAAAGCAACAAATCAGATACTATTTATTGGGTACAGCAATACAATACAGAGAATAACACTAGACATCAAACTTGTAAGAAATTATGGGCGGTAATACTATCTGATCGAGAACTTAATATGCTGAAGCACACAAAGATAATAACTAGCTACAAAAGAGGCAAATATATTCGGAACTGGTTAGTCCATATGGACATTATACCGCTGGTATCCCAGAACTCGTCTGTATAACATAGGGGCCCTGGGTGCTTGCTAGGCTCTGCCGCTGTCCCTTTGCCTCCAGCAGCGCCTCTGTAATTCACAGCGTCGGAGGCTCCAAGACGCAGTGGGCGGCACCATCTTCCCATGCAGCAGCCGGAGCGGTCAGGGCTGAAGTGTCGGGCCTGTTGCTAGGCAATGGCCTGAACTTCCGTTCTCAGTCGCGTGGCTGATGTCACACGCCGCGGGGCGGCAAATTTGAAATATAAGGACGGCGTCTGCTTGGCAAAGACGCCGGTTATAGTTCTGTCCCAGCTGCTTGTTAGTCCGCAGAGTGTTCCCGGTTCCCAGACGTGTCTGTTCAGCATTTGTTGTGCCTGCAAGTTGCTTCCAGTTGTCCAGCCTGTTCCTGGTCCAGCCATAGCCTGTCAGTCTGCCTGCCTCTGGACTTCCTGGGAATTTCCATCATCCAGATAAGTCAGGGGTTGAGTGCAGTAGCTAACTCTTCGGTATCACCTTGTGCATTGTTGCACCTCAGCTATTGTTATTCTCTTTATTACGGTTTCATCTTGTCTATGGTTACACCTGGTCTTTTGCATTAGTGTGTCATCTTTAAGCATTGTTGCTTTCCCGGAGACCTTGGGGGTACCCCGTCCTGTGCGGGTCCTTAGTTAGTTCTCCTCTTTGACTCTCCTCGCTCGGCGGACACGTTGTCTCATGTAAGGCCTGGCATCATCTGCATTGGAGCTGGCATAACCAGCTTCTATGAATGCAGCTGTTAAAGGTGAAGTCTAGCAACACACATGTTCGACCACGAGTAGAGGCAATAGAGTTAGGGGTCAGGGTCCTAACAGTGCTATAAGTGCACTGGCTGTACAATGTGCAGTCACATGAAAGCCACAACATTTTTCATTCATCCTCACTGGACACAAATGTAATATTCGATTTGCTTTGGGTTGCAACAGTTCATATGCTGTCTATGTGGTGAAGTGCCCTTGTGGCTTTTGCTATATAGGCAAAACATACAGATAGTGGTAGATGCTCAAATTAGTTCAGTAAAACTTTTCAGGTGCATGCAAGGGAGGGGTTAATACTTAGGGCGGGATGTATTAAAATACATTGCCGCCCTTCGCGGCCCCCCCGCCACGATGCCACCGTATATGTACTAACATATGCGGCTGGCATCGCGATGCGGTGACGGAGGCCCCCCGCGATACCTGGAATGTGGTGTGCGGGGGGGTCTCCGTCACCTCCCAGCCGGCTCCTGCATCCCTCACGCCGGGGACAGCTAATAAGCTGTCCTCTGCGCCTCCTCCTCCCCCTGCAGCCGGAAGGATGTCCGGCTGCGTCACTAGGGGGAGGAGGGGTTTACCTTCCAGGGTCCAGGAGGACCCTTCAGGAAGGTAAGCGAGAGGGGGGGTCGGCGAGGCGGCGGGTTTGCAGGTTTGCGCCGGCGGGCGGCGAAAAGAAGCCCATGCGGTATCATATTTGATACATTGGAAAATGCGGTAAAACCAGGGTTTTACCGCATTTTCCATTTGATACATCTCGCCCTTAGTAAGTAACAAGACATTGGTTCCCCCGGCACACTGAATAGTTATAGCAACCAATCTTGAACACTACATGATAATAGAATTAAGAGATATTGGTTACATTTACCTGCGCAGGTGTATGACATGCCCCCAAGCTGCGTCAAGGCTTCTCTGTATATTTGGGGTCCCTAGCGCTATATCTAGGTGCAGGGTGTGGCACCCCAAAAACTATCATAAGCTAGGAGGCCCAGTGCGGCACGCCAGTGAAATACTAAGTGTTAATAATTAGTGGTAGAAAGCCGAAGCTATACATAAAGAAAGAGATAAATAAAATGTAATTCAAAAAAGAGAGAGATAGTGTTAGTAAAGGGAAAAGTGTTAATAGAATGTAAGAGCATACCGCACTAAAGCCACCCAGCCCAACCAGTCCAGGGGCACCACACCCCACACCACTGTTACCCTAAATTGGGTCTACAATTAGTCAGCAAGGAGCCACATGATAATGGCTCCTTACTTGGTATATCTGAACTAAGAGCTACCTACCTTGGAGCAACCCCAGACTACTCCATGTGGCATATCAGGACCTGCATCTTCGCCTAATACAAGCTCCTCTCTGCCTCTCACAACATACATACAGATAGTGGTAGATGCTCAAATTAGTTCAGTAAAACTTTTCAGGTGCATGCAAGGGAGGGGTTAATACTTAGTAAGTAACAAGACATTGGTTCCCCCGGCACACTGAATAGTTTTAGCAACCAATCTTGAACACTACATGATAATAGAATTCAGAGATATTGGTTACATATACCTGCGCAGGTGTATGACATGCCCCCAAGCCGCGTCAAGGCTTCTCTGTATATTGGGGGTCCCTAGCGCTATATCTAGGTGCAGAGCCGGCTACCCCTGCACTGACAGCGGGGACAACCGGCTTTCTCCGATGCAGCTAACAGCTTCTGTCGCGTTGTCCCAGCGCAACAGAGGCTGAGAGCGTCTTCGGCTTATGCGTCTCCAATCACGCTCTCAGCCTGTGTCGTGCTGGGACCTGAAGCTGTTAGCTCCATCGGAGAAAGCCGGTTGTCCCCGCTGTCAGTGCAGGGGTAGCCGGCTCTGCAGAAGGGAGACCAGTGCTGGATCCTGGATCGGTGAGTATATTGTTGTAAAAGTGAGATGTGTGTGTGTGTGTATGTAATAAAGTTTTACATTTCTGTGTGTGTGTTTTCTTTTAACATTATTTTTACAGGTGGACTACAAGTCCCAGCGGGCCCATTAATGCCCCGCATGCTGGGACTTGTGGTTCTCCTATTCCCAGCCTGCGGGGGAGGTCTGCTGGTACTTGTAGTCCTCCTGTATAAAGCAATGTAAGGATTGAAAGATTTAACCCCATCAGGCCGGCATCCACTGGCCAGGGACGCCGGTGACAGCCCCGAGCTTCAGCACTGGACGGATGAAGCCTGGGGGGGGAGCCCTTTATTGGGGGGGTCCCCACTCCTCCAGGTACCCCATCCAAGGCTGACCAGCCACGGTGCTCATGGTACGGCCGGGGGACCTTATGTAAAAAGTGTCCCCCGCTGTGGCATGACACTGCGGGCTGTTGGAGCCCGGTGCTGGTTTCAAAATACGGGGGACCCACAGATTTTTTGTCCCCTGTATTTTTGGAACCAGGACCGGTCCAAGAGTCCAGGGCTGGTTTCAAAAATATGGGGGACCCCTACGCTTTTTGTCCCCCATATTTTTGGAACCAGGTCGGGCTCAATGAGCCTGGGGCTGGTTATGCTCAGGAGGGGGGACCCCATGCAATTTTTTTCTTAAAAAAAAAATAACACATTTTTTACCACAGAACCATGCACAGATTTCAATGATCTGTGCAGGGTTCTGGCCAACTCGCATATCAGAACCTGGTCTGATTTTTTGGCGAATTTAAGACACATTTCCCAAATTCGCATCTCATTAAATATGCGATTTGTATACTTTTCAATAGGAAAACATCTGGATGCGAGTTCCGGCGTGAGTTAAAATTTTGCGGCAAAATCTGCGATTTTTGCAGTTTTTCGCATCTCATTAAATATGCGAAAACGGGATTTCGGACGTTTTTTGCACAAATTTCGCCAAAAAACACAAATCTCATCCCATAGAATGTCACCCAAAGTTTCTTGTGAGCCTAGTAAAGATTGCTGCCAGGCAGCTTTGGTTGTGAATTACACAAAATCAGAGCTGCTAGGAAACATTCTCTACCAAAGATACACACAATCACGCTAAAAGCATGTGAGCAGCGCTACTATAAAAATAAATTGTAATATTAACGCAAGTGTTAAATAATGTAGTGAATTTTTACTATATATGACATAAATCACACAATATACAATTGAATTGATAAAAAAACACTTTCACGCCTCAGGGGGAGAATATGGGTGGGATGCTTAATGTAAGCCCGTGTGGAATCGAGTCAGGTAAGTGCACTTTACCAGATGTAATAATCCTCACTATTATTATGAGTTGTTAGCAGCCGCTGGAGGTGGGAAGCCCGCAGGGAGGACTGGTGTCCTCACACGCCGATGGAAGGGGCGCGCTGGGCTGTCTGGAAAGTCCAGAATGCAGGATCGGCCAATTCACCGCTGTAATCCTCACTAATGGCACCGAGCTGTGAGCGATCGCTAGAGGTGGAAAGACAGGGGACCCGTAGGTCTGGACTGACGTCTCCTCACACAGGCGGCCAGATGGAGTGGAGACGGCGGGGGGATGGTGGGCTGTGGGTTCCGACAATGGAAACGGGGAGAGATGACCACGGAGCAAGTGGTCCAAGTGATCCACAAGGGGCTGCAAAGTCCACAATGAAAGTCCTGGGCGTGATTGGGGGCACCTGATGCGTTTCACTGCAAACTGCAGCTTTATCAAAGGTGTCTGACATGGTTCCCAGTCTGGGTATAAATACCCTTCCTAATGAATGGATAATCAACATGTGTGTGGTTCAAAAACTTGCTTAATTGCACATAGTTGTATATACTCAAACTTAATACGGAGACAGATGTACATAATTAAAAACTAGATAATAAATGGGTGAAAAATTAATATTACTATTAATATTACTAATACATTTACATACTTTAATGAATATAGAGTTGGTTTCAAATACATCTAAGTATATAGTTTAGGTCACATGATCGGCACCAATAGAGGAATTCACACATGACTGCAGATAATCCCGTAATCCTAAAGATAAAATCTAAGTAGATATGTGTCCTGCTGCTAGTTGTAATTAATTCCGGAGGTTGGGCGGCGGCGGCGGGGGGGGGGGGGGGGGGGGGGGGGGGGCACACAGCCTCTGCTGCTGTCTGCTGTACTGTGCAGACAGCAGCAGAGGCAGGGAGGAGGTAAATGGATGCCTGTGTGCTGCATCCATTCACCTCGTGGATGGGGGCTGGCAGTGCATGGAGGCTGGAGGAAGCTGATGTCATGTCCAAGCGCCGCCTCCTGCACTAATGTGCACTGTAAACAGTGCCGGCCTGGGAAAATTCCATGTTGGCACCGCAGTGTAAATGGGGCAAATCCTGGATCTGACCCGGATTGGAACCGTGTTCTAAATACCGGGTCAGATCCAGGATTTTGTTGTAAATGTAGTATGCGGATTCTATGTAGCATTGGAGTTATGGGCCCTACACACAGAGCGATATTCAGGCATTTTCTGAGCGGTTTTACATTATTTCACTAATTCGCTCAGAAAATGCCTAAATATCGCTGTGTGTGTGTAGACCACACAGTGATTTAAATGTGCGGCCCTGCAGGTCTGTGTCTTCCACCAATTAATAACCTGCAGGCAGGTTATTAATTTGTTGGGCCAGTGTTCTCAATGGAGAACACTGCTCCTGACATCTCGTTCAGCACACAGTGCTGTGCAGCCCTGTGTGCTTAGAGACATGAGCATTCTGAGTGAATCAGCATTGCTCAGAATGTTCTCCCTACACCCATCGGTATGTGTGTAGGGTCCATTACTGTATTAATAGTATGGTTATTTTACAAGACTGTTAATAGAGTATACTGGTTTTATATAGATTTCAACACACTGAGAAAAATCCATCTAACACTGTATGCCAGTGAGTATACTATAAATATGAGTATTCTCAGTAGTTTTGGTGAGAACTGCAAGTAGGTTGAAATGGAAGAACACAGGACTATGAAGATGGAGACAGGATGGTAGATATGTGTAACACTGCACAGTATTAATCCTTTTTATGGTGTTTATTGCCCTTACTGTATTAATTATGTAATTCACGTACAGTAACATGGATGTAGGCACCCAAATCTAACTCTCTCTGCACATTTGCCCCACCTGCAGTGCAACATGGTTTTGTACATTTGAGAAAAATATTTGATTTGCGTTCAGATCTGAATTAGGCCTAAATCTGAATATTCGGTAAGGTCAACACTTGTAGCAGTCTTCTTTCTCATAGCTCTGGCATTACAAAAGATGGACCTAATTGGGCAATATCGGAGGCCTGAATAAAAGAAGACTCTCTTTGTTAGAGAACTCTTTTAAAAGTTACTTAAAATTTAAAATATTTTTATTCATATACTGTACTTTCAAATATTTAAAAAAAGCAGTGTCTCATATAGGGATTCACTATATGTACGCCACAAATATTAGAAAATGATTATATATACAGTATAATTAATTCATTCACATATACAATAATAGTTTTGTACATAAAAGTGATTTATTAAATAATACAACATTTATTGCAACACTGTTAATACAACCAATAGATACAAAGATTAATGATAATAATAATAATAATAATAATAATAATAATAATAATAATAATAATAATAGATGTATTTATATAGTGCTCTTTCTCCAACAGGAATCAAGGAGCTTAACAGATAGAATGAATGTAATACAGTACAGGAACAATGAAGTACAGAAAAGCTTTTCATAAACTATAATTGAGTAAACAGGAAAGTCTTAAGTCTATTTTTGAAGGATTCTAGAATGAGGGTCTTATGAACTGCGCGAGGAAGTGAGTTCCATAGAGTTGGAGCTGAATGGCTCGACCCCCAGATGAATAGCAGGAGATTCTAGGTACTACTAAAAGTGCTTCATCTACAGATCCCAGTACTCGACTGCAACATTATGGAATCAGAAGCTGCTTCAGATACTTGGGCCTACATCACCTGGGTCATGTAGGGCTTTGAAACTCAGTAAGCTACTCTTGAAAATTATTTGCCATTTTATGGGCAGCCAGTGATGGGAGTAGAGAATGGGAGTTATGTGGCTAGAACGGGGCAGGTTAGTTAAGAGCCTGGCAGCTGTGTTTTGTACCAGGTGTAATCGGTGCAATTATTTTGCCTGGAGACCAAGGTAGAGGGCATTGTAGTAATCTTTTCTAGATGAATCAAATGCATAAATGACTTTTAATAGGTACACACGTGTATTGAAGTGCATCAAAATACAAGATACAAAATACAAAGAATCTCTCAGCTGATGTTTTTTCAGTGATTTCCAGTAATGTATAGTAAGCTTTTCTGTCAATCATAGTTTCACATTGCTGTATTAATGAGTAATCATCAATTTATACAATAGACAATCAAGATGAAAAAGAGAACTTGAAAAAAGTATTATTTTAAAAAACAAAGTATGGCCAAAAATCTGGTACAAATGAATTAACGGATACTCAAATGAATTGAGAAGTCACATATAGGGGGTATTCAATCCAAGGTCATGACTGTCAGTCAGTCCCAACAGCCGTGACCCCGGCTCATTTTCATTTTGCTCGACCGCATATGGCCGATCAGTGAAAAGGGGGCATGTCCATGTAAACAGCCATGGATTGATTAGATTCGTCCGTGATCGCGACAATTCAAGGTCGTTCTTGGCAAAACGGGCCCAACAGCTCTCAAAGTCGGGCCCGTTCTGTCGATCTGCCTCTTCAATGCTGTCAGCCAAGACAGCCCTGAATAGCTGCCCATGCTATTCCCACCCATCGGAAATAGCGGTGGGGATTGAAAACCCCCCATATGAGTAATTACCTCACAGTATCCATACTGTACACTTGCTCTGAAATCTATTTTACACTGGCAACCAGAAAGTTGAAAAATTTCTCAAAGTAGGAAGAAAGTATTACTTGAGGTATTCTCACTAATTAATTAAACAGATTTTTAAAGTAGACTCACATGACCCTCATCTGAGGGTGCAAGGTGAAGGGTCAGAGAAGAGAGAAATAAAGTAATAGCAAATAGAATCTGCTGTTGCATCGGCAGTCTGGTCATCACCCCTGTTGGAAACCCATTGCAGGGGAGATGCAGAGGCCTGGTACAATGAGAGTCCCATAGAAAATTAGTAGAGCTAATAAGAATGTGTCAATGGAGTCAAGTGACTAATAGTCAAGTATGTCAAAGTATAATACATATGTATAATGTGAATCAAAACTGGTTAGCTGGAGTGGACCAATTGCAGGGAAATACCTTAGATAATTTCCCATGTCAGTAAAAGTTTTGTATCAAATACAAGCTTAGGTTCAATGAGACATTATTAAGATAATGATTCAATACTTAACAGAGCAGAGGTGCTGTGGTATGTCCTGATCCTGTGGTCTGGACCCCGGACCTCCAAACTGCTTTGGGTCAATGTATTACACCCCATTTTTAGGATCAGATCTTTGCAGAATTAAAGCAATCTTTTTGGAAAACTATACATAACAGAAAGCCTGTCCTGGTCTTCTGTACCAATTATATTTGTTTCCTCATTGAAACTGTAGGTGAGCAGATGGACAATAGACTTAGGTGGTTACAATGGAAAAGAGGTTTTCGCCCTGTTCTTTATGCATGACTACACAAACATTTTAAATGCCAAAGGATTGCAGAACAGAAGCTTATGAATAGCCTAGGTATAATAGGAACTGCAGCACACGGGGCTCTACCATTAGGCTGCCTAGGAGCTCCAGAATCTGGGAGGTCCTCCTAAATCTGATTATCACAAAATTTAGGGATGATTCTCATATCCCTTTCAGATTGCAATGCTGCGTCAGACCCAGTATCACGATCCCGGGTCCGACCTGGCACTGACCCATGTCCGGCGCTCACACTAAACATGAATCACCCATTATAGAGGGTGATAAGGGTTTAACCCTTCCTATTACCCAGGTCAAAATGCTGGGTTGCTCGACCCAGGTTATATGTTTTGGTACTTTCACACCTCACCTGGGCCCAGGTTAATACACCAACAACCGAGTAATAACCCTGTTTGAAGATGTGGTGTGAATGGGGTATGAGAGAGGCATCATAGTTAAACTTGTTGAACGCACACGGCAGGTTTTAAACCTCCACACTTTCGTCCAAGGTTAAGGAAACTCAGTATTGGTGTGTGGGTGGTTGGTGTGAGGGTGGTGGGAAGTTTTGCGTAAAGGTGCTGAAAAACTTTGCACCTACCCTGACAGCACATTGTGGGTGGATTGAAACAATGAAGCTTGGTGTGCACATATACATTGGGTCAACAATGACAGAGTACTATAAGTATGAACTGATTTTTATGATCAGAGAGAACAATGTTTTTCTTTCTTTTTTTAATTCTGTGTGGGATCCACAAATTATAACGGGTTCATGAGCAGACTCTACTTATCTCGTTTATCTTGCTTTTCTATATTCCAAAGGGTATATTTAAGTAAGTTATAAATAAAACAACTTTTATTTTCTGTTGCTAATTTAGTAACTTATACTGTAAGCAGGTTTGTAGAAATGTGCTAAAATCCATTCCCACTGTATAGGTATGAAAAGCCAAGTGTGAGATCCCTTTGACGGTTGACATTCTTTGTGGGGATACTGATAAAATGTGTCCTGGGGAATAACTAGGATCCTGTGACTTGAAATGAACAGTAATCCTTCAGCAAATCAGAGACTGAATATACTGTATATTAGTTTATTCATGCAAGAAATTAGACAGAGCACAGAGGTGAATGATGTCTTGGGGAGGGAACGGATGGAGCACAGTACCTTGCTCTGGGATATCCAATGCAGAGTAGATGCCAAACTGAGTTCTCAGTGTAGAGACGCAAATGTTTCAATCAAATGTGTACTCAGTACAGAAATGCAATCAGTTGATTGTGGAGAGATGTTCGCATAGGGTAATACAAGTTACAGGTAAGTCCTTGGATATTTCTGACGATTCATAGGTCATTTGTATTGAATTAATTTGTTTTATGGAAATGTTCAGGAGCATGTAAAAGGTGAGGCAGCCATATTGGGCACCTCTCATTAAAATTAGCAAGGGTGTGCAGTCTAGAACCCATCTTTGATATACTGTATGTACAGGCATATAAAAAGCCAATACATTCTGTATAACTTAAATATCTATCAGGCCTAAATACCCACAATAGTGCTATCCGGCGCCCTTAATATTCAAATGGAAATATTCCGTCTCTCTAATAATACAAATACAATTGTCATAACATATATAATATTTATTAAAACACTTAAAATTATTTCTATTCAAATTCTTGTCTGAGATGTGTTTTCCACAAGATTATGCATACAACATGTACCCGACGCGTTTCGTCTCGTTGCGAGACTTCATCAGGGGTGCATAAATTTAGAATGAATCTATAAAAGCAGAATATAACAATAAATAAACAATTTTTTACAAATTTTTACAGACAGAGACATAAAATTTTTTTTTTTTTTTTTAATTTCTAGACAAAAGATATGTATATAATACTTCACATTGAATACATAAATATATAAAGAGGCGGGAACGAACGAGTGGGATAACTTTATCAGGGTATTTCATATAATATATGTAACATAGGTATTTCACATAATATATGTAACATATATATAACAGGGTATTTCATATAATATATGTAACATGGTGTTAGATTCACCCCTTAGCTAATTAAATTGTTGATATATAGTTTTAGCCATATACTGGAAGATACAGTGTATTTACTGTACCTTATGATGGTTCAAGGTAGGGATACCTAACGGTCACACATAGGTGTAATTCCTTTAGTGGGCTGTGATATTTCTTAAACACTCTTTTTGTGTTAGATGGGTCCCCTATTTGGGTGTAATCCTAAATCCACAAAAAATACATATACAACCGTTTTAGTATATCATTTCATCATTTTTAAGCGTTTTCAAACGGTATGTTAACTAGATGGAGACAGATCACTGTTTTTTACCTGTAATAAGTCATATAGTAGGACTACTAGATTCTTAGTTGTTCCTCTTACTAAGGGTTCCCAAGGGGGGAGTACCTAACAAAATTCATTAATTCAGGTTAATATTTAACATCATAACCACTACTCTGTCTAATAGATGAATCAATATCATATATACATACCCTTTTTGTGGGGTGGGATTAGATAGACCCTCTATTAACAAACCAGATTAGGTCCCTCTAGTAATACTGGTCCTAATTGTGACCAATGTTGGAGATGGTCCTATAAAGGATTGGAAACTTATTTAACCAACCAAATTAGTCGTTGTTGGTAATACATCTTTAAATGTTACACTTAACATACCTCAAAATCGTAAGGAGCTATTTCACAGGCCCTTGATTTTCATACAGTATTTTTCAGAAAATAGAAATTTAGCCGTTCCTATAACACAATACATTGATCTGATGTTACAACATAACCATTTAACAAAAATCATTCTTGGAATAAAAGGCAAAAAGTAAAAGGTCCAATAACCAATTAATGGCTTACCTATGTAGAAGGTGCATGTGCTCATACCAGATCTCAGCCTGCAAGTGATTCAGTGTGTCCCTGTGCAGGTATTTATGTAGGGAGGTAAATGACCTCACTTCCTGTGTAACTAATATTAAACTAAATTAAATAAAATAAAATAAAAATAAATTTATTTTACATTCAATTAATCTTACTAGGGTAGTATTACTATATAGTGACTATTATATAAGTGTAGAATTTAAATACATTAATAGTAATGTGAATCAAACACCGAGTGTCATAATCTTTTATTTTTACTTCTCAAACTGCCCTGGGGTTTCACTCCTCTGTGGGACTAACCTATAAGGTACCAAATATACTTAAAAAACTTATTCTAATTATGAAAAAAATGCTTAATAGCATAAATAAGGTGGTTTGCGTTCCACCTATCCGCGGGTGGAACGCACCACCATTTTCCGGAAGTACATGGTGCAACAAACGCGGTTTGCGTTCCACCTGGCCGCCGATGAAACGCACCGCCATTTTTAGATATACTTTATTCACAGATGGATGTTATATGCTCCAACTTATTAACTACGTGGAGCGCTTCGGTCCCGGAAGTGCGTAGTGCACCAGATGCGGTTTACGTTCCCTCCATATGCTGGTGGGACGTACCGCCGTTTTAGATGACATACCCATACACCGATAGGGGACGGTATTATGCGCTCCAACTTATAAACTGGTGGAGCGCACCGCCATGATCTTCATGGTGCCATTATATGACGTAAGGGAAATTACTGCGTTTCACCCTTTTTGCGGGTGGAACGCACGTCCATACTGGCTCAATTACCCGGTATATAGGTGCTATATAATTTCCCTTTATATTCTATTAATCAATATTAATATTAATAATCTAAGGGGCTTTTATTTAATGTTAAACTTTAAGGACGTGACAGTGGTAATAAGATAATATTCTTAAGTGGAGTAACTTGTGAAAAAAGTGTTATTGCTTATATTCCAAAATTGATTACTGTTTTACAACAAATGAATACATATATACCATAGTATCATACACAATCATAGTAAGTGCATATGTAAATTTCATAGTAGTTGATACAATTTTTCAGTACCAAACAATTTTTATATACATGCACACATATTAATCTACACCCATGTATAACTGCTATATTGCCTAGTGTGCATAGAATTTCATAGTTTTAAAATATTTATAGATATTTTACCGAATTAGCCCTGTCAACCATATTTACCTACTTAAACTATCTGAAACTATGTTCTTTTTACCGGTGCTATATTATCAATCTAGGGTCAAGACCATATGTTAGAGAGCCTATCTGTCAGCGCAGGCGGTTTTTGTGTTCCCGGCTGTGACCGTGGTGGACCAGTGGAGGGCGCTGGAGAGCCAAAGGCAGAGGGTTTGATGTAGGACATACACGGGGAGATCAGGGCACAGCGAACCAGAGAGTTGACGGAGACCAGGAACAGTGGCGCGGAGTCTAACCTGCCAGCGGTATTCACCAGGGAGCCCCGCAAGGAACTTTGGACTTAGCTGCGTCTGACAGGCAGGTCGCGGCCCCCTGCCCTGGTCCTCTGGACGCAGGCAAGGGAGATGATACTGGAGGTAGCAATGGAGAAGGGAAGGCAATCTGGAGACTGCAGAGGATTGCGCAGGATGTCGACAACTGAGGTAGACTGTGGTGCCGACAATGGTGCCGACGGCTGGTGAATGACTCAGGACTATGCTGGAACAATAGGACGTAGATGGTAATGTCTCTATAGGGTACAGCAGCTGAATGTCGACGCTGGTGTCGACGGAGCCAGTCGTTAGTTCAGGACAAGATGGAGAATGTCTCTGAAAGGCTTGGGAGCCAATGGTGGTAATGGCGAGGCACCTGTACTCGACTGCAAAGGTGGAATAGCAGGAGTCTTCTGGAGATGGACAACCCAGGTAAGTATAGCGGATGCAGGTAACGCTGGAGAGAATCACAGGGGAGCCTGGAGATCTCGGAGTCTTGGAACTTCTCTGTCACAGGAGAATACTGAGAGCAGGTAAGCAATTGTTCAAGACAAGGAAGGAAGGCCGCAGGCCGGCTTTATCCCCCTTGCTTGTCTGTGATTGGCTGCCAGCTGTAGCACCAATCAATGCTGGGAAAGGAGCACACACCTTGATCCAGGTACAGGTGTGTGGGTCAGAGGTGACGTGGATGGACAGCGGGGATTGGTCTGGGGAATCAGCTGACTTGAGAGTGTCATGGCGGCACCCATGCTGTCCGGGAACGGCGTGCGCTTGGCAGGGAACTATGGCAACCGACCGCGGGGACACAGGGGACATCGCGCCACACATCAGAAGTCCTGCGGATGACAGGCCTCTCACGCAGTACCGACCATCGAGATGGTAATGAGCGATGTTTCCGATGGTGAGATCTGCGGTTTGTGACAGTACCCCCTCCTTTTAGGGTGGGCACCGAACACCCTTTGGGCTTGGAAGGATGTTCCTGATGGAACTTTTCTCTTAAACGAGGAGCATGAACGTCTTCCGCATTGGTCCAACTTCTCTCCTCAGGACCATATCCCTTCCAGTCAATGAGATACTGAAGGCGTCCATAACGATGGCGAGAATCCACGATCTTTTTTATCTCAAACTCCACTCCTCGCTCAGTTCTGACTTGCGGTGACACCGGGGAAGAAGACTGGAAGCGATTAAGAATTAGAGGTCGTAGCAAGGAGACATGAAAGGAGTTGGGAATGCGTAAAGACTTGGGTAATTTTATTTTGTATGCTACCGGGTTGATCTTCTGTTCGACAATATATGGACCTATGAATCGAGGCGCAAATTTCATTGAGGGGACCCTCAGTCGTATGTTTCGGGTAGACAGCCATACTTTGTCACCAGGACGGAATTCTGGTACTGCACGTCTCTTACGATCCGCAAAGAACTTGTAACGAACAGAAGCTTTTTTTAGATTGAAGTGCACTTTCTTCCAGATTTGTGAAAAGTGTCTCAGGGCTGCGGTAGCTGCTGGCACTTCGATGGTTGCTAATGCCTCGAAGGTGGGTGGCCTGGGATGTTGGCCATAAACAATGAAGAAGGGGGAGTGACCTGTGGATGAATGGTACCTGTAATTATGGGCAAACTCAGCCCAATGGAGTAGCTTGGACCAATCGTCCTGGGAAGATGAAATGTACAGCCGTAGGAATGTCTCGAGGTCCTGATTGACCCTTTCTGTCTGGCCATTGGACTGCGGATGATATGCAGATGAAAACTTCAATTTAATTTGAAGGGCTGAAGACAGGGCTCTCCAAAAGCGTGCCACAAATTGCACTCCTCGGTCAGAGACGATTTCTGTAGGCAGGCCATGGCTTTTGAAGATGTGCTGCACGAATAACTGGGCCAAAGTAGGAGCAGAGGGTAACCCGGAGAGCGGTATGAATCGGGCCATCTTCGAAAAACGGTCAACTACCACCCAGACGGTGTTGTATTCTTGGGACTTGGGTAACTCTGTGATGAAGTCCATTGAAATGTGCGTCCATGGACGAGTTGGAATAGATAAGGGGCAAAGTTTTCCAGCAGGAATTTGACGAGGGGTTTTATGCTGGGTACAGACAGTACACGATGCCACAAAGTCTTTGACGTCTTTTCTCATCTGGGGCCACCAGTAAGAACGTTGGAGGATTTCAAAAGTGCCCTGAACGCCAGGGTGTCCGGAGAATAAGGACTTGTGAGCCCAGGACAGCAGTCTTTGGCGGAGCTCAGGGGGTACCAGAGTTTTGCCAGGAGGAGGTACCGGAGAAAGTTGCGTGGGAGCAAATGCGATGGGGTCAATGATGGGATGATTCTCGGGTACTAGAGGATCCTCTTCCATGGAGCGAGATAAGGCATCGGCCTTTACATTTTGAGAACCAGGACGGTACAAGATCTTGAAAGAAAATCTGGAAAAGAATAAAGACCACCGGGCCTGACGAGGATTCATACACTGAGCCGACTGCAGGTACAGGAGATTTTTATGATCAGTGTATATGATGACTGGAAATTTGGCGCCTTCCAAGAGATACCTCCATTCTTCGAGTGCTAATTTAATAGCCAGTAACTCCTGGTCGCCTATGGAATAATTTCTTTCTGCTGGTAAGAATTTGCGTGAGAAAAAACCACAGGGATGCTGTTTCCCATCCTCGGATGTCTGAGACAGTACTGCACCTACCCCTATGTTAGAGGCATCGACTTCTAGGGAAAAAGGTCGTTCCATATCAGGCTGGGACAGAATGGGTGCAGAGATGAATGACTGTTTCAGCAACTGGAATGCCGACAAGGCCTCTGGGGACCAGGCAGACGGGTTGCTACCCTTGCGGGTGAGAGCTGTAATAGGAGCAATCAGAGTGGAGAAACCCCGGATGAATTTTCGGTAATAGTTGGCGAAGCCAATAAAGCGTTGTACGGCTTTCAATGTAGTGGGTTGAGACCACCCAGTGATGGCTTCCAATTTCTCGGGGTCCATGCTCAATTGTGACCCGGAAATTAGGTATCCTAGAAATGGAACTGAGGGTACCTCAAATGTACATTTGGAGATCTTGCCGTAGAGTCGATTTTTTCTGAGACGGAGGAGGACCTCTTTGACTTGGGAACGGTGTGAATGTAGATCTCTGGAGAATATTAGAATGTCGTCCAAATAGACCACAAGACAGACGTACAGCATGTCTCGGAAGACCTCGTTAACAAATTGTTGAAAGACAGCTGGGGCATTGCAGAGGCCGAAGGGCATCACTAAATACTCGTAGTGACCATCCCTCGTATTGAATGCAGTCTTCCACTCATCACCCTTGCGGATACGTATCAAGTTGTATGCCCCACGGAGGTCCAGCTTGGTGAAGACGGTGGCACCTTTCACTCGATCGAATAGTTCTGTAATCAAGGGGAGCGGATAGCTGTTTTTGACCGTGATGTTATTTAACCCTCTGTAATCAATACAAGGTCGCAGGCCACCATCTTTTTTTTTTACAAAAAAGAATCCTGCGCCCGCTGGGGATTTTGAGGGTCTGATGAAGCCTTTCTGTAAGTTCTCACGAATATATGTAGACATGGCTTGAGTCTCAGGGACCGACAGGGGGTATGTACGTCCCTTGGGAGGAGTCTTTCCAGGAAGGAGGTCAATTGGACAATCCCACTGACGGTGGGGCGGTAGTGTGTCGGCTGATTGTTCACAGAACACGTCAGCAAAGTCTTTGTAAACTTCGGGGAGGCCAGGTACAGAGGTGGCCACAGCAGAGCGCACAGGTATCACAGGATTGATGCAATGCTGATGACAATGATGACTCCATTGCTCTAATTGTAAAAGCGACCAGTTGATGGTGGGGTTGTGGAGCCTGAGCCAGGGGAGGCCCAATACAACATCATAAGATGCTTTAGGAATGACAAAAAATTTAATGTGCTCTTGATGTAATGTGCCCACTTTCAGCAGAACCGGCTTGGTACAGGCACGTACCTCACTGCCCGGAATTTTACTGCCATCCACTGCTGTGACAATGAGATGAGGATGTAGAGGCATCACGGGAATTTGTAGCTTGGTAACAAGATGTTGAGAAATGAAATTTCCTGCCGACCCGGAGTCGACCAAAGCGGAGCTTGATCTGAGTCCAGCAGGGGACTCTAAGGACACTGGGAGGATAAAGTCAGTACAGGGAGGAGACTTTGAGACATGACCTAACCTAACTCCCCCGTTACAGGTTAGGCCCTGGAGTTTCCCGACCGCTCGGGACAATCATTGATGAAGTGACTGGGAGCAGCACAGTAAATGCAGAGTTTGTTGCGCTGTCGACGGGAACGCTCCTCAGGAGTCAGGCGTGATCTACCTATTTGCATTGGTTCTTCACTCGCAGGGGACTCTGAGCGTACTCGAGGAGTAAACTTGGGAATTAACTTCTTTTGTTTCTCTAGACCTCTTTCTCTGAGGCGGAGATCAATCTTTACACACAAGGAGATTAAGTCTTCCAAGGAATCAGGAAGATCGCGGGTGGCCAGTTCGTCTTTAATGCGGTCTGATACCCCTAGCCAGAACGCGGCTGTCAGGGCTTCGTTATTCCATTGTAACTCAGAGGCCAAAGTCTGGAACTGGATCACATATTGTCCCATGGATCGGGACCCTTGTTTGACCCGTAGTAAATCTGTGGATGCTGAAGTAGAGCGTCCAGGTACATCAAATATACGGCGGAAAGTCTGTAAGAATTTGCCATAGTCTGACAACAGGGGATCAGATCTCTCCCATAACGGTGATACCCAATTGAGGGCGGAGCCAGTTAGCAAAGAAACCATGTAGGCTATTTTAATTCTGGCGGTAGGGAAATTGTGTGGAAGAAGTTCAAACTGGATCTGACACTGGTTGATAAACCCCCGGCAGAGTTTTGGATCGCCGTCATATTTGCTGGGGACAGGTAGCAGGAGACGAGAAGGTAGAGCAGCGGGTGGAGACAGATTCCCCTGGGCAGTTGACACAGGAGTCGGCAATGACTGTTGCAATGTGTCCAATCGATTGGATACCTCTTGGAGGAATTTTATCACTCGCTGCTGTGTGGCTTCTTGAGTCTCTATTCGGGCGGTAACATTTTGGATGACCGCTGGTCCCACACTGGGGTCTTGAGCCGAGTCCATCGGTCTTGAACAAACTGTCAGCGCAGGCGGTTTTTGTGTTCCCGGCTGTGACCGTGGTGGACCAGTGGAGGGCGCTGGAGAGCCAAAGGCAGAGGGTTTGATGTAGGACATACACGGGGAGATCAGGGCACAGCGAACCAGAGAGTTGACGGAGACCAGGAACAGGGGCGCGGAGTCTAACCTGCCAGCGGTATTCACCAGGGAGCCCCGCAAGGAACTTTGGACTTAGCTGCGTCTGACAGGCAGGTCGCGGCCCCCTGCCCTGGTCCTCTGGACGCAGGCAAGGGAGATGATACTGGAGGTAGCAATGGAGAAGGGAAGGCAATCTGGAGACTGCAGAGGATTGCGCAGGATGTCGACAACTGAGGTAGACTGTGGTGCCGACAATGGTGCCGACGGCTGGTGAATGACTCAGGACTATGCTGGAACAATAGGACGTAGATGGTAATGTCTCTATAGGGTACAGCAGCTGAATGTCGACGCTGGTGTCGACGGAGCCAGTCGTTAGTTCAGGACAAGATGGAGAATGTCTCTGAAAGGCTTGGGAGCCAATGGTGGTAATGGCGAGGCACCTGTACTCGACTGCAAAGGTGGAATAGCAGGAGTCTTCTGGAGATGGACAACCCAGGTAAGTATAGCGGATGCAGGTAACGCTGGAGAGAATCACAGGGGAGCCTGGAGATCTCGGAGTCTTGGAACTTCTCTGTCACAGGAGAATACTGAGAGCAGGTAAGCAATTGTTCAAGACAAGGAAGGAAGGCCGCAGGCCGGCTTTATCCCCCTTGCTTGTCTGTGATTGGCTGCCAGCTGTAGCACCAATCAATGCTGGGAAAGGAGCACACACCTTGATCCAGGTACAGGTGTGTGGGTCAGAGGTGACGTGGATGGACAGCGGGGATTGGTCTGGGGAATCAGCTGACTTGAGAGTGTCATGGCGGCACCCATGCTGTCCGGGAACGGCGTGCGCTTGGCAGGGAACTATGGCAACCGACCGCGGGGACACAGGGGACATCGCGCCACACATCAGAAGTCCTGCGGATGACAGGCCTCTCACGCAGTACCGACCATCGAGATGGTAATGAGCGATGTTTCCGATGGTGAGATCTGCGGTTTGTGACACTATCATATGGGGTCCAATTTTTACAAAAAAGGGGTGATTTCGATACCTTCATTTAGGCCATAAAAAGAACATAGTTTCAGATAGTTTAAGTAGGTAAATATGGTTGACAGGGCTAATTCGGTAAAATATCTATTAATATTTTAAAACTATGAAATTCTATGCACACTAGGCAATATAGCAGTTATACATGGGTGTAGATTAATATGTGTGCATGTATATAAAAATTGTTTGGTACTGATAAAGAAAAATTGTATCAACTACTATGAAATTTACATATGCACTTACTATGATTGTGTATGATACTATGGTATATATGTATTCATTTGTTGTAAAACAGTAATCAATTTTGGAATATAAGCAATAACACTTTTTTCACAAGTTACTCCACTTAAGAATATTATCTTATTACCACTGTCACGTCCTTAAAGTTTAACATTAAATAAAAGCCCCTTAGATTATTAATATTAATATTGATTAATAGAATATAAAGGGAAATTATATAGCACCTATATACCGGGTAATTGAGCCAGTATGGACGTGCGTTCCACCCGCAAAAAGGGTGAAACGCAGTAATTTCCCTTACGTCATATAATGGCACCATGAAGATCATGGCGGTGCGCTCCACCAGTTTATAAGTTGGAGCGCATAATACCGTCCCCTATCGGTGTATGGGTATGTCATCTAAAACGGCGGTACGTCCCACCAGCATATGGAGGGAACGTAAACCGCATCTGGTGCACTACGCACTTCCGGGACCGAAGCGCTCCACGTAGTTAATAAGTTGGAGCATATAACATCCATCTGTGAATAAAGTATATCTAAAAATGGCGGTGCGTTCCATCGGCGGCCAGGTGGAACGCAAACCGCGTTTGTTGCACCATGTACTTCCGGAAAATGGTGGTGCGTTCCACCCGCGGATAGGTGGAACGCAAACCACCTTATTTATGCTATTAAGCATTTTTTTCATAATTAGAATAAGTTTTTTAAGTATATTTGGCACCTTATAGGTTAGTCCCACAGAGGAGTGAAACCCCAGGGCAGTTTGAGAAGTAAAAATAAAAGATTATGACACTCGGTGTTTGATTCCCATTACTATTAATGTATTTAAATTCTACAATTATATAATAGTCACTATATAGTAATACTACCCTAGTAAGATTAATTGAATGTAAAATAAATTTATTTTTATTTTATTTAATTTAATTTAGTTTAATATTAGTTACACAGGAAGTGAGGTCATTTACCTCCCTACATAAATACCTGCACAGGGACACACTGAATCACTTGCAGGCTGAGATCTGGTATGAGCACATGCACCTTCTACATAGGTAAGCCATTAATTGGTTATTGGACCTTTTACTTTTTGCCTTTTATTCCAAGAATGATTTTTGTTAAATGGTTATGTTGTAACATCAGATCAATGTATTGTGTTATAGGAACGGCTAAATTTCTATTTTCTGAAAAATACTGTATGAAAATCAAGGGCCTGTGAAATAGCTCCTTACGATTTTGAGGTATGTTAAGTGTAACATTTAAAGATGTATTACCAACAACGACTAATTTGGTTGGTTAAATAAGTTTCCAATCCTTTATAGGACCATCTCCAACATTGCTCACAATTAGGACCAGTATTACCAGAGGGACCTAATCTGGTTTGTTAATAGAGGGTCTATCTAATCCCACCCCACAAAAAGGGTATGTATATATGATATTGATTCATCTATTAGACAGAGTAGTGGTTATGATGTTAAATATTAACCTGAATTAATGAATTTTGTTAGGTACTCCCCCCTTGGGAACCCTTAGTAAGAGGAACAACTAAGAATCTAGTAGTCCTACTATATGACCTATTACAGGTAAAAAACAGTGATCTGTCTCCATCTAGTTAACATACCGTTTGAAAACTCTTAAAAATGATGAAATGATATACTAAAACGGTTGTATATGTATTTTTTGTGGACTTAGGATTACACCCAAATAGGGGACCCATCTAACACAAAAAGAGTGTTTAAGAAATATCACAGCCCACTAAAGGAATTACACCTACTGTATGTGTGACCGTTAGGTATCCCTACCTTGAACCATCATAAGGTAAATACACTGTATCTTCCAGTATATGGCTAAAACTATATATCAACAATTTAATTAGCTAAGGGCTGAATCTAACACCATGTTACATATATTATATGAAATACCCTGTTATATATATGTTACATATATTATGTGAAATACCTATGTTACATATATTATATGAAATACCCTGATAAAGTTATCCCACTCGTTCGTTCCCGCCTCTTTATATATTTATGTATTCAATGTGAAGTATTATATACATATCTTTTGTCTGTAAAAATTTGTAAAAAATTGTTTATTTATTGTTATATTCTGCTTTTATAGATTCATTCTAAATTTATGCACCCCTGATGAAGTCTCGCAACGAGACGAAACGCGTCGGGCACATGTTGTATGCATAATCTTGTGGAAAACACATCTCAGACAAGAATTTGAATAGAAATTATTTTAAGTGTTTTAATAAATATTATATATGTTATGACAATTGTATTTGTATTATTAGAGAGACGGAATATTTCCATTTGAATATTAAGGGCGCCGGATAGCACTATTGTGGGTATTTAGGTTTGGTGAACCCTGCTAGTAGAGGGTTAAGTGTGACTGGCGACCTAAATTCAGACACCAATAATAGCGCGATATAGGAGATTTGGGTTGTTGTATCTATCAGGCCTATATATATATATTTAATATATAATCAAATATATGAATACGGCTCAAGTTACAAAACTGAGCTTTAGGGGCCTACATCTCCCCAGTTCATTCTATGTGTATTTTTTCTAGTGCATATGGAGAATGTTCAAAATGTCATCATAGTTCCGGCACCTTCTTACACTGTTTTTGAAAGTGTGACAAAATTAGGCATTTAAAAAAAAAACTAGCAATTCCCATACTTACTCTGGTGATTGCTGTATCCAAAAAAGGTCATACAATGGACTTTTGGCTCTCCTCCCTCTTTCTGTGTGAAAAAGCAAATGTTTCATGCCCTTGGATTTAATAGGAAATCTACACAGCCAAATATTGAGAAAGATTTTATAGGGTTCTATTTAAAAAATCGGATTTGTATATTGATACACTTTACCAAAGCACCCAGGATCAGATTTTATAAAATATTTGTCTGCATAGTCTTTGTTACTCAGGTAGCTACTGTTTTAGGAAGATTTCTAACTAGTTCTTTTATTTTGGGTTTTCACAAATGTCTGGAAATTTTCCAAGGTATTTTCAAGTTATTTGACGGTTTCCTCCAATCCACCCCAGTCCACCCCCAACCACCTCCTTTTTTTCCACCTTAGTTTGTGTGTTCTTTACCCTCCCGTTATTTATTGTTAATGATATTGTCAATTATTAATAGTCTTTCTATTCATGTGCCCACTAGTGTCTAATTTTTATTATTTCATGATGACTGAACTTGCTAATCATTTGTCTTACTGCTATTTTTATAGTGGCAACGTATTTATATGCTACATACTAACTGATCCAATTTGCCTCCTTCATACTCATAGTTATTGCTTTCTAGTGTATATACAGGGGTAAATTTACTAAGATTGGAGTTCTATTGCAGATGAGATGTTGCCATAGCAACCAATGAGATTCTATCTATTATCTTTTAAAAGGTGCTAAATTACAAGTAGAATCTAATTTGGTTGCTATGGGCAACATCCCATCTTTAATAGAACCCATCTTAGTAAATTGACCCTACATTGTATAGGTTGAGTATCCATTATCCATATATTTCATATCTGAAATATTACGAAAACCCCAGGTTTTCTGAATATTTCAGGATATTTTTTGTCCCACCCTGCGCCCTTTTTTTTACTCACCTCGTCCCCCGGTGTCTACAGTTGGCCATCAGAATCATCTTCAGCAACATCCCCTGTCCCAAGGCATGCATTGTGCAGGTGACCTCATGACGTTACCCGCACACCCACGCAATGCATTTTCGGGAACAGGGATGCCACTGAAGATGGATCCGATGGTCGCCAGGGATGCCAGGAGATACCATGGACATCAGGCGACCGCCAATGGACCAGGTAAGTGTGTAAATGCTTGTGGTCCCAAGCATTTCAGGTAAGGGATACTCAATCTGTACTACAATCCCACTTCACTGTATTTTAGATGAACATAATTACCCTTATACTTTGTTTTACTTCATTCTATGAGCCTATAACTGCTCTGTATTTTGAAGGAAATATAAAATTGCTTGAAAGAATGATAGCATTAATAAACGTACAATAATCATGTGTTCATACATTATCACAAGTGCATTGTGATTAGATATTACTCAGTGAAACAGTAACTGTCTCCATTTTGCTGTGTTTCTGATGGAGTCTTTTACTTTTTGATTTCTTAAAGTATAAATAAATGGGTTGAGCAAAGGGCTCAGCATGGTGCTTACTAAATTCACTGCATTATCTGTTTCTACTGAATAGTTGCTGGATGGTCTTAGTTCAATGAATATGGCACTGCCGAAGACTAATGCAACCATGGTGAGGTGAGACACACAGGTAGAAAAGGTTTTTTGAAGACCTGTTTCTGATGGTAGTCTCACAACTGCAAACACAATTAAAATATATGAAACTATAGTAATAATTAAAGGTTCAACCAAGATGAACACAGAAGCAATAATAGAAAAAAGTCTAATTAAGCTGATGTCTGAGAAACATACAAGCTTTAGCATTGCTGCGCTGTCACAAAAAAAATGATTCAGGACATGTTCACAAAATGACATCCTTAACATCATGATTGTAGGGGGCAGAAGGCAGAAAAATGACATAAGTAAACATGAAACTATTAACTTAAAATAACAGAATTTGGGCCTGTTTTTGCCCCTAAAGTGTTATTAAGCTCAATAATATTAGTTTCCACTCATTTCTAGTCAATTTTGATCACTTCACAGCTCACAAAATTGTTTTCATTTACTGTAGTTGGCCCAATTTCCATCTGTATGAGTTTCCTGCGCAGCCGCCGGTCTGTGCAGAGACTGACTTCTAATCTGCAGCAAGTGTTTATCTGTTCTGATCAGTTTAAAATCTAATAAGACCCCTATCTGTCGTGATCAGGTTTATGAACTCTGGAAACATTACCAGTTGCCTCCTTATCCATCACCTAATGGGTGGAGGGGAGGGGGGTAATTGGTGGCAGATAACCGAGTTCCTCCACCTCTCTAGGACCCCTGGTTTGGAGATCCCTATCTAGTCTACACTTATAGACCCCTATCTAGGTTGTAAGGTCTATCAGTCTGCAACATCTGTCACCCAATTTACCGCTAAGATTAATTTGTTTGAAATGACTGGCTAGGCGTGTGTTCCCTTACCTCCCTCACCACTTCACAACTTAACGTGTGTCCCTCCTGAAGCCGCACACTCGGTCTAATTGGATGACCATCCCCAGCTGTTTGGACTTCCTCTCCCCACCATTCATCCATCATATCCCAAAAAAATATTTATTGCTCCAAAGAGCCAAAAAAAGACGAAAAAAGACCAAGAAAAAGATTTGCTGGGGCTCTCCCACCCAGCCATCCTTCCGGGACATCCCATCCAAAAAAAGAAGTACGATAGGAATGGATGAGACCATGAATGTCCATGAGGACATATTTTCATCCATAATGGATGATGTGGAGAGAGAAATCACCCATCTCCCCACCATTCATCCATCAAAGAGGTAAAAAATTGGGACGCTACAAACAGCCAACAAATGATGCAGAAAGAGGTGCAAGAAAAAGATTTGCTGGGGCCCTCCCACCCAGCCATCCATCTGGGACATCCCATCCAAAAAAGAAGTACGATAGGAATGGATAAGACCATGGATGTCCATGAGGACATATTTTCATCCATAATGGATGATGTGGAGAGAGAAATCACCCATCTCCCCACCATTCATCCATCAAAGATTTAAAAATTTATGACGCTACAAAGAGCCAACAAATGACGCAGAAAGAGGTGCAAGTAAAAGAATTGCTGGGGCCCTGCCACCCAGCCATCCATCCGGGACATCCCATCCAAAAAAGAAGTACGATAGGAATGGATGAGACCATGGATGTCCATGAGGACATATTTTCATCCATAATGGATGATGTGGGGAGAGAAATCACCCATCTCCCCACCATTCATCCATCAAAGATTTAAAAATTTATGACGCTACAAAGAGCCAACCAATGACGCAGAAAGAGGTGCAAGTAAAAGAATTGCTGGGGCCCTGCCACCCAGCCATCCATCCGGGACATCCCATCCAAAAAAGAAGTACGATAGGAATGGATGAGACCATGGATGTCCATGAGGACATATTTTCATCCATAATGGATGATGTGGAGAGAGAAATCACCCATCTCCCCACCATTCATCCATCAAAGAGGTAAAAAATCAGGACGCTACAAACTGCCAACAAATGATGCAGAAAGAGGTGCAAGAAAAAGATTAGCTGGGGCCCTCCCACCCAGCCATCCATCCTGGACATCCCATCCAAAAAAGAAGTACGATAGGAATGGATGAGACCATGGATGTCCATGAGGACATATTTTCATCCATAATGGATGATGTGGAGAGAGAAATCACCCATCTCCCCACCATTCATCCATCAAAGATTTAAAATTTATGATGCTACAAAGAGCCAACAAATGACGCAGAAAGAGGTGCAAGTAAAAGAATTGCTGGGGCCCTGCCACCCAACCATCCATCCGGGACATCCCATCCAAAAAAGAAGTACGATAGGAATGGATGAGAACATGGATGTCCATGAGGACATATTTTCATCCATAATAGATGATGTGGAGAGAGAAATCACCCATCTCCCCACCATTCATCCATCAAATAGGTAAAAAAATTAGGACGCTACAACAGCCAACAAAACGACGCAGAAAGAGGTGCAAGATGACATTGTCCTTGGGCCCTCCCACCCTTATGTTGTATACAGGACATGCACAGTTTAACAAACCAATCATTTCAGCCACAGGGACTTCAGCGGCAAGGACTGTCAACTGTGGCTGAAATGATTGGTTTGTTTGGGCCCCCACCAAAAAATAAATGGCAATGGGCATTGCACAAACTGGCTTTACAAGATGTCATCCTCAGCATCAGATTCCTCAGCCTCATCCTCTTGTTCACACACAATTAATTCTTCGTCGCTGGAATCAACCAAAACAGGAGGACTGTGTGTATTAGGAGGACGTAAGTGCTGGTGAAGGAGGTCCAGTTCGTGGAATTTGAAATTCATTTTTATAAACATCATCTTCTCCGCGTTTTGTGGAAGTAACCTCCTACGCCGATCGCTAACAAGGTTCCCAGCTGCGCTGAAGACTCTCAGAATATACACTGGAGGGTGGACAACTTAAGTAAAGCAAAGCCAGTTTGTGCAAAGGACGCCACATTGCCTTTTTTTCTTGCCAATAATGGAATGGACAATCTGACATACCTATATCGATGCTATCGGCAAAGTAGTCATCCACCATTCTTTCAATTGTGATAGCATCATAGTCAGTAGCAGTCAACATGTCCATTATGCTAGGAAGCTCCTTCAGTCCGGACCAGATGTCAAATATATTTCCGGACTGAATAGCAGTGGGTCTCTTAGGAAAATTTAGCTTTTTCCTCGCAACCCCAGTGGTAGAAATTGAAGGAGAAGTTGTGTGCCTGCCACTTTCCGCTTCAGCTGACAAATTTTGGAGCAAGAGGTCTTTGCACCTCTGCAGATTTGTTCCCATTGGTAACAAAGACACAATGTAAGACTTAAACCTAGGATCTAGTATTGTCGCCTAAATATAATGATCTAATTGTAAGAGATCGACGACCCTTGGATTCTTGCTAAGTGAACTAATAGCGTGATCCACTAGTCCTACATATTTAGCAGATTCACTCTGCTTCAACTCCTCCTTCAATTTCGCCAACTGGTTTTGCAAAAGGCCTATCAAGGGAATGACACGGCTCAAGCTGGCAGTGTCAGAACTAACTTTGCATGTAGCAGCCTCAAAGGGCTGCAGGATCTTGCACACCACGGAAATTATTCTCCACTGAGCTTGACTCAGGTGCATTCCCGTTCCTCTCCCTATGTCATAGGTCGAGGTGTAGGTTTGGATGGCCTTTTGCTGCTCCTCCATCCGCTGAAGCATATAGAGGGTGGAATTCCACCTCGTGACCACCTCTTGCTTCAGCGGATGGCAGGGCAAATTTAGCTTTTCTTGCAAGTCTTGCAATCTCCTGCACGCACTTGCAGAATGGCGAAAATGTCCACAAATTTTCCGAACAACTGACAACATCTCTTGAACACCCCTGTCCTTTTTCAAGAAATGGTGCACTACCAAATTTACTGTGTGAGCAAAACATGGCACATGTTGGAATTTGCCCACATGTAATGCACTCATATATTGGTGGCATTGTCGGATACCACAAATCCCGAGGAGAGTCCAAGTAGGGTAAGCCATTGCGCAATGACTTCCCGTAGTTTTTCTAGGAGTTTTTCCGCTGTGTGCCTTTTACTGAAACCGGTGATACACAGTGTAGCCTGCCTCTGAATAACAATGGGAGATGATGTTGCTGTTGCTGCTGTTGGTGCTGCTACTGAAGGCAATAATCCACCCAGTGAGCAGTCACAGACATGTAGTCTTTTGTTTGCCCTGTTCCGCTTGTCCACATATCCGTGGTTAAGTGGACAGTGGGTACAGAGGCATTTTTAAGGACAGTAACAACGCTTTTTTTAATGTCCGTGTACAGTCTGGGTATTGCCTTCCTGGAGAAGTGGAACCTAGATGGAATTTGGTAACGGGGACACAGGATCTCTAGCAACTGGGTAAAACCCACAGAATTAATTGCGGATACTGGACGCACGTCTATTACCAACATAGTTGTTATGGCGTCAGTAATACGCTGTGCAATGGGGTGACTGCTGGCATACTTCATCCCCCTTGCAAAGGATTGACTTACAGTCAGTTGCTTGGCTAAGTGATCAGGACTAGCATTCCTGGTCCCCTTCCTGGAAGCAGCAGCACCACCAGCAGCAGCAGCAGCAGAAGCAACAGGTGTAGCTTTTAAGGATGCTTCTGAGGAATCCAGGATAGGAGAGGATTAAGTCAGGATCATGACATTGGATGCAGGACTACTTCCCAATCCCATAATCTCTGAGACTGTGGATGATGCAGGTGTTTGAGGAGATTGCAGGCCCTTGGATTTAACAGAGAAAGGGGAGCAGGACGGTGACGCTGGGCAGGCTGCTACATGTTTGTTCACAGTTTCTTTTGACAAAAACTTCTGATGGATGCGCTGCAAATGACGTAACAGTGAGGAGGTCCCAAGGTGCTGCACGTCCTTACCTCTACTTACAATAGCTTTACAAACGCTACACACGGCTTGACAGTTGTTGTCCGGATTTGGGTAGAAATAATTCCATACATATGAGGTGGATTTTTTGGTCATTTGCCCTGGCATGACAATGGGCTTTTCCATACCCCGGACAACAACTGTCTCCGTCGGTGCCTTAAAACAAACAACATCATCCTCAACATCGTCATCATCCGCATCCCTCTGTGTGCCAGCTTCACCAACAGAATCCACATCCTCATCCAATTCCTCAGAAGCATCCTCAATAACCAGGTCAGCATCTTGACTGTGGATGCTCTTGCACACACTTGCAGAGGGCACGCAAATGGTGGAATAAACCTCCTCTTCATGAACAGTATTTGAAAGGTCCGGCTCACATATGGCATCCGCGGACACACTTAGACTCTCCTCTGGGATTTGTGACACTTGTGAACTCGCCTTTGTCTTAAAAACTTTCATTCTTTTTTTTGTAGTAGCAGAAGGGCTACCATCTTTCTTCTGAGACGCTGTACCATCAGTCAGAAACAAAGGCCAAGGCCTCTCTTTCCCACTGCGTGTGGTGAACGGCATATTGCCAATTTTATTTTTCTCCGCACGTGACTTAATTTTTTTTTTATGGACCATTGTAAAATGAGATTTCTGCTTTGCTTTTACATGGCCTCTAGGCCTTTGACCATCGGCCTTGCCATCATGAATCTGACTGGTGGTAGCAGCTTTAGTACTTCTATCAGGTTGCTGATCTCCCACTATTTCCTCCTCCATCATCCTCCAAAAATGTGTTTTTATTTTAATACTTTTATTTATTTTTCTTATTTTTTACACTGGACACTGCCCCTGGTCACTGGACACTGCCCCTGGACACAGCATGTTACACTGGACACTGGATATATGCCGTCACACTGGACACTGGATATATGTCGTCACACTGGACACTGGATATATGTCGTCACACTGGACACAGGATATATGTCACGCTGGACACTGGATATATGCCGTCACACAATGGTTACATGTCACACTGGACACTGGATATATGTCGTCACACTGGACTCAGGATATATGTCGTCACACTGGACACAGGATATATGTCACACTGGACACTGGATATATGTCGTCACACTGGACACAGGATATATGTCGTCACACTGGACAATGGATATATGTCATGCTGGACACAGGATATATGCCGTCACATAATGGTTACATGTCACACTGGACACTGGATATATGTAGTCACACTGGACAATGGATATATGTCACACTGGACACTGGATATATGTCGTCACACTGGACACAGGATATATGTCACACTGGACACTGGATATATGTCATCACACTGGACACAGGATATACAGTATGTCGTCACACTGGACACAGAATATGTCACACTGGACACTGGATATATGTCATCACACTGGACACAGGCTATATGTCACTAGGAAGAGAAGAAAAAAGACTCTCTCTTTGTTGGGGCACTCTTGGATTATTAAGATTTTAACAGAGATAAGGTTATCAGTATATGGAAGTAGGGAAGAACCCACAGACCACTTGCCTCGGTGTGGTCCGGAAAAATGAAAAAAGTAACAGAATGAGAAGAAATATATTTTTTCTAGATAACAAAGCTCAGGAAACCGGAGCTGAGTCCCTATGGACGGGGCTGTCTCCGAGTCCTGTTAGTGAAAATATTACTAATATTAAAATGTAGCTTTTAATGTAAATCCTTTAAAATATGCTAGACAAACACATAGATAAAACAAAAAACATATATGTGAATACACAAGCGTGTGCAGCAGGTTAATACAATGCCACACAGTATGGAACCGTTATTGATAACCATGCACAATAGGGCTCAAATGTTGCAAGTTAATACAAGGGTAATTGCAACAAAATTGCTTTATATCCTGCCGGTTTGGTGGGTGAAGAATACACCCGTCACATTTACACACAGGAATTGTTCCTTTTCCTAAGTGTGAGGTTGGTGCCAGGAGGCCTATTGTAACACGCTAAAAATTCAGGTATCAATTATTTGGACATATTGGGCATCAATTATTTAAACACTGTCGACATAGATGTACAGGTCAATATATTGATTTCAACATGAGCTAAAGCAAAGCACAATCTTGTTGCCGACACATGAGTGTTTCTCATGCACTGCAGCCAGGTGATAAGTAGATACTTCAGCTGACACATGTGATATTACCAAAATATTAGCACAGTCTGCCCTCCACTGTGTCGGCAGTTATACAGATGTTGACTTTTTTGGAATGAATCTATGTAGTGGTTGACACAGGTGTACAGACAAATATATCCGCCTACTTATGGTTAAACTAGGTCGACCGTTCTCGTGTCGACAGGACAGTTTATGCTATGCTGTCTATTCTCATGCCCTACAGTCAGGTAATGTTTAGATACCTAACCAGCGCATACAGTGTGACCAAGGTATTATCACAAACTGCCCTGCATTGTGTCAGCAGTTACACCACTGTTGGCATTTAAGATTTGATATATGGTGGTGGTTAGCACAAATATACAGAGCCAATTATGCTCTATGTCTTAGGGAGTATGTCTTAAACCGTCCAGCCACAATATGCATAATATCAGATAGCTCTCTCAGATAACACTTTTTGACAGTGATAGTAATATCAGTGGAATCACCAAGCAGCTCGAATGCTGTATTAATAATCAATTATCTGAGTCACACATCGTTTGGAAATGATATAGACGTTCCCGCTAAGTGATTGGATAGGGATTGGGAATATTGGGGTGGAAGATAGGGAGGGAGGTTGGGTACACACAGGGAAAGGGGGAGAAGAGGGTAACATCCAGGAAAGAGTGGTAAGTAGAAAAAAATGAGAGTAGAGACCAGATAAAGCTAAAGATCTGACTGTATCCACCGGGTATGAGTGATCCCACCAACTTTATATACCCTTGACACAGGTGGGGTAGTCTGGTTGAAGGATTGGAAAGTCTCCTTTTCCCCTCTGGCAGGCTACCCACGTCCAGATGTCAGCTGCCACCTAATAGTTGTGGGCTTTTATGAGTATTGTGGGGGAAGAACTCTGCCGTAAGTGGAGTCAGGAGAGTAAAGATAGGTGCTACCCTTATGGTGTGAAAGCGGCTGCTGCCCACCTGATATACCTGTCGCTAGGGGTGGAATACTGTAATAACTTGGAGAGGTCTCCCTTCTCCTGTTATACCTTCATACGCCCCCAGTAAGCTGCCATCTATAATTAGATGGGCTTTTTTAGGTATGGTGGGTGAGCGGGCTAGTGGTAACACTAGGGGATTTATTGCACCTAATGGAAAAGGGTTAGTAAAAAGAGAATTGGAGAAGGGACAAAAAGGTAGCGGATAGAGGGTGAGGGGAAGAACCGGGAGGGAAAGGAGGTTATAGGAACGCGGGTGAACGAATACCTGTGAGCGCACACCCTGCGCTGCGCTGGACAGCTGTAGCTGTCAGACGGCTGTCTCCACGGAAATCTCGTGGAGAGGACTGCAGGAGCTGGGGCTTGTATAGAATTGCTGTGACGATATGTCGGCTGCTGTTTATGGCAGATGAAGCAGGACTGTGCTGTCAGTGTCCAAAGCGCTGGGATGGCGCTGAGTCGGTCCACAGTGCGGCAGCTTCCACTGTGGTGAGATCAGTAGTGGAAGCGCTGTGCTGGCGCCGAGGCCAGTCTGTGGTGCGGTAGCTGCTGCTATTGCTGGTAAAGCAGAGCTGGGCTGTTAGTGTCCAAAGCGCTGGAATAGCGCTGAGTCAGTCCACAGTGCGGCAGCTTCCACTGTGATGAGGTCAGTAGTGGAAGCGCTGTGCTGGCACCGAGGCCAGTCTGTGGTGAGGTAGTTGCTGCTATTGCTAGTAAAGCAGAGCTGGGCTGTAAATGTCCAAAGCGCTGGAGTAGCGCTAAATCGGTCAGCAGCGCGGCTGCTGCTGCTGCGGCTTGTTGAATCAATGTTCAGGAGGCGCTCAATGACTGCGTCACTCCCACTAGAAACCAACGATCGTTTCACCTGAGGTCAAACGTGAAACGATCGTTGGTTTCTAGTGGGAGTGACGCAGTCATTGAGCGCCTCCTGAACATTGATTCAACAAGCCGCAGCAGCAGCAGCCGCGCTGCTGACCGATTTAGCGCTACTCCAGCGCTTTGGACATTTACAGCCCAGCTCTGCTTTACTAGCAATAGCAGCAACTACCTCACCACAGACTGGCCTCGGTGCCAGCACAGCGCTTCCACTACTGACCTCATCACAGTGGAAGCTGCCGCACTGTGGACTGACTCAGCGCTATTCCAGCGCTTTGGACACTAACAGCCCAGCTCTGCTTTACCAGCAATAGCAGCAGCTACCGCACCACAGACTGGCCTCGGCGCCAGCACAGCGCTTCCACTACTGATCTCACCACAGTGGAAGCTGCCGCACTGTGGACCGACTCAGCGCCATCCCAGCGCTTTGGACACTGACAGCACAGTCCTGCTTCATCTGCCATAAACAGCAGCCGACATATCGTCACAGCAATTCTATACAAGCCCCAGCTCCTGCAGTCCTCTCCACGAGATTTCCGTGGAGACAGCCGTCTGACAGCTACAGCTGTCCAGCGCAGCGCAGGGTGTGCGCTCACAGGTATTCGTTCACCCGCGTTCCTATAACCTCCTTTCCCTCCCGGTTCTTCCCCTCACCCTCTATCCGCTACCTTTTTGTCCCTTCTCCAATTCTCTTTTTACTAACCCTTTTCCATTAGGTGCAATAAATCCCCTAGTGTTACCACTAGCCCGCTCACCCACCATACCTAAAAAAGCCCATCTAATTATAGATGGCAGCTTACTGGGGGCGTATGAAGGTATAACAGGAGAAGGGAGACCTCTCCAAGTTATTACAGTATTCCACCCCTAGCGACAGGTATATCAGGTGGGCAGCAGCCGCTTTCACACCATAAGGGTAGCACCTATCTTTACTCTCCTGACTCCACTTACGGCAGAGTTCTTCCCCCACAATACTCATAAAAGCCCACAACTATTAGGTGGCAGCTGACATCTGGACGTGGGTAGCCTGCCAGAGGGGAAAAGGAGACTTTCCAATCCTTCAACCAGACTACCCCACCTGTGTCAAGGGTATATAAAGTTGGTGGGATCACTCATACCCGGTGGATACAGTCAGATCTTTAGCTTTATCTGGTCTCTACTCTCATTTTTTTCTACTTACCACTCTTTCCTGGATGTTACCCTCTTCTCCCCCTTTCCCTGTGTGTACCCAACCTCCCTCCCTATCTTCCACCCCAATATTCCCAATCCCTATCCAATCACTTAGCGGGAACGTCTATATCATTTCCAAACGATGTGTGACTCAGATAATTGATTATTAATACAGCATTCGAGCTGCTTGGTGATTCCACTGATATTACTATCACTGTCAAAAAGTGTTATCTGAGAGAGCTATCTGATATTATGCATATTGTGGCTGGACGGTTTAAGACATACTCCCTAAGACATAGAGCATAATTGGCTCTGTATATTTGTGCTAACCACCACCATATATCAAATCTTAAATGCCAACAGTGGTGTAACTGCTGACACAATGCAGGGCAGTTTGTGATAATACCTTGGTCACACTGTATGCGCTGGTTAGGTATCTAAACATTACCTGACTGTAGGGCATGAGAATAGACAGCATAGCATAAACTGTCCTGTCGACACGAGAACGGTCGACCTAGTTTAACCATAAGTAGGCGGATATATTTGTCTGTACACCTGTGTCAACCACTACATAGATTCATTCCAAAAAAGTCAACATCTGTATAACTGCCGACACAGTGGAGGGCAGACTGTGCTAATATTTTGGTAATATCACATGTGTCAGCTGAAGTATCTACTTATCACCTGGCTGCAGTGCATGAGAAACACTCATGTGTCGGCAACAAGATTGTGCTTTGCTTTAGCTCATGTTGAAATCAATATATTGACCTGTACATCTATGTCGACAGTGTTTAAATAATTGATGCCCAATATGTCCAAATAATTGATACCTGAATTTTTAGCGTGTTACAATAGGCCTCCTGGCACCAACCTCACACTTAGGAAAAGGAACAATTCCTGTGTGTAAATGTGACGGGTGTATTCTTCACCCACCAAACCGGCAGGATATAAAGCAATTTTGTTGCAATTACCCTTGTATTAACTTGCAACATTTGAGCCCTATTGTGCATGGTTATCAATAACGGTTCCATACTGTGTGGCATTGTATTAACCTGCTGCACACGCTTGTGTATTCACATATATGTTTTTTGTTTTATCTATGTGTTTGTCTAGCATATTTTAAAGGATTTACATTAAAAGCTACATTTTAATATTAGTAATATTTTCACTAACAGGACTCGGAGACAGCCCCGTCCATAGGGACTCAGCTCCGGTTTCCTGAGCTTTGTTATCTAGAAAAAATATATTTCTTCTCATTCTGTTACTTTTTTCATTTTTCCGGACCACACCGAGGCAAGTGGTCTGTGGGTTCTTCCCTACTTCCATATACTGATAACCTTATCTCTGTTAAAATCTTAATAATCCAAGAGTGCCCCAACAAAGAGAGAGTCTTTTTTCTTCTCTTCCTAGTAACCCATTTACTCTCCAGGGCGCACCTCCACTTTAATAATTGTTAAAAATAGGGAGACTAGCTATCCCTTTTAATTCATCGATTGTGGACCTTCTTATCTTCTTTCATAAATAAATAAACTAATTGTTATTTCTTGTGCACCGGTCACCATCCCCTTCCCTTTCCCTCGCCAGTATACAGGCTATATGTCGTCACACTGGACAATGGATATATGTCACGCTGGACACAGGATATATGCCGTCACAGAATGGTTAGATGTCACACTGGACACTGGATATATGTAGTCACACTGGACACAGGATATATGTCGTCACACTGGACAATGGATATATGTCACACTGGACACTGGATATATGTCGTCACACTGGACAATGGATATATGTCACGCTGGACACAGGATATATGCTGTCAAACAATGGTTACATGTCACACTGGACACAGGATATATGTAGTCACACTGGACAATGGATATATGTCGTCACACTGGACACAGGATATATGTCGTCACACTGGACAATGGATATATGTCACGCTGTACACTGGATATATGCCGTCACACAATGGTTACATGTCACACTGGACACTGGATATATGTCGTCATACTGGACACAGGATATATGTCACACTGGACACTGGATATAAGTCGTCACACTGGACACAGGATATATGTCGTCACACTGGACAATGGATATATGTCACGCTGGACACAGGATATATGCCGTCACATAATGGTTACATGCCACACTGGACACAGGATATATGTCGTCACACTGGACAATGGATAAATGTCACGCTGGACACTGGATATATGCCGACACACAATGGTTACATGTCACACTGGACACTGGATATATGTTGTCACACTGGACAATGGATATATGTCACACTGGACACTGGATATATGTCGTCACACTGGACACTGGATATATGTCATCACACTGGACACTGGATATATGTCGTCACACTGGACACTGGATATATGTCGTCACACTGGACACTGGATATAAACTTTGCCCAGGGTTCGCCAGCATGCCTACGCTGGTGATCGCCGGCGCATAGGTGCTCCTTCTGACTGGGACACACGTGTGAGACACACGCGCGTCCCAGTTTCAGGATGGCATCCTGCCCATCTCCTCTTCAAGAAGATGGGCAGGGATAGAGGGATGGCGGGGCGGCGAGGGGCACAGGGGAAGACGGCGGACAGCGGAGAAAGCTCTGTAGCCATGTGGCGCGTGCAAGCGTTTCGTGCGCACACGCCCCTGGCGAGAGCCGGACGCCCCTCCATCTGTACAGTATGCAGTAATGATGTATGTGGACACATCCTTAATCCACGCTCACAATTACAGTTATGAAAAAAAACATGCCCAACATAATATTTTTGTAAAAGCTGATAAACATTGTTCAATATTTTAGGAATAAAAACTAAAATTGTATTCTATGCTGTTGAGTGAGACACGATCATGATTGAGAATCGTTGGGCTGCATGAGTATTCTTGGACATGCAAATTAAATCACCCGCATAGCCAGCTCACACGCATAGTGGTTGGGCTTGCAAACACACAAAAGTGTGGAAGAACAGTTAAGCACTTTGAGGCCACTCCCTTTTGTCAGTCATTGCGAACAATTGTGTTTGCATGTGTTATAGGCATGCCTTCGCTGGCTGTGTGCTTGTGGGGGCTGTTCACTTGGCTATGTGCGAATGTGCGTGCAAAAACTCAACCTGAATAATTTTGTTAATGCATTCAAAATATTCATGGAGTTGTCTGATATAACAAATTCCCGGGAGAGTCTAAGTGGGGTAAGCCATTGGGCAATGATTTCATTCAGTTTCTCTAAGAGGTTCTTGCTAGTGTGTCTCTTACCAAAACTGGTGATACATAGTGTAGCCTGCCTTGGAACAAGCTGGTGCTTCCGAGATGCTGTTACTGGTGACGCTGCTGTTTTTGCTGCGTAAGGTGATCCATCTATTTATTTATTATTTACAGTTTCTCATATAGCGCAGCAGATTCGTTGTGCTTTACAATAGTAAATTGGGCAGTGGGCTGGCTCAGTCATAGAGTCTTTAGTCTGCCCTGTTCCACTTGTCCACATGTCCGTGGTTAAGTGGACAGTGGATACAATCACATATTTTAGGACACTGCGGTCACTTTTTCTGACATCTCTGTACATTTTTGGTATCACCTGCCTAGTGAAGTGGAATCTAGATGGGATTTGGTACCAGAGACACAATACCTCCATCAATTGTATAAATCTCACTCCACGGATGGTGGATACTGGACGCACGTCTAACACCAACTTTGCTGTCAAGGCCTCAATTATCTACTTTGCCATAGGATGACTGCTGTTTTACTTCATCCTCATCGCAAAGGACTGTTGGACGGTCACTTGATTAGTGAAAGTAGCAGTGGTGATCTGACTTCTTCCCATCTGGGATGATGAACGACTCCCAGCAGCAACAGCAGCAGTATGTGTAGCACTGTAGGATACTCCAGAGGAATCCCAGAGAGGAGGAATCAGTCTTGCCGGTGACATATCCTGCAGGACTATTTCCAATCCGAATGGAGAAAATTGATGAAAAGGGAGTTGCTGGTTTGGTTTTCAGGCACTTGGATACAACAGGACTAAGGGATTTGTTATACTATTGTTTTCACCATATCAAGCCAAAATCGTGCTGCTTTAAGATGTTTAAAATTAGAGACGAACGTCAAAGAAAACTGAATGACTTTTTTCCAAAAAAATTGATGATTTTGTACTTATAGATGAGAGTTTAGAAGGGGTTTTAGACAAATTTGAGAAAGCTTTATTAAAAGAAAGCAAATTGAATTGGAAAACTGCAACATTAGAGAAATACTTAACCCTAGGAATAATTCCCATCGGTTTATAAAATAGAAAAAAGAGCGAGTTTTCCCCTACCCAATAATACATTTGAAAAAATGTGGAATAAAATCCTTTTTGAATGCTCTCGTAATTTCATCAACCTCATTATAGAAGTAAGGAAAGGTGATTTGGATGTGTTGAGTAAGGAAATAAAGGACTTGAAAGAGATGTCAATACCCTTTAAAGACCTCCCGGATTTTAAAGAAAGAGAAGGGGTAATATGTCAAAAAAATTGAGAAATCTGAATCTATTATAATTAATAGAAAATTAAAAAAATTACAAAGAGATTCAAAAATAACAGATAGTAAGGAAGGTGAAAATGAAAAGGCACCTGCAAAAATAACCCAACCAACCAATATTAGAAACACCCCTGCAAATTCTGTTAAAAAAGCTCTCCTAAAAAGAGCAACATATACCAACAGAAAAAATGATTTAAACCCCCAATATAGGGATGAACCATCCCATCCCAACATAATGAAAGTTGGAGGGAAAATAAAAACAAAAACAGTAATAAAAAATACTAGAGGCAATTATTGGGAAAATTACAGAAACACAAATACCTAAAATTACAGGGAAAATTACAGAAATACAAATACCCAAAATTATAGCGGTCATGAGAATAGTAGGAGAAATAGATTTACCCCACTAATGGATCGCACAGATGAACCTATTAGAGAAAGAGGAAACAGGGAATATTTTTTAGATTAAGGGACAAATCACCACCATTGGAGATAAAACCATCACAGGAAACAGCAATAAAAAAAAAATAAAGAAAACTAAAAAAACTGAAAACAAAAGAGGCAAAAGAGGTGGAGGAGTAGAAAGGAAAAAAATTTACACAAAAATAAAACTTAAAAAAAAAGAGACTTTTGAAAAAAATCTCCCCTAATATTTAAAAAAAAATCCAGAAATGTGACCACCTTTTACTAAAAGAAGAAAGCTTGGTCCTAGAAAAGGGACTAAAATTTTGCCCCTCATCTCCAGCTAACCATTTTGATATATTTGTGGACGTACAGAAATTCTTGTGAAAATTAACTTTAAAAAAGTTTTTTATGATGAAAACCCAAGAATCTGTAGTAACACCTTTTAAGCCAAAATCCACCTTTTTCCCCTCACATTTGAAAGGCTGTTTCCTTGAATCTTTTAATACCCTTGTTATGGATGATATTCAAAAACTAAATCCTAAAAAAATTAGTCACAACTTTTCATTAAGGGAGAAAAAGGGATTTAAGAGTCTTATGGAAGATAAAAATCTAATCATAAAACCATCGGATAAAGGGGGGGGATAATTATGTTAAATAAACGGGATTATGAGGACGAAATAATAAAACAACTTTCGGTACTTGTGAATTATCCGGGCGCCCGATTTTTGATCGGGTCACAAAAAATTGCGTCGCATCGCGTGTTAACCAAATGGCATGCGATGCGACGCGACGAGAGCAGGACCCGATTTTAGCAGTGGACCCGATTTTAACATTGGAATCAATGTAAAATGGTCCCTGAGACCCGATTTTACATTTATTTCAATGAATAAATGCCCAAAACCCCCAAAAAGTGACAAAAGTGAAATCCCACCCCCATTGTTAACGCCACCCCACTAATGACGCCAACCCGAAGCGTTGCGAGCGCAGCGAGCCCGCGAGGGCCGGCGGTACGCATCCTCCGACCTTTTCATACCCCCACTATCCACGTCGGCGTGGAGTTGAGAATAGAATAGTGTGGCGAGCGCAGCGAGCCACCGAGCCCGAAGCGTGGCGAGCGCAGCGAGCCCTGCGAGGGGACGCCGACACCTTCACAGCTATCCGCGTCCCCTCGTGGGCTTCACAGGTGTCCGCGTCCCCTCGCGGGGCTCGCTGCGCTCGCCACACTATTCTATTCTCAACTCCACGCCGACGTGGATAGTGGGGGTATGAAAAGGTCGGAGGACGCGTACCGCCACCCCGCGCGGGCTCGCTGCGCTTGCCACGCTTCGGGTTCACGTTGATAGTGGCCTGGTTGTGAACATCCAATATCATTGGGTTAAAATCGCGTTGCATGGCGCCTTCAAGGAAATTTCAAGGGAAATTGCGTCGCATCGCGACGCATCGCGTCGCATTGTATTCTTAGTGTACTGTCATATAATTTCAACATCGGGCGCCCGGATAATTCACAAGTACCCAACTTTCAGATAAAAACACATAAAAATTAATAAGACATAATCACACACTTAAGATCAATAAAGCCCTCAAAGAAATTATTGAAAAATATGTAAAGAAGGGTACCATCTCTGAAACAGAATCCAAATTCCTTTTTATAGAAGAACCTTTGGTACCAACCATATATGTTCTTCCGAAAACACATAAAGATCCCCTGCACCCCCAGGTAGGCCTATCATTTCTGGGATAGATTCCCCTACATCAAATCTATCCCTTTTTATAGACAACCACCTCCAAGCATTAGTGGTGAAAAATACCTCACATCTCAAAGACACCTTAGATGTTTTAAACTTCCTTGAAAATGTTGAATGGGGTGATAATTTTTTCTTTGTAACGGCTGATGTATTAACCCTGTACACAATCATCGAACATCAGCAGGGTATGGAAGTGGCCAAAAAAGCCTTACAAGGATCAGATATGGAAACAAATCTCCAAGAATTCTTACTTAAAGGCATAGAATTCATTTTATATAACAACTACTTCTTGTTTAAAGAAGAATTCTACATAAAAAAGGGGGGCCGCCATGGGTACCAGGTTTGCCCCCAGCTATGCCAACATTTTTATGGGTGCGTGGGTGACTGATTAAATCTGGTCCCACCACCCATATGGGGCAAACCTGGTGACATGGCAGAGATATATCGATGATATTCTTTTCTAGTGAAGAGGTGACAAGGAAACCATCGATTTGTTCTGTGAGTACCTGAATATGAACGACAGAGGCATAAAGCTCTCTTTTGAGATGAGTCAAAACTCTGGTAATTTTTTAGATCTGGTTATATATACTGAGGGAGGAAAAGTAAAGACAAGGAATTTTGTGAAGCCCACAGATTCCAGGTCTTATATAAACAGAGAAAGTTGCCACCAACAACAGTGGTTAGAAACTATCCCATTAAGTCAATTTAAAAGGTTATGAAGAAATTGCACAGACCCTGCAGTTTATCTAGAACAAGTAGAAGAAATGAGGGATAGCTTCATTGATAGTGGCTATGATGAACAAAATGTACAACAGACCATCACAGTGGTCAAACTTTTCAAAAGAGAAGATCTACTAATACCAAAAGAAAAAAAGAGTATAGATCAAACAGATCAGACAAATCGTTTTAAATGGTCCTTCACAACTGATTTTTCATCCCAACATCACAAGGTTAGAAAAATACTAAAGAAACATTGGGACCTTCTTAAAAAGGATCCTATAATAGGACAAGAAACACCACAAGACCCAATGTTATTTTTAGACGGGCTCCGAATCTGAAAAACAAGTTAGTACGGAGTATGTGCCCAATTTCTCCAAAAAAGTCCTCTGTTTTATCAAAGGAGATTTGTGGAGATTGTTTGGGGTGCAAAAATACAATAAATACTTTTGGGATGAAAATTGAAGTGATTACTATAAATGGTAAACCATTTAAAATAAAAGATTTTGTAACTTGCCACACATCCAACAATGCCATCAAATGTACCTGTTCAAAATTTTATATCGGAAGGACAACTCGACCTTTCAAGATTAGATTGGGAGAACACCTCCGTAATTTACGTAAAGGTTTAGAGACACATGCACTCTGAATGCACTTTAAATCTTGTCACCAATGTGATCCAAAAGAAATAAAAAATTTTTTATGTACTACAAAAGGTTATTCCAAACCTAAGAGGTGGTGATTTTATCAAGAAATTAGCTAAATGCGAAATGTCCTTGATTTTTAATTACAAAACCTTAATGCCGAGTGGTTTAAACAAAGATTTTGAAACCAAATGGTTCTTATGAGTTTATAATTCTTATTCTTATTTTTATTCTGCATAAACCAAATGGTTTTTAGGAGTTATTGTATTTTTATTCTCTATTTGTATTTTAATTCATATTTACAACACTTGTTCCCCCATCCTTTGTTTTTCTTCTCTGATTGGCACTATGGCACTTTAAAATTGAGAACGCTGACATACAAGCTCCGTAACAAGTCTCTTAGATGACAGCTCCGTCTTCCAATGATAATACAGGAGGTGGAACGCATCAATCATTGGCGTCACTTCCCGTCTAAAGGAGAGGAGGGAAAAAAAATGGAAGTTCGGGGACGCGCAGTGACACGCAGAAGACACGCAAACGTCACTTCCGCCAGGGAGATCCCAGAAGTAACAATGCGGTCAGCGCGAGATCATCCTCACCTGACTGATTTTGTGCCACACAGAAAACACGGACTGCATACAAGTATTATCAAGGGATTATAACACTGTATGTAAGGGGATTTTAGATGGTAGAGAAATCCATGTCTGGAATTAGGTCTGCTTTTGAAAACTCCCGGAAGGGGGATAAATACCGGTACCAGCATACCGGTTCCACATGCCTTGAGAAAGATACTTCTGTATCGAAACCGGTCGGCGGCTTGTGGACACAGAGGAGGCTATCAGGAAATCTTTCACCTACAGCTTGCATCCAGGGAAGCCTGTTGTGATTACATCTCATGCTTTTTCTGTCTGCATTTCTTTGTGGACATTAATCTACGGTGAGAGTCATGTGACCCTACCTCTGTCACTATTTTATATTGTACATTGTTTTATTAAAACGTATTGCACCAAAAATATCTCTTTTATCTGTCACAAAAGGCCAGGCCGGCACACGGCGGGTCCGGTACTCACCCCTCCGTGCCCGTCGCCGCCTGTCTGTTCTGGGGCTCTGGTCCGGGCATCCTGCTGGTTCTGGGTCGCCTGGGAAGTGAGGCATACAGGGGCGGTTCCCTGAGAGTCCTGAGGGAGTTGTGTTTTGGGCGGCACCGGGAGGCCGGCGCCGCCATCTTGGTTATGGGCAAAGTGCAGATTGGACGCCAGGTTAAGGTTTCCTCCCTTTCTGACCATACTAACCAATGACAGCCACCCACTATGTATTTAGGGGATCTGTCTTGGTGAACTAGTGTCAGTGCAAAGGTTTCCTAGCCTTGTGCAATTGGAGACTCCTGGCTCACTCCTGTCTTCTGCAGCCTATTCCACAGTCCTCCCTGTTACTGACTCCAGGAACCCTGACCTCTCGCTGCCTTCCACCTGTGGACCCGGTATTGCCAGCCCGTGGGCTCCCATTGGTCTCAAGGACTTCAGCTACTCTCAGCCTCCTGGTACCCCCAGTCCTGTGAAGAGCATCCAGTTCCAGTCTTTCTCTTATCCTCTGGCTCATCATCCATCTCTTTACTGTGTCTGGGATATCCCTCTGCATTGGTCAACATCTCCGTGAGTTGACACAAGACTCTGACTATTATTGTTTAAACTCAATACTTGCCAAAGACTTTATTTGGGACTCTTTGTTTGCCTTTTCAAGCCCTGATTCGATTAAGAAGTTTGCTTTCCTTTATGAAACCATCCATAATAAAGCCAGCTCGCTTTAACCCTACTCCGTCTGGTCCTAAAGTGATTCCTACGCACCACATGATCCAAACTAGTCCTCCACCTGTGACAGTTTGCACTGACCCAATGGATTCGAGTGGCGATTTGGGATCACCGGCAGACCTTCTGCAAGGAATTATGGGTCGTCTGGAACAACTGGAAGCATCCCAGCAGCAGGTAGCTCAATTCCTGCAGACACTCACACCTCCTCGACCTGCAGCACCTGCTTCCCCAGCCGTCGCTACAACAGCCCCTCAGGCTGCCTCCTTAGCTGTTGCTCCGGTTGTGGTCACATCTGGCCATCTCCACCTACCTACACCCAATAAATTCGATGGATCCCCAAAGGCATGCAGGGGATTCCTTAACCAATGTGACGTCCACTTCACCCTTCAGCCGGCCAACTTCCCCACACATAAGTCGCAAGTGGCTTATATTGTCTCCCTCCTGACAGGCTCCGCCTTGGACTGGGTATCACCCCTGTGGGAGAGATCAGACCCTCTATTGTCCGATTACCCAGGGTTTATTGCCACCTTTCGTCGAATATTTGACGAGCCCGGAAGAGTCTCCTCCGCAGCCTCTGAGATCTTAAGAATCCGGCAGGGTAACCGCCCAGTAAGTCAATTCGTGATACAATTTCAGACCCTTGCTTCCGAGTTAAGCTGGAATGAGGAGGCACTTCTATCAGCCTTCTGGAACGGCCTCTCGGGTTGACTTAAGGACGAACTCACCACCAGTGATACTCCTACCACCTTGCAGGAGCTGATATCCTTATGCATCAAGGTGGATCTCCGCCTCCAAGAACGGCAGATGGAGAGAAGCGGGTCGGATCGTCTCAGATTTCGTTCTTCTTCCAATCTACCAACACCCAAGTCCAATTCCTCTCCTGGGCTTCCCCCAGAGGAACCCATGCAAGTTAATCGGTTTCGACTATCTCCTGAAGAAAGAGCCCGACAATGTAAAGAGAACCTATGTATGTACTGTGGCTCCCCTGCTCACCTGGTCTCTTCCTGTCCACGGCGTGCGGGAAACGATCTGTCCTAATCGGCAAAGGAGAGGACAGGTTGGGAGTATTGCATACCTCTCTTACGGCATCCGAATCTATAATCCTGGTCCAGCTCGCCCTTCCGCAAGGCCTGGTTCCCATAAAAGCATTACTGGATTCCGGGGCAGCTGGCAACTTCCTCTCGGCAAATTTCATCGCCCAGTTTACCCTTCTTGTTTTTCCATTGGAGCAACCATTATATTTAACCGCAGTCGATGGCAGCCGGATCCCCAAGGGACAGATTACCCATCAAACGGGTCCGTTATCTCTTCAAGTAGGGCTGCTCCATAAAGAGACTATCAAGTTCCTTATCATCCCAAAAACCTCCCATGACCTCGTGTTGGGAATGCCATGGTTATCCAAACATAATCCGCACATCGACTGGGGTACCATGGAGATCAAGGCCTGGGGTACCACTTGCTTCTCATCCTGCCTTCCTCGAGTACTCCCTATCCAACAGACTCGACCTTATGACCCCATCACTTCATTGCCTCCACAATACTCCTCGTTTAAGGACGTCTTTAGTAAAGGAGGTGCGGATTCTCTCCCTCCTCACCGCAGTTGGGATTGCCCCATCAAGCTAATTCCCGGGAAAACACCCCCCAGGGGACGCACATACCCACTGTCCATTCCTGAGACCGAGGCAATGTCTATATATATTCAAGAGAACCTACAAAAGGGCTTCATCCGTCCATCTACCTCCCCTGCTGGTGCAGGTTTCTTCTTTGTAAAAAAGAAAGACGGCTCACTTCGGCCCTGCATCGATTACCGCGGGTTGAACGACATCACGATCAAGAATCGGTACCCTCTCTCCCTGATCACCGAACTGTTCGATAAAGTCAAAGGGGCTGTAGTATTTACCAAGCTAGACTTTCGTGGGGCCTATAACCTCATCAGAATACGTCCGGGGGATGAATGGAAAATGGCATTCAATACCCGCGACGGGCATTACAAATACCTGGTGATGCCGTTTGTACTCTGTAATGCACCCGCGGTATTCCAACAGTTTGTCAACGACATATTTCGGGACATGTTGTATCACTCTCTCGTTGTATATCTTGATGACATCCTCATCTTTTCATCCGATCTTTCTGCCCATCGACAAACCGTGAAGGAGGTCCTATCCCGTCTCTGAAAGAACCATCTCTTCTGCAAGCTCGAAAAATGCGTCTTTGAGGTACCGACAATTCCTTTTTTGGGTCATATTCTTTCCAGTACCGGCATCGGGATGCTATCCAAGATTGGACCATGCCAACCACGCTAAAAGGAATCCAACGTTTCCTAGGCTTCTCGAATTACTATCGTCGATTTATTCGGGACTTCTACTCCATTGCTGCTCCCCTTACGGCGCTCACTCAAAAAGGTGCAGATCCATCTTGCTGGCCCCCAGCTGCAGTACAGTCCTTCCAGCTGTTAAAACATGCATTTATCACAGCACCCATTCTCCTGCAACCAGACATCGCCAAACCCTTCTTTCTGGAAGTCGATGCTTCTGCTGATGGTGTTGGTGCCATTCTCTCCCAGAAAGGAGAAAACCAGGAACTTCTGCCATGTGCGTATTTCTCCAAAAAATTTCTTCCAGCAGAGAGAAACTATCCAATCGGAGAACAAGAACTTTTAGCTATTAAACTAGCCTTCGAGGAATGGTGGTATCTGCTTGAGGGGGCAAGGCACAAAGTCACAGTGTACTCCGACCAAAAGAATCTCGCATTTCTTTGCAATGTACAGTGTCTCACCTCCCGACAGGCCCGCTGGGCTATGTTCTTCGAGCGTTTCAACTTTCAAATCATCTACCGTCCCGGTGCTCAGAATCGAAAGGCGGATGCGCTGTCCCGGTCTTTTGACTCCATCTCCGAAGATTCCTCCAATCCTCTGGCAATATTGAACCCGGTAGTTTTTGCCCAAACCAACTTCCATCCTACACCACCTCCCGGGAAGACTTTTGTTCCTTCTGAACTACGAGAGAATATCCTGACATGGGCTCATTCTTCACGTCTCCAAGGTCACCCAGGTACTCAAAAGACGCTTTCTTTCCTTCAAAGGTCCTACTGGTGGCCCTCCATGCGGGCGGACGTCAGTGATTTTATCTCCTCCTGTCCTCAATTTGCACAGCATAAAGCATCCAGAACAGCTCCAGCAGGGACCCTGCGGCCACTACCCATTCCTAAATGTCCTTGGACACACCTGTCCATGGATTTTATCTCCGAGCTGCCACCTTCCAGAGGACATACTGTGATCTGGGTAGTGGTCGATCGCTTTTCGAAGATGGCACACTTCATCCCACTAATGTCCCTTCCATCCGCTCCAGTACTGTCCCAACTCTTCATTCGTCACATCTTCAGATTACATGACCTTCCTACAGAGATAATATCAGATCGGGGTGTGCAATTCGTCGCCAAGTTTTGGAGGTCTTTGTGTTCTTCTTTGCAAATTAAGTTAAAGCTTTCTTCAGCCTACCACCCACAAACCAATGGACAGACAGAACGTGTTAATCAAGACCTAGAAGCTTTTCTCCATCTTTACATCTCCTCAGCACAAGACGACTGGGTAGATCTGCTCCCGTGGGCAGAGTTTGCCCATAATAACTCGTATCATTCTTCTGCTGGAACCACTCCCTTCTTTACTGTTTTTGGTCAGCATCCTCGTTCTCCTGAATTCACAAGTTTGCCAGTAGTGGAGGTTCCAGCTGCAAACTCCTCTCTTCATCAGTTTGCGAAAATCTGGGCAGACGTCCATCAGTCCCTCCGAAAAGCTTCAATCCGTTATAAGAGATTCGCAGACAAGAAAAGGAAAGCAGTCCCTCGCCTGAAGGTTGGAGATTTAGTCTGGCTTTCCACTCGTAACCTCCGTCTTCGACTACCCTCCATGAAACTAGCACCACAATTTATCGGGCCCTTTCCAATTATCCGAGTCATCAACCCAGTAGCGTATAAGCTGAAACTACCAACTTCAATGAAAATCTCCAACTCATTTCACGTCTCTCTTTTAAGGCCATTACGACTGAATCCGTATCATCCTAAACCACCCAAGACACCCCCAATCTCCACTGAGAAAGATGCTGAGTTTGAGGTGAAGAGGGTCCTTGACTGCCGTCGTCATCATTCACGTCTACAGTACCTGGTGGAGTGGTCCGGATATGGGCCAGAAGAAAATTCTTGGGTTGACTCCACCGATCTTCATGCTCCAAACCTGGTCAAGCAATTCCACCAGAAGAATCCACTCAAAGCACGAAGGTACCTTGCTTGCTCCCAAAAAGGGGGGGGGGGTACTGTCACGGACGGCCACGCCAGCACACTGCGGGTCCGGTACTCACCCCTCCGTGCCCGTCCGTTCTGGGGCTCTGGTCCGGGCATCCTGCTGGTTCTGGGTCGCCTGGGAAGTGTGGCATACAGGGGCGGTTCCCTGAGAGTCCTGAGGGAGTTGTGTTTGGGGCGGCACTGGGAGGCCGGCGCCGCCATCTTGGTTATGGGCAAAGTGCAGATTGGACGCCAGGTTAAGGTTTCCTCCCTTTCTGACCATACTAGTCAATGACAGCCGCCCACTATGTATTAAGGGGATCTGTCTTGGTGAACTGGTGTCAGTGCAAAGGTTTCCTAGCCTTGTGCAGTTGGAGACTCCTGGCTCACTCCTGTCTTCTGCAGCCTATTCCACAGTCCTCCCTGTTACTGACTCCAGGAACCCTGACCTCTCGCTACCTTCCAGGTAGTTACCTGTGGACCCGGTATTGCCAGCCCGTGGGCTCCCATTGGTCTCAAGGACTTCAGCTACTCTCAGCCTCCTGGTACCCCCAGTCCTGTGAAGAGCATCCAGTTCCAGTATTTCTCTTATCCTCTGGCTAATCATCCATCTCTTTACTGTGTCTGGGATATCCCTCTGCATTGGTTGACATCTCCGTGAGTTGACACAAGACTCTGACTATTATTGTTTAAACTCAAAACTTGCCAAAGACTTTATTTGGGACTCTTTGTTTGCCTTTTCAAGCCCTGATTTGATTAAGAAGTTTGCTTTCCTTTATGAAACCATCCATAATAAAGCCAGCTCGCTTTAACCCTACTCCGTCTGGTCCTAAAGTGATTCCTACGCACCACACGATCCAAACTAGTCCTCCACCTGTGACATTATCCTTCTGAGTGTCTACCATCACATTCTAGGCAAAGGAAAAAGGAGAAGAGATCCTTTGGTGAAAATTCTATTTCCCTCAATCAAACGCTTAAGTCTACAATACCAGTAGACAAAATTTTCTGGTACAAGTTGAAAACTTCCATACCTTGGTCTATGATTGAGAAATGTGTTAATGGTATAACAATATTTTTCTTCTCTCTCTGGTTTTTTTGGGTAAACACATCCAAATGAGATAAGAGAGAAAAAAATCATCTTGGATAAAGTGCTTTGGGACATTTCAGAAACTCCTGTGGTATGGTTTGAAATCTCCCTTTCTTAGGACTAAGGGATTTAGCTGTCACTGGACTGCTTACGGTCCTAGCCACAGTTCCTAAACTAACAGTGAATTATGAATGCTCTTCAGGTGACATGTAAGGGAGGATGTCCCTAGGTAGCCAAATCCTTACCCCTGCTTATTGCAACTTTACATAAGCTACATATGGCAATACAATTGTTGTCCGGATTTAGATAAAATTAATTCCAGACTGCCCTGGCATGATGATGGGCTTTTCAGCAGGAACCAGCAGACTGGAATTATATACAGCAGTAGGTAGGCACTAGGCACCAGTGGACTAGAATTATATAGGTAGGCAACAGCAGAGGAGAGAAGCGGAGTGGAAACACATCCTATCCCACCCTGTCCCAAGACTGGAATGAAGATGGAGGGGCGGGAGGCACAATATATACTTGCAAGAATTCGACACTGGGTGATGACATTTTGCCCGCGTTCTGGGATCTGAGGTTGGCGGGAACATCCAAACACCACTCAGATCCCTACTCAGATTATGTATTTATGGGCTCGGATGTAGGGATTCCAGGCCCACTCATCACTTATCATCATTATTTAAAACATAATGTAATAAATTGACGGGTGATGATGAGATATTTAGACTTTTTGGGATTTTTAATAAAAATAAGTCTGAATTTTAAAGTTTTTTTTTGTAATAGACAAATTAACCCCTTGAGTGGTGGGTTTTGCTGGGTAGGACAAACCTACCTGGGCAGGTTTGTCCTGCCCCACCAAAACCCACCACAGAATGTAGTCCCCCCCTCACCTCTGCTCCGGCGTTTGTACACTAGAGCTCCTCTGCCACTGCCCCACCCGCCAGTCACAGCAGGCTCGGGGATGATTGCGGTGGCTCGAGAGCACTTGGGTGCCTGAACTCCTGAGTGCTCCCAATTCTTCCTGAGCCGCCCTGAACATCCCCGAGCCTTCTCCCTGCAAATAACGGTGGCGGGGCAGCTGCAGAGGAGCTCCCAGACAGATGATGTGCCAGTGGTGCACAGCTGCAGGCACCACTGGCGCACACCTTGATATTAGTAGTATGCCCGGAAATTTTCCAGGACAGCCGGCCGCAGCAGCGCAGCGGAGCCCAGAAAATTTCCGGGCATACCACTAAAGTGGTTAATAGGGTCCAATTTGCGGAAAATTGCACATTCTAACCTGATGATTTTTTTCTCACACTTCAATTTGCATCCAGATGTTTTCCCATTAAAAAGTATACAACTCGCAAATTGAATAGAATGCAATTTTTGGAAAGTGTTACCAAAAATCGCAAAACAAATAGACCAAGTTCAAAATGTCAAGTTTGACAGAACCATGCATAGACCAGTGCCATCTGTGCATGGTTCTGTCCAAATGTGTAAAAGTAAAAATTTAAAAAAAAAAAAAAAAAAAACAAACAGTGTGGGGTCCCCACTCCTGAGCATAACCAGCCCCGGGCTCAAAAAACCAGTCCTGATTTTAGAAATTCAGGTGACAAAAAACATAGGGGATCCCAAGGATTTCTAAAACCAGCACCAGGCGCAAGGGCCGGTCCTGGTTCCCAAAATACAGGGGTTTAAAATGAGCAGGGGTCTCCCGTATTTTGGCAACCAGCACCGGGCGCAAATATCTAACAAGGTAATGCCACATCTTGGGGAAACTTTTTACGCAAGTTCCCCCGGCCAAAGCATTCATCCCTGTGGCTGGTCAGCCCAGGCAGGGACCCTGAAGGAGTAGTGATCCCCCCAATAAAGGGGTCCCCCCCTCCAAAGTTATCCCTGCCCAGGCTGAAGCACAGGGCTGTCTCCGATGGTTAACAACAGATGAAACTATTGTATCATGTTGTGGAACTACAAATCCCAGCAAGCCTGCACCACATGCAGGGACATGGAGAACCACAAGTCCCAGCTTATGGGGCATTAAATGACCCACTGGGTCTTGTAGGTTCACACCATTACAATTAGTGAAATAAAACACACACACAGAAACAGTATAACTATTACACACTACATTAATTTACACATACATTACCTATGGATTCCCTTGAAGGCCTGTCCTCCTGTCTGGGGTTATGCCCACCCACCAGCCAATCAGGAGTTGCCATTGGCATTGGCTGGTGGGCGGGCCTAATGTGGGAGGAGCTGAGATTGTGGGCAGCTGAGGGTACATGCAGTCCGAGGAGCAGTGTGTTCAGCATGTGAGTATAATTTCCTTCAACAGGTACTCGTTTGAAATCTACTTGGACATGAGGACAGGCCTTTGAAGGAATCCATAGGTAATGTATGTGAGAATGAATGTAGTGTGTAATAAATGTATACTGTTCCTCTGTGTGTGTGTGTGTTTTATTTCACTATTTGTCATGTTGTGGAACTATAAGACCCAGCGGGCCCTTTAATGCCCCACATGCTGAGACTTGATTTTTTCCAAGTCCCTGCAAGCGGTGCAGGCTTGCTGGGAATTGTAATTCCTTAACATTACACAATAGTTTCATATATTATTAACCATTTATCGGCCTGGTGCCCCAATGCCTTAGCGGCATCAGGGATAGCCCAGGGCTTCAGCCTGGGCAGGGCTAACTCTGGAGGGGGACCCCTTTATTAGGGGGGGTCCCCACTCCTCCAAGGCTGACAAGCTACAGGGATGAATGCTTTGGCCAGGGGAACTTAAGTTCTCCCCGGCTGTTACATTACCTTGTTGGCTGTTTGGACTCAGTGCTGGTTGGCAAAATACGGGTGATATCTACTCATTATGTCCCCCGTATTTTGGGAACCAGGACCGGCCCTTCAGCCTGGTGCTGGTTTTAGAAATCCTGGAGATCTCCTGAATTTCTAAAATCAGGACTGGTTCTTTGAGCCCGGGGGGGGGGGCACTATGCTTTTTCAAACATGTGCATTAAGTCGCACATTTTCATAACTAAAAGTTGCACTTTATTGCATCAAATGTTATTTTTAATGCTTCAATTCGCAATTAAATAGTCGATTTCTTCATAAAATTTGCGATTTGAAACCATGCGATATGGTGCAATTTCAGAACCTTACTAAAAATTGCATCCTATTAAATGTCATCCGAAGTGTTTTCATTGACTTTCCCACTTACTTGGAAACACTTTGGGGGAAATTTTATAAGATTGGAGTTCTGTTTCAGATGGAATGTTGCTATGGGCAACCAATCTTATTCTATATATTATCTTCTACAAGGTGCTAAATAAATAATAAAAAGCATTTTCTAATTGGCTGTCCATAGCAATAGCAATAGCCATAGCATAGTCCATAGCATAGCAGCATCTGAAATAGAACACCCCACTGTGTTTACAAATCTATGCAACTAGTGTAGGAAATTTACATTACTGGGGAGAGTAGTGAATAGAAAACTTCCTTTACTAAATTATTTTAGAATTGTATCACAGTTCGATTAAATGTATATTTGATAATCATTGATTTTTTTTTGCTATCTTTTCCAAACATAAATATATACAGTAGATATAAAAGTACATTTGCATTTATAATACAGGTTGAGTATCCCTTAGCCAATTATCCATTATCCAAATTATTCCAAAAACCATACTTTCCAAAATGTACTTTTATTTAAAAAAAAAAAACCTACTAGCTACATCTGTATTTGTAAAAAAAAAGGGTTTTTGATCAGTGCGCTACTATCTGCAGCTGGTACTAAGACTTGTCAGGTCTCAAGGATACTTGCTCCTGAAGAAGCTGGGTGTTTGACCCAGGGAAACGCGTTGAGCCTCCCACAATCGGACATTCCTTCCTATTGCATCACCCAAACCGGGCCAAATCTACACCACAGCGGACAGCGCTAAGTGCATTTGCACCGCCCCATCCGGACTCATCATCCGAGGCAGCGACTGGAAATTACACTCATCCTCCAGGTTTACCATCCTTTCCCACCAGAGGAACCTAATTCTCCAACTGGACTCTGTGTTTTAGGACTGCTATTGGCCACCTGGCTATCTGCTGCTTTATGGGACTACCATCTGCGACGTCCATGTGGTAATATACATATCCAATGCCCGTATACTATATTCATTGTGATGCTCACTGAATGTCCTATTATATTATTTTATTGTAACCACCTGTTTTACACATCAATTTACCAAATTTAATAATGGTACAGCTATTTTAGCATTTTTTATTGGTAATAAATTTTGTAAAGGATACCGTTCTGTATATTATTTATATTATCCACAGCCAGCGCTGGTACATTTCTCTTTCCTTTTACATCTGTATTTGTCCCTACTGGGGAAATAACATGTACACAAACTTTATTTCATGTTTTAAAACCTTGTTTCATGCCCAAATAAAATATATTTGTGTGTATTTCATGTGTTTGTGGTGTTTATTTACAACATAAATGCAAGATACCTCATTCAAATATAAAAAAATTCCAAACTACGGAATAATCCATTATCCAAAATTGTTCTGGTCCCGAGCATTTTGGATAAGCATTTTGTAGTTAGAAATGTATATTTATTTCACTACAGTGTCAAACTTTTTTTAGAAAAAAAAACAAGAACAGCCAAAATTGCTGAAAAATAATACAAATACTGTAACATTGCCGTCTGCTTAAGTGATTTATCACAAATGAAAAGTTCTGAAACTAAAGTGTGACTCTTAAGGAGATAAATTAGCCCTGAATACAGCAGGTTACATAACTCCATAGTAAATAGAAACCTTCTGGGAGCCATGTCATTAGGGACATTCGTTGGTTAAGAAATGAATCCCTGAAGAACAGGCTTTAAATCATACTAAACTAGATGAATTGGTCATTGCTATAAGTAGCACTGCAATAGATAATATTGCTTTATACAGCAGCATTGCAGCATGTCTTTGGGAGATTGGGTGAGGCTAACTTATTTAAGGTTTCTTACAATACATGAAAGGCAAAACATCTATTCTTATACTGCACTTCTTTCATAAGATAATCTTTTATTTCAGGAAAGTCTTTTCTGGGTGACAAATATTCCCAAGCATTGCATGACTGTATACTCATGTTATTATTGCATAAAAAAATAATTAAAAAATTACAATAAATAGACCAGTTTTCTAAGGGAACACAGAATCACAGATTGATTATTCCTGTTCTGGACTTGTAAATTGCTGATCCTTAATGGAAGAGATTAATGGCACACTATATGAAGATCTTGTCCTGAAGGGGTTCCCTGGTCACTCTGTACTACATATGATTATGCCTACAGCACTGGTGCTGGTCTACCTCATAACATTGGCTGGAAATATTTTAATAATATTATTAATTTGTAGTGATTATCGTCTTCACTCGCCAATGTACTTCTTCTTGTTTTCTCTGTCTTCCATGGAAGTAGTTGGTATTTCTACTGTGGTTCCTAAGCTTTTGGTAATCCTTGTTACAGAGAGAACTACTATGTCTAGGGCTGGGTGCTTTACACAGTGTTACATGTATTATTTTGCATTCACCTCAGATTTTCTAATCTTGACTGTTATGTCCATTGATCGCTGCATTGCTATATGCTACCCACTCAGGTATTCCTCCATTATGGATAACAGATTTTGCATTAAATTAGTGATTGGTTGCATAATGACATCATTCTTATTAGTTTTATATGGTACAGTGATCATATCTAGACTGCCATTTTGTGCTCACGTGCTGGATCACTTCTTTTGTGAAACCACAGCTATAATGAAACTTGTCTGTGTAGACATCAATTTAATCAAATTATATACAATCATTACATCAACAATGATATTAATAGGGTGTCTCTTTATTACTACACTATCATATATTATAATTGTGACTACAGTTATAAGAATGCCATCAGATACAGGTCGGCAGAAGACATTCTCTACATGTCTTTCTCACCTGACCATGTTGTCATTAAGTTTGGGTAGCGCCATATTCATATTAATAAGGCCACCAAGGGATTACGCAGTAGAAACAGACAAAGTGGTGAATCTGGTAAGCACAGTTCTGGCCCCTTTACTAAATCCATTTATTTATACATTGAGAAATAAGAAAGTGAAGGATTGTATACGACATGCTCAGAGGCGTAACTAGAACTATGTGGGCCCCATAGCAATTTTTTTTAAAGGGCCCCCCATCGTACGGGGAATAGACGTATCCCGGAGGACGAGCTGCAGCTCAAAACAATTGACGGATAAGAAATATATATATATATATATTATAGCCATTAACCAGGCACTCGTCTGGGGAAGGTATGACATCTGCTGTGGTGCCTATATATCAGTGTAGATACTGTGTATACCAAGAAATGGCAGATGGTACTCCAGAGTCTAATTTAAGTGTATTTTATTCACCCCCAAAATGTTTTAGGCGGACGCCCGTTGTTCCTGCTGGAATTTTGGTGTTAATAAAATCAATTTAAAGTAGACTCTGGAGTGCCATCTACCATTTCTGTGTGTGTGACATGCATACAAATACAATTAAAAGATCTGCACCTGGAAGTCTAAGTTCTTCTGGCAGCCAAGTGCTGTTGATCCCGGACACCTGCCTCAGTCTCCTGTCGCCGCTGTGTGCCCGCAGACTGAGCTTCAGAGCTGCCTCTTCCGCCTCAGACAGGTGCCTGCTAATAGCGCTGCTTACTGGAAGAGGGGACGGAGAAAAGGTGGACAGAGGCTTTACCCGCTCCAAGTACACATTCCGGAAACTAGCAGCAGTGCCGCTGTGCACGGCTGACAGACGCGCATTGATGTGCTTGAGCAGTCCATCAGTCGCAGCCGCGCACAGCCGGCGCCGTTGCGCATGAAGTGACATGCCAGCCTTACAACTATAGAGGGTGCAGGGGATAGCCTCGGGCCCCCCAAGCCACCGGGCCCCATTGCAACTGCATCCCCTGCACCCTCTATAGTTACGCCACTGGGATCAAGTGTGGTTATCATTTGTAGCAAATACCGTTTCTGAGCTGTTCAGACTGCAGGGAAAACGGCTCAGAAACGTGTAGGATCCTGCTTTTAACACGTGTCAAAATACCGGTTTTCTGTAACCGGTAAATTGACAATGTAGCTTTCACATTGCAGCTGGAACCGTTTTAAAGCACTAAAAAAACGGCAATATACCGTGTTACAGCTGCAATGTGAAAGGGGTATGAGCTTCAAAAGTGATAAAATGGAGAGTGATAAACAACCAACCAATCAGTTCCTGCCTGACATTTTTTCAAACACAGTCTGTGACATGGCAAGTAGGAGCTGATTGGAAACTGTTTATCACTCTCCATTTTATCACTTTTGAAGCTTAGTGCATCTGGCCGTATGTCTATAATTTTTTAGGATGTAATCGAAAAATGATAGGCAGTATCTGATTGGTTGCTATGGGTAACAAAACCTCTATTTTAATTTTTAGTCGACTGTGAACCATTATACTTATTTGTATTACAAAAATATAATGTCAAAAATAACGGGGGAAAATTACTAAGAAGGTAAATGGGTACAACCAGCATCAACCATGGCATAATTGGCATGAAAATATGAACAGAGAATACACCTAACTTACAAAGCTGCCATATTCTCTGGATTTGTATTTTCCGATGGTGAAGTGATTTGTATTTGGCTGCAGAGTTTCTCGGCAGCCAAATACGGATGAGCATGATTCATGAAATGCTTCTCTGTGTCCCCCTGATCACCATCCGAAATAATGAGCCCCATGCTCATTGAGCTAGTCTTGGTTGGGGAAATACAGAGGAAAAAAATGAAATGGGGTCCCCCTGTATTTCTATAACCAGCACGGGGGACACTTTTTACATAAGGTCCACGTTCTGGAACTTGGAATTGGGTTTGTTTGTTTCATCCCAAGAAATTCAAGGGGATCCTATCAATTTTTTTCCTGTATTTCTGCAACCAGAATTGGCTCAAAGAGCCTGAGCCTGGTTATTCTTGTAGGGGGAGACTCCACTCAGTTATTTTATTATTTATTTATTTTTCTTATTTTTACACAGAGAAAACTGCTTGGATCTGACTAATCCGTGCAGGCTTCGGCCAAATACACCTTGAAAATTAGGTCTATTTTCAGGTTCCGTTTACTGCTGAATTTAAAGCTGAATTCAGCCGTATGAATGATTGTAAAATAGCCGATCAGATAGATCTCTATGTCCATATACGAACGAGTTCTATCGATGGTGTATTCATCCGTACAGTCAAATTTAGCAGAAGCTGCCATTCATAAAAATGTCAATTCAGCCTCATTCAGCTGATTGTAAATTAGCCAGCCACCGGGTCCTGGCCATATTCATCAACGAATGGGGACGAATGTGTGCATTCATACCCATTCAATCTTAGTAAATATGCCTCATACTCCAGTAAACAATTCAATTTTTTTACCACTGTGACTAATTAGAATTTTTGAACAATGTTTATTTTACTTACTATTTTTAAGAAATTTTATTTGGAGTATTTTTGCAGAGAGCCATACAGCTCCATCATACCTAATGTGGTCAGTATTCTGACACCAGCACCCTGATTGCCTATAGAACAAGCACGCCAGACTATGAAAGGATCAGGATGCTGATGCCAGAAAAAAGACAGATGACATCCCGATTGGTGAGTATGTGGGCAGGCTAGCATGTGGCCAAGGAAGGGGGGTCAGTTTTAGGCACTTCTGTGGGCACTTAGGGTTAGGCTGCAAGAAGGAGCTGTTAGATGTCGGTACTTATAAAGGGTGGGTTAGGCAGCAGAGTGAGAGGGTTAGGTTTAGATGGTGGTGTACGGGGATAAGGGTTAGGTACTAGCTAGGAGGGATAGGGTCAGGCTGTGGGGGTGTAGGGTTAGGTTGCTGTAAAGGAGGGTTAGAATGAGCAGGGTGGGGTGAATTTTTATTTATGAAGCCTCTGTCAAAATTCTCTGTATCAGGATGCCAGGTCGGTTATTTGCCTGCCGGCATCTTCTCCGCCAGGATATAGTTGTATATTTATAAAGTCTAATAATAGATAAAGTGGGTATCACTAGTCTTTTTGTTTCATGAATATACAGTAAGGTGAGTATTTAGCTTTTGGGGCTATGTTTTGAGCATTCCCAAGCATTACATGAATGTAGACTTATGTCAGGCTCACTGTATTTTTTACTCAACCTGTAATTTGCATGCTACCCACTCTGTATTTTTTAATCTGAAACACTAAACATTTTCTACATTGCAATCTTCACTGCATCAAAAAACAACAATACTTCAGCTCAATCCTTACATTCAGGGTCAGCGCTACCATTAGGCAGCTGCCAAAGGGTGTCAGCTACTTTAGTCATCACAGTGGGCCAGATGTGCTAAGCTTGAAAAGTGATAAAAAATAAAGTGATAAACCACCAGTCAATCAGCTTCTACAGTCTGCAGAGAAACAAAAGAAAAATAATGTCTCTCTGAGTCAGTGGTATTGCACTATCACTGTTCAGAAGTGGTGGCTGCCCCTTCTCCTTCCTTATGAGTGCTGCCAGCCTGTCTCTCACATAGGCCTCTATATCTAATCGCTTCTCGGCCTTTTGGCTAAGATCAAGTGTAGTATCTGTTCTTATCAGTTGAGTCTGGACCGCCCCCTGGCAGAGAATAGAGAAAAGCAGTACCGCAGTATCTTGTTACTGAGCATGATGTGATTAATCCACCTCATGTTCTGGGCGAGTGCTGGGAATGGCTGAGTATCGATGCCCTGCTAGGGAGGGAATACCATTCTTTTCACTGGTAGGGAGGGGAGAAGCATCGAGCTTTGAGATGGGGCTCTTGTTCAGGGGTCTTTGCCTCTGTGGGAGAGTCACTCGAAAAGCCCGGTCTAGTATCCACTCCCAGGAAGAAGGGAAAAGCTGGGACCGAGTAGATTGCTCTCTGGTCCGGGGGTAACATGTCGCCCCCGGCCAGGGAGACAGCGAAAAGCCCAGCCCAGTACTCAATCCCTGGGAGAGGTGAAACGTCGGGACTGAGTAGGTGGTTTCTTCTTCCTCAGTTGGTCTATTTGGGCCTCTGCGGGGGAGACTCACCGAAAAAGCCCGGTGGAGTATCCATTCCCATGCCGGGGGTCGGAAAGGGCCCACTGGTTGAGCGGAGAAACACTTGGTCGGCCGCTGACTGGCTGGCTGCCTGGAGTCCGAGGCTGCACTGTGCCCCCGGGGAAACTCGGGGGTGCTGAACCTGCACGGGTAAATCACCTGGCACAAGTAAGCACTTGCACTGCGCACTTCCCCCTCTAGGATAGGCTGCACATCCTTACCTCGTCCTTTTGGATGGGGTAGGACAATTTTTCACCCCCCACCCCGGCCTTCTGGCTGGGGTCCTCTTTATTATTTATTTATTTTCTTCTCCACGTTCGTGCACTTTTTCACGTTTTCTGTTTTCTGTAGAGTGTCACTTTTTTTGGGTTGTGTGGTCGTCCCTTACGGGCCTTCCATTTCCCCAACGTGCCAAAGCTCTCGCCTTTTGGGGAGAGCTGCGGTCCCCCCGAGGACGACCCCGAGCCGCAAGGCGGAGGGAAGTCCACTGCGGGTCTCTCCAAACCATGGGGTGCGGAGGACCCACCGTCCTAACCCTTTCGGGGGTTGAGGAATGAGGGTCTCTCTAAGCTTCGGCGAAGAGGACCCACCGTTCCCTATTTTCCCCTCTTCGGCCTTATGGTTGAGAGGGGTTAGGGGAAAAACGGGGCCCGTCTCCTCCGGGAGATAAGCCCACTCGAACGCACGGCCCCCTTTGCACGTGTTTAGGCACAGCACTGGTGGTAGGGAGCACACCTCGGGCTCCTGAGTTTTTTCAAACTCAACTCTATATCTAATTGACCCTGTCTGGGCTGTGACCCCACCATGGCAAATACACGCCTCCACCCAGCCATTTCCCCTCGCAACCATGAGGTGTTATGAAGACACATCCCCACGCATGTGCCCGCAGCAGTAAAAACACAATCAATCAATGGTTTCCCTGCATTTGCAAATATTAATCAGTGTCAAGTTATATTTGCAGGCTCATGGGACTGAGACACTTCGTCCCGCCCACATTTACTTGGGAATGCCCAGCGTTTGCATGGTGACGCCACTCAGAAGCCACGGCGTCCAGTGGCCTGACCCTTAAGGACTTCCGGGGTTACTGTACGTCACTTCCGGTCATTGCTCACCTGTCCGTCCCCATGGCACCCAAGCGATGCTCATAGCTACACCATAGTATTGTGCATAACAGAATTATCAATAACAGAACAAATTCGCTAAATAAAAATGATATACCAAGATTTATATACATAATATTATATAAATAAAATTATATACAAATGTTTCAGAAAAGCGGAAAAATACAATAGCACATTAAGTCAATATCTGTTTAATCATAGTAAGGTTTTTCTCTATATGAGACCATTATTTGACCTCATATTATGGCAATAGAACAGGAGAATTATGACAAGAAGATATTTTAAGTTTAATTGGACATTTAATCCTTTTGCCTTTACGGTATCCAAAGTGTATATCCATTTGGATTCTTGACACAATAACTGTCTACATCTATCTCCTTTTCTGTTACTGGCTGGCATGTGATCGATGATTATATGTCTAAAACTGGCAAGGTTATGCTTCGCTTAAAAAATGCCAAGTGGTGAAGTTTTGCGTCTTAAAGCCGCCCGTATAGTTGAACGGTGCAGGGCCATCCTTTCTTTCACAGTTTTGATCTTTTTGCCTATATAGCAAAGGCCACAAGGGCACTTCATCATATAGACAACATAAGAACTGTTGCAACCCAAAGCAAATCGAATATTAAATTTGTGGCCAGTGAGGATGAAAGAAAAATGTTGTGGCTATTATATGACTGCACGTCGTACAGCCAGTGCACTTATAGCACCCAGGGCCCCTATATTGTACAGAGGGGTTCTGGGATACCAGCGGTGTAATGTCCGTACGGACTAACCTTTTGTAGCTAGTCATTATCTTTGTATGCTTCAGCAATCTAAGTTCTCGATCAGTTTGTATTACCGGCCATAATTTCTTACAAGTTTGTCTTATGCTCTGTATTGCATTGCTTTACTAGAGAATTGAGAGATAGAATTCTGTGTTACAAGCACTATATAGACGATGTGTTAATCATTTGGGGAGGTGATCGCTCTGATCTATGCAATAGGATTGAACAGTTTAATGAACAGTTTAATGGTTTTGATTGTCCAATTAAATTTATTGCTGCTTAAAGTTTAGCGGAGATACCATTCTTGGATGTCCTAAACAAGATCATTGACAATCAGATTGTTACAACATTCTACGTATTTTAAGCCAACTGATCATAACACTGTGTTACAATTGGAAAGTTTTCATCCTACCAGCACTGTGTCTAGTCTGCCATACTCACAGTTTTTGAGGGCGAAGAGGATTGTCATTGACCCGGCAGTTCTTGAGACAGTGTTGGAAGAAATGACTAATAAGTTTATTTGCAGAGGTTATTAAAAAAATCTATTATGACTAGCAAGAAAGAAAAGTAAATAAAGTTTAAAGACAGCAAGCTTTAACTAGATCAGAGAAAAGCCACAAATCAGATACTATTTATTGGGTACAGCAATACAATACAGAGAATAACACTAGACATCAAACTTGTAAGAAATTATGGGCGGTAATACTATCTGATCGAGAACTTAATATGCTGAAGCACACAAAGATAATAACTAGCTACAAAAGAGGCAAATATATTCGGAACTGGTTAGTCCATATGGACATTATACCGCTGGTATCCCAGAACCCCTCTGTATAACAGAGGGGCCCTGGGTGCTTGCTAGGCTCCGCCGCTGTCCCTTTGCCTCCAGCAGCGCCGCTGTAATTCAGAGCGTCGGAGGCTCCAAGACGCAGTGGGCGGCACCATCTTCCCATGCAGCAGCCGGAGCGGTCAGGGCTGAAGTGTCGGGCCTGTTGCTAGGCAATGGCCTGAACTTCCGTTCTCAGTCGCGTGGCTGATGTCACACGCCGCGGGGCGGCAAATTTGAAATATAAGGCCGGCGTCTGCTTGGCAAAGACGCCGGTTATAGTTCTGTCCCAGCTGCTTGTTAGTCCGCAGAGTGTTCCCGGTTCCCAGACGTGTCTGTTCAGCATTTGTTGTGCCTGCCAGTTGCTTCCAGTTGTCCAGCCTGTTCCTGGTCCAGCCATAGCCTGTCAGTCTGCCTGCCTCTGGACTTCCTGGGAATTTCCATCATCCAGATAAGTCAGGGGTTGAGTGCAGTAGCTAACTCTTCGGTATCACCTTGTGCATTGTTGCACCTCAGCTATTGTTATTCTCTTTATTACGGTTTCATCTTGTCTATGGTTACACCTGGTCTTTTGCATTAGTGTGTCATCTTTAAGCATTGTTGCTTTCCCGGAGACCTTGGGGGTACCCCGTCCTGTGTGGGTCCTTAGTTAGTTCTCCTCTTTGACTCTCCTCGCTCGGCGGACACGTTGTCTCACGTAAGGCCTTGCATCATCTGCATTGGAGCTGGCATAACCAGCTCCTATGAATGCAGCTGTTAAAGGTGAAGTCTAGCAACACACATGTTCGACCACGAGTAGAGGCAATAGAGTTAGGGGTCAGGGTCCTAACAGTGCTATAAGTGCAATGGCTGTACAATGTGCAGTCACATGAAAGCCACAACATTTTTCTTTCATCCTCACTGGACACAAATGTAATATTCGCTTTGCTTTGGGTTGCAACAGTTCATATGCTGTCTATGTGGTGAAGTGCCCTTGTGGCTTTTGCTATATAGGCAAAACATACAGATAGTGGTAGATGCTCAAATTAGTTCAGTAAAACTTTTCAGGTGCATGCAAGGGAGGGGTTAATACTTAGGGCGGGATGTATTAAAATACATTGCCGCCCTTCGCGGCCCCCCCGCCACGATGCCGCCGCATATGTACTAACATATGCGGCTGGCATCGCGATGCGGTGACGGAGGCCCCCCGCGATACCTGGAATGTGGTGTGCGGGGGGTCTCCGTCACCTCCCAGCCGGCTCCTGCATCCCTCACGCCGGGGACAGCTAAGTAAGCTGTCCCCGGCGCCTCCTCCTCCCCCTGCAGCCGGAAGGATGTCCGGCTGCGTCACTAGGGGGAGGAGGGGTTTACCTTCCAGGGTCCAGGAGGACCCTTCAGGAAGGTAAGCGAGAGGGGGGGTCGGCGAGGCGGCGGGTTTGCGGGTTTGCGCCGGCGGGCGGCGAAAAGAAACCCATGCGGTATCATATTTGATACATTGGAAAATGCGGTAAAACCAGGGTTTTACCGCATTTTCCATTTGATACATCTCGCCCTTAGTAAGAACCAAAACATTGGTTCCCCCGGCACACTGAATAGTTAAAGCAACCAATCTTGAACACTACATGATAATAGAATTCAGAGATATTGGTTACATGTACCTGCGCACGTGTATGACATGCCCCCAAGCTGCGTCAAGGCTTCTCTGTATATTGGCGGTCCCTAGCGCTATATCTAGGTGCAGGGTGTGGCACCCCAAAAACTATCATAAGCTAGGAGGCCCAGTGCGTCACGCCAGTGAAATACTAAGTGTTAATAATTAGTGATAGGAAGCCGAAGCTATACATAAAGAAAGAGATAAATAAAATGTAATTAAAATGAGAGAGATAGTGTTAGTAAAGGGAAAAGTGTTAATAGAATGTAAGGGCATGCCGCACTAAAGCCACCCAGCCCAACCAGTCCAGGGGCACCACACCCCACACCACTGTTAACCTAAATTGGGTCTATAATTAGTCAGCAAGGAGCCACATGATAATGGCTCCTTACTTTGTATATCTGAACTAAGAGCTACCTACCTTGGAGCAACCCCAGACTACTCCATGTGGCATATCAGGACCTGCATCTCCGCCTAATACAAGCTCCTCTCTGCCTCTCACAACATACATACAGATAGTGGTAGATGCTCAAATTAGTTCAGTAAAACTTTTCAGGTGCATGCAAGGGAGGGGTTAATACTTAGTAAGTAACAAGACATTGGTTCCCCCGGCACACTGAATAGTTTTAGCAACCAATCTTGAACACTACATGATAATAGAATTCAGAGATATTGGTTACATATACCTGCGCAGGTGTATGACATGCCCCCAAGCCGCGTCAAGGCTTCTCTGTATATTGGGGGTCCCTAGCGCTATATCTAGGTGCAGAGCCGGCTACCCCTGCACTGACAGCGGGGACAACCGGCTTTCTCCGATGCAGCTAACAGCTTCTGTCGCGTTGTCCCAGCGCAACAGAGGCTGAGAGCGTCTTCGGCTTATGCGTCTCCAATCACGCTCTCAGCCTGTGTCGTGCTGGGACAGCGCGACCTGAAGCTGTTTGCTCCATCGGAGAAAGCCGGTTGTCCCCGCTGTCAGTGCAGGTGTAGCCGGCTCTGCAGAAGGGAGACCAGCGCTTGATCCTGGATCGGTGAGTATATTGTTGTAAAAGTGAGATGTGTGTGTGTGTGTGTATGTAATAAAGTTTTACTTTTCTGTGTGTGTGTTTTCTTTTAACATTCTTTTTACAGGTGGACTACAAGTCCCAGCGGGCCCATTAATGCCCTGCATGCTGGTACTTGTGGTTCTCCTATTCCCAGCCTGCGGGGGAGGTCTGCTGGTACTTGTAGTCCTCCTGTATAAAGCAATGTAAGGATTGAAAGATTTAACCCCATCAGGCCGGCATCCACTGGCCAGGGACGCCGGTGACAGCCCCGGGCTTCAGCCCTGGACGGATGAAGCCTGGGGGGGGGGCCCCTTTATTGGGGGGGTCCCCACAACTCCAGGTACCCCATCCAAGGCTGACCAGCCATGGTGCTCATGGTACGGCCGGGGGACCTTATGTAAAAAGTGTCCCCCGCTGTGGCATGACACTGCGGGCTGTTGGAGCTCGGAGCTGGTTTCAAAATACGGGGGACCCCCAGATTTTTTGTCCCCCGTATTTTTGGAACCAGGACCGGTCCAAGAGTCCAGGGCTGGTTTCAGAAATATGGGGGACCCCTACGCTTTTTGTCCCCCATATTTTTGGAACCAGGTCCGGCTCAATGAGCCCGGGGCTGGTTATGCTAAGGAGGGGGGACCCCACGCAATTTTTTTCTTAAAAAAAAAAAATAACACATTTTTTACCACATAACCATGCACAGATCTCAATGATCTGTGCAGGGTTCTGGCCAACTCGCATATCAGAACCTGGTCTGATTTTTTGGCAAATTTAAGACACATTTCCCAAATTCGCATTTCATTAAATATGCGATTTGTATACTTTTCAATAGGAAAACATCTGGATGCGAGTTCCGGCGTGAGTTAAAATTTCGCGGCAAAATCTGCGATTTTTGCCGTTTTTCGCATCTCATTAAATATGCGAAAACGGGATTTCGGCCGTTTTTTGCACAAATTTCGCCAAAAAACACAAATCTCATCCCATAGAATGTCACCCAAAGTTTCTTGTGAGCCTAGTAAAGATTGCTGCCAGGCAGCTTTGGTTGTGAATTACACAAAATCAGAGCTGCTAGGAAACATTCTCTACCAAAGATACACACAATCACGCTAAAAGCATGTGAGCAGCGCTACTATAAAAAGAAATTGTAATATTAACGCAAGTGTTAAATAATGTAGTGAATTTTTACTAGATATGACATAAATCACACAATATACAATTGAATTGATAAAAAAAAACACTTTCACGCCTCAGGGGGAGAATATGGGTGGGATGCTTAATGTAAGCCTGTGTGGAATCGAGTCACAAAGGTAAGTGCACTGTACCAGATGTAATAATCCTCACTATTATTATGAGTTGTTAGCAGCCGCTGGAGGTGGGAAGCCCGCAGGGAGGACTGGTGTCCTCACATGCCGATGGAAGGGGCGCGCTGGGCCGTCTGGAAAGTCCAGAATGCAGGATCCGCCAATTCACTGCTGTAATCCTCACTAATGGCACGGAGCTGTGAGCAACCTCTGGAGGTGGAAAGGCAGGGGACCCGTAGGTCTGGACTGACGTCTCCTCACACAGGCGGCCAGATGGAGTGGAGACGGCGGGGGGATGGTGGGCTGTGGGTTCCGACAATGGAAACGGGGAGAGATGACCACGGAGCAAGTGGTCCAAGTGATCCACAAGGGGCTGCAAAGTCCACAATGAAAGTCCTGGGCGTGAGTGGGGGCACCTGACGCGTTTCACTGCAAACTGCAGCTTTATCAAAGGTGACTGACATGGTTCCAAGTCTGGGTATAAATACCCTTCCTAATGAATGGATAATCAACATGTGTGTGGTTCAAAACTTGCTTAATTGCACATAGTTGTATATACTCAAACTTGATACGGAGACAGATGTACATAATTAAAAACTAGATAATAAATGGGTGAAAAATTAATATTACTATTAATATTACTAATACATTTACATACTTTAATGAATATAGAGTTGGTTTCAAATACATCTAAGTATATAGTTTAGGTCACATGATCGGCACCAATAGAGGAATTCACACATGACTGCAGATAATCCCGTAATCCTAAAGATAAAATCTAAGTAGATATGTGTCCTGCTGCTAGTTGTAATTAATTCCGGAGGTTGCGCGGCGGGGGGGGGGGGGGGGGGGCACACAGTACAGCAGACAGCAGCAGAGGCAGGGAGGAGGTAAATGGATGCCTGTGTCAGGGCCGTCTTAACATTAGGAAGGGCCCCTGGGCAACCTAGTTCACTGGACCCCCCCCCCCCAAATTAGTTTGCCCAGGAGCCCACAGTCACCTCCCCAACCCTCACCTCTCTGGCTCCGTGCGGCAGCCAGTCAGCTTCCGGTGTAATGTCCCTTACACATAATTCCCCTCGTAGTGCCCCTTAAACATTGCCCATATTACTGCCCCTTACAGAATTCCCATACTGATTCCATATAAGAGGAGAGACCTCATTGCCACGTCCCTCTATCCCCACCACAAACACCCTGTCCCCCAACATACACCCCATAACCCTCTATCCCCACCACAAACACTCTGTTCCACCCACAGACCCCCTATAAAGCTTTACTCACATATACACCCTAGCAGAGGCGTAACTAGAACTTTGTGGGCCCCATAGCAAAATTTATAATGGGGCCCCCTAACTCAGGTCTCTACTAAAACACACCGTTTGTGACCATCATCAGTGGGAACAGTAACAATGTGCCCCTCCAATAGATACTTTAAAAATAAAGAATGCACACATTATATAAGAAGGTGTGTGGCCTCGCCTCAAAGGGTAATGCCCCTTTATGACACATTATGTGACACACCACAATGCCATTAAACATTGCACGACCCACCCCAAAGCCCAATACACAATATGCGACACACCGCAAAGCCCAATACACATTACGCCACACACCGCAAAGCCCATTACGCGACACACCGCAATGCCCATTACGCGCCACACCGCAATGCCCAATACACATTACGCGCCACACCGCAATGCCCAATACACATTACGCGACACACCACAAAGCCCAATACACATTACATGACAATTACAAACTTACCAATATTCTTTCTTATTCTGTCCCATGCTGCTCCTCTCTGCATCACAGGTGCTGGAGTATGAGAGATCTGCGCACCGTCACCGTACTGCTGGGCATGGGGGGGGCACTACTACTCCCCCCTAGTACTGTCTGCTCTAGCCTCAAGCAGCGCTGCGGCATTTTGAATTTGCCGCTCTCCTGAAGTTAATCACAGCTCACGGATCAGCAGCCAATCAGACTGCTGATCCGTGAGCAGTGATTAGTTCACGGACAGCGGCAGATTTCAAATGCTGCTGCGCAATCACTAATACTATACTTAGTTTGTTTCACTGGGGGGGGGGCACGGGGAGTTTTGCCGGGGACCGCAGAGGGTGTAAACGGTGGGGAGAGTATCAGCGGCAGCGTGAGGCTGGGGGAGGTGGTGGCTGTGGTGAGCGGCTGTGCGTCTCTAAACACAGCCACTGACCATCATACTTCTCACTGCCAGGCTGGATTCCTTCCTCTGCCTCCCCGCGCTGTCAGTCCCCACTGCCTGCGTCAGCGTGCCAGAGCTAGGCACTCAGTAGGCAGCAGCGCAGCACACAATCTCCCACAGTTTCTTCCGGACTTGTGTCCCGCCCCCCGCTCAGCTTCTTGTTTCCCTCCAGCTAGCACGCAGCTTCACACAGGCAGTTGCGGCAGCCGCGGCTCCCTCAAAAACTAATAAAATATCTTAGCACAGTGCAGGGGAGTGCTAGCTGTCCATCGGGCCCCCCCAGCCGCCGGGCCCCATAGCAGCTGCACCCCCTGCACCCACTGTAGTTCCACCACTGCACCCTAGTCCCCCTGTTTGTGCCACATTCACTCCCTATTCCTCTACACCACTCCCAATTACACACCCTACTCTTTCACTGTCCCCAACATACCCATACCATCCAACACCAGGGTGGTGAGTCTGGACCTCTTTTAGGTTTGTTATACTGGAGCTCGAGCATGGTCCCCCTTCTGATGGCCACAACTTACCAGCACATTGGGAGCCGGGTGGGCGGGATGATGATGTTAGCTGCGGCGGCTGTGATGGCTGTCACGAGAGGGGAGCAGTGCCGCGGATCGCCCCTGCGCGCGACATCTGACAGTGGGGACCCCCCAGCTGTCCGCTGCCCAGGCGCTCCCAGTCCCCGCTGTAACAGTGCACTAGTGTGTGCTGCTGCGCCTACTATTTAAGATTCACATATCCCGCTGGACTGCGCTAGCCAATAGGCGCTCGCGGTCCAGCAGCCACCAGTTGATTGGCTGCTGGACCGCAAGAGCCTATTGGCTGGCGGTCCAGAGGGAGACGTGAATTTAAAATAGCATCACGTCTCCCGCACACAGCGAGCCACGGTGGGAGCTAGCGGGGGAGATGGAGCGGGCGAGCTGGCGGTGCTGGGACGGCTCCGGCGCCAGGATAGCTTCCATCGATTCCCGGACCCCGGCCACCATCTTTCCCATTGGGCTGGGCCGGGGGCCCCTAGGTCCTAGGGCCCCCGGGCAACTGCCCATCGTGCCCAATGGGAAAGACGGCACTGGCCTGTGTGCTGCATCCATTCACCTCGTGGATGGGGGCTGGCAGTGCATGGAGGCTGGAGGAAGCTGATGTCATGTCCAAGCGCCGCCTCCTGCACTCATGTGCCGGCCTAGGAAAATTCCATGTCGGCACCGCAGTGTAAACGGGGCAAATCCTGGATCTGACCCGGATTGGAACCGTGTTCTAAATACCGGGTCAGATCCAGGATTTTGTTGTAAATGTAGTATGCGGATTCTATGTAGCATTGGAGTTATGGGCCCTACACACAGAGCGATATTCAGGCATTTTCTGAGCGGTTTTACATTATTTCACTAATTCGCTCAGAAAATGCCTAAATATCGCTGTGTGTGTGTAGACCACACAGTGATTTAAATGTGCGGCCCTGCAGGTCTGTGTCTTCCACCAATTAATAACCTGCAGGCAGGTTATTAATTTGTTGGGCAAGTGTTCTCAATGGAGAACACTGCTCCTGACATCTCGTTCAGCACACAGTGCTGTGCAGCCCTGTGTGCTTAGAGACCTAAGCATTCTGAGTGAATCAGCATTGCTCAGAATGTTCTCCCTACACCCATCGGTACGTGTGTAGGGTCCATTACTGTATTAATAGTATGGTTATTTTACAAGACTGTTAATGGAGTATACTGGTTTTATATAGATTTCAACACACTGAGAAAAATCCATCTAACACTGTATGCCAGTGAGTATACTATAAATATGAGTATTCTCAGTAGTTTTGGTGAGAACTGCAAGTAGGTTGAAATGGAAGAACACAGGACTATGAAGATGGAGACAGGATGGTAGATATGTGTAACACTGCACAGTATTAATCCTTTTTATGGTGTTTATTGCCCTTACTGTATTAATTATGTAATTCACGTACAATAACATGGATGTAGGCACCCAAATCTAATTCTCTCTGCACATTTGCCCCACCTGCAGTGCAACATGGTTTTGTACATTTGAGAAAAATATTTGATTTGCGTTCAGATCTGAATTAGGCCTAAATCTGAATATTCGGTAAGGTCAACACTTGTAGCAGTCTTCTTTCTCATAGCTCTGGCATTACAAAAGATGGACCTAATTGGGCAATATCGGAGGCCTGAATAAAAGAAGACTCTCTTTGTTAGAGAACTCTTTTAAAAGTTACTTAAAATTAAAAATATTTTTATTCATATACTGTACTTTCAAATATTTAAAAAAAACAGTGTCTCATATAGGGGTTCACTATATGTATGCCACAAATATTAGAAAATGATTATATATACAGTACAGGTTGAGTATCCCGTATCCAAAATGCTCGGGACCAGGAGAATTTTGGATAACGGATTATTCCGTATTTCGGAATATTTTAATATTTCAATGATGTATTTTGAAGTATCTTGCATTTATGCTGTATAAACACATAATATACACACAAATATATTTTATTACCACATAAAATACACACAAACATATTTTAATTGTTCAAAAAACAAGGTTTCAAAACGTGAAACAAAATGTGTGTACTATCTCAGCACTGAATTTGAATGCCAAGCAATCATTGTCTTGCACATATATAGTGCCAGTTACATATCATGTCCCCAGTGATGCTGTTACATACAGTATGTCCCCAGTGAGTTTTTAGCAAAAAAAAAATTTTTTTTCACTTTCTGGAATGTCCGTATTTCGGAATAATTCGGATAACGGATATTCGGATACGGGATACTCGACCTGTATAATTAATTCATTCACATATATACATATATACAATAATAGTTTTGTACATAAAAGTGATTTATTAAATAATACAAATTTATTGCAACACTGTTAAAACAACCAATAGATACAAAGATTAATGATGATGATAATAATAATAATAATAATAATAATAATAGACGTATTTATATAGTGCTCTTTCTCCAACAGGAATCAAGGCGCTTAACAGATAAAATGAATGTAATACAGTACAGAAACAATGAAGTACAGAAAAGCTTTTCATAAACTATAATTGAGTAAACAGGAAAGTCTTAAGTCTATTTTTGAAGGATTCTAGAATGAGGGTCTTTTGAACTGTGCGGGGAAGTGAGTTCCATAGAGTTGGAGCTGAATGGCTCGACCCCCAGATGAATAGCAGGAGATTCTAGGTACTGCTAAAAGTGCTTCATCTACAGATCCCAGTACTCGACTGCAACATTATGGAATCAGAAGCTGCTTCAGATAACTTGGGCCTACATCACCTGGGTCATGTAGGGCTTTGAAACTCAGTAAGTTACTCTTGAAAATTATTTGCCATTTTATGGGCAGCCAGTGATGGGAGTAGAGAATGGGAGTTATGTGGCTAGAACGGGGCAGGTTAGTTAAGAGCCTGGCAGCTGTGTTTTGTACCAGCTGTAATCGGTGCAATTATTTTGCCTGGAGACCAAGGTAGAGGGCATTGTAGTAATCTTTTCTAGATGAATCAAATGCATGAATGACTTTTAACAGACGTGTATTGAAGTGCATCAAAATACAAGATACAAAATACAAAGAATCTCTCAGCTGATGTTTTTTCAGTGATTTCCAATAATGTATAGAAAGCTTTTCTGTTAATCATAGATTCACATTGCTGTATTAATGAGTAATCATCAATGTATACAATAGACAATCAAGATGAAAAAGAGAACTTGAAAAAAGTATTCTTTTAAAAATCAAAGTATGGCCAAAAATCTGGTACAAATGAATTAACGGATACTCAAATGAATTGAGAAGTCACATATAGGGGGTATTCAACCCAAGGTCATGACTGTCAGTCAGTCCCAACAGCCGTGACCCCGGCTCATTTTAATTTTGCTCGACCGCATATGGCCGATCAGTGAAAAGGGGGCATGTCCATGTAAACAGCCATGGATTGATTAGATTCGTCCGTGATCGCGACAATTCAAGGTCGTTCTTGGCAAAACGGGCCCAACAGCTCTCAAAGTCGGGCCCGTTCTGTCGATCTGCCTCTTCAATGCTGTCAGCCAAGACAGCCTTGAATAGCTGCCCGAGCTATTCCCACCCATCGGAAATAGCGGTGGGGATTGAAAACCCCCCCATATGAGTAATTACCTCACAATATCCATACATTACACTTGCTCTGAAATCTATTTTACACTGGCAACCAGAAAGTTGAAAAAATTCTCAAAGTAGGAAGAAAGTATTACTTGAGGTGTACTCACTAATTAATTAAACAGATTTCTAAAGTAGACTCACATGACCCTCATCTGAGGGTGCAAGGTGAAGGGTCAGAGAAGAGAGAAATAAAGTAATAGCAAATAGAATCTGCTGTTGCATCGGCAGCCTGGTCATCACCCCTGTTGGAAACCCATTGCAGGGGAGATGCAGAGGCCTGGTACAATGAGAGTCCCATAGAAAATTAGTAGAGCTAATAAGAATGTGTCAATGGAGTCAAGTGACTAACAGTCAAATATGTCAAAGTATAATACATATGTATAATGTGAATCAAAACTGGTTAGCTGGAGTGGACCAATTGCAGGGAAATACCTTAGATAATTTCCCATGTCAGTAAAAGTTTTGTATCAAATACAAGCTTAGGTTCAATGAGACATTATTAAGATAATGATTCAATACTTAACAGAGCAGAGGTGCTGTGGTATGTCCTGATCCTGTGGTCTGGACCCCGGACCTCCAAACTGCTTTGGGTCAATGTATTACACCCCATTTTTAGGATCAGATCTTTGCAGAATTTTTGGAAAACTATACATACCAGAAAGCCTGTCCTGGTCTTCTGTACCAATTATATTTGTTTCCTCATTGAAACTGTAGGTGAGCAGGTGGACAATAGACTTAGGTGGTTACAATGGAAAAGAGGTTTTCGCCCTGTTCTTTATGCACGACTACACAAACATTTTAAATGCCAAAGGATTGCAGAACAGAAGCTTATGTATAGACTAGATATAATAGGAACTGCAGCACACGGGGCTCTACCATTAGGCTGCCTAGGAGCTCCAGAATCTGGGAGGTCCTCCTAAATCTGATTATCACAAAATTTAGGGATGATTCTCATATCCCTTTCAGATTGCAATGCTGCGTCAGACCCAGTATCACGATCCCGGGTCCGACCTGGCACTGACCCATGTCCGGCGCTCACACTAAACATGAATCACCCATTATAGAGGGTGATAAGGGTTTAACCCTTCCTATTACCCAGGTCAAAATGCTGGGTTGCTCGACCCAGGTTATATGTTTTGGTACTTTCACACCTCACCTGGGCCCAGGTTAATACACCAACAACCGAGTAATAACCCTGTTCGAAGATGTGGTGTGAATGGGGTATGAGAGAGGCATCATAGTTAAACTTGTTGAACGCACACGGCAGGTTTTAAACCTCCACACTTTCGTCCAAGGTTAAATAAACTCAGTATTGGTGTGTGGGTGGTTGGTGTGAGGGTGGTGGGAAGTTTTGCGTAAAGGTGCTGAAAAACTTTGCACCTACCCTGACAGCACATTGTGGGTGGATTGAAACAATGAAGCTTGGTGTGCACATATACATTGGGTCAACAATGACAGAGTACTATAAGTATGAACTGATTTTTATGATCAGAGAGAACAATGTTTTTCTTTCTTTTTTTCAATTCTGTGTGGGATCCACAAATTATAACGGGTTCATGAGCAGACTCTACTTATCTCGTTTATCTTGCTTTTCTATATTCCAAAGGGTATATTTAAGTAAGTTATAAATAATACAACTTTTCTTTTCTGTTGCTAATTTAGTAACTTATACTGTAAGCAGGTTTGTAGAAATGTGCTAAAATCCATTCCCACTGTATAGGTATGAAAAGCCAAGTGTGAGATCCCTTTGACGGTTGACATTCTTTGTGGGGATACTGATAAAATGTGTCCTGGGGAATAACTAGGATCCTGTGACTTGAAATGAACAGTAATCCTTCAGCAAATCAGAGACTGAATATACTGTATATTAGTTTATTCATGCAAGAAATTAGACAGAGTACAGAGGTGAATGATGTCTTGGGGAGGGAACGGATGGAGCACAGTACCTTGCTCTGGGATATCCAATGCAGAGTAGATGCCAAACTGAGTTCTCAGTGTAGAGACGCAAATGTTTCAATCAAATGTGTACTCAGTACAGAAATGCAATCAGATGATTGTGGAGAGATGTTCGCATAGGGTAATACAAGTTACAGGTAAGTCCTTGGATATTTCTGATGATTCATAGGTCATTTGTATTGAATTAATTTGTTTTATGGAAATGTTCAGGAGCATGTAAAAGGTGAGGCAGCCATATTGGGCACCTCTCATTACACTTAGCAAGGGTGTGCAGTCTAGAACCCATCTTTGATATACTGTATGTACAGGCATATAAAAAAGCCAATACATTCTGTAAAACTTAAATATCTATCAGGCCTATATATATATATATTTAATATATAATAAAATATATGAATGCGGCTCAAGTTACAAAACTGAGCTTTAGGGGCCTACATCTCCCCAGTTCATTCTACGTGTATTGTTTCTAGTGCATTTGGAGAATGTTCAAAATGTCATCGTAGTTCCGGCACCTTCTTACACTGTTTTTGAAAGTGTGACAAAATTAGGCATTTAAAAAAAAACCTAGCAATTCCCGTACTTACTCTGGTGATTACTGTATCCAAAAAGGTCATACAATGGACTTTTGGCTCTCCTCCCTCTTTCTGTGTGAAACAGCAAATGTTTCATGCCCTGGGATTTAATAGGAAATCTACACAGCCAAATATTGAGAAAGATTTTATAGGGTTCTATTAAAAAAATGGGATTTGTATATTGATACACTTTACCAAAGCACCCAGGATCAGATTTTATAAAATATTTGTCTGCATAGTCTTTGTTACTCAGGTAGCTACTGTTTTAGGAAGATTTCTAACTAGTTCTTTTATTTTGGGTTTTCACAAATGTCTGGAAATTTCCCAAGGTATTTTCAAGTTATTTGACGGTTTCCTCCAATCCACCCCAGTCCACCCCCAACCACCTCCTTTTTTTCCACCTTAGTTTGTGTGTTCTTTACCCTCCCATGATTTATTGTTAATGATATTGTCAATTATTAATAGTCTTTCTATTCATGTGCCCACTAGTGTCTAATTTTTTATTATTTCATGATGACTGAACTTGCTAATCATTTGTCTTACTGCTATTTTTATAGTGGCAGCGTATTTATACTGTATGCTACATACTAACTGATCCAATTTGCCTCCTTTATACTCATAGTTATTGCTTTCTAGTGTATATACAGGGGTACATTTACTAAGATTGGAGTTCTATTGCAGATGAAATGTTGCCATAGCAACCAATGAGATTCTATCTATTATCTTTTAAAAGGTGCTAAATTAGAAGTATAATCTAATTTGGTTACTATGGGCAACATCCCATCTTTAATAGAACCCATCTTAGTAAATTAACCCTACCTTGTATAGGTTGCGTATCCATTATCCATATATTTCATATCTGAAATATTACGAAAACCCCAGGTTTTCTGAATATTTCAGGATATTTTTTATCCCACCCTGCACCGTTTTTTTTACTCACCTCGTCCCCCGGTGTCTACAGTTGGCCCCCAGAATCATCTTCAGCAACATCCCCTGTCCCAAGGCATGCATTGTACGGGTGACCTCATGACGTTACCCGCACACCCACGCAATGCATTCTTGGGAACAGGGATGCCACTGAAGATGGATCCGATGGTCGCCAGGGATGCCAGGAGATACCATGGACATCAGGCGACCGCCAATGGACCAGGTAAGTGTGTAAATGCTTGTGGTCCCAAGCATTTCAGGTAAGGGATACTCAATCTGTACTACAATCCCACTTCACTGTATTCTAGATGAACATAAATACCCTTATACTTTTTTTTACTTCATTCTATGAGCCTATAACTGCTCTGTATTTTGAAGGAAATATAACATAGCTTGAAAGAATGATAGCATTAATAAACGTACAATAATCATGTGTTCATACATTATCACAAGTGCATTGTGATTAGATATTACTCAGTGAAACAGTAACTGTCTCCATTTTGCTGTGTTTCTGATGGAGTCTTTTACTTTTTGATTTCTTAAAGTATAAATAAATGGGTTGAGCAAAGGGCTCAGCATGGTGCTTACTAAATTCACTGCTTTATCTGTTTCTACTGAATAGTTGCTGGATGGTCTTAGTTCAATGAATATGGCACTGCCGAAAACTAATGCAACCATGGTGAGGTGAGACACACAGGTAGAAAAGGTTTTTTGGAGACCTGTTTCTGATGGTAATCTCACAACTGCAAACACAATTAAAATATATGAAACTATAGTAATAATTAATGGTCCAACCAAGATGAACACAGAAGCAATAATAGAAAAAAGTCTAATTAAGCTGATGTCTGAGAAACATACAAGCTTTAGCATTGCTGCGCTGTCACAAAAAAAATGATTCAGGACATGTTCACAAAATGACATCCTTAACATCATGATTGTAGGGGGCAGAAGGCAGAAAAATGACATAAGTAAACATGAAACTATTAACTTAATGCAAATGCTAGCAGTCATAATGGTAGGATACCTTAGTGGCTGGCAGATGGCCAAATACCGGTCAATGGACATAGCACTCAAAATAAGAAAATCTGAAGAAGATGCAAAATAATATAAGTAGGACTGTAGCAGGCACTCATATCTTGAAATACTATGCTTAGCTGCAATAAGGATGGCAAAAAGTTTACAGACAACAGTAGATACGCCAAATATTTCTAGGAACGATAAGCAAACCAAGAAAAAGTACATGGGTGAGTGGAGACTAATATCAGCATATATTATAACAATTATTAATATATTTCCAGCCAATGTAACAATGTAGACCAGCAACAGTACCATAAACATAACTACGTGAAGCATGTAACTACCAGGAAATCCCTTCAAGAAAAATTCTTCCACCAGTGTATCATTTGTCCATTCCATTAGAGCAAGGTGCACATATATGAAAATAAATCAGATCAAATGTAAGAGATAAAAGATCCACATGAATAGAGATCATTTCAATCTTTCCTACTGACAATTGGTACTGGTATTATTCCTCAAAAGGAAATGTTATCTGTTTAGATGTGCACATATGCGGATGGACAGTAGTCAATTTCCAACCTTCTTTTCAACCATGGACAGTAATGATCAAATCAATTTGGTTGCTTTCAGAGCACATTTTCCAATAATCTGCAGTATACAGTAGTTGGATGGTGTAAGTTACATATGCGTGGTCAAAAACACACTTCATCTCTGCAAACAAGTTGACAACCACTACTCACTTAAATATGAACCGTTAGCTTCCATTTAACCAATATAACCATTGCATGTTTCCAGTATATCCCAGTGATTTCACTGGTAAGAATGAGACTCTAAGAAACCACAAAAAAAATGGTTTTTGTTTTTAGTACATAAAGCATTGTAGCTTGTATATTAAAAAAGTGGGATTCATTCTAATGCAGTATATTGATACTCTACATCTGATAAAACATTTTCACAGTATTTTAGCAAAATTGAGATTTGAATGGCAACTATCATCACTATACAGTCTACGCAAAACATTTTTGAATCATTTTCATTTAAATGTTCAAGAGCTTATAACGGTTTTATGCAGATACCAAAAGCAAGATTTCATAACAGAACAAAATTGCAATTTTATACATAAATGCAGTATATTTGAAACAGTGCCTACACAATAATTCAAATAATAAATATCTGAGTTAGTTTTAACTGTTATATATAGATGGATAACAACAAGTTTATGATCATTTAATTCCCATGTGCTCAATCTCTTAGGAAACCACCTTAATAAGAATGAAAATATTCTCAGATCAATTTACATTATTACATTTTTATTTTTAAAATCTTTAAAATTTTTCAAAGAACTGTGTTGATAACATAATGGCAAAATACATTTTGTTCTGAACAATATTTATTACTAAATAAATACTTTGCTATGGATTTTGAAGCATTTCCGTGCATGTAACTTTAATTTGAAGGACTTCCTGGTAAACTATTTTTTTCCCTATAAGCTGATAATGGCCAGGCTCTCAGAGCAACCAACTCTGGATAGGCAACGTACAACTGGCCATGGGAGAAGATGTAACTATCCTCAGATCCACACCAGCAATTTTCAATCTCTGACCCTGAGCTTTGATAATGGTCATAACCTTTACCAGAAACTGCAGCCGTTTAAACTCTAAGTGGTAGTATGATGGAATCAGAGGAATTCTCAGAATTAACACAGTTTCTCCCTAGCCAATCAAGGGGTTAGGACACTAAATGTCCTGAGAAGGCGCCTAGGGAGAGTGGGTTTGCTGTGGCTGCAATTTCCATTTATTTTGGGGGTTAAGCCCAAAATGAATAAGGTATACAAAGGAAAAGAGGGGTGTGAAACTGCTCTCTATATATACACATGCAACAGGTGTAGAATACTGTATCTAAAAATAAAATTTCATGAATGCAAAGTGGTGTCCAGTGTCCATTCCTATATTGCTTCCCTTTTGGTGTATCCCAAATAGAAGAAACCAAATGCTGTTGCAGGGACTGAGTAGATGTACTGTAGATCTCCTTATACAGGGACCACCTGTTGGTAAGGGGTACAACCTGGTGCAGGGGAGAAGATGGAGTTCCAATAGTTTGTAGTTGCTGGGATAGTTGCGGAGGCTGATTACTTTAGACCTCGGCCTTCATGCAACAGAAGATATATATGTATATATATATATATATACTGTATATGCAGTATATATAGTAGCACATACTAACTGATCCAATTTGCCTCCTTTATACTCATATTTATTGCTTTCTAGTGTATATACAGGGGTAAATTTACTAAGACTGGAGTTCTATTGCAGATGAGATGTTGCCATAGCAACCAATGAGATTCTATCTATTATCTTTTAAAAGGTGCTAAATTAGAAGTAGAATCTAATTTGGTTGCTATGGGCAACATCCCATCTTTAATAGAACCCATCTTAGTAAATTGACCCTACATTGTACAGGTTGAGTATCCATTATCCATATATTTCATATCTGAAATATTACGAAAACCCCAGGTTTTCTGAATATTTCAGGATATTTTTTGTCCCACCCTGCACCCTTTTTTTTACTCACCTCGTCCACCGGTGTCTACAGTTGGCCATCAGAATCATCTTCAGCAACATCCCCTGTCCCAAGGCATGCATTGTGCGGGTGACCTCATGACGTTACCCGCACACCCACGCAATGCATTTTCGGGAACAGGGATGCCACTGAAGATGGATCCGATGGTCGCCAGGGATGCCAAAAGGCCAAATAGAAGAAACCAAATGCTGTTGCAGGGACTGAGTAGATGTACTGTAGATCTCCTTATACAGGGACCACCTGTTGGTAAGGGGTACAACCTGGTGCAGGGGAGAAGATGGAGTTCCAATAGTTTGTAGTTGCTGGGATAGTTGCGGAGGCTGATTACTTTAGACCTCGGCCTTCATGTAACAGAAGATATATATGTATATATATACTGTATATGCAGTATATATAGTAGCACTCACCATTGCTGGAATGGCCAGTGTACACAATACCTAGAACTTGATGCTTATTCACACCAGGATGTTTGTTGTTTCCTCCCGGAACTTGTGGAACTTGTTCTTCCACATGAAGTATGACAGAATTTTACAGTAGATTTCTTGCCAAGGTATTGAAGGCCAAGAGTGTAGTTTTTGAGGGTTGTTAATATGTTCAATGATGTTTTCTACAGTAAAATACACTCTTTTGGCCGATCTCCAGGTGGACAGTAAGATTCATGACAGGAGGAAATCATTTGTAAATGGGGAAGCACAGGATCTGCCAGACTGCCTCAGGGCTGCTGATGTAGCACACTGACTTGTACCTGGTTACCTTATCCAGCTTGTTCTCAACAGGGTCTGGGGAACCTCCTGCTGATGAGGGACCGAGGGTACCTCCAAGAATGAGGACTGGGCATCAGTCCGACAGCGAAGGAGCAAGCAAGTGCTCCTAAAGACAGAAGAAGTCCCAGAAGGGCGGCGACCGCACAAAAGAGTGTAAACGCTGTCGCATTCTGGGTGAAGGTGCTGGGGAAGCCGCAGAAGAGCGGCGTGTGCCACCCCCCTGGGCAAAGAGGTTGTGCAAGTCGCGGTGGGTGGTGGCTAGCAAAAGTCATTTAAAAATTAAAAGGCCACCACCTCTCTCAGGTGGGGGGGAACAGACATGCATTATGCCTGCCCATTGGCTGCCTGTGGGCAGGGGTGGGGTATACTCGCTGATGAGGCAAGTAAGCCCCCTGTCTGCAGATGGCTACTGTGCAGGTATATCTAATTTAAAAGTCCTATCATTATGGTACGTAGTGGGTTGCAATTAATTGGGTCAACACGCAATGGTTCGACCACTAATAATAGACAAACCATAGATTGACTCCTTAAAAAAGGTCGACATGGCTTAGGTCAACATGGACAAAAGGCCAACACTACCAATACGTCGACACAGAAACGGTCAACATGAAAAACGTTAACATGAGTTTAAAAAAAAAAATTCCAGAACAGGTGTTTGTTCATACTTAGCTATCCACATGGACATAGAGGGAGAGTATAATACTGTGTCGAGCAAAGCAATGCACAATGCCTGAAGCATGATGAGCAAATCGAGCCATGCGAGGGGACGCAGTACAGAGATATGGTGTCTTTGTCAACTTTTGTCGTCAGACACCTGAAAAATGTGTCATGTCAAACATTTTAAGGTGTCAAACCATGGCCTGTTCACCAATAGTGGTCATCCTATTGAGGGTCAACCTTAATTAGGTTGACCCTATGACCCATACCAATCATTATAATCAGGCATATTTCAGTAAATTTTAAAAAGTGTACCTAGATGAAAAAAATTAACCCCTAAACAATTTCTACCTAACAAAACAAGCCGTGTATTTGCTGTTTTCACGAAGATTGAGGCCGTTTTGGGTGGCAACCCAGCATTTTCTGAGAGTGATCTGAAAAAACGCAGGGGTTTACCATTAGTTGGGACGGAGGGAGGGCCGTTGATGGCCTAGACTAGTAGTAGACTTACTCGGCGGTTGCGAACAGAGGGAAAACCATTGGCTAGTGCAGTGGTTCCCAAACTGTGTGCCATGGCTCCCTGGGGTGCCTCGGGACACTTGCAGGGGTGCCACGGGTTGGTGGACCAGGACCAACTCAAATTATTTATGGTCAATTATTTATGGACAAAACCAGTGCTGGTGGCTGCCAATCATAAAATGTGTGCCCTTTACCACATAACTGAACCTAAGAAGCACATTTAAACACAATCTACTTAATTTTATATTTATTTTATTGGGCCTAGGGGTGCCGTGGATACCCCGTGGATACTCTAGGGTGCCGTGATTTGAAAAAGATTGGGAACCTCTGGGCTAGTGAGTGATTGCAAATGATGTTCCCACTGTGTGCATGGCTGTGAACATATTTGCAGCAATGCTCATGGGTTGGGGATTGACTCTGGCTGGGTGGCATTTACCTGACCACTGGGCTCCAAAGATTTGCAGCCCAGCAATCAGGTCTGAATCAGGACCTTAGTGCTTCCATTACTTTCCCTACTACTGATGTAAGGCTTACATGTTCTGCTTCTTCATTACGTTAACTTTTTGTACAGTGGAACTACATAAAATAACTAAGCTAAAGCTTTATAGACTAAAATACTGTAAATGTAACATTGGGGGTTATTCTAGTTCATTCTTTCTGACAAAATCCTTCTTAGATGGACAAAACCATGTGCACTGCGGGTGGGGCAGATGTAACTTGTGCAGAGAGAATTAGATTTGGGTGGGGTTTTTCTTCAAAGTGAGATCTATATTGCAGTGTAAAATAAAGCAGTCAGTATTTTCCCTGCACAGAAACAAAAAAACTCACCCAAATCTAATTCTCTCTGCACATGTTACATCTGCCCCCCTGCAGTGCACATGGTTTTGTCCATCTAAGAAGGATTTTGTCAGAAAGAATGAACTAGAATAATCCCCATTGTTCTATATTGAAATCTAATTCCAGATAAAATTTGTTTTCTAAAAGTTGGTTTGGTTTTGAGTATAAAAGGATGCCACCCGTGCTAAAAACTTAATGGTGGGAATTTGGTTGTGGGCAGGAAATTCATAAAACCATACAGCACGTTGTACAATACACAATACTTACAGTGGAGTACAAAACGTACAACAATTTATACAAAAATATATTTTATTTGTGGAGACAGACAGGTAATAGTGGCAGCACTCCAATGAAGATAACTGTCAGGCAAAAGTTGGCTTATACCTTATATCCCCACCAAGAAGCACGTGAAAGCAGCAACTGGGTCCAGCACCAGAAGGAGGATGCACAAAAACTGACGTCACACACATCCCGGGTGGATGTGGAGACAGCGAACACAGGTTGTATAAACAAAATTAATTTTCAACTTTTTGAAATTTTTCTTTACTTTTTTTCTTTATCATTTTTTGCAAACTAACAATGCATCAGTGGCAAATGCAGGATTTTTAGAAAGGGTTTCCAAATGTAATCCAAAATCTCCCACTCAGCAGCACATTGGAGTAAGTACGGGAGTTTGGGGGAGCGGTAACAGCCCTGAAAATTGGTCTTTTTATACAATGGATACTGTATGGAATACAGTATCAATATTTAACAGTACAGATTATATATATTTTAGGCTGTTTCAAACATTTATATAAGATAAGTGGTCAGGAAAAGGTTAAACATACAATAATAAATAAATACACAAACATAATAGAAACAGTACTGTACTTTCTTCACAATCTCCCACTTCATGCTAAGGCTCTGGTCCATTGTGATGTTTGAGGGCTTAGAACCACACATACAGTAAATGTGGTAGAAGGAGCTGGAACACTGGGCATGTGCAGCAGCTCTGCTCTGTCCCTTAAGGTTCAAACACACTGAGCGACTTTGAGCTGAAAGCCGCTTAAAACAGCATGTTTGTGTGTATGCCCCAGCGATGAGCTGTGAGTGGTGTTGCGCGCCCCTGCGTCATCGCCGGGAAAGCCGCTCATCTGCTTGTAATACCATGCCAAGACCATTCCAAGTGCCAAGTTCCAAACCTTCCAGGGTTACCCCAGCAATATAAAGACTTTCAGGATGTCTTCAGTGAGAAAGCTGCAATCAATTACCCCCTCATTGTGAGTGGGACTGTCTCATAGACTTACTTCCCGGTAAGACCCCTCACAGGGGCTGTACATATCCACTGTCTGTTCCCAAGACCCAGGCCATGTCTGAGTACATTCAGGATTACATTCAGAAGGGGTTCATATGCCCTTCTATGTCCCCGGCAGGCGTTGGATTCTTCTTCATTATAAAGAAGGATGGCTGTCTGCGTCCTTGCATGGGAGTGGGTTAGTGCTGCAGCTTCACCTACCTGGCATTATGACAATGATTTATGGAGCAGACCATCAGCAGGCAAGCCATGCATGATTGCACAAATGTACTGTGCATTCCTGAGAGTTGACTAAGTCCCATGCCATGTTGCATCATAGAACAGACACTGAGCGGTTTTTGATGAGTTGTTATTGGTGGAGCTCATTACATGCTTCGCATAGCTTAGTCATGGGTGGGTTTGGATTCAGAAGGAGCACTATGACTGTGAGGTGTTCTACAGAGTAAAGGGTAGAGGGAAAAAAACAGGCTTTCCATTTAGTATGTATGCATGTATGTATAGATGTATGTGTCATATATATAGTTATATATGTCTCTATATACATATGTATATATATATATATATATATATATATATATATACACACACACCTGTCACCTTGCATTTATTACATTTATGTATGTCTATGTTAAATGTATTCATGAATATCATTACTAATTTTACCCTCTTTAACATGCCCACAGATGAGCCAGCCCAAGCAGAGGAGGGTGTACGTGGGGCCCTCCTCAGACTGTGCCATCACCTGCAGCTGGTCCTTGCAGACCTACAAGATCTTACAGATCTGCTTTTATATTTTTTTAGTTTGTTAGATTTAAGTATTTAAATATTATTGTTAATAATAAAAAGTTTATAACAGTTTGAAGTTGTATGTGTGTTTTTTAAACAATAAACAGTATATGTGTAAATTGTTTTTAATAATTTTCTGATCCGAAAGGTAGATACTGTATATAGATGGAAGGATAGTGTCAGATACCTAAGTATCTGGCACTTTAAGAAGCGCAATCCTGCTCAGAAAAAATTAGAATGTCCTTACAGTTTTATGAATATATAAAAATCAATTTATTAAAAAAGCATATAAAGTGGAATCAATCCACACAAAAATTCATAGAACAATACAATTGTGCACAATTTAACAGACGGACAGGACAGACAACATATAACATATATTTGCAAAAAGAGCTGAAGTTTGCTGGGATTGCCGTTTTTCTTGTATATATTACAGTCACTTGAGTCAGGAATGAAATATGAGGCTTAGTATAGGCAGTGATAAATTCTCATAGTTACCAGTCCTGCATGAACTTTCTGTGGTAGATATCAAGGTCAGTCTTTCCAACTGGTATATTACCAGAGATGTACTCCGGAAGAAGCTTTGTTGGTACCTTCTCCTGCTGGACCAGCCAGCTGGGTGATATTTGTAATCCACAGGTTAGAAGTGCGCTTGCAGAATAAATACAGGACCGGCAAAGATAGGGCTCAAAAACGCGTTTCTCCGCCTGCTCGTAAAGTCGGCGGCTTCCTCAGTCTGAGATAGATGTATGTTATTGTAGTGTATACATCTTTGCAAGACACAAAGATACGATAATTGTAGATCTATTTACATTATCCAAACAACAAAACACACACACTCTGTTAATAACTGTTGTTAAGTTTGCTTTATTATGTGTTACTAATAATTAGCACATTGTAGAATATTGCATTTGACGTGCAATTCTGATATCATATGCATACATAAAAGCTACATAAAGGGGTGACAATGATTAAAATATCACTTCACATGATGTAAGAGTTAATGTGTGTAATGCAGGGCTGGGCAATTGCGGCCCTCGAGATGTTGAGGAACTACACATCCCAGAATGCCTTGCATCAGTTTCAGCATGGCCACATAGAGAAACTAATGCAAAGCATCCTGGGATGTATAGTTCCTCAACATCTGGAGGGCCGCAATTGCCCAGCCCTGGTGTAATGGATGTGGTAGTAATGTGTTTAAGTCTGTATTAGGATTTAATTGATTCCAATTCTAAACAAACACTTTTTAATGAGGTTACCTAATTGCATAAGTGTGTCATGTGACCGATTTCGGAGTTCAGATAAGAGTGGTGATTTTTGCGAAAATACACTGCATCGGTGCGTACGGCCAGGTTCCCGTCCGTTCTGACGCGGTAAGACTGTGCAAACGCTGTAAGACCGTGCAGAATATGTGTGTGTCCACCGCACACGCAAGGTTTGGATTTCGTCCGTAAACACGCCCTGTTCTTCTAGTGTTAGTCCGTCCGTATGTGGAGGTCCGGTGGGCGTTTCTTCGGATGATGTCCCCACAGCGTGGCGTGCGGACCGCTCCGAAAGATTTCGGAAATGTACGCACCAACCAGAATAACCTCCATAGTTACATAGTAGGTGAGGCTGAAAAAAAAGACTTGCGTCCATCTAGTTCAACCTATGTTTATAGTAGCTTATCACTTGTTGTATAGTACAGTATGTTCTGATATTTTAAAGACAGATTATGTTACTTATTCGTACCCAATACCACAGTCTTTCACACTTAATACTGAAAACTTCAATTACATTAGAGTTAAGTAAAGGTATTTTCTCTCTTTACATGCATGTATTCATGGTTCCAGCATATAGTGCATGGTTTCTATTTTAAATACACTGTATATTGAAGTCTAAATAGTTATGTTCTTTTTATGTGCTCTCAACAATTCACATGTATAACATGATGGTTGTCTAATGAGAAGACAACATGTTTATTCAAGTCAATAGTAACCGTGACATTGAAATAAATGCTACTCATGTATCTCAAGGGTAAATTTCCACAGAAAAAAAAAAAGAAATCACAGGAGAAAAACATCCCTCCTGATTTCAGTTTAATTTGTTTTGCTTTATTCGATTTGACAATTTGTCAATAATAAATGGAGGATGGAGTTTATTACTATCGTAAGAATAATACATTCTTGCAATTAGCTCACAAGTCTGTCAAATTAGTTTACAGTATGTATCAGAGCCTCCAGGCACTTCGATGGTCCACTTTTAAACCTGTACTGTTGGGGTTTTTTGAGGACCACATTTGGGAACTTCTGCTATTTATTTTTACAGAAGAAAGCTGTTATTCCCCATGTAAGTACAAGGGATAGCGCAGGATTTCTGGAGGAAGGTTTCCAAATGTTTGATTGCTGCCAACCCATGGGCGGGATGTATTAAAATACATCGCCGCCCATCGCGGCCCCCCCGCCGCGATGCCGCCGCATATGTACTAACATATGCGGCTGGCATCGCAATGCGGTGACGGAGGCCCCCCGCGATACCTGGAATGTGGTGTGCGGGGGGTCTCCGTCACCTCTCTGCCCCCTTCTGCATCCCTCACGCCGGGGACAGCTATGCAAGCTGTCCCCGGCGCCTCTTCCTCCCCCCTGCAGCCGGAAGGACGTCCGGCTGCGTCACTAGGGGGAGGAAGGTGTTACCTTCCGGGTCCAGGAGGACCTGGACCAGGTAAGAGAGGGAGGGGGAGAGGGGGGTCGGCGGGTTTTTCGGCGGAGGCGTCGGGCGGCGAAAAGAAGCCCATAGGCTTCTATAGGGTATCGCCACCCAAAGGTGTCGATACCCTACACTGCGGTGACGGTGCGGTCGGGTAATAGTACATAGGAAAATGCGGTAAAACGGGGGTTTTACCGCATTTTCCCTTTAGTACATCTCGCCCCATGAATGATGCATAATTAGCCTGTAACTAGCCATTGTCGGCCCCAAAGTGCAGTGTATGTTATACAGTACAGATGGAGCCGGGCTCCCTCTTGCTGGCGAATCGCCAGACTGTCGCCTCTGGCGATCCGCCAGTAGCCCGGCTCTCCATCTGACTGAGACGCGCGTGCTTCTCACGCGCATGCGCGTCTCAGTTTCCGTGCGACGGACAGGGTTAGGGGGGGGGGTGCGGGGAGGCGGTGGGGACCCCGGGTGACCGCCGACAAGCCGACGGGGACCCGGGGGAACCGTGCGAAAGGGGACGTGTGTGCATCTCGTGCACGTGCATCCCCTTTCGCAGATACAGATGGCGGGTGTCAGGGGATGGTGGATGGCATTGCCCGGCTCCATCTGTATGTCAGATATTTAACCAAAGATCACCTTTAGCCAGATGTTCCCAAATGTGGTCCTCAATGCACCCTATCAGTCCAGGTTTTATGTTTATCCATGCTTTGCCACAGGTCACTTGATTAAGTACAACAGTCAATTTTATTTAACCATCTGTGCAGAACAATGGATATATATTGATATCTGGACTGTTGGGGTGCCTTGAGAACTGCGTTGGGGAACCTCTGCATTATATTCATTTTCAGATTGTCTCTGGTGCAATGATTCAGCACTCTTATCCATAAACACATACACACAGCAGATTTGATAGGACAATTTGCTGCTACTTAGTATGTGCAGCAGCTCCATTCCGCACTTTATTTTGCATTTAGGTGACCACTGGCCAGATTGTGGGGAGACGGGGGGTTCTGGGTAACTGGAAACCCCCCCCCCTCATCCCTCCCTGTGTTTGCCTTTAAAGTATAATAATAACTAGAGATATTTTGTATGGTCCAGACAGACACTGGCTAATTTCAAATAGTTATATTGGGCTTTTGTGCTAAGAAAAATTGTTACACTCATTGAATTGGGCCAATGTATGAAATGTTGTATATACAAGAAATATATTTATGGACATTCGTTAAGCATATAAATGTTGAGGCTCTAGTGTTACAGATAGGGTTACATCACTTCATTTGACTGGTTTCCTATATTGTGCATGAGAGGCTGGTGTGCATAAAAACCCCAATAGCCAGGGTTTGACATTCAACTGACTCAACTAGTATTTGCAATAGGCTTAGCAGTTACCTTTTGGTAGTAGATTGCACCATGTTGAATGAAACAGGTTATATTTACTACTGTGAGTATAAGTGAGTCCTGAGTCAATTGTGCCAGAAATCCTATTTCTGTACAGCGAGACCCTGTTTAAAAAAAAACCTATAGATTTTGACGACCCAATGCATACATCTTAAAAAGTCCACACAGTTGGTTCCATTTTTTATTTAGTCCCAAACCAAGTTTCAAGCTTTGTGATCTATGTACTAAGAGGTATACGGAGGCATATAAAGTGGATATTTATTTATTTATTTACAGTTTCTCATATAGCGCAGCAGATTCCGTTGCGCTTTACAATAGTAGACAGTGATAAAACAAACTGGGTAACAACAGACAGACTTGGAGGTTAGAGGGCCCTGCTGCAAGCTTACAATCTATAGGGATATAGGAGGGAAACACAAGGACAGGCACCAGCAATAGCATAGCAGTCCCACCAAGTTTCAAGTCCAGAAGGGAAGCTATATAATACATAAGTGCCTCAGAGGGTTATACGTGTGGAACTTAAATATGATAGGCTTGCCTGAAGAGGTGTTTTCAGGAAACACTTGAAAGTTTAGAGTCTTATTGTGGGTGGAAGGGCATTCCATTGGATGGGAGCAGCCCGATGAAAGTCCTGTATATAGAAAAAGTATCAGCCAATCAGCTCCTAACTACCATGTTATTGCGTTAGCTTTCCGCTGTGGCCGCCCGTCCAGCTTACCTGGCAGTGCTAGTTCTCCTGCACTTGCCGGGAGGACGGGGACCAGCGGCGAATGGTGTCCTCTGCTTCTGGCAGGCGGGCGTTGGGGATGTTGCCCTGCAAGGTTCTGAACTTCCGTCCGACAGGTCTGCAGCACACTGGGGGCAGCAGCTGATGTCATACGCATACGTTCTGTACACCTCAGGGTCAGCTATAGAGTGTTCCCAGTTCCCAGGTCCTGGTTCTCTGTGTCCTGTGTGCCCTCCTAGTGCTGTGCCTCAGTATGCCTTCTCCAGATTCCTGCCTCAGCTCATCAGCTTGCTCAACCCCTGTGTCTCCTGTGGATTCCATCTCCCATATAAGTCAAGGGTTGTTTATATTCATTATTCTCTCTGGTATCACCTTGTGCATTGTTGCACCTATTGCTTTGTATAATTTTTTACATCTTGTGTATTTTTACATATATTTATACTTCCCAGTACCATCTTCTAGCATTGTTGCTTCCCCGGGGTCCTGTGAAGCCTGCTCCTAGATTCCTGGGGGTATCCCATTCCATCCTCTGTCTTAGTTAGTTTATCCTCTTGCCTTCTCTCCACCTCGGTGGATGCATTGCCTCACGTAAGACCTGGAGGTATCGGGGTTGGAGCCGGCATAACCAGCTCCTTCGAACGCGGCTGTTAAAGGTGAAGCCTAGCACTGCACACATCCGCTGACCATGGGTAGAGGCAACAGAGTATAGGGTTCCGGTTTGGTGGTATCCTCCCAGAGTCGTAACCTATTGGCTATGGACGGGATGCACTAAAGGGAAAATAAGGCTAAAAGCCAGTTTTTGGGCTTTGGCTGCAGTTCCAATATGTTATGTACTAAGTCATGGTCGCCATGGCTTCAATGCAGAAGGTAATGCCAGCAAAAGCTGGCACAACCCTCTAGAAGCAAGTGGGCTGCTTTTCACATCTGAGCTGTAAAGGGATATGATTTTGAAAGGGAAGATATAAATGTATATACAGTTGCTGTATACCATCTTTTCACCCCTAAAACTGTCAATTGCCCATTGCCACAATACAGGTAACTAAGAAAACTTACTAACCATCCAAGTGACTACTCAGACTGTTGCCACACTCAAAGCCTGGGATCCATATACACTGTTTGGGTACTGTTCGTACTCCATTGACTCCCTCCAGTCATTCAGGTGCTACATATGGAGCCTTTCTCATTCAGTCGGGCCCTGCATGTAATTTGTCGAGGCCTGCCGGTGAATGTGACGAGGATGTGAGACACTAATGCATCCACATTCGCCGAGGCGCCAGCTGCCAGATATGAGCATCTGGCGCGCTGGCGGAAATGAAGAGAGCGGCTCCATCTGTACTAGCATAGTGGCTGCTCAGGATAGCCTCTCTGTTCCATGGGATGGTTTGTCCTGTCCTTTGTGGCCTCCGATATTTCTCTGTTATTTTATTTAGTAAATATTCAGAAGTATGAAAAATATTTTTCTAGTGTGGATCGAATTTCTACATATAGTAGTATGAACCATCCCTTATCCCATTAAACATAACTATGCAAAATAGGACTGGGCAGCAGTGGGAAATATGGGCCCTTATTCTGATCGGTGCGTACTTTCCCGAATTCTTACTGTGCGGTGGCGTACGGCCAACGTCCGTAGAAACGCCCACGTGTCCTCCGCATTCGGACGGACTCACTCTTTAAGAACAGGGCGTGTGTACGGACGACATACAAACCGTGCGTGTGCGGTGGGCACGTACAGATTCTGCACGGTCTTCCCGCGTAAGCACGGTCTTACCGCATCAGAACGTACAGGAAGCTGTCCGTACGCCCCGATGCGGAGTATATACGCTCAATCCCACACTTTTTTACTGAGTACACACAGCGATCACATGACCCACTTTTAGGCAACCTCATTAAAAAGGGATTGGCAACCTCATTAAAAAGGGATTGTTATCTATTTCAATCAATTAAATGCTAATCTATACTGAACCACATTCCTACTACATTCATTACACACATTAACCCTTACAGCATGTGACCCTAACATACATCTATATACACTATTTACATTTGGCTTATTTAAAAGATTTTAAACAAGTTACACATATACTTTTGCATGTTAGAAAAAAACACTGACAACTTTGAACTGTAAATAACTATTAATTATTATAATTAACAAATTTACCAAAAAAAAAATTTTTTTTTTTTTTTATTTGGGCCATCTAGGAGCCGGTCCAATTCGGCCATCATCTGCCGCATGTGGCCTCTCATTCGTAGGAGGGCCCCACGGAGACCCTCCTCTGCTTGGGCAGGCTCATCTGTGGACCAAATACAAATTGAAAAATTAATAATGATATTCATGCATACATTTAACATAGTCATACCTACATTTTAAACATGCACCGTGACAGGTGTGTGTGTGTGTGTATAATATATATATATATATATATATATATATATATATATATATATATATATATATATATATATATATATAGCACTTACCCAGCCTAGGTGAATAGGACAGGAAAAGACCAGCACTCGAGGTTTAGAAGAAAAAAATTTGTATTAGAAATAAAGCATGTTAGTACATGTACATGGTGGCTGACCCAACAGCCGTTTCGACTGGACTCCAACCAGTCTTCAACAGGGGTGACCCCTGTTGAAGACTGGTTGGAGTCCAGTCGAAACGGCTGTTGGGTCAGCCACCATGTACATGTACTAACATGCTTTATTTCTAATACAATTTTTTACAATTTTTTTTCTTCTAAACCTTGAGTGCTGATCTTTTCCTGTCCTATTCACCTAGGCTGGGTAAGTGCTATTTATGATACCTTCTGGACCCTGCACCAACCTATTTTCTTCCATTCAAATTGAGTGCTGTTTTTTCTAAAAAAGACTTATATAGTTATATATATATATATATATGTATATATATATATATATATATATATATATATATAACACATACACCTATACATACATGCATACATACTACATGGAAAGCCTGATTTTTGCCCTATACCCTTTACTCTGTAGAACACCTCACAGTCATACTGCTCCTTCTCAATCCAAACCCACCCATGACTAAGCTCTGAGAAGCATGTCACGCGCTGCACCAATCACAATTCGGCAAACAAAGTTCAGTGTCTGTTATATGATGGAGCCTGGCAGGGGAGTTACACAACTCTCAGGAATGCTCAGTACATTTGTGCAATCAAACATGGCTTGCCTGCTGATGGTCTACTCCAGAAATCATTGTCATAATGCCAGTTAGGGGAAGCTGCAGCACTAACCCACTCCCATGCTCAAAATCATTACTAAGACCAAATCAACACACAATTATGGTGCAAAACATACATGCAGACCGCAGGGGGTGGTTAGCTAGAGGAGGGCCCAGGTGCACTGACCACTTGTTACTCCAGTCTAAGCCACGCCTGTCCATACTCCATTTATGCCATACTGAATCTAGTTTACAAAGATCAATCACCAGTAAACTCTACTCACCTATATGAGGCTACAGATTGTATGCTTGCAGCAGGGACATGTAACCCTTACATGAGCAAGTCATCACTTTCTTCCAGGATACAGATTAACTACACAGGTTCAGTGGCACTTAAAATCGACCTGAAAGCCATCCGCACAACCTGTGTCATTAATATGTGTCCAGGATGAAAGGGATGGTTTGGCCACCCTATCTAACCCCAAAGTGTGTCTGTTGCTACCCAATTTGTTGTTTGCCTTTATAGTATTTTCAAACACATTTGAATCACCAGTGCTACATATCAAAAAGTGGATGACAAAAGGAATAATGAATCTTTATGTATACATACCACTTTCGGCCGCCTGCTCCACCTCACAGGCCTCCTCATCCTCCCCCTCTTCCTGGGCCTCCTCGGCTGGCACGACCTCCTCCTCGGATGCCACCTCGTTGTCGAAAGCCACCACCTCCGCCTCCACTGCCCACACATCCTCCACCACTTCATCCCTTTCCTCCGCCACCCCTTCTTCACTTTCTCCCTCCTCGCCCATAGCTGGCTCCGCCTCCTCCTGGGCCTGGGACGCATCTGCCTCCTCCCGGGCCTGTCTTGCTCGATCACGTGCTGTGTTTGTGAAAAATCAAAAAAGTGCCAATTAGTGGTAATTTTTATTAAGCCTTATCAACCTATAAATGCAAAGGTTATAAGTACTGATAATTGTACAGGCAAACAGCTCCTTAGTGGCCTTTACAAAACACAGCCTGTAACATGGCAGGTATGCTGTGACATTTGGGCCATTGTAAGCATCACAAGCATTAATCCTCCCCAATAACATATTTTATGACCATTACATGGTGTCAAACAGGAAGTAGCACTCATATATTGTATGCCATGTTTAACTCATGATCAGGCTGGTGACCTTAGTGGCTTAAATAATGTCAGGTAAGCAATCAGGTACAAATGGACATTTACTGTAGAAACACTCACATCTAGCAATACTGCCCCTGATTTGCTGGAGCAAATCCGGCTGCCGACGCCTCAGGTCAGACCACCGCTGCTCCAGCTGAGCGATGGTCCGCCGCACCTGGGTGCGTGCGAATATGCGGCGGCGGGCCACCGCATACGCATTCCGCTTCTGGCGGTGTGATATAAATGGGCCCGCCCGCCCCAGCCTGGTCTCCATAACGGAGACCAGTGTCCTGAGCTCCGCAGCTGAGAAGGGTGCTGCTCTTCCATAAGCCGCCATCTTAGCAATGGCACAAATCAAGCAATCATGTGCTGTCATTGGTTGATCAGAGTGATATTTGGTATTAACTTTATTGTTCATTTTTACACTAACAGCGAGTATGTGCTCGAACAGACGGCTAACCCATTGCATCGCACACCCACACTTGCTGTACCTTTGCATAGTTTACCAGACCATCCTAAACAGACAGTGTCAAATAAGATGGGAACCCATTATATAGAATCTATAACAATCACCAAACATGGGTATAAGCAACAGGTGAAATAGTCTGCATCACTAGACACTTACACCTAACCCAACAAGGTACTAAACAGCTATTTTATAATGAAAGCTATGCAGCATAAACATAGCAAATAGTGCCAGACCTTTTCCCAAAATTAGGCCATGCTGCCATGTGTACACTTACCTTATACTGGGCCATACTAGAGAGGTGGAATGAAAAGTAGCTAGCATCAAGGCTGAATTTGGAGTGCTTTCACATGTGATTTGGATGCTAGCACTGATTACTTGTGCCTAAGTGGTGGACTGGATTTACATATGGAATGGGTATTGTCAGTTGTACTACATACCAAACAAGTGCACAGTACAGATGTACATTCAAATATACATTTCATGTGTGACCTCAGTTTTATTTGGTCATTGGTGTTCAAATCTGCATTTACCTACTAAATCAGACATACTCAGTTTGCCAGGTTTTTTTGAAATATTTTTCCACAGCAAGGGTCGTGGCCTATGCGCAGCACGGTTGACGATGCCGTACGGAACGCGGCCGTACGGAACGCAGGTTGTAGCTGATTAACGCCAATTACAGAAATAGTATTTAAAGTTGTGCTAGAAAGGCAAACAGTTGTTGCAAACATGGCTGGCTCAGAGTCAGAGGAAGAACAGGTGGTGCAGAACCTCTTGGCCTGCATGGAGTCAAACACCACCTATGTCCCCCTCAACCCAGACCAGCCATTGGGGGAAGAGCAGACAGATGGGCCATCAACATCACGCCAATCGGCAGCTGGCCCATCCTCAGCATCAGCAGAATCATTGGGAACACAGCAGGTGGCTTCCCAACAGAGTAGCCTGGCCAGCTCTTCAAGTACAGCAACCGGTGGCCGTGGCCGTGGCGGTGCCAGTGGCAGTGGCCGCAATCGGGCAACAGAGGAACCAACCACCAGAAACATGGCATATGAACCGCAGGAGCTTGCCATCCTGGTGACCCGGGCACGGGATTTGATCGAGTGCCCACCGGCAAAGTTGACACACACAAGGAGATGGAAGATCTGGGAGGAGATAACGGCGGAGATTAATGCGGTGGCTCCACAAGTTCGTGAGGCGGAGCACGTTAAGAAGAGGCAAGTTCATGTGTGTTACATTTGAGCAGTACAAGTCCAGTAATGTTTACATTCAATATTAGATGGAGTTGGTCAATGGGTGGTCACGTTGCTTGGAGGCACAGACATGTTTGCCATGTCATTGAATTGATAGTTATTGTAGGGTGAGTGTGATTGTATCTTCTAAGGGTTGTGTTTCAAAATGAATATAATCTAAGTTTGGTGTCATGAGGCACATGTTGTATTATGTTTCAGATTGTAATGGGTGCTACAGCAAACATGAGGAGTGACATGTATTAATATGTACACTTTGATTGCAGGTGGCACGACTTCAAAGGGAACCTCAAAAAGAAATTGACCCAGCGGTGGGAACACAGCCACACCTCTGGGGCTGGCCCCATGCCATCAAAGCTGCAGCTCACCCCCCTGGAAGAGATGGCAGAGTGCTGCATTGCAGTGGAGGAGGTCCGGGGGGTGAGCACCATAGACAGCGAGTCTCTAGCGGAAGTGATAGCTTCTACGCTTGAAGGTAATTATTTGCCAGGCCATAAGTAGATGTTTTGAATTTTGCATGGAATGTGTGGTAATTGGTATTTTCTCTTTCAACAGCATCCCCACCGCTTGGTCAAGAATCTCTTGAGGAGGTTGTGGAGTCTGTGCCACCTGGCCCCAGTAGCAGGCCCGTGCAGCAGCAGGCGGCAATGTCCACGGCTAAATTGGCCACGTGGGGGCATGTGCTTGAAAATATTGTGCAGCAGGGAGAGTCGGCATCAGAGCGGGTGCGTAGGGCCGAGGAGGTGCTGCAGGGTTTGACCACCAGCCAGCAGAGTATTGCTGCGAGCCTGCAGGCTATTGCTGCTAGCCTGCAGGTGCTGGCTGATCAAGCCCTGCGGCAAAATTAACTCCTCCTCCGCCATAATGAACTTATGGTGGAGCTAGTTACCACCAATAGGGTCCTAATGTCACCCGTTTCTGGTGCATTACCACCATCATCACTCCCTGCTGCCAGAGGGGGAAGAACATCCACCCCTCCCCAGCATGTGCTCCACGTGACCCACCATCTGACTGTGGCCGTGGCCGAGGCCGAAGAGCTGCTGCACGTGGCAAGGAGCCTGCCAGGGGCAAACGTGGCCGCAAATGAACTTGTGTCCCCATTAATCTCCACCGTTATGTCTTCCCAAATCTTCCATTGAGCTGTGTGTGTCAGCATCCTGTGTCAAATTCCGTGCCGAGGGTCACCACATTTGCCCGCGGTTCAAATGTCATGTTTGGTTCCCCTGTTGCGGCTAGCATTACTGTGTGCTGTACTTGAAGTGTTGGTGCTCTAATTTTGTTGTGAAGCCACCTGATGTGTTCCTAATGATTCTGCTGTGGCTATTTATTATATATTATTTACTTTTAGTCCTGGTATGGTACCATTTATTTTGTGATGGTTTCGAAATTATTTTCTAAGTTGATTTAATAAATGTTATTTTTGCCCCCCAAATGTCTGGATTAATTGATACATGCAGAAGTGACATGTGTATTAGTATTATTAATATTAAGTTGTGTTCATTATTTGCAGTGTAAAAGTGTGTGAAAACTGCAGCATATATGTGTGTGTTTAGTAATGGTCCATTTAAGGTGCATTGGTTTCAATTGAAGCAGTGAGAAGCGTGTAATTTACAAGTAATGAGTAAATTAGGAGATTGTATTGTGTTCAGCTGACATTGGTTGAGGTGCGTCCGTCCTGATTAGGCGTTCCGATTGCCTAGCGCATGACCGAGTGGTGTCCGCAAAGCAATACTTGCCTTTTGGACACCGCACATTTCTTCCCTTTTTGTTCGCGTGCATTCGGTGTGCTATCCGAATGCACGCCTACCAAAATAAGTGTACTCCCCCGTGTCCGCCCAGTTTAGCCCACTTTGAAACTACGCCCCTGTGTCATTCCGCATGACGCCCATAACACGCCCATATTGCCCAAGTGATTGCGGTGCACATTTCTGTACGGTATTAGTGAGAACAAGTACGGAGACCTTGCATGGCGCATGCGCATGGCGTTCCCCACGCATGCGCAGACGGTTAAAAAACGTGATCCGAAAGAATTTGGGAAAGTACGCACCGATCAGAATAAGGGCCATAGTAAGGTGGTCAACAGGCCATCTTAGGGCAAAACATGAGCTGTGATTATTTTTCAGATGAGTTATAGAAAAGGTCAATCAAGACATAGATTAAAATAAGTGCTGGTACTTGTTTCCTAGAACGGCCACAATCGTGAGTGATCGTGGCTCTTAATTAAGGGACACGATCCTCACGATGTGGCCGATTTTTTACCATTTTTTCACTTTGATTGACAGAAATCGGGTCAATCGGTCGGTCGCGACCAATTAAAATCGGCCGCGATGCGACCGACCGATTGACCCGATTTTTCCATAGACTTCAATGTTAAAAAATCTTTTAACATTGAAATCGGTCGGTCTTGTGCCATTATAATGGCACAAGATGAGATGGACTTGATTAAGTCCATCTCACATAGGGAAAAATGATAAAAAAGGTGAAATGGGCCAATATGACCCATTTCACATTTTTTATGTGCCCGCCATGACCCCACGATAGACGTGAACCCGAAGCGTGGCGAGCGCAGCGAGCCCGCGAGGGGCGGCGGTGCGCGTCCTCCGACCTTTTCATTCCCCTACTATCCACTAGGACGTGGAGTGAGAATATAATAGTGTGGCGAGCGCAGCGAGCCACCGAGCCCGAAGCGTGGCGAGCGCAGCGAGCCCCGCGAGGGGACGCGTATACCTGTGAAGTTAGACGCGTCCCCTCGCGGGGCTCGCTGCGCTCGCCACGCTTCGGGCTCGGTGGCTCGCTGCGCTCGCCACACTATTATATTCTCACTCCACGCCCTAGTGGATAGTAGGGGAATGAAAAGGTCGGAGGACGCGCACCGCCGCCCCTCGCGGCCTCGCTGCGCTCGCCACGCTTCGGGTTCACGTCTATCGTGGGGTCTAGCACACTTATTAACATTTGGGGGGGCAATTTAAACAAATCTGGTGTAAAAAAAAAAAAAATCGGGTGAAAAATCGGCAGATCGGATCGGTCGCATCGTATGCGACCAAATCGCATGCGATGCGATCGATCCGATTTTTTATCTTACGACCACAACGATCTAAATCGTTGTGGCCGTTCTAGGAAACAAGTACCTAAGTGCTATATGTTTTAAAATATCTCCTGGAAAGTATTAGAGACTAAAAAAAAAATGTATATATATATATATATATATATATATATATATATATATATATATATATATATATATTTTTTTTTTTTTTTTTTTTTTAGAAATATACTGGTCATTAATAATATATCCCAATGTCTAACATTTTTGCCTTCCCAATGAGCAGCATTGCACACAAGGGTATTGATTATTTTCTCAATTTAGTTCTAATTAGTGTGGCCATTAATTTGGAAATGTTATTAATCATAGTCTCTCTTGAGGGTTAGATCAGTGGAGAAAATAAAGATATCACAAGAGGAAAACCAATTTTGTTTTCCTTATTTTGCCATCTAATAATTGTTGTTTGTCTTTTGTTAAATATGTTTTGTTTGTCTATTCCATACAGGAAATGACTAAAGAGTTTCTTGATATTATGGTTCAGTAAAAAAAATGGGTACTTGTGAGTTATCTGGGCTGCCGATTTTTTGATTGTATGCCTTAAGTTAAGGCATACAATCAGATGCGATGCGATATCGCATCGCATCGCATCGCATGCGACCATCGGATGCGATGACCCGATTTTTCCATAGGAATCAATGTTAAAATGGACTGAGTCCATTTTAACATGGAATTCAATGGGAAAAAGGGGTCCTTTTCATACCCCTACTATCCAAGTGGGCATGGAGTTGGATATAAACCTGTGGCGAGCGTAGCGAGCCACCGAGCCCGAAGCGTGGCGAGCGAAGCGAGCCCCGCGAGGGGACGGTATTCTATGGCCCCTCGCGGGGCTCGCTACGCTCGCCACGCTTCGGGCACGGTGGCTCGCTACGCTCGCCACAGGTTTATATCCAACTCCATGCCCACTTGGATAGTAGGGGTATGAAAAGGACCCTTTTTTCCCATTGAATTCCATGTTAAAATGGACTCAGTCCATTTTAACATTGATTCCTATGGAAAAATCGGGTCATCGCATCGCATCACATCCGATGGTCGCATGCGATGCGATGCGATGTGCCCGATCCGACCCGATTTAGAAATCGGCAGCCCGGATAACTCACAAGTACCAAAAAATGCATTAGTAATTAAACTTTTTGAAAATATTTTCTTTTCTGTCACCACCATTAAAGAGACTTACACTTATAATAACAATAACCCTTCAATAATAATACATGTTACTGTGCATCACCTTTTTGAGAATCCAGTTGAAATCAAACAGTACAAAGACTGCTCATAGCTCATTTCCATGGGTCCATCTGGCTTGGAAACAGAAATTACGTTTCTGTAAACCCACATACTGTATTCAGTAATGAGAGTTATCATGTCTGTCTAAGACATTGTAATATGCTATACTTAGTAGCCCATTATAAATCTAGGTATGACTATAGTATGCTTTGTAATATCTATACTACATTCAAGTTGGGTATGGCATCCCAGCACTGAGAATGCTGGTGGTCAGAAGACCGACCCCAACATCCTGACAGCCGCGATCTCGACAATTGTACATTAAGTAGTATAACCTCCTCTCCCTCCCCTAACCTTAACCCCTTTTTAAATAATTTGCATGATTACAATGGGATTGGATGTGGATGGTATCCTGGAGATCACCATTCGGCCATGGTAAATACTAATCATCAGGCTCAATATATTTCCAAGACCATAAAGGAATGAGCTGTGAAAGCAACATTTGCATGAGCTCCGTGGTGGATTGGCCATTGTACTTATTTAAGGTGCCCATACACTAGTAAGATTTATCTGCAGATCTGGCTGGTTGGAACAAAAACATGGCTATGGATGAGTGACAGTTTGTCAGTTTTCCAGCATTTCCAAGCAAATGGTCAACTGTCATTTGCTCTCATCCATAACCATGTTTTTGTTCCAAACAGCCAGATCTGAAGATAAATCTGCGTGTGTATGGCCACCCTTAGACTTTCTCTGGTGGGTCATTGGTCTAATGGCAGCTTCTTTACGCTAACCGGTTTTATTATTCTTTTGTTTCTCCGATCTTAGTTTTCTCTTTTTTTCCCCAACCAGTAGCGTAGGTGTATAGGGGTGATAGGGAGTTGGCTGTGATGGTGGAGGCTACGGCCACATTGGTGAATAACTCCAGCTAAAAGTGGACAGCGTTAACAGTGAGGACTTTGTAGCTGGTGCGACAGCCATACTACCCATAAAATGGGTTTTTCTCAGCCTCATTTGACTATAAGGGGTGAATTTGCTAAAGTGAGTATTCAGAGGTGAGATATATTGCCCATAGCAGCCAATCAGCTATTATCCTCTAGAAGGATAATAAAGAATCCCCTAACCAGCTGCTGATAGCAGTGCATCTTATCACCATATTTTTTTCTCTTCTTATGCTAGAGATACCATCACACAGCTGAATAAGCAGAGTTGCCGACTTTAAGAATCTCCTCTCCAGGAGAAGCCCGGAGAAGACACTTTCAGCAGCAGTTCTGGGGCGGGGCTTGAGCGTGGCGTCATTAAGCCCCACCCCCAGTATACAAAATAGTCAAATTCACAGATCTCTGTGGAGGGGGCGGGGGCAAAATGAAGTGATTGTAACATTTTAGCTCTGCCCCCTCCTCTGAGACCCATGGATGTTGCAAGTATGATCACACCTCTAACTATATTTGTAATTACAGTGTGTTGTCCAAGGTCCCCCCTATATATCTATATTGTGTACCTAGTACACTTGAAGGCAGAGACTCATTCAACTTGTATTGGCACCCCGCCCACCTGCCCAAAGGTTTTTAATTGCAATGTACTGTACCTCTAGCATTTGCAAACTGCATATTAGGAAAGGCATGGAAAGTCATTTGGGAAACTATGGATGAGTTGGTTTGGCCTGGCTGCTTTGGGGCATTACATTGTAACATTTAATTCAGCACTTTTTTAGCACTTTATTATTATTATTATTATTATTATTATTTAAGTAATAAAACTTTTTAGCATTCTTAGTATAGTGCTCCTTAACACATATGTTATGCTTCTTTCTTATTAACATTTACTAATATGTCATCCTCTCACTATTGATTCCTTCCTATTTTGAAAATCTCAGATGAAGTCCCGCACCTCCAGCTTCTTATAAGGGGTGGGATGCTCTAACATCCGCCACCCCTTACTGCCCCCCTCCGCTGGCTACCACATCGATATTAATCGTATATGCTCTAACATATGCAATTAGTACCGCAAAGGGCAGCTCTTGCGATAAGAGCTACCCTTTACAAAGCACGCGGCTGGGGGTAAGTGGGTCCCCGCGGCTCCCCCCTCCTCCTGTGGCAGACAGCCTCCTGCTCAGACAGCTGCAAGGACTGGAAGGAAGATGCTATGGAAGGTGCTATGGAAAAGGAGGTCGCTGGTCTGGGCAGCACAGCAGGATGCTGCCCAGACATCAGGTAAGAGGGAGGTGGTGCGGCCAGTGTGGGGTGGCGGGGATCACGATAAGAAGCCCATAGGCTTCTATGAGGTATCACCAGCTTTTAATATCGATAACCCCCATGGCGGTATCCCGGTTTACGGGTTTTAGTGCATAAAAAAATGTGGTAAAAACCCTGCCCAAGATCACAACCTTTTCCTATAAGCTTTTTAAAATTCCTACCTTTTGGTACATGCAAGGTAGTAGATTGGTTTATAAAGATAATAATAATAATAATAATAATGATATTTATATAGCACTTTTCTCCCAATAGGACTCAAAGTGCTTCACACATTGTCTTTACAGCTCGAAATACAAAACAAGCTTAACAGTAGATGTCAGTGAAATGCTTGAGTAAATAGGAATGTCTTTAGTCTATTTTTAAAGGATTCTATAGTGGGCGCTTCTCGCACTGTGCGAGGAAGAGAGTTCCACAGAGTTGGAGCAGCAAAGTTGAAAGCTCGACCCCCAGATGAATTCAGGGAGATTCTGGGTACTGTTAGTAGTCCTTCTTCAGTGGATCGTAGTAATCGAGTAGGACAGTAAGGGATCAGCAGCTGTTGCAGGTACCTTGGGCCCTGGTCATGTAGGGCCTTGAAAGTGAGTAAGCCAATCTTGAAAACGATTCGCCATTTTACAGGTAGCCAGTGAAGGGCGTAGAGAATGGGAGTTATGTGGCAGGAGCGGGGCTGGTTAGCCCACCCTTTGAATCTGAAAAGGTTACCCAGTGCCTCTCAAACTGCAAATATTTTCAATCATTGCCAATAGCAAAATTCCAGGTGAAATAGACGTCATAATATCCAAATTGACACACTGTGTCAATTCTGTAATTTATAGCAGACCCTGGGTTACCCTCTGCAATGTACATTATATTACTCTCTGTGTTGGTCACTGGACTGTAGGTATGCTTTCTTTTGAGACTGTATCATTGCATGTTGCATTGGCCTCACCTAGCTCTCATATGTCTAGAGCTAATGGAGTGCTAACCTTGCCTATTTAAGTGTTCACCCTGTTCCACCGCCCTTTATGTGTAGAAAAGCCGCTAAGAGGGGCCTGGAGAGACTCAGAAGTGGGGAAGCTGCTGGAGGGACACAGGGCATTGAGCTGCTGAAGGCATGGACATTGAGCTGCTGGAGTCCATTGTGCATAAGCAGCACAACTGTGGACATTATGGACCTTATTCTGCTTCACACGCAGCTCTGCGAATTGTGATTTTAATGCCTCCCGCTGCTCGTCGAGCCGCCCAACGTGTTCCTCACAAGGCAGCGAATGGATGTTTTGCATAAACATCCATTCGCAGCCTTGGATGTGGGGACCAAATATCGAATGATTTGGAGCCTACATGAAAAACAAAGGCACTCTCAGGTGCCTAAGCTTTGCGTGCGCCCAGTATGGACACAGGGCGGGCAGTTGACATCCGGTGATGTCAGCTGTCCGCCCCCAGCAGCCACGTCACTGACTCATTTCCATGGGAATGCCCAGCATTTTCATGGGAACACCCATTCACATCCACGGAAACGTCCACCCGCCGCTGTTATACGCCTACACTGGTGGGTGCAAACGAAATGGTGAACTTGCAGTTCACCATACCCATTCGCAACCAGCACATGCATATGCGCAGAAATGCACATGCGCATTAGCAAAATATTGGCGAATATTGGCAGTACATGCTGTGTAATGTGTATATGATTGTGCTACTTTGTGTTGTCATTTATTTGGAGTTACTATTGTATGACCACACCCATTCCTTGTGGGACCATTATCCCGTTACGGGAGGTAGGACACAAATTCCCTGGCACTGCTCTAGGCTCTGCCTAATGAGGGGGGTGGGGGGTCGGAGTTAGGGGAAAGGAGTTTCACCACCTCTCCAGGACCACTTTAACTGCATTCGCATGGTGGCACCCAGAAACACCATCACCCTGACCTCCTCCATCCTGCACCCCCCCCTCCCCCTTGTGCAAACACCTGAGTGTGCAAGTCGCCAAAGGCGTCAGCACAGCGGCCCTGCACATGTGCATATAAGAATAAATGCATACACAGAGCAAAAACATCAGTCCCCGGTGCAAATACGCCACGGACCGATCGTTACTGTATCGGGACCGAAATGTGCTATAGTATGTGTTGATTTTACCACTTCACTTTCTAAAGTAAAACCACTGTTAATGCCTCTATATTAAAAATGCCAAAAACTGATGTAAAACCACCTTAGAGCCTTCCATTTCTCTTAAATGGAATCCCATTGCTTTGATTGCTCAAACTGTGAGAAAAAGCATTCTGATGGTTAGAATACCACGTAAGCAGATTAGTTCCAACCAATCATAATTATTTATGTCATGCTAAAGGTGCCTATACACGGTACAATTATTGTATGCAATTTGGACTACATCGCATCGCATCACATACATTTTGCAATGCGATCTAGTACAAAAAGTATGCTTTTTGAGCCAATGCAATAGATGTGCGCGGGAGTACGCATCTCATTGCACCCGGCAATTGGACTGTGTATGGGCACCTTTTAGGCAAAGATAATATTATCTCATCTTAAAAACATTTAAACTATGTTTGTGTAAAATAAATATTTAGCAGGGTTCTTTAATAAACTTTTTTTTTTTTAAAGCTGAAATAATTTATATTGTAAAATCATCCTTTATTTTTCAGTGTAAATGATTACAGCTTTTAAAAAATGGGAAAACTCTCCTAAAATCTCTCACTTTCTGATTTTCACACCCTATTACATTTGGACCCTAACGTTAAGGTGCATATGCACAGTGCGATTTTGGCTATGTACGATTTTGACTATGCAATTTCCCTGTTGCACAAAACCATACAATACTGGCCATATGCCATTGATTTTTTGACTATGGCCGATTTTGTCTATACTAAATTTTACACAATATAGTCAAAATTAGCTCATCTGCACAGACTATTTTTTTTTTGCAATGCTGATCCCACGGGCACAGTCAAAATCGGACGCTTAAATTGCATCATTTGGATGCAACTTATGATTGTTCAAAGTAAGCAAAGGCCAATTGTCCAATCCATTTTACATCTGATGGCACATCCCAATGTGCTTTCCAATAAGGATTAAATCCCTTTGGTGTTCATCATTAAAATGTTGCTCTACTACTCTATTGGTACAATAATATATTTTGTTATTATTGCTACAACATATTTATTAATGAATTCATTGTGCTTTTTAATCTCATTACTACATTTTATTTACTTAGATATTTCTATTACAGAAATCTATATGTACAAAAGGTACATCTCTATGAGGTGCAATACCACCATTGACCACTATGAGGTGCAATACCACCATTGACCACTAGAGACCACTTGACGGACCAAATTACACCTTAACGGAAAGTGTTTGCAAAATGATCTGTTTCAAACTTGCTGGATATGGCCGAAGGGAGCTGTGAAGACAGAGATTGGAGTTCAGAGCAGATAGGAACTAAGCAGTTATTTTGATGGACTTTTAACTAGTATAGCATTCACTCAGGCATTTCATTGATGTCTCTTTAGTTTCTAAAACATACAACCCAGTCCGGGTTTATCTGGGGGCGTCAGTCGGTGGTGAATATCAGAAAATTACTGGCAGTAATGGAGTGGCTTCGAACTCACCCATCCGGGGAGCAGAACGTAGTTCTGTCCCTGGATGCGGAGAAAGCCTTCGACTTAGTCACATGGGACCATGTATTCGAAACACTCCATAGATTCGGAGCCCCGCCCCAATTTCTGACTCTGCTCAAAACTTTATACACGAACCCTGCCACGCAAATCCTTAATAATGGCTTCCTCTCACAACCATTTTATACAAAACGTGGCACCCGACAGGGATGCCCGTTGTCTCCACTAATATTTGCCCTGGCACTGGAGCCACTAGCCATAGCCCTTAGAGCAACCCCAGCATATACTGGTATTAAAGTCGGTGGAGAAGAGGCTAAATTGGCCCTCTTCGCCGACGACATGTTGGTTTTTCTATCAAATCCTAAGGAAACTATCCCCGTCATAGTCCCTTTGATAGAACAATTTGGATCATTTTCCGGTCTCAAAGTAAATTACAACAAATCTGAGGCGATGATTCTATCCGATCCAAAACCCTTGTCAGACATAGACTCCCCACTGGCCCAATTCTCTATAGTAAAGAACACAATGAAGTACTTGGGAATCCGCATACCCCACTCTGTATCCGAAATATATTCGGCTAACTTTAGACCGGTGATAGCGGAAATCTCCGCACTGCTACATAGATGGACCGCCCTTCCCCTCTCAACAATGGGAAGGGCGGCGGTCATCAAAAGCATAGCATTCCCCAAGTTAGCATACCTGCTACAGATGATTCCACTTTCCCTTACCAAACAAGACTGCGCCATAGTTAAAACCGTGTTCTCTAAATTTTTATGGGGGGGCAAAAAGCCGAGAATCGCTTATGCGAAACTGCAATTACCTAGGTCTGAGGGAGGACTCAATATCCCAGACCCGGCGATATTTAGCAGGGCAGTTCTCTTTAGATATATAACAGACTGGAGCTGGCTACATTCAACCTTCACCAATCGAACCATCGAGGAAGCACTATTTGCTCCATATTCACCAATAGCACTGATACATACACCTAGGAAAATGATTAGCCAAAACATAAAAGATAATATTTTATTTAAGGACACCTACAAGGCATGGATAGACACGAACAAAGCACTGAAAAGATCCCCCCAGGTTTCAAGATTTATAACATTCTGGGGTAATCCTGGTTTTCCCCCCGGAATAGATAACTCCCAGTTTCTGACTTGGAGAGAGGCTGGTTTGGCGGCAATCAGGGATGTGTACGACCCGGGAGGCCATCTTATGTCGTTCGCGGACCTAAGAGAAAAATATAAATTACAACAAAAACACTTCTTTATGTTTCTACAAATAAGGCACATGATTCAGTCCCTCCCCCCGGCTGGTCCGGAGGGAGCGGAGACTGACCCAGTTGCCACCATCATGACACTGGCTCATACCGGAACGTATAGACTAAGATACTATTACGCAGTAGCGGAAGTTACAGATGGGGGTAAGAAGTGGAATAGAACTTTAAATGCCTGGAAATTAGAGATTCCTTCGATCCCAGAATATGGGGAGGTCATGAAACACTGCCAACAGACCATGAAATATTTACATTCAGCTTCTCTCCAAGAGGTACACTGGAAAGTACTAAACAGGGCGTATGTGGCCCCGATACAAAGAGCACACATGGTGCCTGATGCACCAGATTCTTGCACCAAATGCGGTCAGAGACGGGCCACCTTTTTCCACAATCTTTGGCGGTGTGGCAAGATATCCACATATTGGAATAAATTGATAATGTTCATAAATAATACCTTCCAATTAAACATAACTAAAGACCCTACGGCATGTCTTCTACTAGTATTGAACGAATGGGATTGGGGAGGCCGGAAAAAATCTTTGTTGCCTGTGATAACGGTAATCTTAGGAATAGCAAAAAAACTAATAATGAAATACTGGATTAAGAAATCGGCACCCTCCATTCTTGAAACAAAGAACACAATAATAAATATCTTGTACATGGAGAGACAGGCCACACTACCGGACATAGAAACAGGCGTTATGAGGTTTTATCGTAAATGGGGCCCTTATATCGAGACCTTACCCAGTAATACACAATCACAAATTCTAAGTTTGTATGAAAACACGTCATGGTATTTGGTGCGTCAACTGAGCCACACATGACCAGTGCACCTAAACAAGGTAAATGGAAGTAGGCGGCTCGAAATGTATAAGGATAGCATAGTATCATGGTTAAGAGGTATTTCTTAGAAACTAATAGCAGTAGCCTCACTCCCCACCCCCCCCCCCACACCTTCCCTGTGTCTTGTCTAGTTTGTCCAATTTTAAATATTAGTTTTGATATTATATGGAATTGGATTTGAAAGCGAGCAAAGATATTTAGTACTATGGAAAGTAAAATCAATATGTACTGCCAAAAAAAAAAAAAACCTATTTACCGTGGCTCTGCACTTCTATACGCATAAACCTATTCAATTCTGTATGTTTATATTTTTGTATGTCTGTATTATGTTGGAGGAGAAAATAATGAAAATGTGGTCACCCTGCGTGGTGTATTTAAGTCTAACAAGGAGTGATTTGTCGCCTTGATGTTTGTCAATTTTACTATGTGACTTTCTCAAATAAAATGTTTTGAAAAAAAAAAAAAAAACATACAACCCAAATTCTTTGCTTTCTTTTGTATTATGTTTTTTTCGTATTGTTAATTGCTAATTTGAAAGCACTTCGTGACCTATTATTATTATAATTATTATTATGTTTTTTTCGTCATTCCTCTAATTGTGTTACTGCCTATCGGTGTGTTGAGTTGTATTTGTGTGTTTCTGTAAAAGGCCAGATGTGTCTCAATAACACTAGCAACATCCTGTAAAAAAGAGCATACGGACATTAGGTTGACAGTTTTAAGGTCGAGATGCATTGGGTCGACCACTCTAGGTCGACAGGCCGTAGGTCGACACATTAAAAGGTCAACATGGCTAGGGTCAACATGGTCAAAAGGTCAACACAAGCATTAGGTCGACAATGAGAAGGTCAACAGTCAAAAGGTGGACATGGGTTTTTTAAACTTTTTTGAGCTGACATGTGCCGACAGGCGGCATTTCTTGCCCTACCATCCACTAGGGCATGGAGGGAGAATATAATAGTGTGCCAAGCGCAACAATTCCAAAGCACGGTGAGTGCAGCGAGCCATGCAAGGGGGCACGGTGCACTTTTTCGTTGTCCATGTAAACTGTGTTGACGTTCAGTACAAAAAAAAGTTAGAAACCCATGACGACCTTTTGACAATCGACCTTCCCGTTGTTGACATAATGTTGTGTTGACTTTAGCTTTCTTGACACTTTCACCTGTCGACCTAAGGCCTGTAGAACTTCAGTGGTTGACCCAATGCATGTCGACCATAATTTGGTGGACCCAATGACCTATACCCATAGAAATATGATAGTGTGAAACTGAATGTAAACTGTATTTTCTTGAGGATCCTTGCATTTTTCTTGAATATTGACATTTTTTTTTTGTTTAACCTACTCAAATTTGACCATGCTTTTTTGTTAATGCCATACTGTAACATAGGTGTCTTGTGAAATAATTAATCGAATGTCACCATAAATAATATAAACCACCAATCTAGTCTGTATGTTTTTAAATTACAGCACTCTAACCATAAAATTGTTCTTTGCTTATTTCATTACAAGAATCTTGCAGTCTATTCTGCTGCCATTAGATGGCAGCAGTTACCATGTATTGATATATTGTTCTGCCTTTCTCCGATCATGGTGCACATACAGTAGGGCCTGCTTCAGACCTGTTTGCTAGGCTGTGTAAACTCTGTGGGTGCACCCATGAATACACCATTCTTGCCTACCCTCCTGCATTCTGCAGGAGACTCCCTGAAATAGCAGCAATCTCCCTCTCTCCCTCATTAGTCTAGCAATCTCCCTCATTTCACCTAGCCCACATTACACTCTTACATTTTTGGGGAAAAAAGGAATGAGAGATAGATACATTTACATTGAATTATCAGCACCATTTCCCAGCACTTTACCAAGTATAGTAGCTCTTACTAACTGCTTTGGGGCTCATCTACATTTGGATATACAGTTATGGCCTGGTACATCGTGGTTTACAACGCGCCATTGAGGGCTCTGACTCGCGAGTTGCAGATCACGTTATGTCCTGCGTTATGTACCACGCCATGCAATACATAGTTTAACCACTGGGTGACTAATGCTCCACGTTAAGACTTTACGCTACGGATTTTTGCTAACCACTTTTCACTACGGATTTTGTCCTTACTTTACGGATTTTGTCCTTACTTTACGGACAGATTGTTTTGTATTTATTCGCAGAAGCAGCTACGTACGGTCATTTATGTAATTGGTACAGAAGCCATGCTAACCTTTGCTATTGCTGGATGACTACTTAAAACATTATTTGAGGACCTACAGTATCATACTTTACACTACGGATTTTGTCCTTACTTTACAGACAGATTGTTAGTACAGTATTTATTCGCAGAAGCAGCTACGTACGGTCATTTATGTAATTGGTACAGAAGCCATGCTAACCTTTGCTATTGCTGGATGACTACTTAAAACATTATTTGAGGACCTACAGTATCATACTTTACACTAAGGATTTTGTCCTTACTTTACGGACAGAGTTCTTTTCTTTTATTCGCAGCCGCAGTGACGTACTGGATGGTCATGAACTGTATTTGATTGGTGCAGAAGCCATGCTAACCATCTGCCAGGAGTAAAATCACAGGCAATAGTGGCCTAGCGGGTAGAGGCACGGCTTCACTATCTCAGTATCAGTAGTTCGATCCTCAGTTGATTACATTATATTTTTATTTTTTAAACATTTTTTTTCGCAAAATAGATTTAGCTTTTCAGGTAAAACTCCTTGCCTTGAGGACCGTGTTTCGGGATTAAATTCGCTAACCATTGCTAACCAGCCACTTTTCACTACGGATTTTGTCCTTACTTTACGGACAGATTGTTTTGTATTTATTCGCAGAAGCAGCTACGTACGGTCAGTTATGTAATTGGTACAGAAGCCATGCTAACCTTTGCTATTGCTGGATGACTACTTAAAACTTTATTTGAGGACCTACAGTATCATACTTTACACTACGGATTTTGTCCTTACTTTACGGACAGAGTTCTTTTCTTTTATTCGCAGCCGCAGTGACGTACTGGATGGTCATGAACTGTATTTGATTGGTGCAGAAGCCATGCTAACCATCTGCCAGCAGTAAAATCACAGGCAATAGTGGCCTAGCGGGTAGAGGCACGGCTTCACTATCTCAGTATCAGTAGTTCGATCCTCAGTTGGTTACATTATATTTTTATTTTTTAAACGTTCTTTTTTTTTTTTTTAAACTAATACAGTTACAGTAGTTGGTGCTTATCAAAATCTTTCGGACTTTTCCACAAACAAAAATTCACAATGGCAGGTCTCCATGTACAGTACACGATAGTTAATACCCATACATACTGCGCTACAGAGAACGGTTATTTTTCGCAAAATACAGTAGATTTAGCTTTTCAGGTACAACTCCTTGCCTTGAGGACTGTGTTTCGGGATTAAATTCGCTAACCATTGCTAACCAGCCACTTTTCACTACGGATTTTGTCCTTACTTTACGGACAGATTGTTAGTACAGTATTTATTCGCAGAAGCAGCTACGTACGGTCATTTATGTAATTGGTACAGAAGCCATGCTAACCTTTGCTATAGCTGGATGACTACTTAAAACATTATTTGAGGACCTACAGTATCATACTTTACACTACGGATTTTGTCCTTACTTTACGGACAGAGTTCTTTTCTTTTATTCGCAGCCGCAGTGACGTACTGGATGGTCATGAACTGTATTTGATTGGTGCAGATGCCATGTTAACCATCTGCCAGCGGTAAAATCACAGGCAATAGTGGCCTAGCGGGTAGAGGCACGGCTTCACTATCTCAGTATCAGTAGTTCGATCCTCAGTTGGTTACATTATATTTTTATTTTTTAAACGTTCTTTTTTTTTTTTTTAAACTAATACAGTTACAGTAGTTGGTGCTTATCAAAATCTTTCGGACTTTTCCACAAACAAAAACGATAGTTAATACCCATACTGTACATACTGTACTGCGCTACAGAGAACGTTTTTTTTCAGCAACAATAGATTTCTCCAAACTCAGACACAGACCGACACCTCAGACAATAAGATGTTGATTGCAGTCATACTGTACAGTATGTTAATTTCAGTCTGCCTTTTTGTTTCGCTGGTAATTGTACATAATTCAAATGCACCTATCAGCTTCATGAAGGATTTCCTTTGTCTCTGCCAGCATAAATTCAGCTACATTAAAATTGTCAAACAATCCAGTTTTTTTTTCTGCATCTAAACCGTGTAGAATTGCTACGGATCGTCTCTTCATCTCTTGCCTGTATACAAGCACGAGATTCTACCTGTACACCTGGACTATTCATTCTGCTGAATCCAAAGTCAAGTTGTTGCTGCGTTCGTGTTTCTACCGTTTTACCATCATACTGCCTTCCTTCCGCAAGAACACTACTGTATCTTCTCGCTGGAGCAGTACAGTAAGTACACTATACAGTAGTACAGTCATTTGTACATTTCACTGATTGCTGCATTACAGTATACAGTAAGCAGCACTACAAAACGGTCCCTGCGCGGAAGCGCTCGGTTCCCACCCTTCCCTGAATGAAGCTGTTTCCCTTCTTTTCCTACTGTTCAAATGCACCCGGTGCAGAATACTGTATACCATCGCTTGCTGTGTACAGTATACTGTATTCAGATACTGCAGGCTGCCGCTATGAGTATTGGGGCAGATGTACAGTATTAAGCGTTAACAAGAGATTCAATCCAAGGGTGATAAGGAGAGATAAACGTCCAGCCAATCATCTCCTTTCTGACTTTTTTCAAACACAGCCTGTAACATGGCAGTTAGGAGGTGATTGGCTGGATGTTTACAGTATCTCTCCTTATCACCCTTGGATTTACAGTACCTCTTGTTAAAGCTTAATACACCTGCCCCACTGTCCATAAATACTAGAGTCTGTTTCGCAGACTTACTGTATACAGTATCTACAGTGGTAGTGATATCGTGATTTTTGATGCCTTACACGTTCAGTGCAGTGCAGTAGAGATAGCGCCATTGAGAATATTGTACAATGTGTTAAAATTGCCTGGTGTGTATGGGCCGCAGATCCCCGACTAGCGATGACAGTACTCTATTAGGGTGGGCTACTTTAGGCTGCTAAATACTAGTTCTCTCCGTAATACAATTGGTGTAATACTGTAAATAACGTATTTTTTCGCTATTTTGCACTCATACTGTACTGTATTTGTGTAAAAAAATACCCTAGCTGTGTACAAAATCCCCTAGCTGTGGGTGTTCGTATTGTAAGTACGAGGGGCGGCAGTACGCATCCTCTGACCTTTTCATACCCACACTATCCACGTCGGCGTGAAGTTGATCTTACTGTACAGTACAGTATACACTGTAGCGTGGCGCGCGCAGCGAGCCCCGCGAGGGCACGCGCATTACTTCACAAGTATTACGCGTCCCCTCACGGGTCTTGCTGCGCTCGCCACGCTTCAGGTTCAGTGGCTCGCTGCGCTCTATATACTGTACTGTAAAATCAACTCCAAACTCCACGCCGACGTGTGTAGTGGGGGTATAAAAAGGTCAGAGGACGCGTACCGCCGCCCCTCGCGGGCTGGCTGCGCTCGCCACGCTTCGGGTTGGTGTTGATAATGGGGTCTCGTTAACAATGGTGGTGCATTTAAAATAGTCATTACCCATCAGGGTACTCATCTGGTTGCCTGTACAATTAAAAATCGGTCCTATCGCTTCATATCACATGCGATGCGATTTTTGGTTGTACAATGCCCTGCGATGGAAATGGTGGGCGCCTTGATAATACACAAGTACCCCATTTTTTTTTAATCATGCTACTTTTTGCCAATTTTCAGATCTACAGTAAATCTCCAAGTGTGTATAGTGTAGGCCACCAATGGGAGACACAACACTAGCAAAGTCTCCCGTCTGCTGATTTGACCAGCATGCCAGCGATGATGGATAATTTTTCATCCATCATCGCTGTGTGTGTGTGTACACCGCGCGTGCTTTCAACTTGCGGACCGCCTCTGCGCCTCCCCTTCTCCTGTCCCTGCTCCTTCCCCCTGCTCTGTGTTGTTATGAGCCACACATTACCGGCCGCTAGGGTTGCCACCTCATCCCTTTAATCCTGGAGACTGTACTGTATTTGGTACTTGTCTATTATCATCGCATCGCATACCACTAATTAAGGGAAGGCAACCCTACTGGCAGCACGTCCGGCCCCAACTTCACTCCTGCCTGCCCGGCTGACAGCCAGTCGACTTGTTGCCGAAGTACCAAAATTTCCATTACTGGTCAGTACTGTATTTACGGTACATTACTGTACAGTATCTTGTCTCCACAGTTCCTGAGATTAAACATGCCGCCAAAAATCACCAAAGAAATGAGCCAGATCATCGTCAAGATGAAGCAAGATAACAAGACAACACGAGAGATCCAGGCTTGGCTGAAAGAAAGTGGTACTGAAGTTCATTTACAGACTGTGCGCAATCATGCTTCTATGAGGATGCGCCCCAGATACAGAACTTCTTCTCACTGCACATTGTAAGTACAGTACTCTATACAGTATTAGCAGATTCTATAATTACTGTACTGTACATTACTACTGTATACTGTACTGTACCAGGCGGCTTCAAGCTGTGGCCCTCCAGCCGTTGTGAAACTACTGTACAATTGCCATCATGCTGTGCCATCGATTTGCTATTAGAGAAAGATACAGATGTGTAGTTTCACAACAGCTGGAGGTCCACAGTTTGGGCATGCCTGCTGTACTGTACAGTATGCTGTACAATCATTTTTGTCTGTGTTATACTATAGGAAAGTCCAAAAGATTGTAGAAGAATTAACTTGTGGTGATGATGAGCGTACTGCTGGAAAAATAAAAAACATTCTTCATTCGGACTATGATATGGACGTTTCAGTTTCCAGTGTGAAACGGATGCGAAGAACAATGGGATGGAGATATTGTCGCACAAGGTAATGTAAAATACTGTACTGTACAGTACATCAACCTTAATTTTACAATACTGTATACTGCAAGTCATAAGCATTTAATGCCTCAATGGTCCTAATTTTTCTTTACTTACTGTACCTCTAGGCTGCATCCCATGATAAGAGATGTCAATAAAGAAAAGAGAGTGATACAAGCTCAACAGTGGATTGACAGTGCCGAAAAATTTAATGATGTACTTTTCACAGATGAAACTTCTGTTTCTATGGAGAGGTTCTCAAGAATGTCCTTCTGCAAACCTACCTTTATCTCATTGAAACCACGAGCAAAGTTTCCATTAAAAGTCCACGTATGGGGAGGTATATCTCGCAGGGGTGCTGGACCTATGTTAGTTTTTGAAGGTACTGTACTGTACATTTCTACTGTACTGTAGTTTTAAACAACTCAGAACCCTGAAATGTGTACATGTTAATGGCATCTTACTGTACTGTATCTCTGTAGGGATTATGGATAAGATCTTCTTCCAAGAACAAATAGTCGATCGTGTTTTGGTGCCATTTATCAGAAAATACTATCCATCTGGACACAGAGTATTCCAAGATAATGACCCAAAACATTCTGCTTCTGCAAAATACATGGAAGAGAGAGGAATAATTTGGCAACGCACACCACCAGAGTGAGTATTATTCGAACAGCATTTACTGAACTACAGTACACTACTTATTGTACAGTCGTGATTTTATTACTACTGTACTGTACAGTATGTTAATACAGTAGTACTTAACTTTTGTATGTACTGTACTACGTATACTTTAGGTCACCGGACATGAACCCAATTGAAATGGTCTGGGCACAAATGAAGAAGTTCATCAGGAATGAAGTGAAACCGAAAAATAAACAAGAACTTTTGGATGGGATCAGGACTTTTTGGGAAAAAAAACTGACACGTGTCCAGTGTATTAAGTACATAAACCATCTGGACACCGTCTTGCCTGTCGTCATTGAGCGAAATGGGCATGCAACTGCTAAGTAGATTCTCCAGTACTGTATAATACAGTATAAAGTACTGTACCTGTAAAAATGAACCCCTCGCAGCAGTCTCTTACAGTACAGTATACTGTTCTGTACAGTACAGTACCTCTCCTTTTACTCGCTGTCCACCTCACAACTTACTGTATTTCCCTCCCTTCAATGTTTACTTGACATGTACTACACATTGCAGTTTGCTTGGGTCAGAGAACAAGGAAGAACCACTGGCCTGAAAAAAGTACAGTAAGTTTATGATCTTACTGTACAACACTGTTACAGATTGTCATGTGTACTGTATCTCTCCCTCGCTATTATTTTTTCTACTCTACCATGAGCAAAATCAAGCGTGTTTGGGCCAGAGAACAAAGGACTGGCAATGAAATGGAAAAAAAGTAAGTTTATGATCTTACTGTACATTATCTCTCTCCCTCTCTCCCATCCCCTTCCCCTGCCAACATGTCCCCCCCCCCCCCGAAACCCTTGTGACCATTCAGTACTAACGCTATTCTTTTTTCTTCTCCCCTTACTGTATCCACCACATGCCACTCTACCATGAGCAAAATCAAGCGAGTTTGGGACAGTGAACAAAGGACTGGCAATGAAATGGAAAAAAAGTACGTTTATGATCTTACTGTACATTACTGTATCTCTCTCCCTCTCTCCCATCCCCTTCCCCTGCCAACATGTGTCTCCCCCCCCCCCCCCGAAACCCTTGTGACCATTCAGTACTAACGCTATTCTTTTTTCTTCTCCCCTTATCCACCACATGCCACTATACTACAGTATGAGCAAAATCAAGCGTGTTTGGGACAGAGAGCAAAGGACAGGCAATGAAATGGAAAAAAGTAAGTTTATGGGGCGAGATTTATTGTGTTTACCGTTTTTCCGAAAATGCGATTTTTGCTCAAATCGCCCTTTATCGCCGTTTTTTTAAATCGCTTTTTTTTCCAGAACTAGAATATTTAATGAGGTGTGTATTCCGGCATGAAAAGTGGTACCTGGAGGAGTGGGGACCCCCCCAATAAAGGGGTCCCCCCCCCCAGCCTTCACCCGTCCAGGGCTGAAGCCTGGGGCTGTCACCGGCGTCCCTGGCCATTGGACGCCGGCCTGATAGGGTTAAATTGTCATTCCTAGCATTGCTTAATACAGGAGAACTGCAAGTGCCAGCAGACCTCCCCAGCAGGCTGGGACTTGGGGAACCACAAGTCCCAGCATGCGTGGCATTAATGGGCCCGCTGGGACTAGTAGCCCACCTGTAAAAAGAATGTTAAAATAAAGCACACGAATGCGAATTCCGGAGTTAAAAATAATCGCACTTTTAGAAAAGTGCGATTTACAGTATGCCGCAAATCGCCACCCATTACAAAAATGGATTTGGGAAAACAATGAAAAAACGGCCGTTTTGGCGATAAAAATCGCCAAAAACCCACCATCGATCTCTAATACTGTAAATGTCACCAATGATCTTACTGTACATTACTGTATCTCTCTCCCTCTATCCCCTCCTCTTCCCCTGCCAACATGTGTCTACCCTCCCCCCCCCCCCCCCCCCCTGAAATCCTTGTGACCATTCAGTACTAACGCTATTCTTTTTTTCTTCTCTCCCCATACCACTCTACCATGAGCAAAATCAAGCGTGTTTGGGACAAAAGAGAGACCCACTGCCTTGGAAAAAGCTTTCTTGTCACCTACTGTAAAATACTGTACTGTACTTTACTTAAAATACTGTGTTAGGACTGATTGAATTACTGTACTTTTTTATTATTATACTGTATTCTACGTTAAGTCCCCAGACAAACTGCAAACCATCTGTACAGGGTCTTGCCTGACGTCATTGAATGTAATGTAATGTACAGTACATGCATACTGTAAATACTGTAACACTTCTCCTGCACTGTATTGTACTGTACTGTATGTTTTAAGAAAAATGAAGTGCTGTAATGTACTGTACAATATTTTTGGTCAATGCTGTGTTTTGTCAATAAAGTACCGGTAGTCCTTGCAGGTGCTGAAGTACTGTAGCAGGCAGCGGCGGAGAGTTGAGTGCAGTGGTGGGTGTCAGGGTAGCGGCACTGCGGAGGTAGTAGGCGGCTTTGCGGCTGTGAGGGGAGTTGTAGCTTGGAGGTCGCGGCTGGAGAGGGTAGCAGGCATTGTGCGCACTCTGCAGAAGTGTGTCAGTGAGTAATGAGTACACCTGTGTGTCTGTGCTGTGACCTGGGAAGTGTGTCAGGGGGTGCAGGTGCATATACTGTACTACAGTATTTGGCTTTTGTGTGTGTGTGTGTGTGTAATGCTGGGGGGGGCGGGGTTCATTGGGGAGAGAGTGTGAGAGAGAGAGCAGGGGATATAGAGAGACAGTGGGAGAGAGAGCAGGGGATAGATGCACAAATATTAAGTACTGTAGCACTGAAATGTACAGTATTAAGGTGGACCGCAGCAGGAATCTCCGATCCCTGCTGCGATCCCCCCCTGCAGCACCGCCGGCCGCATCCCCCATAGGTTTCTATGGGGGATGCGAAGCTGCCCGATGTATCAGCCCCCCTTTCGGAGCCCTGTCCCTGCGCACAGCAGGTGATACAGTACATCCCGGTGATACTGTATGATCGCATTTTACAATGCGATCCTGGAGGTACTGTAATATTCCGCCCAGATCGCATTGTAAATGCGATCAATGATAAATGGGGGCCATAGAGAGACAGTGGGAGAGAGAGCAGGGGATAGGGAGACAGTGGGAGAGAGAACAGGGGATACTGTAGGTGTACAGTGTGAGAGAGAGCAGGGGATAGATGCACAGTGTGAGAGAGAGCATGGTATACTGTAGATGCACAGTGTGAGAGAGAGCAGGCGAGTGGGAGTACCTGTGTCTGTTGTGGTCCGCAGTTACTGTAGCTGCTAGGTATAGAGCCAGCCTTCTTCTTTGTGCTGCCAATGGAACCCGGGAGGAAGAAGATGACCACGGGAGAGGTGAAGGGGGAGGGTGCTTCCAGTGGAGCGTGAGCTTCAGCAGCCGGGGGGAGAGAGCAGCGTTGCCGCTGCTGCAGGTCGGCAGAGCCCATGCTCTGGGATGTGTGGCTGCGTGGAAGACCAGCGTGGATTAGTGCAGAGGCTGTCCGGCAGTGTGAAGGAGACCAGGGGAGATTATTGTGTTGGCTGTCCGGCTCCTGCTCACCTTGTAATTCACCGCAGTACTGTAATTCCATTAAGGGGGGGTGGGGGGGTGGGTAGAATGGGACTTGTTTTATAACTTCCCTGTCTCCAAATCTCTGCTGCTTTGCATGACCCCCACTGTGCCAGTGCCGGGGAGATGGCAAGTGACATGCTGCGCGCTGTGGTCGGCCTTCTGGCGGGCCAGGGATTGCCCTGGTGGCTCCGTTTCCATGGGCGGGGTGATCAACCCCCCCAAAAAAAGTAGTCTACTACTAAGATGGATAGTAACACAAATAAATAGCACTGCACATTTAAAACAAAATTCATTATTTATATATTTTTTACAATATAATCAAAGAGTTGATTTTCTGCCCCAATGAGTCTCCCGATTTCACTTCGTATGGCATCTGTGAAAATAAAAAAAAATGAACAGTTTTAGAACAATAATACAAGTTGAGTACTTTACAGTAAACATTATTACAGTGTTTATAAGCTCCTGCATTCAGCAAGGCACAAAAAGGCCAAGAGGAATCATGACTGGCAGATGGCCTGACGTCATGATGTTGCCAAGCAGAGGCTAAAGGCCCCCATGCACTATGAGATTTATCTTACTGTACCTGTAAAATTGCATCTGATTTCCCTTGAATTTCCCCGGCTGCTTCCCAGGAGGCCTACATACTGTACAGTACTGTACAATTTGACACTAGATGTGCCATTCTTTACATCCAATTTGCGTCAGATAAATCACATGTGATTTATCTGATGTAAATTTGGATGTGCCACTGAGACAATGCATTAGACAGACTTGTCCTAAGGACAATTCGGACCCAATTCTCCTGCGAGCTTCCCGGCAGCTCCCCGGGAGGCTCACAAACAATTTGGCCCTTGATGTGCAATTACAAAACCGGGGAGCTGCAGGGCGGTGAGGAGCAGTGGGGCGGGCAGCAGCGGTGCCGGTGAGGAGCAGGCATGGGGCAGCAGCGGTTCCTGTGAGGAGCAGTGGGGGCGGGCTGCGGCGGATCTCAAATGATCATCAGTGTGCACCGCCGCAGCGGCGGCTATTACAACTTTAAAATAATGTGTCGAATGACTGTCCAGCTTTTGATTGGCTGAGATAGAGCACTCTTAGCCAATCAGCGGCCTCCCTCTGGCGGCAGCTTATTGGCTGAGAGTGCTCTACAGTATCTCAGCCAATCAGAAGACGGACAGTCAATGGACACATTATTTTAAAGTTGTAATTGCCGCTGCTGCCTGCCCCCTGCACACAGCACACTGATGATCACCGCCGTGGCCGCACTGCTTCCCCACCGGCACACACACACCCCCCCGCCCCTTAAAGCGTCCCTGGGACAATGCAGACTGGCACCTAGCACACTGGGTACAGAGGGGCAGATGTATTAAAGATCGATATGAGGGAGAAGGGGTATCAGCGCACGTTATGTGCACTGATACCACATCTCCCCAATGTATTAAGGAGCCAGCATGCAGTAAATGACAGGGGCACTATGCGCCTCTGTCCATATCGGCGCTGCTATCTAAATGATAGCAGGCCAAATGTATGAACGGTCAGCACTGCTGACCATTCAGCCCGCTGCTGGTTTTGCGCCAGCAGCAGGCTGGCGTAGCCCTATCTCAACAGCAGGGACAGCGCTGTCCCTACTGTTGGCTCTGTGCTACAGTACTGTATGCTGGGGATCTTGCAATTAAAAAAAAAAGGTTTAAAAATACCTGTACTGTACTGTAAGTTACAGTATTAAGAAGTATAAAACTGTACTGTACCTTGTTGGTCTTCATCCTCAGATGGTGCAGGAGTTGCTGTAAAAAAAAAAAAAGCACTGTCAGTTTACTACTAGTTTAAAACTAAACTTCTAATCTTCCATCCCCCGAACATACTACAGTACCCTTTTTCCCACTATCTCCATCAGCATTGGTGAAACCGAGATCACCTCCACCGACCAAACGCGCGGCCTTGGTGTCATCATTGACTCCTCCCTCTCTTTCACCCCCCACATTCGTGCTCTCTCCAAGTCTTGCCGTTTTAACCTACGCAACATCTCACGCATCAGACCATTCCTCTCCACTGACACGACCAAAATTCTCATTCACTCTCTTGTCATCTCCCGCCTTGACTACTGCAACATCCTTCTCTCTGGGTTACCTCGAACACGCCTTGCACCACTCCAATCCATTATTAACGCTGCTGCTAGGCTCATCTTCCTCTCCCGCCACTCTACCTCTGCCTCCTGGAACAACCTCCCGCCACCTACTGTATCAGGCTTTCTGATTCCCTTACCTCCTTCAAGCGCTCCCTCAAAACCCACTTTTTTCGACTAGCCTATCCCTCCTCCTAACCTCTTTTGATCCTCCTATCATGCCTCCGTTTCCATCTGTTCCTACAGTACTTACAGTACAGTATCCTATTGTTTTTCGTTCGTCCTCCTTTTACTGTAGTCTGTTAACTCTTATGAGTAGGGCCCTCCTTCCTCACGTACTCACCCTACCTCTTTACCTCACCTGTGCTCCTCTCCTGTTGTTCCCTTCATCTACTGTACTGTACTGTACTTCATTTCAACACCTACAGTACTTCTGAACTGATGCTGATTTTAGTTCTACCAGCTACAGTATACTGTACCCCTATTTACAGTATGCTGTAATTTTCAACACACCCTGTACAGTACGTTACCTTGTAATTTGTTTTTTTGTTTGCTACAGTACTGTATGTACGGCGCTGTGGACACTTTGTGGCGCCCAGGGGCGCTGGAACGTTTTTAGGTTGGGGGGGGGCAAGATATAATCTCATTTTGGCGCACCCTAAATTGCTACAGTATATGTTACCCCCGGGCACTATACACACTGGCAGCGGCATATACACGTGGGCATTATACACCGGGCAGCGGCATATACAGTACATGTGGCCAGAGACACCAGGACTGACATTAATCCAGGGGTTGTCATTTACTCGTAAAAAGTGGAAAAAGTGGCACTGTCACCTCCAAACAGATTTACAGTATGTGATTATGTCTGATTATGATAATCAGACATAATTACATAAACCTGTTTGGTTGTGAATCCAGGGGTAAATGACAACCCCTGGATCCAGGAGTCACTGGGGAAGGGAGGGTGAGAGGAGCAGCATTTACCTTTAAGTTTTCGGTCGACCATACCAAGCGCAGCGGTCCTATCCACTTTGGAGCGGAGTTGATTTTATAAAGTACACTATAGCGGCCGCAGCACTTTATAAAATCCAGTCCACGCCTTTTTGCAAACCCAGTAATGAGTACAGTAACTTTATTTAAACAGCACACTTTCTCATTTTTCTCATCTTCACACAGTGCCTCCGCTTGAAGGCGAGGAGGACACCCTGCCCTTGCGGGCCGTTACAGCCTCAGCCGCTCCGTCTGAAAGTAAGTCCTGTCATTTCTTTATTGAGTTTGTGTATTTTTTCTTCCTTTCCAACTTGTGTATTTTCTTGGCGTGCCTTTGGCCGAGGCTGAGGGGACGCAATGCACTTTTCTATTGTCCATGTTGACTGTGTCGACATTCAGTCAACAATAATGAAAAACTCAATGGTGAACTTTTTGACTGTCGACCTAGACCATGTCGACCTAATGCTTGTGTCGACCTGATGACCTGCCGATCTTATCCCATGTCGACCTAGACACCTGTCGACCTTGCAGTATGTCGACCTTATGACTGTCGACAATCTTTCGGTCGACCATACCAAGCGCAGCGGTCCTATCCACTTTGGAGCGGAGTTGATTTTATAAAGTACACTATAGCGGCCGCAGCACTTTATAAAATCCAGTCCACGCCTTTTTGTAAACCCAGTAATGAGTACAGTAACTTTATTTAAACAGCACACTTTCTCATTTTTCTCATCTTCACACAGTGCCTCCGCTTGAAGGCGAGGAGGACACCCTGCCCTTGCGGGCCGTTACAGCCTCAGCCGCTCCGTCTGAAAGTAAGTCCTGTCATTTCTTTATTGAGTTTGTGTATTTTTTCTTCCTTTCCAACTTGTGTATTTTCTTGGCGTGCCTTTGGCCGAGGCTGAGGGGACGCAATGCACTTTTCTATTGTCCATGTTGACTGTGTCGACATTCAGTCAACAATAATGAAAAACTCAATGGTGAACTTTTTGACTGTCGACCTAGACCATGTCGACCTAATGCTTGTGTCGACCTGATGACCTGCCGATCTTATCCCATGTCGACCTAGACACCTGTCGACCTTGCAGTATGTCGACCTTATGACTGTCGACAATCTTTCGGTCGACCATACCAAGCGCAGCGGTCCTATCCACTTTGGAGCGGAGTTGATTTTATAAAGTACACTATAGCGGCCGCAGCACTTTATAAAATCCAGTCCACGCCTTTTTGTAAACCCAGTAATGAGTACAGTAACTTTATTTAAACAGCACACTTTCTCATTTTTCTCAACTTCACACAGTGCCTCCGCTTGAAGGCGAGGAGGACACCCTGCCCTTGCGGGCCGTTACAGCCTCAGCCGCTCCGTCTGAAAGTAAGTCCTGTCATTTCTTTATTGAGTTTGTGTATTTTTTCTTCCTTTCCAACTTGTGTATTTTCTTGGCGTGCCTTTGGCCGAGGCTGAGGGGACGCAATGCACTTTTCTATTGTCCATGTTGACTGTGTCGACATTCAGTCAACAATAATGAAAAACTCAATGGTGAACTTTTTGACTGTCGACCTAGACCATGTCGACCTAATGCTTGTGTCGACCTGATGACCTGCCGATCTTATCCCATGTCGACCTAGACACCTGTCGACCTTGCAGTATGTCGACCTTATGACTGTCGACAATCTTTCGGTCGACCATACAATCCATCCTTGTTCTCATTTTTGACATTTTCCCACAGTGACTCCGATTGCAGACCAGGGCACCCTGCCCTTGATGTGGCTGGACACCCCTCCTCGTCCTCTTTACCCCTTCCAATATAACAGTCCCTGTGCTTCCATCCGCCATGAAGAAGGTACTGTAAGCATTGCTGCGCATACTGTACAGTATAGTAGGTGTGCGTAGCCCATTTTATTAGGGGGTGCACCATTCAAGGGGCATGTCAATCACTGGACATGTCCATCACCGCCTATTATTACACAAAATGCCACACACTTTAATGCCCATTAGAGATACTGTAATTACACACACAGTAATGCCAATTCCACATACTGTACTGTAATGCCATGCACAGTAATGTCCATTCCACATAATGCCACACACAGTAATGCCCATTCCACATAATGCCACCCAACATACAGTACAGTAATGCCAATTACACATAATGCCACACACCATAATGGCCAACACTCATACTGTAATGCTACACACAGTAATGACCATTTTACATACAGTAATGCTACACACCATACTGCCCATGACACATTATGCCAGGGCTTGACCAATGTTTGTAAAACAGGGATAATAGAAAATGTGCGTTCCAATGGTGCACGTCAAAAATTTACACCGTAATGCCGATTACATGTCACACAGCCAATACATACTGTAGTACTGTATACCACATGCCATAATGCCCATTACACGTTATGCCACACACCGTAATGCCCATTGCACTGCAAACTGTGATGCCCTCACTGTGATGCCCATTACATGGTACACCTCACACTTCGTAATGCCTATTACATGTCACACAGACATTACACATTATGCCTCAGACCGTGATGCCCATTCAACATTAAGCCTCACACCGTGATGCCCATTACACATTATGCCACACACCATGATGCCCATCACACATAATGGTACACACAGTAATGGCCATTACACTGAATGCTATACACTATAATGGCCATTACACATTAGGCCACATACTGTATTGCCCATTACACATTATTTGACACACATTATGCCACACACCGTAATGCCCATTACATACTGTACTGTACAGTATTATGCCACACAACTGCGGCTTACCTACAGTGCATTCTCATTGCTAGATGTTACATGCTTGATGCCAGGGATTTATTGCTCGATGCCAGGGATTACAGTACATCTTATTGCCCTGGTCTACATGCTCCATTCCAGGTGTCTCATGCTCGTTGCCAGAGGGTGTGAAATGCTAATTGCCAGGGGGGTGGGGTGAACTGCTCATTTCCAGGGGTAACATGCATTTTACCAGGGGTTCCATGCTACCTGAGAAGGGGGTGGTTAAATGCTAATTGACAGTGGAAGTTTCATGCTCATTGCTTGGGGGCACACTGCACACACTTTCGGAAAGCATTAAGCACTCTTCGTATCAGATACCTGCCGGAGCCGCAGCCTTCTTCCTTTTTAAACTGCATTCCCACATGCCAGAGCCACAGCAGCCTCCTTCCCTTTTGAGCTGCTGCCATATGCTGCACGTCATTTTTGTAAAGCCACCCCCGCCCTATTTACAGTACTAAGAGTACGGTAAGTTTATTAACAGTAAACAGCACTTGTTCTCATTTTTGACATTTTCCCACAGTGACTCCTATTGCAGACCAGGGCACCATAACAGCCCCCACCGCCTCAGCCGCTCCGTCTGAGAGTAAGTCCTGTAATTTCTTTATTGAGTTTGTGTTTTTTTTTTTCTTTCTCTCCTACTGTACAGTAATTGTGTCTTCTCTTGGCGTGCCATTGGCCCACGCTGGTACCCTGCGGGCATTCTACAGGCCCCCCCACCAATTGTTAATGTTGATTTATTATGACCAAAGGACAATAAGTGAAAAGCCTAGGTTACGTATTACAGTATGTCCGTAACCAGCGTACCTTTTATACTGTACCTACAGTAGGTACGTGCGAACAAATCGTGGCGCAGCGTAGCGTACCTTTATTGTGTATTATACACCAAAGAACCAATACCTTAATAATAGATCCCTTCGCAGTACTCTGTCTCTAATCTGCGAATACACCTTTAAGGACAGTGTCCGTAATATACCTTATCGCTATATGCGAATAACAGACGAGACCACAGTATACTGTAGAAGTAAGGAGATAGAAACTCCGTAAATGATGTATTAAAGTCCCTAATGGACAAAAGGGGGTTACAGGAATAGGAAATAACAGGTACTGTATAACAAGTAATACAATAGTCTAACAATGAGTATAATAATCAAGCTCTGATAGGGGAAGAAAAACAGACACAGGATACAATCAGCCAACAATACACCGTTACACGTTATGCCACACACCGTAATGCCCATTGCACTGCAAACTGTGATGCCCTCACTGTGATGCCCATTACATGGTACACCTCACACTTCGTAATGCCTATTACATGTCACACAGACATTACACATTATGCCTCAGACCGTGATGCCCATTCAACATTAAGCCTCACACCGTGATGCCCATTACACATTATGCCACACACCATGATGCCCATCACACATAATGGTACACACAGTAATGGCCATTACACTGAATGCTATACACTATAATGGCCATTACACATTAGGCCACATACTGTATTGTCCTTTACACATTATTTGACACACATTATGCCACACACCGTAATGCCCATTACAGTACATACTGTACTGTACAGTATTATGCCACACAACTGCGGCTTACCTACAGTGCATTCTCATTGCTACAGTAGATGTTACATGCTTGATGCCAGGGATTTATTGCTCGATGCCAGGGATTACATCTTATTGCCCTGGCAGCAGCCTCCTTCCCTTTTGAGCTGCTGCCATACAGTATGCTGCACGTCATACAGTATCGCACACTTACTGTACTTTACAGTAATAACCATACAGTAACTAGTGTATTACAAGTAATAATAATAATAATAATACTACAGTAATAAAAACTTTATTTTTAAAGTATATTTTCTCATTTTTCCACAGTGCCAAGGGTACAAGTGGACGAGGCAGCCTCCACCCCTCATCCAAATCCGCCCATGGATAGAGGTAAAGTACAGTACAGTATACTGTAGTAATAGTAATGCTTACTGTACTGTAAAGTACAGTATTCAACATGTACAGTATTTCTGTTCTAAAACTGTACATTGTTTGTTTGTTTATTTTCACAGAAGAATTAAGAAGAGTGGTGCAAATGCTGCAGGGGATAATAAATCACATTTTCAATTTATTATTAAGATTAATATAATTTTTTTTTTTTTTTTAATAAAAAATTTATAACAATCATTACTGTCAGTACGTTTCATTACAATTTGAATCATGTGTGGGGACTTCAAATACAGTATAATAAAAAATAAAATAAAAAAAACACAGCACATTAATTTAAACAGGACAAAGTCATACAGTATTTTAGGTACAATAATTTAAAGTACTGTTGGTCACAACAAAGCTTCTTGCAAGGCGTGGCTGTCCTTTGTTCTCGGTCCCAAACTCGCTTGATTTTGCTCATTGTAGAGTGGCATGTGGTGGATAAGGGTTGAAGAAAAAAGAATAGCATTAGTACTGAATGGTCACAAGGGTTTCGGGGGGGGGGGGGGAACATGTTGGCAGGGGAAGGGGATGGGAGAGAGGGAGAGAGATACAGTAATGTACAGTAAGATCATAAACGTACTTTTTTTCCATTTCATTGCCAGTCCTTTGTTCTCGGTCCCAAACTCGCTTGATTTTGCTCATTGTAGAGTGGCATGTGGTGGATAAGGGTTGAAGAAAAAAGAATAGCATTAGTACTGAATGGTCACAAGGGTTTCGGGGGGGGGGGGGGAAACATGTTGGCAGGGGAAGGGGATGGGAGAGAGGGAGAGAGATACAGTAATGTACAGTAAGATCATAAACGTACTTTTTTTCCATTTCATTGCCAGTCCTTTGTTCTCGGTCCCAAACTCGCTTGATTTTGCTCATTGTAGAGTGGCATGGGGAGAGAAGAAAAGAGAATAGCGTTAGTACTGAATGGTCACAAGGATGTCAGGGGGGGGGGAGAGAGAGATACAGTATGTTGGAAGGGGATGGGAGAGAGGGAGAGAGATACAGTACAGTAAGATCATAAACGTACTTTTTTTCCATTTCATTGCCAGTCCTTTGTTCTGTGAGTACAGTAGATGCCAGTTTGAAGAGACGTCTCCAGTTGCTGTGCTACAGTAAGCACGTCCAGCGTGTAACTCTGGGCATCCGTAGCAATCCATTTATAGTGTCCTTTATCTTTGTACAATCAGCCTTTGTAAGCTCAAATTTCCCCATGAGCCGTGTCACTATATCGAGGCGCAGATTTTCTGGGATTGCAAATTTATTACGTTGCCCATCATAATTGACCCGATTGCACCAATTCTTATACAGGTCAAAAGAAACATGCTCTTGGAAAATCTGTTGTGCATAACGGTGCATTTCCATCTTCGCTGCTTTAAAGAGAGTGTTGACACCCTCAGCTGTGATGACTTTGAGCGGCATGTCAGGCAAGGAAATCCCCACAGCGCACAATTCTTTGGGTATGATTCTAGGTGTTCTTTCATGTAGAGGTGATGTTCTTTGATGTTGAGGTAAGGTTGCGACGATCATATTTCCAGGGGACAATTGGGATGATGCAACCATTGCAGTGTCCATGTTGTTAGAGGCTTGGGATGGTGCATTGTGTCTGTCAGCCAACCAGTGAGATGTCAGTGGGGTACTTGTTAAGTTGGTCTGACGTTGTTGTGTATCTGAAGCATTATGTGTGGCAGGCAACCAGTGAGATGACACTGGTGTTGTGTCCATGTTCACCAATTCATTTGGTAAAACAGTTTCTGTGTCCACGCTAGGGCTGGCCAATCGGTTGGATGAAGCTGGTGTCATCTCCAAATCAGAAAAGTGGAAAGATGTGGTTGGTTGGGTCATTTCCAAGTCAAAATCCTCTGTTTCAAATGCATCAGGGCAGTCAAATTGTGATTGTACTGGATTAGATGTTGTGGGTGTAATGGGTGGCCCTGTAGCAGCTTGCCATTGTTTGGCTTGAGCAAGCATGTCAATCAGACCTCCTGACAGCACTTTAATTTGTCCTGTCAGTACATGAATTTCCGCTTTCAGTTCATCCACATGTACAGACAGTCCATTGTTTTGGGTTTCCAGGCGGGTCATCTTGCCCAAAATGTCTCTCACCAGCCCTGTGCAGCTACATTGTGGTGGGTTGTGATCCAGAAAGTTAAGTTTCCTACGGGACGGTGATTGAGATTTTTGTTCCAGAGGTGTAATGTGAAGCTCCAAAGGGTGCAAGTCATTATCTACGGGAACTGACACATCTGTCACTGTGTTAATGTCTTGCTGTGCATCAGTGTTAATGTCTTGCACCAGACAGTCATCGTGAGATTCTCCTATAGTCGCGAACAAAGACTTGTTCTTGGCCTTGGCATTTTTCCGTAGTTTGACAACAGGAATATTTTCTTTTCCTGCTTTCTTCTTAACGATATTATTTTTAATGTTTGGCACTAATGCAGCCATTCTCTTGGGACATGCAAGTGTAGGTTCTCCAGAATAGAATTTTTTTGTTTTCACCATCTTCAGTAGGCAGTGCACTCTACAATACACAACAATAAGATTCAAGTTAATACAGTACATACTGTACAGTACAGTACATTAGTTACAGTACAATACAGTAGCATACAGTATTGTATTATGGTATAACAGTAGTGAAAATTACAGTAGGTACAGTACTTGTGACTTATTTGGGCGCCTGATTTTCTTCATCGCACCTAAAATCGCGTCAAATTGCATCGCATACAATCATACAATTGACCCCATTTTTTATTGTATTCCCACCCTGATGGCTAAATGCCCCCATTGTTAACGCCACCCCACTTGCGCTCGCCACACTATATAAAATCAACTCCACGCCGACGTGGATTGTGGGGGTATGAAAAGGTCGGAGGACGCGTAACGCCGCCGCTCGCCACGCTTCGGGTTGGCGTTGATAGTGGGGTGGCGTTAACAATGGGGGCATTTAGCCATCAGGGTGGGAATACAATTAAAAATGGGGTCTGGGGGGCCATTTCACATACTGTATGAAACAGGCATCTGGGTACATCTGTACATACAGTACAGTATTAAAATCGCATCAAATCGCATCGCATGCAATACAATAGCATACAATGCAACAGCAATTTTCTCTTCAAAGGAATTTCAAGGGAAATCGCATCAAATCGCATGCTTAGGGTACTGGCATACAATTTCAACATTGGCTGCCCAGATACTGTGTCACAAGTACCGAAAATTATGTGACCGTACTGCATAGACATGAGCTTTTTTTTTCAATAAAAGGGATGAAGCGATAAACAAAAGTACAGTACGTTAACAGATGGGGCTTAGACAGACAGACTAGGAGGGGTGGAGGCAGGGGCGGGCTGGGCCGGGGGGCAGGGTGCCATCTGCCCCCCAGGCCGCTCTGGCAGGTGTGCTGCGGGCCGCGCCGCCGCGCCCGTTTCTGAGGCCGCATTGCCGTTTGTTTTTTTTTTCACTGCCGGCGGCCATGTTCCTGTGGTTTTTTAAATGATGTCTGAGGCCACAGCAACATGGCCGCCGGCCTCCACGGCTACGTGGAGGAGGGCTCCGGCCGGCAGCCTGTTCCCTCTTATCCCCAGTGGCAGTCGGCAGACGCTGGGTGCGGTGTGGACGTCATGACGTTGACGCCTCCCACCCACGCGTCTGCACTCAGAGACTGGAGGAAGGCTGGGGCCGCCCGCAGAGCAACTCGTGGGGGACGCTTCAGGAGGCCGCAGAGAGGGGAACAGAAATTTGTGGAGCCGCAGCAGGACAGGAGGAGCCTGGTCGAGGATAAAACACAGGATAGTAGTAAGTTAACATGATCTAAAACGACATACAGTATCTGTAATAATGCAATGACACCACAGGCTGCTCCCCCTGTATAATAATTTGTGTCATGGCATTACTATTAATAATAGTAATGCCATGACACAAATTATTATACAGGGGGAGCAGCCTGTGGTCATGGCATTACTTTTATATTATACAGGTGGAGCACCCTGTGGTGTCATTATTATTGTACAGGGGGAGCAGCCTGTGGTGTCATGGCATTATGCCATGACACCACAGGCTGCTCCCTCTGCATAATAATAATGCCATGACACCACAGGCTGCTACCCCTGTATAATATAAAAGTAATGCCATGACACCACAGGCTGCTCCCTCTGTATAATAATAATGCAATGACACCACAGGCTGCTCCCCCTGTATAATAATTTGTGTCATGGTATTACTATTGTTACTGTATATTATACAGCGGGAGTAGCCTGTGGTGTCATTGCATTATTATTATACAGTACAGCAGGAACAGCATGTGGTGTCATTGCATTATTATTATTATACAGAGGGAGCAGCCAGTGGTGTCATGGCATTCATTTTACTGTATATTATACAGGGGGAGCCACCTGTGGTGTCATAATTATTATTGTACAGGGGGAGCAGACTGTGGTGTCATGCATTATGCCATGACACCACAGGCTGCTCCCTCTGTATAATAATAATGCCATGACACCACAGGCTGCTCCCCCTGTATAATATAAAAGTAATGCCATGACACCACAGGCTGCTCCCTCTGTATACTGTAATAATAATAATGCAATGACACCACATGCTGTTCCTGCTGTATAATAATAATGCAATGAATTAATAAAAAATGTAATAAAAAAAATCAAAAAATAAACTGGTACAGTATTCTGGTTCTCCGGATACCTGTAATCTAGTATTACTGTACAGTAATTACTGTACAGTATTACAATACGAACACCCACAGCTAGGGGATTTTGTACACAGCTAGGGGATTTTTTACACAAACAGTATGACTGAGTCTGCGAAATAGTCTATTAATATGCGCAAAAATCCTCAAACTGCGAAAAAATACGTTACTACAGTATACAGTATTACACCAACAGTATTTACAGTTGCACAGATTATACGAGAATACCCATAGTAGCAGCCTGCCAGTAGTAGCCCACCCTAATAGAGTATTGTCATCGCTAGTCGGGGATCTGCGGCCTATACACACCAGGCAATTTTAACACGTACAATATTCTAAATGGCGCTACAGTATCTCTACTGCACTGCACTGTACTGTATGTGGCATCCATGTTGATCCCTAAAATGGCGGAAAATCACGATATCACGTGATCCTATTGCTGTGACTACTTCAATTACAAGTACAGTATGCGGAAAAAATGCGAAATGATCCGTTATTTACGGTATTACAACAATATTACTGACAATACCCCAATCCAGGATTTATTACACATTATACGGACAATACCCATAGCGGCAGCCTGCAGTAGCCTAATAAAGTATTCTCATCGCTAGTCGGGGAACTCTGGACCATACACACCAGGCAATTTTCAGATGAAAAACGTTTAGTGTGTACTGTATGATCCTCAAGAGAATCATGCACTGTTCATTATGGTACTTACTGTATGGTACAGTACCTGAAGCAGAAGTGCAGTAAGGGGGAGGGAAAGTTGATCCTGCCCTCGCAAATGTAGCGGGGGATCTGCGTCCCATACACACTAGGCAATTTTAACACATTGTACAATATTCCACATGGCGCTATCTCTACTGCACTGTGCAGCCATCTCGATTCCCAACATGGCTGAAAATCACGATACTGTATCACATGTGCTCCTATTACTGACTGACTCTGCGAAACAGTCTGTAAACATGAGAAAAACACCGGTCCCCTCGTTTGAGGAAAAAATACGTGTTTTACGGTATTACACCAATGGTATTACGGAGAGAACTAGTATTTAGCAGCCTACAGTAGCCCACCCTAATAGAGTACTGTCATCGCTAGTCGGGGATTTGCGGCCCATACACACCAGGCAATTTTAACACATTGTACAATATTCTCAATGGCACTTGTATACAGTATTCTGCACCGGGTGCATTTGAACAGTAGGGAAAGAAGGGAAACATCTTCATTCAGGGAAGGGTGGGAACCGAGCGCTTCCGCGCAGGGACCGTTTTGTAGTGCTGCTTACTGTATACTGTAATGCAGCAATCAGTGAAATGTACAAATGACTGTACTACTGTATAGTGTACTTACTGCTCCAGCGAGAAGATACAGTAGTGTTCTTGCGGAAGGAAGGCAGTATGATGGTAAAACGGTAGAAACACGAACGCAGCAACAACTTGACTTTGGATTCAGCAGAATGAATAGTCCAGGTGTACAGGTACAATCTCGTGCTTGTATACAGGCAAGAGATGAAGAGACGATCCGTAGCAATTCTACACGGTTTAGATGCAGAAAAACAAACTGGATTGTTTGACAATTTTAATGTACTGTAGCTGAATTTATGCTGGCAGAGACAAAGGAAATCCTTCATGAAGCTGATAGGTGCATTTGAATTACAGTATGTACAATTACCAGCGAAACAAAAAGGCAGACTGAAATTAACATGTACTGTATGACTGCAATCAACATCTTATTGTCTGAGGTGTCGGTCTGTGTCTGAGTTTGGAGAAATCTATTGTTGCTGAAAAAAAACGTTCTCTGTAGCGCAGTACAGTATGTACAGTATGGGTATTAACTATCGTTTTTGTTTGTGGAAAAGTCCGAAAGATTTTGATAAGCACCAACTACTGTAACTGTATTAGTTTAAAAAAAAAAAAAAAGAACGTTTAAAAAATAAAAATATAATGTAACCAACTGAGGATCGAACTACTGATACTGAGATAGTGAAGCCGTGCCTCTACCCGCTAGGCCACTATTGCCTGTGATTTTACTGCTGGCAGATGGTTAGCATGGCTTCTGCACCAATCAAATACAGTTCATGACCATCCAGTACGTCACTGCGGCTGCGAATAAAAGAAAAGAACTCTGTCCGTAAAGTAAGGACAAAATCCGTAGTGTAAAGTATGATACTGTAGGTCCTCAAATAAAGTTTTAAGTAGTCATCCAGCAATAGCAAAGGTTAGCATGGCTTCTGTACCAATTACATAACTGACCGTACGTAGCTGCTTCTGCGAATAAATACAAAACAATCTGTCCGTAAAGTAAGGACAAAATCCGTAGTGAAAAGTGGCTGGTTAGCAATGGTTAGCGAATTTAATCCCGAAACACGGTCCTCAAGGCAAGGAGTTTTACCTGAAAAGCTAAATCTATTTTGCGAAAAAAAACGTTTAAAAAATAAAAATATAATGTAATCAACTGAGGATCGAACTACTGATACTGAGATAGTGAAGCCGTGCCTCTACCCGCTAGGCCACTATTGCCTGTGACTTCACTCCTGGCAGATGGTTAGCATGGCTTCTGCACCAATCAAATACAGTTCATGACCATCCAGTACGTCACTGCGGCTGCGAATAAAAGAAAAGAACTCTGTCCGTAAAGTAAGGACAAAATCCGTAGTGTAAAGTATGATACTGTAGGTCCTCAAATAATGTTTTAAGTAGTCATCCAGCAATAGCAAAGGTTAGCATGGCTTCTGTACCAATTACATAAATGACCGTACGTAGCTGCTTCTGCGAATTAATACAAAACAATCTGTCCGTAAAGTAAGGACAAAATCCGTAGTGAAAAGTGGCTGGTTAGCAATGGTTAGCGAATTTAATCCCGAAACACGGTCCTCAAGGCATGGAGTTTTACCTGAAAAGCTAAATCTATTTTGCGAAAAAAAACGTTTAAAAAATAAAAATATAATGTAATCAACTGAGGATCGAACTACTGATACTGAGATAGTGAAGCCGTGCCTCTACCCGCTAGGCCACTATTGCCTGTGACTTCACTCCTGGCAGATGGTTAGCATGGCTTCTGCACCAATCAAATACAGTTCATGACCATCCAGTACGTCACTGCGGCTGCGAATAAAAGAAAAGAACTCTGTCCGTAAAGTAAGGACAAAATCCGTAGTGTAAAGTATGATACTGTAGGTCCTCAAATAATGTTTTAAGTAGTCATCCAGCAATAGCAAAGGTTAGCATGGCTTCTGTACCAATTACATAAATGACCGTACGTAGCTGCTTCTGCGAATAATTACAAAACAATCTGTCCGTAAAGTAAGGACAAAATCCGTAGTGAAAAGTCGTGGCGGCCACTGTTTTGTAGAAGAGATTTTTACGCATGCGCTGTACTGTTTGGGAAAAGTGACATCTGGTGGTCAATGAGTGTAAGTGCAGGTTACATTTACAAGATTACGTTACGTTATAACGCGATCTATAACGGGACTATAGCGCAAGGAGCAGGCGCGATCCAGGCGCGATTTGCATGGCGCACTTTATGCGCAACGCAGCCACGATGTACCAGGCCATAACTGTAAGTCATTTAAATAGATTCCTCTCAGATGTAGCAGTACACACCCACGCTTGTAAGTGCCATGTTCACAATTGCTTTTCACAATCTCTCCATATATGGAACTAGACTCGCCCTTTGGGTGGAGCATGACATGCCCCCTCAACGGGGCGCTGTGCAAAATTCGATTACCAACTATAATCTCCCTGAAACTAGTTTTCAAAAGTAGGCAAGTATGGAATACACTGGGCGTTCCTCTGCAAACGCAGACAGATCGATGACTGCTTGGGGCGAGCAGCTGACATCACATTATGGCCCTTATTCAGATCTGATTGCAGTACAAATTTGTTCTTAAAATGGGCAAAACCATGTGCACTGGAGGTGGAGCAGATGTAACATGTGCAGAGAGAGTTAGATTTGTGTGAGTTATTTTGTTTCTGTGCAGGGTAAATACTGGCTGCATTATTTTTACACTGCAATTTAGATTTCAGTTTCAACACACCCCACCCAAATTTAACTCTCTCTGCACATGTTACATCTACCGCACCTGCAGTGCACATGGTTTTGCCCGTTTTGAGAACAAATTTGTACTGCGATCAGATCTGAATAAGGGCCTATATCAGAGGCCACCTGAAGACCTAGTTACTGTCTATCCAATGATCCCTTTCCAGTTTAACATAGATTTCCTGGCCTCTGAGGCCGAAGATGAGTGAGAGCTCCAGTGCTGCTTTCCATTCTTTCCCAGGAAGAATCTGTATGTAATACATGTCTGCTGCTGCATTACCATCCAAGGAAGCAGCAGTGATATCAACTCCATCAGAATCTGACCCAATGACATCCAGTTAATAGAAATACAGAGTAAATATTTTTTTTTGTTGCAGCTCAGAATCGCCAGCTGCTAGCCCCCGCCATCAGCCTAAAGGGGGCCCGCGCACGAGATGCTCGCGTGCTCCATTCCGACGGAGCTCTCCACCACCTCCCCGTCGCTCCCAGTCACATGGTCTGACCACCACTCAATTTGGTTCTGAGTTGCAACCCCTGACATAAAACCTAACCCATGGAGTTGACCAGATATCGCCCAAGGAAGGGTATGACTCTCCGGGCTCTTGCAGCAAACCTGGATCTCTCTGCAGTAATGGGGGCCTGTGAAGATGCTTGCCCCATAGTCTGTTACTATAACAGGTATTTGATAGCTGCAATGGATACTATCGTCCCTATGCGTATACGACACCATACACCATGCTGTCAAGCCCCTTGGTTTGATAACAGAATCATAGACTAGAAAGACGGTGGATGAAGTCGAACATGGTAGAGGATAAGTTAAAACTAATGAAACATACTGGAGAATATCAATCAACAATCACTCGGGAAAAAAAAAAGATTTTCTGTCAAATAAGATCAGAACAGCAAACAATAGGCCTGCTCAGCTTTTCCGTACAGTGGAGAAGCTTTGTAAACCAGCATGCCTGCAGCCTGATGAAGTCCTCTCCCAGTCAAGTTGCAATGAATTTGCAGATAAAGTATCTTCCATTCGGGCCTGGATTCCTCATAGTGTCATCAAAGAAGTGCCAAACTATCAAGCCTGAGAATGGAAGCCACCTGACTTCTTGGTACAGCTTTGACCCAATGGATGTAAAAGACATTGCTGAAATTACCTGAAGGCTGCGTCCCACCACCTGGGACCTTGACCCTGCCCCAACCAAGTTGTTAATAGGGGGTATGGACATAATTGGCCTTGTATTTGCAAAAATAGTTCAAAGCTCTCTGCAAACTGGCATTTTTCCTGAGCCACTAAAGGAAGCAATTGTTAGAATACTTCTTAAAATTTTTTTAGACTGCATGAGCAACTACAGACCGGTATCAAACCTTTCTTTTCTAGGAAAGGTTATGGAGAAAGTGGTAGCAACTCAGCTAGAAACCTGCCTGTCAGCCCATGATATTTATGATCCATTCTAGTCAGGATTCAGAAGACACAGCACTGAAACAGCCCTGGTATGTGTGCTTAATGATCTTCTGATGGCAAGAGACAGAGGTGACCGCTAAATCTTAATCCCTCTGCAGCATTTGATACTGTGGACCATGATATTCTAATTCAGCACCTGAAAAATTTCTGTGGGTTGGATGGCACAGTTCTTAGCTGGTTCAAATCATTTCTCACTGGTAGGTCACAGAGAGTTTCATCTGGAGCAGGGCTGGGCAATAGCGGCCCTCCAGATGTTGATGAACTACACATCCCAGCATGCCTTGCATCAGTTTCAGTATGGCCACATAGCAAAACTAATGCAAAGCATCCTGGGATGTGTAGTTCATCAACAACTGGAGGGCCACTGTTGCCCAGCCCTGATCTGGAGTGTATTCATCATCACCAGTGCCACTTCCATGTGGTGCCCCACAGGGTTCCATATTATCTCCCATGCTTTTCGCAGTTTACATGTTACCACTGGGTGAAATGATCAGAACTTTACCTGTCCTTGCTCCAGACACTGAAAACTCAATAATAACCCTAAAGGGCGTGAAGGGCTGTTTGGGCTCATTACCATATGCGTACGACCCGCGTTTCATGGGCCTTCCCATGAAACCGCTTGGCGTACGTATGGTAATCCGGCCGTGACGCACGTGTGGGGGGCGGGCAGCTGACATAGCCGGATGTCAGCTGCCCGCCCATATCCCTGCTTTCATATGGAAAAATATCCGAGTGGTCTGGAGCACTCGGTGCTGGCTGTCCGCACGGTCCATCAATCGATGGTCACCGACCATCGGAGGATGGGGGAGGTTCCCACAGATGGAGGAGGTGTTCACATGAAACATCCATGCGCAGTCCATTCGCTCGGTGTCTTACCGCATTCGGACGGTATGAGCAATCCGTACGGTAGGCGGGGCTAAGAACACTCGGTTCCTGTCCGAAATACGTATTCGTCCGAATCAACTAGAATAAGGGCCACAGTTCGAGAAGCTTCCACTCTGGAAACAAAAAATAGACTCAAGACTTTCCTGTTAACCCAAGCATTTCACTAATGTCCGTTGTTAAGTTTGTTTTGTATTTTGTGCTGTAAAAGGCTAATGCAAGCACTTTGAGTCCTATTAGGAGAAAAGTGCTATATAAATAACATTATTGTAACAGTTGTCATTAACGATGCATACACAATAAGCTATCTTCAATATCTCCCAACACAGCCCATTCCAGGAGGGATAAAATGCTACATTACGTCGTCGTCTCTCATATAATTGCCATAACCTTTCTTAAGTAACTAGTTCAACACAGATGATGGCAATCTCAATATCAGAAAAGTCCAGGAATGAAGCAACTTGTCCCTCCTGGAATGGGTCACATTGGGAGGTATGGATTTTTTTAAATATATTTCTCAGAAGGGCCAAAATTAGTGATATCTTTTAAAAAGTTGTCTATTATGTATGGGGCTTTACATTCTATGAAGGAATTTCTAGTTTCAAGCAACTGCACAGCGACAGCAGTATAATTCCTGGACTGTCAAGTGAAAGGCTAAAGGTGGCCATACACACGCAGATTTATCTGCAGATCTGTCTGGTTGGAACAAAAACCTGGTTACGGATGAGAGCAATTGACAGTGGACCATTTGCTTGGAAATGCTGGAAAACTGACAAACTGTCACTCATCCATAACCATGTTTTTGTTCCAACCAGCCAGATCTGAAGATAAATCTTACTAGTGTATGGGCACCTTGAGGCAGGGGTGGCCAAACCATTCCTCGAGATCTACCAACGGTCCACGTTTTCCATGTTACCTAGCTGGTGCACAGCTACAGTCATTACTAACTGTCACATTTTAAAACCTGCTGCATTCATTCCTACTATAAATCCACAGGTTGCTTGGAAAACATGCACCGTTGGTAGATCTTGCGGACAGGTTTGGCCACCCCTGGAAGGAGTACTCTTCCAGGTGACATCACAATTCCAGAGAACTCCTGATGTGGCACTCCTATTTGCTCCCCCTGAAAAATAGCACTGGCAATACTATGGGGCAGGTTCAGACGCGTTGCTTCGGGTCCAAATTATGCCCTGTGGGGGGTGGGGGGTTTGCGCATGTGCCTCCCCCCAGGAGTTTCACAAACACCGAGCTGTTCACTCCAGGAGCGGCGGAATGGAGGCGTGCAAGGTTGCGGTAGCAGGGGAATACCCAGCATTTTATGGGTATCCCCATGAAACGCTGGGTGTTCCACTGCACATGCAAGCATGCGACTCCCCTTTTTGGCGATCTGCGGCCGGAATAAAATTCAGTTTAGACTGACTTTTATTACCGAAGGGGAGAGAAATCATTGAGTGCAACCATCAAATGATTTTTCTCTTCTGCTCGGCCTTATGTGCGGGGGATGTTAGGTAGCACATCGCATGCTAGTGATGGGAGCCTGGCGCCGGGAGGGCGTTTACCTGTTCACTAGGCTGCAAACATATGCAGGACAGGTCTTAATCATGCCACAAGTTTGTTCTCGGCTTGTATAACACACCAGTATCTGGCATACGTTGTGTGTTTATTACTGTAAAGTACATAGGGTCTAACTCTTGTTAGGAAAAAAAACAGTTTGTATCCCAATTGCACACTGAATGAGAAATATACATATAATAATCAGATAATACAGAGATCTTGGTTGCATATATCTGCAGATATAGGGCTAAGCCCCCAGGCCGTACGTCAAGGCATCTCTGTCACTGGGGGTCCCTAACACTGGGTATGGGTCTGGGGTGTGGGCCCCCAATATGCCGGCACAGGCTGACTACTCCAGGGCAGCACACAAATGAAAATTAGTAGGTGTTAAATAAGAAGCACATAAGTGCTATGTAAGGAGGTGATGGTGTGGTTAAAATAATACATACAATGTGATAGGGAGAAACATAAATGTTAATAAAGTGTTAGGGTGTGCTAACCTGGAGCAGACCAGCCATACCAACAAAGAGGGAATCACACTCCCAAACCCATCCCATGCACAATAACAAATTTAAGGGCCTAATAGCCCAGTGTAAGGCCACATGATAATGGCTTACAACATCTGAGAGCCAGCTTACCTGGAGATACCCCTGGCTTCTCCAATGGCACTCAGGTGTCAACAATCCCTCCTAATGCTGACCCATCTATGCCTCTCTCAACTGCACAACACTTTTATTGGCAAGCTGCTCAATCAGAGGTAATGTCATTCAGGTGCCAACATGGAGGGGTAAATCTGGTTAGGAAAAAAAACAGTTTGTATCCCAATTGCACACTGAATGAGAAATATACATATAATAATCAGATAATACAGAGATCTTGGTTGCATATATCTGCAGATATAGGGCTAAGCCCCCAGGCCGTACGTCAAGGCATCTCTGTCACTGGGGGTCCCTAACACTCGGTATGGGTCTGGGGTGTGGGCCCCCAATATGCCGGCACAGGCTGACTACTCCAGGGCAGCACACAAATGAAAATTAGTAGGTGTTAAATAAGTTTGGGTGGTCTGCTCATGGGTGTGTCTCTATTTGTGTAAATACTTTAAAATAATTATATATGCCTGGAAAAGGCAGGGGGCTGGCATAAGAAAAATGCAGGGAGATATATTGGCGGGTGCACTCCAAAGGTGCACCCGCAGGACGCCGATGTCCTAAGATACTTGAGGGGTGAGGCGGCACTCCCGTCATAAAAAAATACTGAAAGCCGAAACTTGGTAGACAGTATGTCAACACCTTTTATGTGGTAACCTAAGTTTACCACACCATATACCCCTTATACAAATCATGCAACACAATAGTAACCCCTTATACTGTACTTGCTTCTTACACATTATGCCACATGGAATGAGACAAAATTCACACCGATTGAGCAAAAATATGGCACACAGATTACACACAGATTACACACTATACCAGGCATATCCAAACAGTGGCCCTCCAGCTGTTGTGAAACTACACATCCCAGCATGCCTTGACATAGTTTTTAATTGCAAAACTGTGGCAATGCATGATGGGACTTGTAGTTTCACAGCTGGAGGGCCATAGTTTGGACATACCTGCACTATACCAAACAGATTGAGCAATAATGCACAATATGCTTCATAAATAGGAGCATTGCGCGCCAAAGGCGCACATTAAAAATTTACACCATAATGCTCATTACATGTTAAGCCTCACACCATAATCTCCATTACGTATTATGCCAAACACCATAATGCCTATTAAAAATGATGCTACATAAGTGTTGCATACCTACATGTTCATTGCCAGGGGTTCCATGCTCATTGCCAGGGGTTCCATGCTCATTGCCATGTGGGATTACATGCTCATTGCCAAGGGGGAATACATGCTCGCGGTAACTGGAGGACAGTCGCCGCCGGGCAGAAATGACAGCCATTAACAGCCGGGCAGAGAACAGGGGGCTGCCCGGCTGTATTCAGAGCACTGCATGTCCCGGCTATTTGAAATATTACCCCTTATATACCAGAAAATGCAGCGAATATGGTCCCAAGATCTTGCAGGGACATTCTCGGACTGGCCCCTTTTACACAAACCGGTACTTGTGAGTTATCCGGGCGTCCGATTTTTAAATCGGGTCGGATCGGGACATCGCATCGCATCGCATGCGACCATCGGATGCGATGCGATGCGATGCGATGACCCGATTTTTCCATAGGAATCAATGTTAAAATGGACTGAGTCCATTTTAACATGGAATTCAATGGGAAAAAGGGGTCCTTTTCATACCCCTACTATCCAAGTGGGCATGGAGTTGGATATAAACCTGTGGCGAGCGTAGCGAGCCACCGAGCCCGAAGCGTGGCGAGCGTAGCGAGCCCCGCGAGGGGACACGGAATACCGTCCCCTCGCGGGGCTCGCTTCGCTCGCCACGCTTCGGGCTGCGATGCGATGCGATATCGTATCGCATCGCATCTGATTGTATGCCTTAACTTAAGGCATACAATCAAAAAATCGGACGCCCAGATAACTCACAAGTACCCACAAACCTAGTCCCTGCATTTTCTGGTGTGAGGGGGAGAGAAAACCACCCCCGCCCCCCTTTAAACAACCAGCTAAATCTTCGTGTCACGATCCGAGCTGTCAGACAGACTTTCTTACCGGCTAAGTGCCTCCGCAGGTTCAGCTTGTGGTTCAAGTGTCATCCCTGCCGGCGTCCTGTCTGCCATGCGCCATCATTGCTGCCATCTTCCAGTCCTCTCAGCGCTGCTGGGTCCGCGGCTGCGTGGCGCACCGCTCTCCTGTCTTCCAGTGACAGTGCCCAGTGCACGGCAATCCGTCTGTCCGCCGCTATTGCTCCCAGCCACAAGCATGGCGTGCACAAACACTCTTTCCCGCCATAGTAGACATGGGGGCTGCCATGTTTTTCCCAGTCACATGTTTGCACTGTCCAATCCTGTTGGTTCTGATCTCCCAGTCATACCTGCCCGGCCAATCCTGGCCACTCAGTGGGTATAAGTATGCTGGGAGCTCTCAGAACCATTGCTAGTGCTTCAGTTGTCTCCAGTGTGTGTTCAGCTTGTCTCCATGCAAGTGTATTCCTGCTGGTGTTGTCTCTCCTATGCTGCAGTGTGTTCCAGGCATTCCATCTCCTGTGAAGTTCCAGGTTATTCCATCTCCTGTGATCCTGCTTCTACAGCCCAGCACTCAAGCCTAGCTCCGGGACTCTGGTCCTTCCGATGTTCCATCATCGCTCACCATCGATGTTCCATCATCGTCAGTAAAGTCCGATATTCCGGATCTCCTGTTTCCAGTTTCCGTCCGTCATTCCGGACCCACAGTCTCCACTCCAAATCCGATACTCCGGATCCGATGTTCCACCATCGATACTATACCATCACCATCCAGCCCTGTACAGCAACTGGCTGTTCGCTTGGATCAGCAAGAGGCTGCGCAGAGCCAAGTGATTCATTGTCTCCAAGATCTGTCTTCCCGGCTGGATAAACTACAGACCACTCTCAGTGGCCCTGAGCCTGTCAGTGAACTTCCAAGTCCAGTTCATCCTCCTGTAATGGCTGCTGCACCTCGCCTTCATCTGTCTGTCCCCACTAAGTATGATGGGAACCCCAAGACCTGCCGAGGTTTTCTCAATCAGTGTGAGATTCATTTTGAGCTGCAACCCAGTAACTTCCCTACTGAAAGGGTCAAGATCGCCTACATCATCTCCCTCCTGTGTGGAGCAGCGTTAGAATGGGCGTCCCCATTATGGGAAAAATCTGATGCCATCTTGTCTAACTACAAGGACTTTGGGGGACATTTACCAAAATGGATTCGTAGAAAAAAGGTGTATTCGTAGGGAGAAATACACCTTTTTTTTACGAATTTGTATTTTCGGGATTTACAATCCCAAAAATACAACAATTCGTAGTCCTAAAGATGGAACATTCGTATTTGTAGTTACAAATACGAATGCCCTACACCATCGATAGGATACGACAGAAATCACCATTCAAAAGAATGGTGGTTTCTGATTTACTAAGCAGCCGTACTGACAATACGGCTGCTTAGTGGTGTGAAACATCCACGCAAATACGACAGGAAAATAGAACACCATTTTCCTGTTCTATTTGCGTTTTAGCCTGCACGGATCAGTCAGATCCGTGCAGGCTACAGTGTAAAAAAATAGAAAAATAAATAAATTAAAAAAAAACCGGCGTGGGGTCCCCCCCACAGCCATAACCAGCACCAGGCTGAAGGAGCCGGGGCCGGTAATTAAAAATCAGGGAACCCGACAAATAGGGGTTCCCCGATTTTTAACAACCAGCCCCAGGCTCCAGGTCCGGGGCTGGTTCCCAAAATACGGGGGACAAAATGAGTAGGGGTCCCCCGTATTTTAAGAACCAGCCCCAGGCACAACCAGCCGGCAGGGTAATGTCACAGCCGGGGGACACTTATAATATAAGGTCCCGTGGCCAAAACATTAACCCTACCGACCAGTCAGCCTGGCCAGGGGCCCTGGGGGAGTGGGGACCCCCCCAATGAAGGGGTCCCCCCCCTCCAGGACTTACCTGACCAGGCTGAAGCCTGGTGCTGTCCTCGATGCCCCTGGGCGGTGGGCATCGAGCTGATAAATGGTGTAAAAAAAAGATGAACCTATTGTTTTTTACTGTGGCACTACAAGTGCCAGCAAGCCTCCCCAGCAAGCTGGGACTTGGAGAACCACAAGTCCCAGCCTGCTGGGCATTAAAGGGCCCACTGGCACTTGTAGTTCTACAGTTAAAAAAATAGTGCACAAAACACACTGACACACTTTTAAAATAAAACTTTATTACACACAAAGCCCACACATACTAATACTTACCTATCTTCTCTCCGTAGGTAGCCCTGATGTCCTGTGTCGGCGTCTTCTGGTCCTGTGTCGTCTTCTTCCTCCATGTCGACCGTCGCTGTCGCCGTCCGGATCCGACGAAATCCATTTGGGAAGCTGTGGAAGGAAACCATACTCACCTGTCCCAGCGCGACGTAGTCCAGGTAAGGGTCTTTGCAAAAAAACAAACCGACACCCCGAAACCAGACCGGACTGACGGAGACGCACGTGTGTTTGTTTACATCGTGCGGCTCCGCCTCCCGAATGCCGCTATTGGCCGCCTTGCGGCCTAGCGGCTCCTGATTGGCCGCTAGGCCGCAAGGCGGCCAATAGCGGCATTCGGGAGGCGGAGCCGCACGATGTAAACACCGTGCGTCTCCGTCAGTCCGGTCTGGTTTCGGGGTGTCGGTTTGTTTTTTTGCAAAGACCCTTACCTGGACTACGTCGCGCTGGGACAGGTGAGTATGGTTTCCTTCCACAGCTTCCCAAATGGATTTCGTCGGATCCGGACGGCGACAGCGACGGTCGACATGGAGGAAGAAGATGACACAGGACCAGAAGATGCCGACACAGGACCAGGGCGACCTATGGGAAGAAGATAGGTAAGTATTAGTATGTGTTGGCTTTGTGTGTAATAAAGTTTTATTTTAAAAGTGTGTCAGTGTGTTTTGTGCACTATTTTTTTAACTGTAGAACTACAAGTGCCAGCGGGCCCTTTAATGCCCAGCAGGCTGGAACTTGTGGTTCTCCAAGTCCCAGCTTGCTGGGGAGGCTTGCTGGCACTTGTAGTGCCACAGTAAAAAACAATAGGTTCATCTTTTTTTTACACCATTTATCAGCTCGATGCCCACCGCCCAGGGGCATCGAGGACAGCACCAGGCTTCAGCCTGGTCAGGTAAGTCCTGGAGGGGGGGGACCCCTTCATTGGGGGGGGTCCCCACTCCCCCAGGGCCCCTGGCCAGGCTGACTGGTCGGTAGGGAGAATGTTTTGGCCGCGGGACCTTATATTATAAGTGTCCCCCGGCTGTGACATTACCCTGCCGGCTGGTTGTGCCTGGGGCTGGTTCTTAAAATACGGGGGACCCCTACTCATTTTGTCCCCCGTATTTTGGGAACCAGCCCCGGACCTGGAGCCTGGGGCTGGTTGTTAAAAATCGGGGAACCCCTATTTGTCGGGTTCCCTGATTTTTAATTACCGGCCCCGGCTCCTTCAGCCTGGTGCTGGTTTCGGCTGTGGGGGGGACCCCACGCCGTTTTTTTTTTTATTTATTTATTTTTTCTATTTTTTTTTACACCTTGCAGCCTGCACGGATCTGACTGATCCGTGCAGACTGCTAGAAATAATTCGTATTAGCGGCCGTATATACGGCCGCTAATACGAATCATTACACCATCGGAGGGTTACAAAGCAGTCGTATATGACTGCTTTGTAACTGATCCTCCGGAACACGACTTTGCATACGACTTAAACAGTCGTATGCAGTCGTAGGGAAAATACCAATACGAAAAACTAGGTTTTTCATATTGGTAAATTTCCCCCTTTGTGTCAACATTCCGGCGCATCTTCGATGAGCCTGGGCGATCAGCATCTGCCTCCACTGAACTCCTCCGTCTCAGACAGGGATCCCGCTCCATCGGGCAATATCTGGTCCAATTCCAGATTCTGGCGTCTGAACTCTCCTGGTGTGATGGGGCCTTATACGCAGCTTTCTGGCATGGCCTATCCGATCGTATTAAGGATGAACTCGCTACCAGAGACTTACCCTCAGGTCTAAGTGACCTTATATCGTTATGCATCAAAGTAGACCTACGCTTCCGAGAAAGGGCTGTAGAACGTCACAAGAGCGCTCCAGTTAAAGTGCCAACTCCTCCGCCTTCTTTACCTGCTGCTCCAGTGGCTCATTCCAAAGAAGAACCAATGGAGATAAATCGCTTCCGTTTGTCTCCAGGAGAACGTCGACGTCGTCGGTTGGCACAGCTCTGTTTGTATTGTGCCGATCCTGCACATCAAATTTCTGCATGCCCAAAGCGTCAGGAAAACTCCTCCTCCTAGCCCGTCAAGGAGAGGGTAGGCTAGGAGTAATTAAGTCCTCTCCATCAGCAACTGATTGTGTACTTCCAGTTTCTTTACAAGTTGGTCAGCATTTCAAGACTGTCTCCGCACTTCTTGATTCCGGTGCCGCTGGCAACTTCGTCACTGCTGAACTGGTCCGCAAGTGGGGGTTGCCCACTGAAAGTCTTTCCAAGACTGTCTTCCTTACTGCTGTGTATGGCAGTAGGATTCCTGATGCGACAGTCTCCCGCAGAACTTTGCCACTTACAGTGAGAGTGGGAGTCCTGCACACTGAACTCTTGTCCTTCCTGGTATTACCCCGAGCCACTCATGCTCTGGTTCTGGGTTTACCCTGGCTCCGTCTTCACAATCCTCGCCTTGATTGGAAGACATCCGAAATTCTTTCCTGGGATCCTTCCTGCTCCGGTACCTGTCTCCAAAAGGTACTCCCAGCTCGTCATTCTTCAGCCGATGCAGCAGACCTTCCGCCTCTTCCCTACCAAGAGTACTCAGATGTATTCAGCAAGTCTGGCGCTGATATTCTACCTCCTCACAGACCATGGGATTGCCCTATCGACCTTATCCCAGGCAAAGAACCACCGAGAGGTAGAACCTATCCCCTCTCTCTTCCAGAGACTCAGGCCATGACCGATTACATCAAGGAAAATCTGGCAAAGGGATTCATCCGTCCTTCGACTTCTCCTGCTGGCGCAGGATTCTTCTTCGTAAAGAGGAAGGATGGAGGCCTACGTCCCTGCATTGATTATCGCGGCCTCAATGACATCACAGTAAAGAACAGATATCCGTTGCCCCTCATTACCGAGCTGTTTGACCGTGTCAGCGGTGCAACCATCTTCACGAAACTCGACCTGAGGGGCGCATATAATCTCATCCGCATACGAGAGGGCGACGAGTGGAAGATGGCGTTTAACACCAGAGACGGCCACTATGAGTACCTCGTCATGCCCTTCGGGCTCAGCAATGCCCCAGCCGTGTTCCAGCACTATGTCAATGAGATTTTTCGGGACATTCTGTATCGACATGTAGTCGTATATCTCAATGACATTTTAATCTACGCCAATAACATCAAAGAACATCGTTATTGGGTCAAAGAGGTTCTGTCCCGGCTGCGAGCTAATCATCTCTATTGCAAACTGGAGAAGTGTGTCTTCGAGGTGAAGTCTATACCCTTCCTAGGGTACATTGTCTCTGGTTCTGGTCTACAAATGGACCCAGGAAAACTGCAGGCCATCCAAGATTGGCCAATTCCCTCTTCGCTGAAAGGTATTCAACGTTTCCTGGGTTTTGCCAATTATTACAGAAAATTCATCCGTAACTTCTCTTCTATTGTGGCACCCATCACTGCCCTAACAAAAAAAGGGTCTAATCCAGCGAAGTGGCCGGCAAAAGCCATCGAAGCATTCCATCTGTTGAAGCAGAGGTTCACTTCAGCTCCTGTGTTAAGACAGCCTGACACCACCTTGCCCTTTATTCTCGAGGTCGACGCCTCCTCCGTGGGTGTTGGGGCAGTTCTCTCGCAGAAAGCGCCCGATGGACGTCTTCATCCCTGTGGGTTTTACTCTCGTAAGTTCCTGCCTGCAGAGCGTAACTATGCCATCGGCGATCAAGAGCTCCTCGCCATCAAATTGGCATTAGAAGCACACACACACACACACATACACCCAACTACACATACATAGCATAATTGACCCCCAGATCTACAGACAGTACCTGCGACCCATAGATAGCATTGGTTACCCCCCCCCCCCTATACACTACAGATAGTATTGATGGCTCCCAGAGGGATGTACTCCTACAGACAGCACCTTTGACCCCCAGACACTACAGATAGCATTAGTCACACACATGCATGCATACATACATACATACATACATACATCTATGCATAATTAACTCACATATATAAATAGTCAAACACATGTATGCATACATATACAGTCACACCTACAGTATGCACACATTTATACAGTATAATAGTTACACACACACACACACAGATATATACATAGATACAGTTACACTCACCATGCTGCCGAAGGTCCTGCCGTTTAGCCCCGCCCCCTTTTCGGACTGCTGCTCTGGAGCCTGCTACTGGCTGTTTCAGAAAACTCTTGGGAGGCTGGGGAAGGGGCTGAGATAACCAGCTCCAGCTCCTTCCTGATCTGGCTGCTGCAGAAACTACAAGTAAACTGAGAGCTTCCGGCAGCAAGGGCTGCTAGGAGCTGTACGAGTTTACTTTCAGTTTCATCTCCTGCAGTGTAGTGTGTCACGATGACCCGGCTGCTGCTGCTGCAGGTCAGATTACTTGTCCTGCCATCCAATAGTTGTGGGCAGCGCTGGCTACTTCTCTCCTCTCCTGTGACAACTGCAGCAGCGGGTGGTTACCGCTCACTGCAGAAGTCAGTCACAGGCTCTTGGTGTCGGCTCCTCTGTGCCCCCCCTAGTGGCTAACGCCCGGGCGGCCAATGTCTCCATTGCCTCTGGGAGTTACGCCACTGATTAGAAGAATGGAGATATCTTCTAGAGGGCGCTGTCCATGAGATCACAATTATCACAGACCACAAGAATCTTCTGTATCTCAAGTCTGCTCAATGTTTAAATCCCCGTCAAGCCAGATGGACACTTTTCTTTTCCAGGTTCCGTTTCAAGCTGTCATTCTGTCCGGGGACACAAAATCGAAAAGCTGATGCCCTTTCCCGCTCATGGGAGCAAGATAGTGAGTCAAAGTCCACACATCAACATTTTATTATTGATCCAGTGGCCTTCTCCGCAACGGGAGTTTCAAATCTCACGCCCCCTACAGGGAAAAGATATGTAAAGCCAGCCCTAAGGAAGAAGTTGCTTTGTTTGGCGCATTCTTCAAAATTTGCTGGCCATGCAGGCATTCAGAAAACTTACGAGTTTATCACCAGGTCCTACTGGTGGCCGTCCCTCAAACAGGATGTACAGGACTTTGTCTCCTCTTGTGCTAAATGTACTCAGCACAAGACCAGTCGCCAGTCTCCTCCTGGGCAATTGATGCCACTGTCAGTGCCACATCGTCCTTGGACGCATATTTCTATGGACTTTGTAACTGATCTTCCAGAGTCTGACAAGTTCACAACCATCTGGGTGATTGTTGACCGGTTCACCAAGATGGCTCACTTCGTTCCCCTCACCGGTCTTCCGTCAGCTTCCAAGCTGTCCCAGCTCTTCATTAAAGAGATATTCAAGCTTCATGGACTGCCTCTTGAAATCATCTCCGATAGAGGGGTTCAATTCGTAGCCAAATTCTGGCGAAGCCTGTGCTCCCTGCTTCAAATCAAGTTAAAGTTCTCCACAGCCTATCACCCTCAAACAAATGGCCAAACGGAGAGGGCGAATCATGATCTTGAAGCATTTCTCCGCACATATGTCTCTTCCTCCCAAGATGACTGGGCTCAACTTCTTCCGTGGGCAGAATTCTGCCATAACAACCAATATCATTCTTCATCAAATGTCACTCCATTTCTTGCCAACTATGGGTTTCATCCTCGAGTTCCTGACTTCACTCTGCAACCTGTGTCCTCTGTTCCAGCGGTCGACACGACCATCCGGCAATTCATAAAATCCTGGAAGCTCATTCGTTCTTCACTCCTGAAAGCTTCAAGCAGGTACAAAAAATTTGCCGACAGGAAACGCAGAGCTGTGCCAGCCCTCCGTCCAGGAGATCGTGTCTGGTTGTCAACCAAGAATCTTCGATTGAGAGTGCCATCTATGAAGTTCGCTCCCCGATATATTGGTCCATTTCTAGTTAAGCGAGTCGTCAATCCTGTGGCTTACAAGCTCAAGTTGCCGCCTTATTTGAAAGTGCCAGCTACATTCCATATTTCGCTGCTCAAGCCGCTGGTTCTGAATCGCTTTCATTCCATGCTCCCCAAGGCTCCTAAGGTTTGCACCCAGCGTGGAACAGAATATGAGGTCAGTAAAATCTTGGACTCTCGCATTCGATATGGTCGTCTGCAGTATTTGATCGATTGGAAGGGCTACGGCCCCGAAGAACGATCATGGACCAATGCCATCGATGTCCATGCTCCATGACTCATCCGGGCGTTCCACTCCAAGTTTCCCCACAAGCCTAAAAGGTGTCCTGGGGCCACCCTTAAAGGGGGGGGTGCTGTCACGATCCGAGCTGTCAGACACTTTCTTACCGGCTAAGTGCCTCCGCAGGTTCAGCTTGCGGTTCAAGTATCATCCCTGCCGGCGTCCTGTCTGCCGTGCACCATCATTGCTGCCATCTTCCAGTACTCTCAGCGCTGCTGGGTCCGCGGCTGCGCGGCGCACCGCTCTCCTGTCTTCCAGTGACAGTGCCCAGTGCACGGCAATCCGTCTGTCCGCCGCCATTGCTCCCAGCCACAAGCATGGCGTGCACAAACACTCTTTCCCGCCATAGCAGACATGGGGGCTGCCATGTTTTTCCCAGTCACATGTTTGCACTGTCCAATCCTGTTGGTTCTGATCTCCCAGTCATACCTGCCCGGCCAATCCTGGCCACTCAGTGGGTATAAGTATGCTGGGAGCTCTCAGAACCATTGCTAGTGCTTCAGTTGTCTCCAGTGTGTGTTCAGCTGTCCTTGTCTCCGTGCAAGTGTATTCCTGCTGGTGTTGTCTCTCCTATGCTGCAGTGTGTTCCAGGCATTCCATCTCCTGTGAAGTTCCAGGTTATTCCATCTCCTGTGATCCTGCTTCTACAGCCCAGCACTCAAGCCTAGCTCCGGGACTCTGGTCCTTCCGATGTTCCATCATCGCTCACCATCGATGTTCCATCATCACTCTCCATCGATGTTCCATCATCGTCAGTAAAGTCCGATATTCCGGATCTCCTGTTTCCAGTTTCCGTCCGTCATTCCGGACCCACAGTCTCCACTCCAAATCCGATACTCCGGATCCGATGTTCCACCATCGATACCATACCATCATCCTCCAGCTGTAAAGTATCGCTATCTGCATAGACTGTATCATATCTCCTGCATACTTTACTGCCTGTCTGCTTACAACCATCTGCTAATAAAACTCGGTTGTATTTTACCACTGACTATTCATTGGCTTCGGGTGCACTGTCACGCATTCTATGCGTAAGGGTCCTCTCCAACCTCCCCGGTTCAGGTACCGGTCCAGGTCCCCACCAGAGGTCTCAGTCTCGTCGACTCAGACCCCTGGTGTGACACTTAGGAACCAACTGACCCATTTACATGTGGCCTTCAGATGATTTTGGTCCAGTGAAACTGGCCTGTTTGGTTCCAGAGAAATCTGCCCTCAAACAACATGAACAGCCATGAAATTACATTTCAGAAATGAAAAAAAAAAAATAGTTTTACCTGCAATATCTCTAGAACCAATGAACCCATGTGGACCAGGTATCAGATTGAAGGCCCAGCGATTTGGGTTCGACTGAGATCAACCTCAAATTTCTGTGATGCTGTAGGGCAGACCTGGCCAAAAGGTAGATCCTGATCTACCAGTAGATCTTGGGGCATCCGCTGGTAGATCACAGCCAAATTAACAAAATACACGTGAACTTGAACATCTGACGTTTCATAACGCCAGCTCCCGGTAGTGCCCCTGATGTCATGACGGCACCGGAGTGCTGTGAAGAGCCCTCTGCAGCTGCTATATATCAGTCTGGCCCCACACCCACATATGCTGGGCTTACCGCTCTGTACCAGCACAGAGGCTCCTCGCAGCACCAAGTACATCCTGAGCGACTCCTGGATGTAGTGTGTGGGGTGTAATTGTCTGATATGGGTGGTACAGTGGCTGCAGGCTGATGCTGCTGGAGTACAGCCGCTGCCTGCTCCGTTAATATGATACAATACCCGAGTGGTTCCGTGCTTGCGTCCTGGTTATCATCGCTGACTAATAGATCCTATAACAGAAGAAAATGGCTGTGCGCTGTCGGACCACAGTGTAACAAATTATGAGCAATCACAAATATTCTGTTCAGGCAGCAGTCAGATGCGGGTACTTGGACCACATATAGAAAGAACACAAAGAGAGAAAAAAACAGACTGTGCTAAAATAGAAATCAAATGTAATCCAAAAATAAACATAAAGGTATCAGAGCAATTAAAATACAAAATAAAATATAACAATATAATTTCATTTGAAGGTCACTATGGCCAGTATTAGTAATACTATTAGAAATCCAATCACATATAGCATCTACCATTCTTATATATGTGATTATATAACTAATAGTAGAGAAACTTGTATGCTGCATGGGTGTATATTGTGTGTAGATATTTTAGCAATTGTCCGCGTTGATCGCCCGTGCGAATGTGGGGCAGAGAAGCGGCTGTCCTGCAAGGCGTAAGACTTACTTTTACAGAGCGAATGATTTTAAGCTCAATCAGTCCGAGCGCTCTCACAGTGGAGCGAAGCCACCGCCCAGCATATGTAGTCACCACCCCAGTATACGCCCCGGTTACCGCCCAGTTGTGCCCTCGCCAATCCATACGCCCACATTACGACTACTCTGCACGAGTTTGTTCGCTAGCGTATTTCTACTCGTAAGGTCGCGAGTGTGCCCAAACCTACACATGCGCCTTGCGAATGGTACGCATTGTGGCCCTATGTGTGTAAGAGCGATCAGCAAAACAAAATCTATTGTGGGAAGCATAGGGCCTGTGAGCCTGGTTCAGAGGTGGATGCTATGTATGTATGTATATACATATATGTATGTATGTGTGTATGTATATGTATGTGTGTGTGTATGTATGTGTGTATGTATGTATGTATGTAAATATATATATATATATATATATATATATATATATATGTACTGTATGTATGTATGTATATGTATGTGTGTGTATATGTATGTATGCAGGGCCGGCCACTGGAGGACGGCAGTTCGCCCCTCGCCCCCCCCTGCAAAGGGGGTTCATGCCGGCTTCTGACAGGAGTCTGCAGTGGTGTCCTTGCTGCGCGGGTACCTGCGGCGCTGAGTATAAAGCTGGCGGCGGTGGGGGGGTCCCTTCAGTGAATAAGAAATAACTAGTGCTATGCGGCGGTGCGGGAAGCACTTCTGTTTTGAAAACACTGGCCGCACGGCGCACGCTGATTGGCTGAGATTCACGCTGATTGTGCAGTTCTTGATTCTTATGTATCTACATATCTACAGAAAGCCAGAATTGGTTCAAGTGCTAGGAGAAAATCTACCCTATATTATTTCTGTGGAAGGCACCGCGGCAATTGACCCTGTGTTCGTCATCCAGAGTGCCAATCCTTCGCTACTGTATATATCTACAGAAATATACAGTTACCATCTCTACTGGCAGCAATGCTGTGTGCAACTGTGCCCGCCATCGTACAGTTAGATTTACGGGTCTGCGGTAAGGGGTTTCCGGTACTTTCATGCATGCGGAATAGCAAAACTAAATATCAATATATGGACCACCTCCGAATCAGGCCCATTGACAATGGTAGATCTCTGCTAAATATGTGAACTAAAAGTAGATCCCGCATACCTCCCAACATGACCCATTCCAGGAGGGACAAAATGCTCTGCTCCTGGACTTGCTGCCAGTGGTAGTTGTAGAGGTGGGACTGCACCAATGTCACAAATTCAAAAAGGGGAGCCACACCTGCCAGTGAGTCCAGACTGTGGTGTTTGGGGTGGCAGTTGGTGGGGCTCCCCTATCTGAATTGTGGACTGTGCTGCAGCCCTGCAACTGCCACTGACATGAATGTCCAGAAAGAGAGCATCTTGTCTTTCCTGGAATGGGTTATGATGGGAGGTATGATCCCAGGACACAAAAATCTGGCCACCCCTGCTAGAAAACAATGTAACTAGAGTGAAAATTGTGTTCATATAAAACCTCACATTCCCAAAGATTTATAGGGAAATCCTGCCATCAAATAATACATTAGATTCTGATGTGAATGTAATATTTAAAGTGAGAAGTGAAATCACATTTGCCTCAGGTCAGCCATGCAAAAGTTAAAGGAGCTGTGATGTCATAATGGGCCTCAAACCACAAACTGGCCAATCAGGTGGGGTCTGTGAGGTCATAGTGATGTCATAATCAGGGCTGTACTGAGGCTGTCTCACTCATTCACCTCACAGGACTCCGGGCAGTGCGCAGCTCACCAGCAGGAGGACATACTCACATAAGGTTAGTGACTGGACAGAGATAAGGGCAGGTTAGTGCGATGCGGCGGCAGACTCGGAGCGCGACTACTGTAATATATGACTGATCACCTGACCGACAGGACAGTATTGGATAAAAACAAATCTCCCACCTAGGGGGGCAGTACTAAGCAGCCACTAGGGCTGTGCCTGGGACACCTAAGGGCGGTGTCTGGATGATGCTGAATAAACCCTGTATGGAGCGGTTAGGACGTGTCGCAAGGCACAAGGTGTCCTATGCTGCATCAAGTCCCCGTACGGATCCCTACTTATTAATGTGCAGAGGTGGGAGAGATGTATACGGTGCTGTACCCATTACTTTGTTATTATCTGATACTGTTGTTATAGTTATATCATAGTTTGGGCTCCATGTAAGAGTGATACTAAATCCTGGCAGCATATTGTGTTAGTGTCCATGTGATACACAGGATATGCCGCTGGTATTTACCATCACACACAGTATCTTTCCAGCGAGGACCAGCGGTGTCCCCTCCTCCGCTGTATCCTCTGCTGTGTTGCCAGCAGCCTGTTGGCAATGGGTTACTGACTAATGCACATACATGACGGCCGTCTGTGTATGTGTATAGAGATCAGACCCGGTGGGGACATAGGAAACAGAGTTAGAGCTGTCCTATATATATCATTGCAGCCCTAACCCCTTATAGGACCAGAGACGAGTCCTAAAGGGGTTCTGGCTGATTCTTACATGGAGTCCTAATACTAATGGGTAGCTAGCTACCTTGTCTCTTTCCCCCTACCTTGTCTCTCTCGCCCCCTACCTTGTCTGTCTCGCCCCTTTACCTTGTCTGTCTCTCCCCCCTACCTTGTCTCTCCCCCCCATTACTGTGGACATGCGCGTGCCCCCCGGTGCCATCGGGTGCGTTCTTCATCATCTGGGAAAAAAGTTAAAATACAGATTTGGGGTGACAGAAGGGATGACGGGTTATATAAGGTTAGTGGGTGGGTGGTTTGGGCAAACTCTGCAAAGTCTCTTAATGCCTAGAGGGACAGGCAGTCCGTCAGCCATGGGTCCCCAGAGGTTTCCCCCACAGGGGGTTTTTCCTCTCCTGAGTGCTGATGGATGACTCCACCATCTTGTTCCTCTTATAGGACAAGTGTGTAAGAGTTCTGGAACAATCCTGTTCCAGTATTCCCTATTTTATAATGCAGAGCAAAAATAATATATACATTTTACTTAAAATAAAAGTTTGAATTTATTTATTAAATATATTTTGTGTGAATTTGTCTTTATTTATAGTAATAAATGCTCCAAAAGGTCAGGAGGTCGCAGTGAGGGCTGGTGGGTAAATGAGATTAGAGGTGGTAATGGAAAGTAAATGGAGTAGGCTTACACCCTGATCTCTGAGGTAACCATACAAATGGGAGGGGCGTATGGAGTAGGCTTACACCCTGATCACTGAGGTGACCATACAAATGGGAGGGGCTTATGGAGTAGGCTTACACCCTGATCACTGAGGTGACCATACAAATTGGAGGGGCGTATGGAGTAGGCTTACACCCTGATCACTGATGTGACCATGCAAATGGGAGGGGCTTATGGAGTAGGCTTACACCCTGATCACTGAGGTGACCATACAAATGGGAGGGGCGTATGGAGTAGGCTTACACCCTGATCACTGAGGTGACCATACAAATGGGAGGGGCTTATGGAGTAAGTTTACAGCCCGATCACTGAGCTGACCATACAAATGGGCGGGGCTTATGGAGTAGGCTTATACCCCAAACACTGAGGTAACCATACAAATGGGCTGGGCTTATGGAGTAAGTTTACACCCCGATCACTGAGCTGACCATACAAATGGGCGGGGCTTATGGAGTAACGAATCAATGCCTCCGACTAATATGTGCTCAAGGTTTGGTAGGGAAACATTATATTTGTATGTGTTGTATGTGAATAATGCAAGTCGGTTATATGATATATGGGTTATTTACTCCTGATAAATAATAATAATAATAATAATAATAATAATAATAATATATACAAATAAAAACAAGATTTAACAAAGGAAGAAGAAGAAGAAAAAGAAGAAGAATTATATTTCTACAATATTTTCTCCAATTCGGCACAGGACACGTTACAGATAACATGAACGTATTACAGAAGTTTAGGTTTTCAGAGAATACAGAAACAATGAATAAAATACAAAGTTGTGACAGACATTTTGTGTTATCGATGCCAAGGATTATTCCTCCTACGAACATTGGGATTAGGAGAGATCATTGCATAATTATCAGAACCAGTCACGGCTCTTTCTACACAGGAGAGTCCCAGGCGAGGCGGCCATCTTGGACGCACTACGTAGGTTAAAATGTGCAATTAGCAATACATGACAATAGGACATACAATGGTAAAATAAAAAGCAACCTATACCCCTTTCCCATCGCACCTACTGTGATTACCAGGTTCATGCCGGTTTCTTGCCGGTTCGACCCGGTAATTGGTGCGATGTGAAAGGGGTTACTGGGTCCTGCAAAGCGGTAGCAACACTGCAATATGAACCAGTAAAAAAGAAGGGTTCTTACCGGTTCGTTGCCGTGTTGCTTTGTGGTGTGAACAGGTTAATAGGATCGAGTGACTTGTTTCCCGTTCACACCGATGGAGGAGGCAGTGCTTGAAGCAGTGCCAGCACTAAGCGTTGCCTCCTCCACCTCCCCCGATGATGCTCTGCCACGCCCCTGGGTAAGGTCAGCGAACCGGCAATATTGGCAGTTCGCTGAGGGGATGTGAACAGAGTAAAATGCAGGGTTGTCCAGGGACTGAACCGTTTCAAAGTCCCAGTGCGACCCTGCATTTTGTGATGTGAAAGGGGTAGAACAGGATTCACACTGCAGAGGTTCCAATCACAGACAATAATTACATAACTGACCGAAAGTAAAAAAATAAATAAGAAAAACGATATTAATTCCGTGTTACATTTGGAAGATGTTAAACTCTGAATTGCATATACAGGTTGAGTATCCCTTATCCAAAATGCTCGGGACCAGGAGAATTTTGGATAACGGATTATTCCGTATTTCGGAATATTTTAATATTTCATTTATGTATTTTGAAGTATCTTGCATTTATGCTGTATAAACATATAAAATACACACATATATATTTTATTACCACATAAAATACACACAAATATATTTTATTACCACATAAAATACACACAAATATATTTTATTTGTTCAAAAAACAAGGTTTCAAAACATGAAACAAAATGTGTGTACTATCTCAGCACTGAATTTGAATGCCAAGCAATCATTGTCTTGCACATATATAGTGCCAGTTACATATCATGTCCCCAGTGATGCTGTTACAAATGTCTCCAGTGAGTTTTTAGCAAAAAATAAATAAATTTTCACTTTCTGGAATGTCTGGTTTTCGGAATAATTCGGATAACGGATATTCGGATATGGGATACTCGACCTGTAATATAGGCATGACAGGGTATTGTCTAATCGCTGTGCCCAATTATCCACCCAAAAATGACATGACTCTCTTGTTGGATAAAATTGGCCACAGCAGCCATCTTTATTGAAACAATACAAATTTAACAATAACCAAAACATTCCCACGGAAGGTGGTCCCCGAGGCCCTCAATAAATCTATCCACACCTCTAAGCACTTCCAGGAGTTCTTACCCCCAGCCGATAGCGATTGGCTCGAGGGCACCAATTGTCAACACCCAGTGCTCATTAATTAACCTCACCCAGGGGAGTCCAGCCCCCTCATGGGGCCCTCCCCGCCGCATAATTAAGCCTCAATGCCACTAACCTCGAGGACCCCCCTCCGCACAGGCCACTGTGACAAAAAGACATCCTATCAATTATTCTACCTAAAAACTATAAAAAACAGGGAGGGTGGGTGGGAGCTGTTGAGAAAATTCTCCCAGTGACCCCTATTTCCCGCCTGAACCCTGCTCATAAACCCCTCCAACACCCCGTTAAGCCCCTCCCCCTATGACCCTCTCCTTAAACACTCCTCCTATGACTAACCTGCTAGTCAGCTCCCTACAAACCCTGTCAGGGGAGCCTACCCCCAGGCTTTGCCTCCAGTCCGGCTCCTACATGACAGGGTATTGTCTAATCGCTGTGCCCAATTATCCACCCAAAAATGACATGACTCTCTTGTTGGATAAAATTGGCCACAGCAGCCATCTTTATTGAAACAATACAAATTTAACAATAACCAAAACATTCCCACGGAAGGTGGTCCCCGAGGCCCTCAATAAATCTATCCACACCTCTAAGCACTTCCAGGAGTTCTTACCCCCAGCCGATAGCGATTGGCTCGAGGGCACCAATTGTCAACACCCAGTGCTCATTAATTAACCTCACCCAGGGGAGTCCAGCCCCCTCATGGGGCCCTCCCCGCCGCATAATTAAGCCTCAATGCCACTAACCTCGAGGACCCCCCCTCCGCCACCAAGCACGTGGTTAAACCCTTAACCCCGTGCGCCCCCCCCACATCCGGAACGCTGTTTCTATTCCCTCTTGTAGTCCCAAAGACCAAACATCTATCCCCACAGCATTCAGGTGCACACCGTCCCCTCTCCAAAATGCCCCGGCACCCGACTCAAGTTCCCTGTGCCTCACCACCACAGCCCCGTTCCTGGCCATAAAGCGCCCAATCGCCCTGTTAACTTTAATCCGTGCCTTATTGAGCTTATCAGCCGACCGTGCATCCCTCCAATAATGGCGTGGCACAATATCCGACCAAACCGTGATCACTTCCGGAAACATTGCCCATAAACGTAGGAGATCAAACTTGATATCCCGTATCAACTCCCTAAATGGTCTGCCCCCAAGATCATTCCCACCCACATGCAACACTAATATGTCGGGGGCCCTATCGAGCCGAACAAAACGGTGAAATTCCTGCAACACTCCACTCCATACCATACCGCGCTTCCCCAGCCAGCGAACCACTGCCTCCTCTCTATCCAAACCTAGCTGGCGGCCGTTCGGTCTGACATCAGCCCGTAAAGCTCCCCAAAAGACATATGAATGTCCTAAAATCCAAATCAGGCACGGAGGCTGCCCTAAAACAGAAAAGAACACAGTCAACCTCAACAATCCCCTAAACGAACATAAGAACGAAAACGAGATGATTCCCACCGCCCAATACGCTTAATTAACTCATCCCCAAATCCCATTCTAGCAGCCTCAGTTGCAGCCCCAATGCGGAAAGAGTGACCCGCGTATTCCTCCCCCTTGAGGCCCAACGTCCGTAGGACTGCTCTAAACACACTTGTGAACTGGAACCTTGATAGAAAGGATCCATTTGCATGCATCAACAAGGGATCCCTTTCCCTGCCCACCCTGACTTCCTTAAATATCCTCAGGCGTGCCACCGGGCACATATCCGACCCCGGTACAGAGAAGAGAACTACCTTCTTCCCCTTCCCTAACTGATCCGTCTTAGACCTCCTTACCACTAGCTCCACCCTATCCGCGTATAAATCCACATCCTCCTCTAACAAGCCCCCCGGCCTGGACACGCTTGGACTCACTAGCTCACCTATCCGCAGTGCCCCGAAGAAGGCAAGCGAAAAGGCTACCCCGAACAACCTTTCCTCGAAATTGGAACTACAGACCTCCCTTAACTTCATGCCCATATTCTGCAACAACTGGAAGGACACCGGCCTTCTCTGATCCTGCACCACATGTCCTCTCCTCCAACCTTTTAAAGCTTGCGCAATCAGGAAATTCTTAGTGACATCAGGCCTGCCGCCTGCACGAAACCCAAAAGCCAAACCCGCCATGCAGCGCGTGATTTTTGCCACTGACTAACCAATGTCCTTACAATGGCCTATATATAGTAAGACAGCCAACTCGTCATCGTCCTCTTTCAAACCTACTACCTCACGCCATTCCAACCAGCTCCGCCATTCCTGATTATATGCCGACCATGTATTCGGGGCCAAAGATTCCCTGATGAGCTGATCGACTACCCGTCCAGCAGAGCCCAGAGCCGAGTCGGGAACCCGGTCCCCTCCCTGTCCGCCTCTGGTGCCAACTCCCGGAAACGTTCCCACTGTGAACGAGATAAAGAATCCGCAATGCCGTTAGAGACACCGGGAACGTGCCTAGCCACCACCCACAAATTCAAGGCCAGACATTCCAATACTAACTGCTGCAAAATAGTGACCACTGGCGGTGAAGATGCCGACAATTGGTTAATGGCCATGACAACCCCCAAATTATCGCAGTGAAAACAAATCTTCCTATTGCGGAACAACTCCCCCCAAACAACTACTGCAACCAAAATAGGAAACAACTCCAACAATGCCAAGTTTTTGACCATGCCCCTATGCACCCAAGACTCCGGCCACCGGCCTACACACCAATGTCCCTGGCAATATGCCCCAAAACCGCCACTCCCGGCCGCATCTGTGAAGAGGTCTAGCTCAGTAGCCACGCATGTGTCTGACATCCACAAGGCTCTGCCGTTAAAAGCTTCCAAGAAAGTTGCCCACACCCGCAAGTCCCCTTTCAACTCACTACCTAATCTGACAAAATGATGAGGAAGAGCCACCCCTGCTGTCGCTGCTGCCAACCTCCTGCTGAAAATGCGGCCCATAGGCATAATGCGACACGCAAAATTCAATTTACCCAGCAAGGACTGCAATTCCCGCAATCTAATCTTCTTCAACAGCAATGCCCTCCCTACCTCAGCCTTCAAACCCAGCAATTTCTCCTCGGGCAAGCGGCACTCCATATTCTCGTTATCAATGACAATACCCAAAAAACTGATCACAGTCGCAGGGCCCTCCGTCTTACCTGGTGCAAGCGGGACCCCAAAGTCTGCCGACACCCTTTCAACAGTCCTCAACAATAAGTCGCAGACACCGGTCCCCCCAGGACCAATACATAAGAAGTCATCTAGGTAATGAATAACTGAACTGCACCCAGAGACATCCTTAACCACCCACTCCAAAAAAGAACTAAAGGCCTCAAAATAAGCACACGACAAGGAGCAACCCATCGGTAAACATCGATCAACAAAAAACTCCCCGTCCCAACAACATCCCAACAAACGCAAACTGGTTGGGTGAACCGGCAGCAAACGAAATGCCGATTCAATATCAGTCTTTGCCAACCGAGCCCCTTTCCCAAACCGCTTCACCCACTGAACAGCCGCGTCAAACGATGTATAGACCACCGAGCAGATGTCGGGGTCAATGCCATCATTGACCGACGCCCCTTTTGGAAAAGACAAATGGTGTATAAGACGAAACTTGTTCGCCTCCTTTTTAGGCACCACCCCCAATGGAGAGACTATCAAATCTGGCCATGGTGCCGACCCAAAAGGTCCAGCCATACGACCCAGCTGCACCTCCTTAAGCAGTTTTTCCTGCACCACCTCTGGATGCTCCCTTGCAGACTTCAAATTCCTCCTAAAACCCCCTGAAACCTGCACGTCGGAAGGTATCTTAAAACCTTCCCTAAACCCCTCCTCCAACAACACGGCTGTCTGCTGGTCAGGATACCTACGCAGATAGCCCAGCATCCTTTCCAGCCGAACTGGTGTCTCCCCCTTTTGAATTACCGTCCCGTGACTTCCCCCTGAAGCATTTATTTGCACCATGGGTCCCTCCACACGAGGAACATTCGTGCTTAAATTTGCATTTTGCCCCAAACCGGCATGACCCGTCATTGAAGGCAAAGCAGAGTCCCTTCTGCATGGCCGTCCCATTAGTGGCCTCCCTCGCCCCCCCCCCTTCCCCACGAAAGGGCTGCCCGCTTTTCATGGGAGCCGTCACCTTTAACCATAAAGCAATATCTTTATGGTCCCAACGTATGTTAGGGCGCACAGCCTTCCTCTGTCTAAACTGCTCATCGTACCGGAGCCAAGCCAGGCCCCCATACACACGGTACGCCTCCCCTATCGCATCCATGTAACAAAACAAACCTGAACAATTGTCAGGTGCCTTCTCCCCAATCACACTAGCTAAAATAGCAAATGCTTGCAACCAGTTCGTGAATGACCGCGGTATCAGCCGATACCGCCGCCGTTCCTCCTCCTCCTTCTTCTCCTCCTTACGGGGCCTATCCAGATTAAAACGCTCTAAAGGGAGCAGTGAAAATATATCCACGTATTCCCCTTTCCAAATCTTCTCCCTCACCTCCTGCTTCAGGTGGGCCCCCAACGGCCCCTCAAAACATACATACACCTCCCCTTTTGCAGTGTCACTGAGCCTCCCACTCTCCTCCTGCGTCCCCACACTGCCCCCTTCTGCCCCCGCACTACTGCTGCTTTGCTCACCGCCAGATACCGGCACCCCGCTGCTCACCGGCACCCCACTGTTAACCGGCACACTATTGCTGACTGGCACACTATTGCTAGCTGGCGTGCCCGAATTCTGCGGCGCCCACGCCGCCGCCGGGGACGGCCCCGCCCCCTGCCGCAAACCCACCAACCAATCTGCAAAACCACTCAATAATTCAGTAAAGCCCCTGCTCATCTCTCCTTGGAGGGCTAACCCTCCCCCCCCCTGACTCTGCGCTAAAGCATTAACAGACATAGAGACAGACTCACCAGGCTGCCTGGGGGCTGTGAACCCAGCAGCCGCAGGTCCAGTGTCCGGACGAGCCCCAGCCAATGAGGATGGACCAGGTACTTCTCCATCCTCTGCTGACGCTGACATCTCTCTTCTCCTGTCCTCCCGACCCTCAGGTACAGCGCCAGCCGGCGTGACCTCGTTGGAGGCGGAGCCAGCTGTGCGCCGCTCGCTCCGTGTACCAGGCCTGCGTTCCTCAGCCTGTACTTCTGCCCCCCTGGCACGACTCACCCCGCGCTGGGCAGCAGCATGCGCCGCATGCCCCACCGCTCCAGGTCCAGTACCTCGCACCGCCGGATCTTCTTGCACGGGGGGGGGATCCCCCCCGCGCGGAGGGTTCCGCCTGCTGGGTGGATTCCTCCCAGACCTGGTCCTGCGGGCGGAAGGTGCCCGGCCCGCAGCCCGGCCTGGAGGGTCCCTAACGGGGCTCCGTGAACGGCGCTGAACCCTGGGGGACACAGATGGGCTGAAGCGCTCCGGAGGCCTAGACCTCCGAGGCCGTGCACCCGCTGGAGCAGCCTCCTGCGTTGCTGCTCCCAGTCCCCCCAGCAGACCTGACATCTGCTGCTGCAGCCACTCAGCCCCTCTGGTGCCCGCTGCCTCCCTAAGGGCAGCAAGCGCAGCGGATACCTCAGCATCAGCGTTGCCCGGGGAAGCCATGGGAGATGCCAGCGCTGCTTAGCTGTTGAGAAAATTCTCCCAGTGACCCCTATTTCCCACCTGAACCCTGCTTATAAACCCCTCCAACACCCCGTTAAGCCCCTCCCCCTATGACCCTCTCCTTAAACACTCCTCCTATGACTAACCTGCTAGTCAGCTCCCTACAAACCCTGTCAGGGGAGCCTACCCCCAGGCTTTGCCTCCAGTCCGGCTCCTACATGATCCCACGTGGATTGCTGACAGCTCAGGAGTGATAACTGTGGGCTGTGGTAATGGTTCCAGTGATACAGACTGTTCGGTAGGTTGTGTATGTTAGCAGCCTAGCGAACATATGTATGTATGTATGTATGTATGTATGTATGTATGTTTGTGTATGTATGTGCAGTTGCTGATTCTTATATATTCATATCTACAGAAATATACAGTTACCATCTCTACTGGCAGCAATGCCATGTGCAACTGTGCCCGCCATCATACAGTTAGATGTACGGGTCTGCAGTAAGGGGTTTCCGGTACTTTCATGCATGCGGAATAGCAAAACTAAATATCAGTATATGGTCACCTCCGAATCAGGCCCATTGGTAGATCTCCGCTAAATATGTGAACTAAAAGTAGATCCCGGGACACAAAATTATGGCCACCCCTGCTGTAGGGGGAACTGGCAGCCGTTGGAACCGGGTGGAGGTCGGAATTAGCGGGTCCCATGTTATCTTATGGGGAAAACGTTCCAGGTTTGCCTGTCGGTATCTCCGGTTCCCGGGGGGCTAGCGACGCGGGGCTGGTCTCGTTGGAAAGCCCTGACCCTCAGCTACAAAATGGGCCTATTTGGAGAATGGACCTGGAGCTATAGCTCCATCAGGCCCATTGTTAATCCGGCTCTTGCTGTACTATTATCTGAATGGAGGACCTATATGTATGTAATGTACTATATGGGGTGCCTATGTGCTGTACTATTTGAATGGGGGGACCTATGTAATGTATTAGCATTAGCCGGGCAGAAAGAGCTGTGTGCTGCCCGGCTGCTAGATCTAAGGAATTGCTTGTTGCCAAGGGGGATGTCTCACGCCGCTGGACGCACCGAATTGAAAGAAATGACAGCCAGGCAGAGAGCGATGTAAAACTAACAACTAAGGTTGGAAAAACCAAACCAATCGGGCGCAATGAGTAACCTCACCTTTTATAGAAAAAGGGGAGGAAAAACAGGGATGGTATTAGAAAAAGGGAAATTGCACACAACTTATTAGATTCTTAAATGGTATTGATACCAATATCAATGTATATATAGAAGCGTAGTTGGCTGCTCCCAATTACAAATTGGATGGTTTGTAGGGGGACAAGTATAATAGAATCAGATATATGTGATCACTCACATATATCTAGAGAGCGCCACACCAATGGATGTAATCAATATAGATTTATTACTTTTAAAATTATTATAAATCTCTCAATAAAATGTACAGTTTAATAAGTACTCACAAAAATATATAAAAACACAATGGAATAACAATAGATTCGCATACACTCCTGACAAAGTCAATTTAAGGACTGTGTTTAAACAGTAGTATGTCCTTTGATTATCCCTTGATAGGGACTTAGAGCTTTTTATACAATGATAGTTTCATTAAGAGTGATAGAACAGACCTCGATTTCTTTTACTAAAGCCGATGGAATGAATTGTTGGCAATCTCTATTCTGTGTGATTAACAGACAGCTCAAGCTCCCCTGTCAGCGGTCGCCGCCTGTTGACGATCCGCTTATGTGATGTTTGTACAGGGGGCGAGCCGTCCGTCTCCAGCAAGCTGTATAGATTAGCTGTGTGCCGGGAATCACAATTAGTGACACGGTGCGGGACTCACCCAGGTAGATGGAATTACCAGTCGGACGCCGGCTGTTGGTATATGCTGGAAACACTGGGGAGATCACCGCAGGAAGGCAGAAGGAAAAAGCGGCTTGAAGAATTTTGGAGGCAGGTGGTTGTATCTATCACTCCAGTAGTAGCTGTAGGAGGTGTATAGCAATCCTTTACGCGTTTCTCCGCTATAGCAGGGCAGCGGTTTCTTCTGACTTGTCGGACTTGTCCGTATGAAATCATGTATGGGGGCGGGCAGCTGACATCCGGCGATGTCAGCTGCCCGCCCCCTACACATGCGTCACGGCTTTATTACCATGCATACGCCCAGCGTTTGCATGGGAACGCCCATGAAACGCGGGGCGTATGCATAGGGTAATGAGGCTAAGTAGCCCCTCACGCCCCTCTCCGCCCCCTGTGCGGCGTCTAAAAAAAACGTACGGCGAAACCGCTTGCACATGCGCAGAGTGACCTCTGCACATGCGCAGACGAAAAACATCGGCGGTACGACCGCAAGCGGCAAACACCGCACCAACCAGAATAAGGGCCCATATACCCCTTATACAAATCATGCAACACAATAGTAACCCCTTATACTGTACTTGCTTCTTACACATTATGCCACATGGAATGAGACAAAATTCACACCGATTGAGCAAAAATTCACGATATGCCACACAGATTACACACTATACCAGGCATGTCCAAACAGTGGCCCTCCAGCTGTTGTGAAACTACACATCCCAGCATGCCTTGACATAGTTTTTAATTGCAAAACTGTGACAATGCATGATGGGACTTGTAGTTTCACAGCTGGAGGGCCATAGTTTGGACATACCTGCACTATACCAAACAGATTGAGCAATAATGCACAATATGCTTCATAAATAGGGGCATTGCGCGCCAAAGGCGCACATTAAAAATTTACACCATAATGCTCATTACATGTTAAGCCTCACACCATAATCTCCATTACGTATTATGCCAAACACCATAATGCCTATTAAAAATGATGCTACATAAGTGTTGCATACCTACATGTTCATCGCCAGGGGTTCCATGCTCATTGACAGGGGTTCCATGCTCATTGCCATGTGGGATTACATGCTCATTGCCAAGGGGGAATACATGCTCGCGGTAACTGGGGGACAGTCGCCACTGGGCAGAAATGACAGCCATTAACAGCCGGGCAGAGAACAGGGGGCTGCCCGGCTGTATTCAGAGCACTGCATGTCCCGGCTATTTAAAAATAATACCCCTTATATACCAGAAAATGCAGCGAATATGGTCCCAAGATCTTGCAGGGACATTCTGGGACTGGCCCCTTTTACACAAGCCTAGTCCCTGCATTTTCTGGTGTGAGGGGGAGAGAAAACCACCCCCGCCCCCTTTTAAACAACCAGCTAAATCTTCGGAACCAACTGTCTCATTTACATGTAGCCTTCAGATGATTTTGGTCCAGTGAAACTGGCCCGTTTGGTTCCAGAGAAATCTGCCCTCAAACAACATGAACAGCCATAAAATTACATTTCAGAAATGAAAAAAAAATTGTTTTACCTGCAATATCTCTAGAACCAATTAACCCATGTGGACCAGGTATCAGATTGAAGGCCCAGCGATTTGGGTTTGACTTTGACAACCTCAAGTTTCTGTGATGCTGTAGGGCAGACCTGGCCAAAAGGTAGATCACAGCCAAATTAACAAAATACACGTGAACTTGAACATCTGACGTTTCATAACGCCAGCTCCCGGTAGTGCCCCTGATGTCATGACGGCACCGGAGTGCTGTGAAGAGCCCTCTGCAGCTGCTATATATCAGTCTGGCCCCACACCCACATATGCTGGGCTTACCGCTCTGTACCAGCACAGAGGCTCCTCGCAGCACCAAGTACATCCTGAGTGACTCCTGGATGTAGTGTGTGGGGTGTAATTGTCTGATATGGGTGGTACAGTGGCTGCAGGCTGATGCTGCTGGAGTACAGCCGCCGCCTGCTCCGTTAATATGATACAATACCCGAGTGGTTCCGTGCTTGCGTCCTGGTTATCATCGCTGACTAATAGATCCTATAACAGAAGAAAATGGCTGTGCGCTGTCGGACCACAGTGTAACAAATTATGAGCAATCACAAATATTCTGTTCAGGCAGCAGTCAGATGCGGGTACTTGGACCACATATAGAAAGAACACAAAGAGAGAAAAAGACAGACTGTGCTAAAATAGAAATCAAATGTAATCCAAAAATAAACATAAAGGTATCAGAGCAATTAAAATACAAAATAAAATATAACAATATAATTTAATTTGAAGGTCACTATGGCCAGTATTAGTAATACTATTAGTAATCCAATCACATATAGCATCTACCATTCTTATATATGTGATTAAATAACTAATAGTAGAGAAACTTGTATGCTGCATGGGTGTATATTGTGTGCAGGTATTTTAGCAATTGTCCGTGTTGATCGCCCATGCGAATGTGGGGCAGAGAATCGGCTGTCCTGCAAGGCGTAAGACTTACTTTTACCGAGCGAATGATTTTAAGCTCAATCAGTCCGGTGCGGCGGTGCGGGAAGTGCTTCTGTTTTGAAAACACTGGCCGCACGGCGCACGCTGATTGGCTGAGATTCACGCTGATTGTGCAGTTCTTGATTCTTATGTATTTATATCTACAGAAATATACAGTTACCATCTCTACTGGCAGCAATGCCGTGTGCAACTGTGCCTGCCATCGTACAGTTAGATTTACGGGTCTGCGGTAAGGGGTTTCCGGTACTTTCATGCATGCGGAATAGCAAAACTAAATATCAATATATGGGCCACCTCCGAATCAGGCCCATTGACAATGGTAGATCTCTGCTAAATATGTGAACTAAAAGTAGATCGCGCATACCTCCCAACATGACCCATTCCAGGAGGGACAAAATGCTCTGCTCCTGGACTTGCTGCCAGTGGTAGTTGTAGAGGTGGGACTGCACCAATGTCACAAATTCAAAAAGGGGAGCCACACCTGCCAGTGAGTCCAGACTGTGGTGTTTGGGGTGGCAGTTGGTGGGGCTCCCCTATCTGAATTGTGGACTGTGCTGCAGCCCTGCAACTGCCACTGACATGAATGTCCAGAAAGAGAGCATCTTGTCTCTCCTGGAATGGGTTATGATGGGAGGTATGATCCCAGGACACAAAAATCTGGCCACCCCTGCTAGAAAACAATGTAACTACAGTGAAAATTGTGTTCATATAAAACCTCACATTCCCAAAGATTTATAGGGAAATCCTGCCATCAAATAATACATTAGATTCTGATGTGAATGTAATATTTAAAGTGAGAAGTGAAATCACATTTCCCTCAGGTCAGCCATGCAATTGTGATGTCATAATGGGCCTCAAACCACAAACTGGCCAATCAGGTGGGGTCTGTGAGGTCATAGTGATGTCATAATCAGGGCTGTACTGAGGCTGTCTCACTCATTCACCTCCAAGGACTCCGGGCAGTGCGCAGCTCACCAGCAGGAGGACATACTCACATAAGGTTAGTGACTGGACAGAGATAAGGGCAGGTTAGTGCGATGCGGCGGCAGACTCGGAGCGCGACTACTGTAATATATGACTGATCACCTGACCGACAGGACAGTATTGGATAAAAACAAATCTCCCACCTAGGGGGGCAGTACTAAGCAGCCACTAGGGCTGTGCCTGGGACACCTAAGGGCGGTGTCTGGATGATGCTGAATAAACCCTGTATGGAGCGGTTAGGACGTGTCGCAAGGCACAAGGTGTCCTATGCTGCATCAAGTCCCCGTACGGATCCCTACTTATTAATGTGCAGAGGTGGGAGAGATGTATACGGTGCTGTACCCATTACTTTGTTATTATCTGATACTGTTGTTATAGTTATATCATAGTTTGGGCTCCATGTAAGAGTGATACTAAATCCTGGCAGCATATTGTGTTAGTGTCCATGTGATACACAGGATATGCCGCTGGTATTTACCATCACACACAGTATCTTTCCAGCGAGGACCAGCGGTGTCCCCTCCTCCGCTGTATCCTCTGCTGTGTTGCCAGCAGCCTGTTGGCAATGGGTTACTGACTAATGCACATACATGACGGCCGTCTGTGTATGTGTATAGAGATCAGACCCGGTGGGGACATAGGAAACAGAGTTAGAGCTGTCCTATATATATCATTGCAGCCCTAACCCCTTATAGCACCAGAGATGACTCCTAAAGGGGTTCTGGCTGATTCTTACATGGAGTCCTAATACTAATGGGTAGCTAGCTACCTTGTCTCTTTCCCCCTACCTTGTCTCTCTCGCCCCCTACCTTGTCTGTCTCGCCCCTTTACCTTGTCTGTCTCCCCCCCCTACCTTGTCTCTCCCCCCCATTACTGTGGACATGCGCGTGCCCCCCGGTGCCATCGGGTGCGTTCTTCATCATCTGGGAAAAAAGTTAAAATACAGATTTGGGGTGACAGAAGGGATGACGGGTTATATAAGGTTAGTGGGTGGGTGGTTTGGGCAAACTCTGCAAAGTCTCTTAATGCCTAGAGGGACGGGCAGTCCGTCAGCCATGGGTCCCCAGAGGTTTCCCCCACAGGGGGTTTTTCCTCTCCTGAGTGCTGATGGATGACTCCACCATCTTGTTCCTCTTATAGGACAAGTGTGTAAGAGTTCTGGAACAATCCTGTTCCAGTATTCCCTATTTTATAATGCAGAGCAAAAATAATATATACATTTTACTTAAAATAAAAGTTTGAATTTATTTATTAAATATATTTTGTGTGAATTTGTCTTTATTTATATTAATAAATGCTCCAAAACGTCAGGAGGTCGCAGTGAGTGCTGGTGGGTAAATGAGATTAGAGGTGGTAATGGAAAGTAAATGGAGTAGGCTTACACCCTGATCTCTGAGGTAACCATACAAATGGGAGGGGCGTATGGAGTAGGCTTACACCCTGATCACCGAGGTGACCATACAAATGGGAGGGGCTTATGGAGTAGGCTTACACCCTGATCACTGAGGTGACCATACAAATTGGAGGGGCGTATGGAGTAGGCTTACACCCTGATCACTGATGTGACCATACAAATGGGAGGGGCTTATGGAGTAGGTTTACACCCTGATCACTGAGGTGACCATACAAATGGGAGGGGCGTATGGAGTAGGCTTACACCCCGATCACTGAGGTGACCATACAAATGGGCGGGGCTTATGGAGTAGGCTTATACCCCGAACACTGAGGTGACCATACAAATGGGCTGGGCTTATGGAGTAAGTTTACACCTCGATCACTGAGCTGACCATACAAATGGGCGGGGCTTATGGAGTAATGAATCAATGCCTCCGACTAATATGTGCTCAAGGTTTGGTAGGGAAACATTATATTTGTATGTGTTGTATGTGAATAATGCAAGTCGGTTATATGATATATGGGTTATTTACTCCTGATAAATAATAATAATAATAATAATAATAATAATAATAATATATACAAATAAAAACAAGATTTAACAAAGGAAGAAGAAGAAGAAAAAGAAGAAGAATTATATTTCTACAATATTTTCTCCAATTCGGCACAGGACACGTTACAGATAACATGAACGTATTACAGAAGTTTAGGTTTTCAGAGAATACAGAAACAATGAATAAAATACAAAGATGTGACAGACATTTTGTGCTATCGATGCCAAGGATTATTTCTCCTACGAACATTGGGATTAGGAGAGATCATTGCATAATTATCAGAACCAGTCACGGCTCTTTCTACACAGGAGAGTCCCAGGCGAGGCGGCCATCTTGGACGCACTACGTAGGTTAAAATGTGCAATTAGCAATACATGACAATAGGACATACAAGGGTAAAATAAAAAGCAACCTATACCCCTTTCCCATCGCACCTACTGTGATTACCAGGTTAATGCCGGTTTCTTGCCGGTTCGACCCGGTAATTGGTGCGATGTGAAAGGGGTTACTGGGTCCTGCAAAGCGGTAGCAACACTGCAATATGAACCAGTAAAAAAGAAGGGTTCTTACCGGTTCGTTGCCGTGTTGCTTTGCGGTGTGAACAGGTTAATAAGGTCGAGTGACTTGTTTCCCGTTCACACCAATGGAGGAGGCAGTGCTTGGAGCAGCGCCAGCACTAAGCGTTGCCTCCTCCACCTCCCCCGATGATGCTCTGCCATGCCCCTGGGTGAGGTCAGCGAACCGGCAATATTGGCAGTTCGCTGAGGGGATGTGAACAGAGTAAAATGCAGGGTTGTCCAGGGACTGAACCGTTTCAAAGTCCCAGTGCGACCCTGCATTTTGTGATGTGAAAGGGGTAGAACAGGATTCACACTGCAGAGGTTCCAATCACAGACAATAATTACATAACTGACCGAAAGTAAAAAAATAAATAAGAAAAACGATATTAATTCCGTGTTACATTTGGAAGATGTTAAACTCTGAATTGCATATAATATAGGCATGATCCCACGTGGATTGCTGACAGCTCAGGAGTGATAACTGTGGGCTGTGGTAATGGTTCCAGTGATACAGACTGTTCGGTAGGTTGTGTATGTTAGCAGCCTAGCGAACATATGTATGTATGTATGTATGTGTTTGTATATGCAGTTGCTGATTCTTATATATTCATATCTGCAGAAATATACAGTTACCATCTCTACTGGCAGCAATGCCATGTGCAACTGTGCCCGCCATCATACAGTTAGATGTACGGGTCTGCAGCAAGAGGTTTCCGGTACTTTCATGCATGCGGAATAGCAAAACTAAATATCAGTATATGGTCACCTCCGAATCAGGCCCATTGGTAGATCTCCGCTAAATATGTGAACTAAAAGTAGATCCCAGGACACAAAATTATGGCCACCCCTGCTGTAGGGGGAACTGGCAGCCGTTGGAACCGGGTGGAGGTCGGAATTAGCGGGTCCCATGTTATCTTATGGGGAAAACGTTCCAGGTTTGCCTGGCGGTATCTCCGGTTCCCGGGGGGGCAAGCGACGCGGGGCTGGTCTCGTTGGAAAGCCCTGACCCTCAGCTACAAAATGGGCCTATTTGGAGAATGGGCCTGGAGCTATAGCTCCATCAGGCCCATTGTTAATCCGGCTCTGCCCCCCCCCCCTTCCCCGGCAACAAGCATGTATTCCCACATTGCATTGAGCATGAAGCCCCCTTGGCATTGAGCATGAACCCCCTAGCAATGAGCAAGCGGCACTTACTGTATGTGTAAAATATGTAATTGGCATAACGTTTTGTTATATAATATGTAATGGGCATAACGTTTTGTTATATAATGTGTAATGGGCATAACGTTTTGTTATATAGTATGTAATGGGCATTATGGTGTGTGGCCTTATGTGTAATTGGCATTACGGCATGTTGATTTATGTGTAATGGGTATTACGGAGTGTGGTCTAAAGTGTAATACCACGCCCCATTTTGTTATGCCACGCCCCATCCCATGAGGCCACACCCTTTTCGCCGCATGGCTTCGCCGCGCAAAGGTACCATCTGCCTGTAACTTTGGATTTGGGACCACCCTTTACCGTAATTCTACATTCGCCTATGGGGGGGCCTATGTGCTATACTATTATCTGTGTGGAGGACCTATGTGCTGTAATATCTGGGGGGGCTATGTGGGACCTATGTGCTTTATTATCAGGGTGGGGGATTTACGGATCAGATGTCACACACCTGCGATTTTGCCCTGATATTGCCCGATTATCGGCCCAAAGTGCCGAAATCGGATGAAATTGGCCCAAAATTGCATTGTGTAAAGTCACCCCTCTCTGGTCAGGTGAATACACCCCCTTCAAAAAGACCACGCCCCTTGGCGGGCCCCTGTGAGTGCATTTCCCTGGTGGGCCCTTCATGCCCCAGTCCGACACTGTGTGTCCATGTTGTCATTCGTGTAAAAAAAAGTGAAAAACCCCATGTCGACATTTTGACTGTCGACCTAATGCTTGTCGACCAACATACTGTAGACCAAATGATCCCAACCCCACCCAGTGACCAGCTCAAGGAGAACCCCAAATATCTGTTATGTAGTTATTATTAAGCCTTTTTCTTCCCTTTCCCAGCAACATATCACCATCGATGCCTTGTTTCTGGTTGCCCGCTGCAGGAGAGGGCAGACAGGTTAGCACAGTGGGGTGCAGTGCAGGGGCTGAACTAGACAATAAGGGAAATGTGGGGTTGTAGTTGAATGATCACGTCATCATACCCACTGCTATATAATGGCAAGAATACCAGCTTTGTACAGCTTGAGTGAGGCTACAATGACACAATTCAGAATGAATCCCGCTATTGTTTAGCCAGTCCACCCATTTCACTTTGTAAGAAGGCGGCTGGGTAGTGGCCTGCTCAAGAAGACTTACCCACTGTTATGCATTACACAGATGCAGGCACGTGTTATCAGGGTAGGGGCATATGCAAGATCTATGAAATGCCACCCCATTGTGATGGCCTATGCTCTAAATACATGGCCAGATACCAGGCTTCAAAATTTAATAAAGTGGACAGTGATAAACAATCAGCTCCCAACTTTTTCAAACCAGCCTGTCACATGACAGGTACAGTAGGAGCTGATTATCCACTTGATCACTTTTTTGAAGCTTTGTGCATCTGGCCCTCTGCCACTATGCCAAAGTCTACTGCTCGCGTACAATATTGCCTGGAAAACAGATCTTTTTCTGGTGCACCATTTTATGTTCAATATGGTTATTATATTAAAACATAACTTAAATCATAGAATTGAAAAAAACGTAAAGCTGGGTACCCACTAGATCATGGGTCTTCAACTTGTGGCCCTCCAGATGTTGTGAAACTACATGTTCCAACATGCATTGCCACATTTTTTCCTTTCAGAGCATGCCAAAAAACCTCAGGGCATGCTGGGACATGTAGTTCCACAACATCTGGAGGGCCACAGGTTGAAGACCTGCGCACTAGATTATATTCTGATAAACTAATTCCGACAGACCAGAATGACAAATCATTAAAATCAACAAGTGTGTACATACTATGGACCTTATTCTGATTGACTTACAAGGCTGTGAAATGAGCAGCCTTGCGAGTCCACCAGACGCCACCTGCTGCCTGCAGTTCTGGCCGCGCACCCTCCTCACGCCTGAGAATGGATGATTTACAAAATCATCCATTTGCAGGTGGGGAGAAATCATTCGATGGTCGACGCATGCTGTTCAGAGACACTTATATGGTGTCTCTAAACTGTGGGCGCCCTGTGCGAGGACAGGGCGGGCAGCTAACAACCGGTTATGTCAGCTGCCCGTGCCCCACACCCACGTCAGGGCCTCATTAGCATAACGGGAATGCCCATGAAACTCTGGGCATTCCCATATGCTAATGGAGCTCCCTGGCGCCCTCCTAGGGTGTATGCACCCGGTGCACAGAATGTTCGCCGTGGGTGCATAAACCCTGCATCTGCACGCAGCCTGAATTTGCACATGCACAAAAATGCGCAATTACAATAAGGTCCTACATGTGCTCCCACTCTATTGAAACTTATCTTCAAGTCCCCTCTGCATGCAGCTCAAACTGAAGATCTAATGGTCTATTTCACATAAATTATGCAGTGTGCCCGCACTACCTACAAATACAGTATATGTACAGTGTATTTTAGGTAATATTTAGTACTGTCTGATCTATAGAACCTTAGTACAGTATTCCAAGGTTGTTCAAACACACAAATGATTGTGTATTTACAAAGCAGCAGCCTTTGCAAGACACTGCTTCTCAGAGAGTTTGATCTGATTATTTAATGTAAAAACACATGGCCCCTTAAACAGGGTTGCCGACTTGCAGAAAATCCTCTCCGGGAGGAAGCTTTCATTACGAGTTTTGGGGGGGCTTAACTGTGACGTCATTAAGCCCCACCCCCATTATGGCAAATAGCCGAAATAACTGATCTCCATCGAGGGGGCGGGGCTAAAATGACACGATTGTGCCATTTTAGCTCCGCCCCCTCCTCTGAGACCCGCGGATTGCGTTTCGGGAGGGTGGACCCGATTTTCGGGAGACTCCCGCTAATTACATGAGGGTCGGCAACCCTGCTCTTAAATATACCAAGAACTGCAAGTTAAAGAACACATATGTTATCACAAACCTACCTTAAAATATCTTGTTATAACAGTTCCTGAAACGTAACCTGTAAATTAGGGAGGTCTATGCCAGCCCATTTTTTGTAATCCCAAAATTTGGTAAATCCTGGGACTGAATTATAAACATACTGATAGGTGGGTGCTGGCTATGTTCCAAGGAATAAAACTAGCACCATCTTCTAGGCACACACCATCTCCGCTGAGAGTTACCTCCAGTCCTGTCCCACTCTTGCTGCATAAACAATATATAATGATCCACAAATATCTCCAATATACTGTACATGGCACAATGGAGTTATTTTTAAAACCTTGTTCACCAGATAGTAGGGGCAATCTGTGATGCGGCTGCTCTCAGTCACTGATTGGCTGGAAGAACTTCACACAGTGATGATGTCACCGCGCAGTGCACGAACAGCCTATCTGTGACTGAGCGCAACTGCCGTTTTGGATACATCTATTCTATGGAGAGCTAGAGAGTACTGAAACCAAGAAGGTATGTTTTATCCTACTATCCCCCGAACCAGTGTGCTTTGAATCTGGACATATCCTGGTGTATAATAATTAAATCCTGGCTCCATTTGGGACTCAAAAACACTTCACTAGTCTAAATTTAGCAAGACACTTTATAAATTAAATCTAATTTGGTATTTTCTGAAATATTTACACCACACTGTATTACACCATTTATTCAGCATGTAGGTTTTCCATGATGGCATTTGTAAATACAGGAAATGATTTCCTAAAACCATACGCCCTAATCTGCTGGACTTTTGGAGTGTATGACATCATTGCCAACATTATTTGTTTCATTTTCCCAGTTTAAAGCAGGCATATCCAACATGTGACCCTCCAGCTATTGTGAAACTACAAGTCCCATCATGCCTTGCCACAGTTTTTCTATTAGGGAATACTAAAACTATGGCAAGGCATGCTGGGATGTGTAGTTTTACAACAGCTGGAGGGCTGCAGGTTGGACATGCATGGTTTAAAGGGAAAAAACTTGCTGTCCGTCAGATTTTTCTTACATTCTGTACAGGCAATGGATTATATTAGAAGTAGGTGTATAGTATGTCTACAGAAAACCCACTTGACAAATATCTTTACAAGACTTTATTTTAAGTAGAAATGAGTATAAAGTTAATCAAACTTTAAAACGCACCGTTAGTTCTTCAGATTAGAAAGAAAGGAAAAAAAAATATGACAATATATTTTGTTAATCAGATACAAATATTACACTTTGTGCAATACCAGTAACACATATACACTGTATAGCAAATATGTGGTCACTTTCCATACTGGCCTTGTGCGTTTTGTCAACAGAAACTACAATTTAAACAAATATAAATAATTTAATGTTGAGACATAAGTATAACTCCATTAACTGTTCTTGGCAAGTGCTTGTTTTCTGAATTAAATACAGTCCTATGTGCTGCAATGATTTTCCATTGCATATCAAAAACACTTCTGGAATATCCACAATGTACCATTTAACCCTATTTTTCGCATAAAATGAGTCTCAATCTAACCATAAAAACAAACGACTGAGAAAGGGGGAGAAACCACACCCAAACATTAGAACCAATAGCTAAAGTGCTGGGGCTGTGTCCTTTGAAGACAGTTACATTTGTCATAACAGAGTTTGTACAAGTAGCCAATGTGGAGGCAACATAAAGGTATGAAATGTACAAGCTTCTCTGGCAATTATTTATTGACTATGGATGGCACATGATTATCTTGTGGCTAGTATTTTTACACCTATATAAACTCAGAGGGCCAGATGTATCAAGCTTCAAAAAGTGATAAAATGGAGAGTGATAAACAGCCAGCCAATCAGCTCCTATCTGCCATGTTACAGACTGGGGGCCAGATTCTCTAAGCTTCAAAGGTGATAAAACGGAGAGTGAAAATTGTCAAGTAGGAGCTGATTGGCTGGCTGCTTATCACTCTACATTTTATCACTTTTGAAGCTTAGAGAATCTGGTCCTGGGTTTGAAAAATGACAAGCAGCAGCTGATTGGCTGGTTGTTTATCACTCTCCATTTTATCACTTTGTGAAGCTTGATATATCTGGCCGAGAGCGAGATATAGTAGGCCAAATGCACTAAGGGGTAGATTTATTAAGCTCGGTGAAGTGATAAAGTGTCTTCTTTTTATCACCAGCCAATCAGCTCCTACCTTTCATTTTTCAAACCAAGCCTGTAACTTCACAGTTAGGAGCCAATTGGCCGGTGATAAAAAGCAGACATTTTATCACTTCACCGAGCTTCATAAATCTGCCCCCAAGCTTCAAAAAGTGATAGAAATGGAGAGTGATGTACCACCATTCAATCAGCTCCTACCTGCCATGTCACAGGCAGGTTTGAAAAATGCCAGGCAGGAGCGGATTGTCTGGTTGTTTATCACTCTCCATTTTATCACTTTTTGAAGCTTACTGCATCTGACCCAGTGTGTTTTATTCTGAACATTGGGGACTAAAGAGAAATCCCTTCTCTCCCAAGAGGCACATTTAACATCAAAAAAATAATGAACTGAACAAAGGTGTGTTTAATCACCACCAGCATTGTGTGGATATTCATGTTAAGTACTGCACATGTCAATTAGTTCATAGCACAATAGAGCAAATGGACAGTGCACTAGTTGTTCTGATGTAGGGACCGGTAAAACACAGCTATGGCATTATTCATCTTGTAGACAGAGAGCTACTAATCTCACTTTACAACAAAATGAGAGCGTTGTAAGAAAACATTAGGGAGTAAATAGCATTTCCCGGCAATGGAGTAACCAGTTCTGCACAGATGTAGTGGTATAAAAAACAGAACCTTTGTTTTAAAGAGTTTCTCACATTCAAGGCACTCTGTGACAATATCATGCCCTGAGATAGTAAGACATTGCTGGGTTACCTGCTGCTATACAATAGAAAATAACTGCATTGCAGAAGGCAGAGGTGTGATACTGGGCTTGATCCAACAGGTTTTCATTGTGTCCTTCATGTAATGATAAATAATCCAGTCTCACATTATCTGCTTTGACATAATTGCCATTTTAAGAAGGAAATGGAAGTAACTCTAAATGACAACATATTACACTACAGACCATTTACAAAAGATCGCTCTATAGGGAACCTGCTATTTACTTCAACTCTACCTAAGTAAAATGACATGTCAGTGCAGTCCTAGTGGCTTTATATAGGTCAGCTGGGCCTGAAAACATATGGGGTGAAATGTAATAATGTGAGAAAGTGAGAGATTTGGTAAGAAATCTCCAGTTTCTGATGCTCTGATTCTCTCACCGTTTTCACCCATGGTCTTTTTAAATGATGTATTAACCCTTTGAGTGCCTACATCTATTTGAGCGATGTGCAACATATCAGATAAAAATTCCAGCGTCTCTCACATTTGTTATATAAATTCAAATAAAAATGTTGTGTAAAAAAAAAAAAAAAAAACTATTACATTTCCCTTATAAATGTAAAGATTACAGGTCATTATGATGAATAAAAATGTTAGCTTGTCAATTTTTGCACCTATTTGTTCAAATTCTATTGGCACTCAAAGGGTTAATTTCCAGCTTGTTATCGATTCCTGAATCCGTACTTTACATGGCCACTGGCATAGAATATTAAGTCGACACTCTTCTACCGTATTATCTTGTCTTACCGAGTACTTTTCATTCGTCTACACTGCAGCCCTACCTGCTTTTGGTAGTCTGTAAGAAAAACCTTCAGTGTATAAAAGTAGAAGCGAGCACATAAAGGCAATGCAGCACCTTGTATGACCAGACCAGCTGCTGAGAAGTCAGTTACTACGCTCAATGTTACCCTACAAAAAGAATACATTAACAAACATCTATAAAAACTGGACAAAACAAATATTCAAAACAATGGCACAAAACGCATCACTAGCATTGATTACTACAGTAGACAAAACAGGACAAATCGGATACACATGCCTAGCATCTGAAAGAGGTAGTTCTAACATTTAAGGGTTTTGGGGAGACGCAGTCTCCTATACATGCCTTAACCGTCTAGGAGCAAATTATTTTGTGCTTTTTTTTTCCATGAACACGGAGACGGTTATACTAATATAGTCGTAGAAGAAACATCGTACGGGACCATTTGTCATATTTTGGAAAGATTTCAAAATGCTCCTCTGTTAGTTTGCAAGAGGGCACCTAAATATTTCATATTGGCACCTTAAAGTTTAAACAATCATTGTTTAGGATCCTTAGAACAGCAAGTTAATAGTATCAGTGGTTGAGACAGAATGGAGATATCACGTGTGCAGTGGACCAAGGTTATTACAATTGTGGCACTGTAAGAGACCGCCTGCATTCAGCATGTGCCGTAGTCTATCCTCTCAGAAGTACACAGCTCAGAATTAAGTTAGCCTGGCATTTTAGATTTAGTCTTCCGCTTTGGATGCATTTGTCTATAGCATTTTTCAGACTCCTCTCTGAGTGCTGTGAGAAAATATCAGTCCACAGCATCACAAATCTCTTCCACCACAGCATTGAAGACACGAGGCTGGTCTGCATACACATGGTGAGATGCACCTTTGATGGCCTGTGGAGAAGATAGAATTCATTAGAGTACATGAATTAGTGTAGGATGATATTACCACCACTTGGTCTTGAGCTATAGTGAATTGATTTCACTCTGCAATCTTCCTATGTTAATTGTAATGAAATACATTTTATTCAGTATATTTAATTCTCTGCAATGGCAGCAAAGTGGCTTCTGAAAGTGATGGCGAAAGTACACTGCTTATTTTAATCTGCCACTGTACCTTTGGTGCTCAACCAATAAACATGTTGAAGTGCGAGTCTGAACATCATGGAGTCAGTTGGCCCAATGAATATAAAGTGTTTATAATTTCTCATTGGGGCCAGATGCACTAAGCTTCAAAAAGTGGCTGTTTTTTTTTTTAATCACTCCATTTTTATCAATCAGCTTCTAACTGCCATGTTACACACTGTGGGGCAGATGTATTAAGCCTTAGCAAGAGATAAATGCAAGGGTGATAAAGAGAGATAAACATCCAGCCAATCACATCCTAACTGCCATGTTACAGGCTGTGTTTGAAAAAAGTCAGTAAGGAGATGATTGGCTGGACGTTTATCTCTCCTTATCACCCTTGCATTTATCTCTTGTTAAGACTTAATACATCTGCTCCACAGGGTTTGAAAAATGTCAGGCAGGAGCTGATTGGTTGGTTGTTTATCACTCTCCATGTTATCACTTTTTTAAGCTTAGTAAATTAGATTAAGGAACCAGATGCACTAAGTAGTGAAATGCACAAACAAGTATTGAGAACCATGGTCCAATAATTGCAAAAAAAAAAAAAAAAGGCAGCCTTGAAAATTCAGATTTATGGGCAAATGAACTAAACCTTGACAAGAAATAAAGTAGAATGTGATAACGCACCAGCCACCCAGCTGCTGTCATTTTTTTTTTAAACACAGCCTGTGACATGGCAGTTAGGAGCAGGTATTTTGGAACTTTATCTCCATCCACTTTTTATCACTGGAAAGCCTTAGTACATAGGCCCCTTAATGTTAAATAAAATAGCAGAGTTGTTTAAATAGCATCCAATGCTAATGCTAAGGCATATACATTTAATCCATGTCAGCCACTAGCTCTTACCAGTGTATGTACATAAGAATCAGATCGCTGCTCTTTGGCTTTTTCCCCTGAACTGCGATCAATCCAGGTCTCTGCTCCATAGATGAACGTGATGGGGACGTCTTTTGGAATCAAGTGAAATCGGGACATCATTGGACGCTTAGCCCAACCGAACTTCTCCATCATTGTTTTAAAGGCGCTTTCACCACTATCAGTAACATAAAAAGTAGACTTGATTAATGAATAATAGACCAAAAGCATACATTGAAAGTAACCTTTTATGAAGTTCTGCTTACCTGGGTGTCTGGGCATTGCAGTGATAGATATATTCCATAATGGTGTCATCTTCAAAGAACTCCTCAAATTTCCGCTTCAGATCTGGGCGAAATCTCTGCACCAATCTGGGACCTGGAAATCACACACAAATCTTATAATAGGAACTACAAAACAAAAACAAGTGCCTAGGTGAGGAATATCCCAATATACATATGACTCATATGCACAGAAATCCTGTGCGGAGTAGACATATGACCTGAATCAGACCTTATCACTGCTGAGTGAATGCGCCCAGTGATGAGGTAGACGCCGCCCGCTATACTGAAATCCCGCTTGTGAATTAATGTGTATGGCTGAGCAAAAATGGGAAAATTCCATCAAAAAATCATGGGTGAGATTTAATAGGATGAAATATTCAGAAAGTGAGAGATTTGGGAAGAAATCTCCATTTTTTTTTAAAGCGGCAATCATTTACACTTCAAAATCAAACTGGTTTTGCTGTTCAAATGGTTGCCGCTTTAAAAAAACTGGAGATTTCTTACCAAATCTCTCACTTTTTGAATCTCTCATCCTATTCAATATCACCCTAAATGTCTATTCTATTAGTAAAAATAATTACTAGTTACTACCCATTTACAGATAACCCATATATTTTTACCAACAAATAATTTTTTTTTTTTACATATAAACAATACGTATTGGAAAAAAAAGAAATGTAACCAGTTCAGGGAGGCTCAAACAGAAATCCACAGTATTGCAGGTGCAGTGAATAAGTTTCCCCATAGCTCTACGTACTTTTCTTAGAATACATGGGTGAAAGCTCTTTAGCAGCAAATTAACTGCACAAGAAAAAAGGGTCTGTAATGGAGTAATCTTTGGCGTAAAAAGCACATGGCTGCAACCCTTTTCCATGTGGCTAATTTAATCTGGTCCTATAGAGACTAGAGTTCAATCAATCATCCTGCATCTTTCAAAACCAGAGCAGTTCCTCTCCCAGGCCTGGGGTGTCGCTCTCTGCTGTAGTTCTTATAGCACAGGTCTGATAGGCATTCAGTGCTGAAATACAGACCACACTATGCTAAAAGCACCAGAGAAGAGAGCGACACCCACTGGCAGGAAAGAGGAACTGCATGGGTTTTGGAAGATGCAGGGAGTTAGAATGAACACTACTAGACAATAGAACTGTGTTGTCAATTGTAGTGGCTGAACCAATTATATTACAGTAACAAGCAGAAATGTTCTGGAAAGAATAGGTTTTCCTTCTTTGCCTGATCTTTCTTATTATTATTACTAAGAGTTATCTATATAGCGCACACATATCCCACAGGGCTTTCCTGAGAATATTTGGCCATGGTTAAAATGTTAAAATTAAGATATTTGTTTTAATCTGTTGTCATTTGCTACACATTGTTAACCCCCACAAACCCCTTTAATGATGGGCTTTAGATAATACAACATTTCAGAGATAATACAAAGTAAACTAACCCCAAGGTCCTGCTGCTCTCACAACCGCCAAAGGATTGGATCGTCCAAGCACCGCAGCCACAGCTTTCACCCATGCAGGGGGAGAACGCACCTCACTGGGGTCTGTAGGTAGGAGAGGGAAGCCCCAAGGATCAGCAAGAATAAGATGTTTCACTCTGAAATAGGATGAATAAAACACATTGGGAAAACAGCCATTGGAGCAACAGCCGCCAAAGACAAACTGCAGCCAGGAAATATCAGGAACCAGTTGCCTAGTAGACAGTTTAATAACGTTTCAGGTCAATCCACTTAACATAAAATATACAACAGTCCTACAAGTTTTTGAAGGCACCTGTACCTGTTAAACCTGCACTACCACCACCAGAACATGTATTAAATTGCCACTCCCTTGGTGTCTGGCAGCTAATCAATTTAGCTAAACATATTTAATTGTGACCTGTGAGCAGTCACAAGCTGCAATCTTGCCATTATATTATGTACATTTTATACTATGAAATATGCATGACTCAGACTCATTTATAGATTCAAATCTGAAATATCTGTGAAACATTCTGATTAGTCATATAAGTTTCCCTATACTTAATAAGACTACAAGTATATGTCATAGGGCACGAGTTTACCAGATGGACAATTTCTGATGTTTTTAAAGCGGCAATCATTTACAAGGCAAAACCCTTGCCTTGTAAATGATTGCTGCTTTAAAAAAAAAAAAAAAAGGCTGAGATTGGCCCTATTACATTTTCCCCTGATTACCGTATCTACTTTTCTCATCATGGTTTAGAAACAAGAACATGTTCAGTTATGTCAGCTGGAGTTGCCAACAAGCTTTCGCAGTCCTACCTCTGGGGGTATTTGATTGAATAGGAGGCAGCTAGGAATCCACCTAAACTGTGGCCCAGAAGAATCATGTCCTTGATTCCCATTTCTTCTCTCCACTGCTCAATGGAAGAAACAAATTGCTCCTCTGCTCCCTCTGGATCGCTTGGGAAGGTTGGCCGGGAGCTACGGCCAAATCCCAACAAATCAAATGCATGGAGAGCTCGGCGTGAGCTTAGGGGGTCTACGTTTTGTATCCATAGTCCCACTCCCCCTCCAAACCCATGGATCATCACTAAAGGTGTCTTGTCCTTGAGCTCAGGGCTCACTGTCAATGTCCAAATCTTGCTTTGATCGGGGAGAGAAACATAGCGAGCAGAAAACCTGTTCTGGATACCTGAAGAGATGAGAAGAATAATGTCACTGGGGCATTCAGACACATTTACAGATTTGCAGGGGAGGTTTCAAATAATTTATTTATTAACAATTTCTTATACAGCGCACACATGGGGGATTATTCTGGTTCATTTGCAAAGGCAAATTCCTTCTCAAATGGACTAAACCATGTGCACTGCAGAGGGGTGGAGATGTAACATGTGGGTGAGTTATTTTGTTTCTGTGCAGAGAAAATACTGACTGCTTTATTTATACACTGCAATATAGATATTACTTTGAAGTAATCCCCACCAAAATCTAATTCTCTCTGCACACGTTACATCTGCCCCACCTGCAGTGCACATGGCTTTGCCCGTTTGAGGAATGTGCCTTTGCAAGTGAACTAGAAAAAGGGCCATATTCCGCAGCGCTTTACAGAGAATATTTGAACATTCACATTAGTCCCTGCCCCAGTGGAGCTTACAACCTATATTCCCTACCACATGTACACGCACACAGACATTCTAGGGTTAATTTGTTGAGAGCCAATTAGCCTACTAGTATATTTTTAAATATAACATAATATAATAATATAATATAATATAATGAAATAACATACATCTATAATGATACTATATTGTAGCTGAAAGGTCTCCATGTTTAATGCTTTTAAAAACTAAATCTATATAATAAATATTATTATTACATTGTATTTCTAAGTCTAGATATATGAGCTTTTTAAAATAATTGGGAGTGCTTTCAATACCCAGAGTGGTTGAGGCAGCACAAATATTATGAGGGATCGGGCATGCTCAGAGCGGGCTCCTCTGCACTCTACCAAAATGATATCATTCGATCTTTCACTATCTATATTATACTTTCTGTGAACCTCATTCTGTCACGTATATGCAGTTGCCAAATCAGGTCAAACACAAGAATAAATACTAAGTACATATCTAATGCTTGCCAACCACCTTTGAGAACTAGACAAGACATTTAAGGGAAAATATATATATAATTGTCTTCTGTTTTTTAACCCTTCTCTGCAATGTGTAAGGAGTTAAGATGGACAGCCTACATTCACTTTCTGCTACACGAACATACTGCAGTGTAGGCAGATCGAATTGACAGCCCAAGACTGGCCAGACTGGTCTGAGGTCCCATTCTGTACTTGGACAAGGCATATGTTATGCACATATAGTTATACAACTAGAACAACAAGCATATCCTCTCTTACATTATGCAACTAACAACAATACTGTTGTGACGCTTAGTACACAAAACTTTCAGGATTTACATTATAGGCACTAGTGAGCTTTACACAGTTTCAATCTTGTGTAAGCATTGTGCATGTATGCAACACAATCAGATCAAAACCAGTGGCTAACTAGATCTGATAATACATCTATTTAGCTTATACATATGTACATTATTCATATGCAATATACAACATATGGAGTAGACCACAAAACAAAAATATATACTCATTCTATACTGTACTTAGGGCCTGATTCTGGTTGGTTTGCAAAAGCAAACTCCATCTTTAATGGACAAAACCATGTGCACTGCAGGTGGGGCAGCCAGCGAGACACAAAGGGACACGATTCCTGACTGCATGCTACTCCTTAATAGAAGGACACGCATACCGCTCACTTTCACTCCACTCATAAGTACTGTGGATATTTCAAATTGAGAAGAGGGGGTACTCATAAATGAAAAAGTCTAATCAATGGGGTACAGGAGAGAAAAAAAGGTTGGGAGCTACTGTTGTATATCAACCGTCATTGGGCTAAAATGGAGTGTCCTACATTAAGTCTACCCTACCGAAAACAAATTATTTCTGCATGACCTTCCTTGGCAACATCTGTGATTTTAGAAAACAAACTGAACTGGCATCTGACAGCATGGGTGTATAGGTTGTGTATCGCTTTGTGATGGAAAGTTCAGAATGTACCTGAACCCATAACAGTTACATTTAAAATATAAAGTGCTGTATAAAATAAGCAATAATATATACAGCAGCAAGTATATTTATTGTTAAGGGGACTGTAAAATTATTCTTCACCAGGTTGTCACTGGGATCAGGGCAGTGGCATAACTTCCAGAGGCAATGGAGACTCCTGCCTCCGGGATCCAAGTCCTAAAGGGTAAAAGGGCACCTGCTGGTTCAAAGTAGGATCTAACTGTGACTGCTGCTCTTCCAATGGAGCGTTATGGTGCACCCTCTGCTTCTGCACATTTAATCAGCACTGTCCCAGGAGCTCTGCTATCACCTACAATAGGGGAAAGGTCAGTTCCTGCCTGGTACCGCTCAGCCTGCACTGAAGCAAGCAACAGTTCGCCTGCTGCCGCTACTGGACTGTGAGATAGCGTTCATTGGTGCGTTCTGATTCATGCTGCAGAAGGCTGAATTTGGTCAGTGTGACCCTGACCCTACAGCCATTGGCACGTGGTTTTTTTTTTAGGAGAGGGAGGCACCAAATTGAATCTTGCCTCCGGAGGACTGGGATGAACTTACACACCTGGATCAGTGACACCCGATGCAGTGAAAATGTGCAAAAATAGACAGATACTTAATTTAGTTGAAAACAGGGGGGGGGGGGGGAAGACACATAAGAGGGTGCACAGAATAATAAGGACCTGAAACACCTTGCACCCTGGAGGAGAACAGATCAATAAGGAATGTATATTTGGGCAAACTAATTTGGGTTCTGTTCTGCAAAACCTAGAGCTACAAAAAGAGTGCAGAGTGGATTATTTTTATTGTACAAAATCAGAATATACAAAATGGATGTTACTTACATTGAAATATCCTTGACTCCACAGCCTTTAATTTGGACATGGATGTAGGACACCAAGATGGGATCCAGCCAGTTAACCAGCTTTGAGATCTGTGCAGAAAAAAAAGGCAAAATAAGTCTAGTGCAAAATATCATTAAGACACTGAACTTCATATAAGTTTGTATTTTACATAAGGTTCATATTTGCAACACTCTTGTCAAGCAAGAAATGTTAAGCTCTGATTGGTTAGATGTTAGCCATGCCCATCCCACTTCACATCTGATGGATACAAAAGAGCTGTCTGGGCTGCAGTACACATAGCGCTTGGGACTTACTGGTTCATCCCTTGCACTGGGTACTGGACACTTTTCTCATATATTGGGCAAAATAGATATTCCCATTTTTATGAAATTTAGTAATTTCAGAAGTAGTCCTCATCCCCTTGAACTACTATTATGGAGAAAATAATAACTAGTAAGCCCACACAAGGGCATGTGTGAGAGAGAAAGATATGTAGTTTCACTCACTGCCAACAGATAGCAGTGTTTTGGAGACACACAAATGGATACTAGACATATATATAGAAGATGATTGATGTTGATTGATCTTAACTGATCAACATTGATGCAGTGTTTGGAACAGCATGGCCCTCATACCGACACAGTGGAAATAGACTGTGCTGCAGTCTATTTCTACTTTCCATTCCGATGCTGCGCATCAGGATTGGGTGCTGAATAGCATGATGTGCTATGCGATTTGGACTATATAGTCAAAATCGATAGTGCAAATCGCACTGTGTAGCTAGAATAATTTATGCTGTTTTGAAGGCAAAGGGTGGTCACACCAAATATTAATTTGATTTAGATTTATCTTATGTTTTCTCACTTTGCAGTTTGTTAGTTGATATAAATAAACTATTTACAAGTCTAATTTTGATAGCATTCATAATTTGCATTTGTCTCCACCTGCTTAAAACTTTTGCACATTACTGTATTTACAATAATAATATGGACACAGACACACAAAGTAAGGCAAATTCTGCTTTTTCGTGGGCATATTTGGTATGGTGTAATCGACTTTTTGGGGGATACTTCCAGGAAGGTGCAATAGGCTTATGTACATTTGGGGGCTGATAAGTAATGTTTGTGTGGTAGCAAATAAGCAACTAAAGCTTGCAATTTTCAGCCAAAATCGCTGGTCGCTGATGAAAAAACAGTACACTGAGCAATATATTGCAAGTACACTGAGCAATATATTGCTGAGCGATTTTAAGCCAAAATCGCTCAGTGACCAAACGCACCATTTGTACTCAGCTTATGTTATGTTTATGTAGGGGCAAATGGGCCTGGCAATTATTTGGTGAAGAAACAAGTGTGTAATCAGTGCCAAGGTGTATAGCTTAGAAGCGTTTTATTACATTCTCTTTACTAAACTTTGAATGCATTTCCGCAGGCTTGCCTTTAAAAATTTGGTCCAAGGTTTATGTGCTGTGCAACATGCCAGCTTCTAGGTACCTTGTCCTTTCCCTATTTTGCAGGTACACAACATGGCAATACCCAATCACATGCAAAACTGCCCTTACTTATTTAATCACTTGAGTTGACAGACCACTGCCCACTGCTCCCAAGGCTCAGGATCAGTACATTTAAATGCTGAAATAATCTGTGCTGCTTTGCAGTTGATATGGCTCTGATTGACTACAGGTTACTCTAGCCCTGTCTACTTCAACACACATAGATGCAGATGAGGAATGAATACAATTAGTGTCAAACGCACCTAAAAAAGAATAGAAAGGAAAGAAATGGAAAATGTAGAAAACAGATACAGTATCGAACAAGCCAACCTACAGTATGTGTGCACGAGCCTAGCTGCCATAAAACGCCTGGTAGCACGCTAAATGGGTTCTAGGTACCTCAGTATGAAACAATAAGAATAAATTGCAGAGACTATACCAGTCTTTGGGGTTATTCTGGTTGAGGTGCTCGGATGAGAATTCACACCCTTGCGAGTCAACCGTAACCCGCCCTGCGAACGTTGGTTCTCCGGCCCACCATTGGCATGCCAGATTCATCCGCACAGCATGAGAATGGATGTTTTACATAAACATCCATTTGCAGGCCAGGGAAACCTCCCACATGTTTTGATGGTCGCCGACTCTTAGGTCACTTATATATGCGTGCACATTGGGGAGGAAATGGGCGGGCAGCTGACATCCGGTGATTTCAGCTGCACACCCACAGCATGTGCCATGCAAAATAAAGGATATAGGTAGTGTGTGTGCAGGTCAATATAAAAATGCAAAAAGAGTACAGATTTTACAAATTATAACTCATAAGCAAGACCTGTGAATAGTGTTAACCCTTTGAGTGCCAACAATGCTGTGAGAGATCCTCAAAATATCTGGTAGAAACGGTTCTTTATTTGGGTGCAATATTTAACTAAGCTTCAATTAATTGACTTGGCTGTATGTGTATTTTTTTTTAATACTAAAAGAACAGTCGCAGTGAGTGACGCTGGCATTTTTGTCTCTCTCAGCAATGTTGGCACTCAAAGGGTTAAATATCCAAGCACAGAGAACACTACAACTGGTGCCATGTAGTTATCGATATACAAAGTATGTGAACAAAGGTTGGCTCAACAAATTTAGAGAATCTCTGTTTCCTAGTTTACAGGTTCTCAAACTTGGTCCTCAGGATCTCACACAGTGCATGTTTTCTTCTCCTCACAGCAATGCAAGTAAAATAAGTAGCTCCAGCTGTGGATCTTTTAAAATGTGTCAGTGAGTAATGAGTGCACCTACACTGCTAGCTGACCTGGAAAATGTGAACTGTGAGGGGAACCTACAGCAGGAAAGCTCCCATAGATTGGGGTGGCCCTTCGGTCCACTCTGGAAAGGTAGCCAGGTCTTTTGCATCCTCTCCAGGCCTCCGCACCCCCCTTGGCTGCCAACACAAATACCAGCAATCTCTGCGCTTTGGGTAAGGGCTACAGGGATGACAGTTATGAAAATCACATAATCTGATGACATCAGAGTCAGTTCCCAGCCCGTGCACATCACCGTCTCCACTACAGGCTCTCCCAGAGAGAAATAAAAAAAACAAAAGTAGGTAAGTATGGTGTGAGGGCCCGAGTTTGAGAACCACTGCCCTAATTATGGTCATGACAAAATTAAATAATTTAATTTTAACGTCCTAAGATTTTATCTGATTTCTAAACATTTAAGTATATCGCAGAGATTCTGCAAGGGGATGTATGCAAACTTATATTTAGCCACATTTCTGTATTTTAGGACCACCATTAAGGAATCTTGGTTTATGATTGATTTAAAGAGCTACATTGTGCAGCTACGTATTATCCCAACATGACCCTCTCCAGGAGGGACACATTGCTCTGTTTCTGGACTTCTCCCATAATTAATGATTGCCTTACCTGTGTTGAATCACCTTTCTTATCAATTAACCTGTGTGAAACAGGTGATGGCAATCACACATTATGAGGGAAGTCCAGAAACAGAGCAATGTGTCCCTCCTGGAGAGGGTAATGTTGGGAGGTATGCGTATAGCAGACTTGAAGCTAAAGTAATTCTGCCAACACATGCTGAGTCACCATGACTTGTCAAAGGAAACTGCGATACAGTAGGTCAGGATTAGTGTGGATATTTTCCCTTTTGCTCCAGTGTCCTGTGTGATCGGTGCTTCACCAACAACACACCTGACCAGCAGTTACACAATTATAGCATCACATTCCTGAGGAAGATATCTAGGCATCTACATAGACACTTCTGCTTTCCAGGTTGAGAGAACGCAAGGTTTCATTTCTCTATGTGGGGCCTATTTCCTTAAATAATATTTATGAGCTATTTCCAGAACACACCATTACCCACAAAACTAGGGGCCTAATTCAGACCTGTTTGTTAGGCTGCATATACTCACACCTTAGCTAACAGGTAAGGGCAGCCTGCCGCCCCACCAAACGCCTGTCCAGCCGAATCCCCTCCCCAGCATGTGAGGGGATGTGTACTCAAACACATCTCCTCCCATGCAGCCAAAGGGGAGAGAAATCATTCGATGGTTACTGACTATCAAATGATTTTTCTCCAAAACTGGCTGTTATTTCCACCATTGATTGCCAAATATGGGACGGGCACTGATGTCATGTGACATCAGCCGACTGCCCAGAGTAGGCAACACCACACCTGCATTCCCGGGGGAATGGCCAGCATTTTTATGGGGACACCCATAAAATGCTGGGCGTTCCCCTACCCCATCCCCCTGGCTGCCCCCTCTTGAGCAAACGGCACGGGGAGTTTGAAACTATTCAAAGCCATTCGCTCCCAGGGTCTGCACAACCCCTAACATCTGGGAAGGGGCTGAATCAGCCCCTAAGCCTCCATAGGTTTTCATGTGGGCTGCAAAGCTCAGATTTACTAAACATTCTGAAGTTTTGCCCCGATAGATAATGTCATCTCCAGATGGTGTTATTCTATAGTACTCTATTAAGAATATTCTGCAGAAATCACCATGATGGTTCCCCAAACCGCACAGAACGTCACCAGCTCCTGAAGTAGAAGTAGAAGTGGAACGATTGCTTCTGTGATTACTGTATTTCAATTCTTTACACATCACATGGATGGCTTCTTTCTCTGCATTTGATGGCAAGTACTTTCGGGGAAAAAAGTTAATTTCCTATTGCCACGAATAGCAGTGATAAGAAAATCTAATTATCTGGTCTAATTAGATGATGGGTGCACATTGCGTCTGATTGGTCGAATACATCAAAGTCACATCCTTCAATGCAAATTAAGTTAAACTATTGCAACTGTGTTTTTAAAGCAAAATTACATTGTACTGAACACTAGAACAAGATTCTGGTTGCCAACCCTGTAGATAACTTTCTAGAACCACTGAAACATTTTAATAGTATTATCTACACTAAATAACTATATATAGAGCGTATTTGCAATGAGATGTAAATAAGTAAATAAAATCTAATTAAGGTAAGTCCATATGAACAACTGTGTTCCTGGTAGTGTTGTAAATGAACCACCTGTAGCTGTGCGGAAATACATGTTACAGGACAGACAACTACAAGAAGGCTATAAAAGCAGATTCCACAAGCTAAGCATTATATATCCGTATAATGTATTAATACTGTGAGAGTTCCATTCCATCAGCTTGTTTAGATCAATCTGTTGTGTAACGGAGGCCTATCCAGTCCTGCCTGATATATAACTCATCCCCCACTATAAATTAAGGCACCACTTACTGTTCGTCCTCCAGCTGCTCGGCCATCACAGGATCTGTGTCCTGAAGTCCGGGCATTACACAACTGGGAAGAGACAGCTGATCGATTACGGAGAAAAGATAAAAAATTAAGAAAGAGGGCGGGGATAGAGCGCTCAGAATGATTGTAGGCGGCGATAGTAGGTGGGAAAGAAAAAAAGGCGGGGACAAGGATTGATTGACGTGTCTACGAGATACGCCTGCTGTAGTAGGCAAATGGAGTAGGAGGGGGGAGCTGTCATCTGAGAGGGCCCGACCATGGGAGGATCCAGGTACTAGTTATACAAGGGTGTGAGAGGGCGGCAATACTGTCATTGCTTCCTCTTACATCATTACCTGGTAGCAAATCATGCTGTGTCACTCACCGTTCTGCGTTCTAGTGTTTATCTCTGTGAGAGTTCTGACGGACGTAGAGTTATGGAAGTGCACTAAATGCATATAGAAAGTACATTACATTACACACATAACGATACACGATATTCTTGTCCAAACAAAAGATTAGTTTCAAGGTATTGCTAAGGTATTGCTAAGGTATTGCTAAGTTAGCTAAGGTATTGCTAAGAGTATTTGCTAAGTAATTTGGGGGATGATTTAGAAATTCATTATAAAGGGGGAATTCAATTAAGGGTGGGTTTTTTCCTCAGAAGTGGGTATCATCATATAGGGGCCCATTTATGAATGACTGGGTGGAAAATTACCACCCAGGATCGCCAGGATTGTAAAAGGCGAGCCTGTCATCCGAATGTATTATTCCCCGGACGCAGGGACAGGGCTCCGAAAGGAAGCCGTCCATGCGATGTGCTGAACCGGGAGCCGGCAGGTCTACGCATACGTGGTTAGCAGTGACCTTCCCGGCAGCAATGCGGTATGTAGCCCATAGGCTGCAATGGGCTACCGCCATCTCAGAATGGAGATGCAAAGCACCACTGCCAGATGTTGATACATCGGCCAGCTTCGCATCCCCATAGAAACCTATGGGGGATGCGGCCGGCGTCAGTGCAGGAGGGATCGCATTAGGGACCGGAGATTCCTGCTGCTGGACCTCCGTCTTACATTCGGGTGATAGTTAATATTTGCAGCTAACCCCCAAAAACCAGTGTTTTTGAGGATTTTAATATTAAATGATAAATGGGCCCCTTAATCAGGGGACAGAAAGTGAGATGCATTTATATAGAAATCATCACATTTTCCCCATCTATATTTCTTTAGAAATCACTGTCACTTTTTGTTGCACCCCCACAGCAAGTCCGAAAAATTTGCGCTGTCCCTGAAGCAGGTCGCTATGCTCCAGCTGCTCCTCGCACAGCACTCATCTCCAAGTCCTAGCGGGCACCCGCTTTCCGGCCATATCATCTCTGGGTAATTGGGCATACACACAGTTTGATTAAGTCTACTTTTCTATTTGATTTTGCCTATATAAGCAAAATCAAATAGAAATTCCATCGAAATCGAATGCATTCGATTCAATCCCAATGCGCAGTACAGTGGCATCAAAATCGAATAGAAAAATAGACTGTGCAGGCACGACTATATACTATAGTGCAAACCTGTGGGTATTTATTTTTCATAATTTAGTGGTCATTGTGTTGATTCAAAATACCATTTATTAATTGATTTATTTGTGTTATCATTTGCGCCCGATTTAAAACTTTGTCTAATGGTAATGATCTGTACTTACATAGTCTAAATCGAATGCGTACACAGTGCCGTGCGATTCTATTAGGATAGAATTGTGATTGAATAGAAAGTTCATCTCACCATGTGTACACCCTTTGGACATCACCAGCCATCCTTTATTACAGCAGAAAGTGGACCTGACTGCCCTGCAGTAACCAAACTGTGATCCCCAGCACCACTTCGCCACTGTTGAGATTGAATCCATGCATCAGTGCTGGCAAACTCAAAGTGGCCATTAACTACTGCAATTTTGCCCAAATTCAAATGATTCCGACACATTGGGCCAATAAATCAGTTGAAATCGGGCAAATTGTATGCGGTTTAGATCCACTGTCCCATGCATATGGAAGACCCTAGATTGCAAGGTCTGCACGTAGGATCTGTCAGATCATGACAGCCACTAGCAGCACTTGCTGACTTCTCTCATCGGAGAAGCTGCACGAGAGTTTGGGGGCCTCCAGGCTCACATCCCCACCAGAGTGGTTTCTCACTATGAGCCCCTGGAGCTGTCGAGGTACACTGCAATCCAAGGCCACCTGCAGTGAGCTGCTGCCGGTTCGCTGGTGTACCAAATGCCAGTGAGCCCCCACAAGCCTGAAATTCTGAATGACTGGGAGTACACTGCTTACACCTCCCTGTATGTCACAGTCTGGGCATGCAGGTAAATGTTCTCACTCGCTGCCCACCTGAACTAAGGTGTCATGTTACCTAGGCCATTCACTGTCCCTCCACACATGGGACCTTATTCTAGTTGATGCTCTCCCATGCAAATTCGCATTTCTGCACATGTGCATACACTGTGTGCGAGCGGCCACAGCAAATAGATTGTTCACCGGACGCTTGCACACAACAGTGCGGGAGGGGCATGGTGCGGCGGCCCATGTTATTAGCCCATGGGAACGCCCATCTTTTCATGGGCGTTCCCATTAAATAGTTGTCCGTTCTTATGGTAATTCCCCAATGACGTGGGGGACGTGCAGCTGACATCACCAGATGTCAGCTTCCCGTCCTGTCCACTCACTGGATGCACGTAAAACTAAGGCACCGGAGAGTGTCTTAATTTTTGCGTGCTCCTTCTATGTCATTCCATGGTCAATGACCATCAAATGATGTGGTCCACCTCCCATAGGTTGAATGGATGTTTATACAAAACATCCATTCACAGCCATGCGGGAATCATGGCATGCAAGGGGGGGAAGGTATCCCTGAGGGCGGCGGGCTTAAAAAGACACGCAGCGCTGCGAACTTCAAAGCGCTGCATGCTGACCAGAATAACCTCCATACTGTATTCATTGTGCTGCCTAATAGATTTACTAATAATATTTTTTCTTTCCACTGTTCCTCTAATTTCATTTCTATCCTATCCCACATCCCCAGTCTTACTCTGGGTATCTGTACTTCTCCCCTGTACAATGGAGGTTATTGTAGTTGATTCATACGCACGCGCCTTCGCACGCAGCCGACTGAACGGAACCCACACAGGCAGCGGATGCTATCACACGTGAACGCATTCGTTCACAACAACCGACAATGGGGAGTGGCCTCAAACTGCACGCACACTTAACTGTGCGAAGTTTGTATATTCTCCCCGTGCTTGCGTGGGTTTCTTCCGTGTACTCCGGTTTCCTCCCACAATCAAAAAATATACAGGTAGGTTAATTGGCTTCCAACAAAATTAACCCTAGAATGTCTGTGTGTACATCTACATGTGATAGGGAATATAGATTTTAGCTCCACTGGGGCAGGGACTGATGTGAATGTTCAAATATTCTCTGTGAAGCGCTGCGGAATATGTGTGCGCTATATAAGAAACTGGTAATAAATAAATAATAAATAAGTGCTCGCTCGCACATCGCCATGTACACAAGTTCAACCAGTGTGAATGCGAACAAACAGGCTGTGCGAGTGATTTCATTCTCCTCTCCAAGAATACGCTTGCAACTCATTCTCAACCCATTAACTAACATGTTTGTGTTTGCATTCATGGAAGACAGTTGACACATGTTGACTAGTTATAATTGTGTGTACTATTGGTCCAACATGACGGGCACACTTGTGTGTTAAGGTAGCAGATTTAGTAATGGTACATAAGAGCAGTAAAGAATAATGGTGCAATTGGGTATAAAAACAATTAAACATATAATGTATATGAAGGCACAACAGTGGAAATGTTTAAAAAGCAAAAGTGTGCTTCCTCTCTACATGCATTGAGTAGATGTGGTTAGTTAATTGGTTAATAAGAGAAAGGTATATGGTGCATGGTGGGTATTGTGTTCAGCTGGTTGTGTTTTACCAATTGCGCATGTTAATTGGGGGGTGCGAATGTTGGCCCGGTAAGAGGTTGCCCTGCGAGGCATGAGACTTGTTTTTTTGGTTCAAATGATTTGGAGCTCGAACACGCCAAGCACTCTCACAGTGCTGCAAAGGGATGCAGTTAAAATCCCGGCTGTCGGGATCCCGGCATTCAGAATCCCGACGCCGAAATCCCGACACATTCTCCCTCCGTGGGTGTCCACGACACCCCTGGAGGGAGAATAAATTAGTGTGCCGAGCGTAGCGAAGCACCGGGCCCGCTGCGTGGCGAGCGCAGCGAGCCCGCAAGGGGGGGCGATCCACGTCCCCCCCTTGTCGGGATTTTGGCTGTCGGGATTCCGGCGTCGGGATTCTGAACGCCGGGATCCCGACCGCCGGGATTCAGTACTGAATCCGCTGCAAAGCCACCACCCAGAACTTGTAGTCACCACCCATGTATATTGCTCGTAAGGTCATGTTACGTGGGCGGTACGCACGCGCACTAAGCTAAAACTCACGCTGGGTGCTATTTGCACCGGACCGAGTCAACCAGAATAAGGGCCAATGTGTGTATTTCTGCTTATACAGTAGGAGTGAGAGAGGGAAGAAGGAAGGTCTGATAGCTGCAGTGGGGAAGAAGAGAGCAAGGGAAGGAAGGGGAAAGAAGGGGATGAGAGGTGCAGCTGCTAAGAGGGTAGGAATAGAGTAAAGGAAAGAAGTGGAGAGAGGTGGAGCATGGCATTTTAAAAAAGGATGCCCCCTCTCTGCACGGTTCAGTTGACTCTGGCAATGCCCCCGAGTCTACTACGCATGTGGAAGTCTCCAGAAACATGGCACCCATCATGCTCTGGAGACAAATTTCACTACTGCACATATGCAGAAGTCATTTTGGTTGTTATTTTTGCCGCAGATGCAGCGTCTGATGTGGGACTTCGGAAATGTAAACATGGGTGTAGTGTGGGCCCATTACAAAAAGCCTATGTGCAGAGTGATATGTGGGAAGGAGAGAGTGAGGAAAGAAGGGGCTGATAAGTGCAGCATGTAAGAGGGCAGTAGAGAGTGAGGGAAGGAAGGTGTGAGAGGTGCAGCCAGTAAGAGGGAAGGAGAGAGTGAGGGAAGAAAGGGGTGAGAGGTGCAGTATGTAACAGGAAAGTAGAGAGTGAGGGGTAAATGTATGAAGCAGTGATAAGGGAGAAGTGATAAAGTGCCTGGTACTTTATCACTGGCCAATCAGCTCCTTACTGTTCCTTTTTAAATGAAGCCTGTAACTTAAGTCGGGAGCTGATTGGTCAGTGATAAAGTACCATGTACTCTATCATTTCTCCTCTGTTATCACTGCTTCATACATCCACCCCTGAGAGAAGGAAGGGGTGAGAACAGCAATGGGAAAGAAGGAAGGAGAGAGTGAGGGAATGAATAGGTAAAAAGTGAAGCATATAAGAGGGCAGGAGAGAGTGCGGGAAGTAAGATGCGAGAAGTGCAGGACATAAGAAGGAAGGAGAGAGTGAGGGTAGGGGCAGGGCTATTTTTCAGTAGGCTCCAGCAGGAACTGAGGCCCTTATTCTAGTTCACTCTTTCTGACAAAATATTTCTTAGATGGACAAAACCATGTGCACTGCAGGTGAGGCAGGTGTAAAACCCCACCCAAATCTAATTATCTCTGCACAAGTAACACCTGCCTCACCTGAAATGCACATGGTTTTGTCCATCTAAGAAATATTTTGTCAGAAAGAGTGAACTAGAATATGGGCCTCAGCAGACAAGCAGGTGGCAGCGGGGACTCCCAACTGCCCCCTCCCACGCCGTGGGACACTGCTGGCCCCGGGTAGCCCGCGGGAACATCCCCAAAAACTGGGACGTTCCCACGGTACACAGTATGAGAAGAAAAAGGGGATGGAGAATTGTGGGTGCACTCTGAAAATATACCTGGAAGACATCCAACTGATAATTCAACTGATAATTCACAATCCTTAAAATGTAACTTTTATTATTATAATTTAAAAAGAGGTGTACGATTTAGAATCAATAGAATAGAATAGAATCAACTTTATTGGCCATGTATGCTTGCGCACACTAGGATTTTTTTGCGGATTACAGTGTAGCATCAACCAGGGCGGCGGGCGGGCTTAAAAAGGGGAGGGGACATTACATACATTGCATTAAGACATTACATATGGGGAACACATACCCATTGTGCTTCACAGTGCCTAGGCAGCCATCAGCGGCACCACTGGTCACTGCAAGAGCCAGGTAGGTAACAATACAAATAGATACAGTAATTTTCACACAGGGAGCACATACCTGCTGAGCTGCACAGCGCCTAGGCAGCCATCAGCGGCGCCAGTGGTCATTGCAGCAGCCAGGTAGGTAGCAACATAAGCGGGGACAGTAAAGATATCACACAAAGAACATATACCTGCCGAGCTGCACAACGCCTAGGCTGCCATCAGCGGCGCCACTGGTCGTTGCAGCAGCTAGGTAGGTAACAGCTATAGCAGAGACACTACAGTTATCACACGGGAGACACAGGGTTACTTATGGCTGAGTGCACAGTTCCTAGGCAGCCATTTGCGGGCAATGAGGCTGGAGAAGAGTCAATGAGGCTAGGAGAGTGTCTCTGACGCTGAGCCGGTGCCTGCAGGGGGAGGGGGGGGGGAATCCTGTTCATGGTCGGGAGTGGGCGGTGATCCTGCTGGCCTCTGGGTGTCATGCCGGGGCCCCCATGGTCAATGTGCCCCCTGACCTGGCCGGATGATAGCTGGTGTGATGCAGGTCCTGCCCTTCCCCCACCTGCATTGTTCTGGCATTTCCGCAAATGCAGTGTGCAGGGTGATGGTGCTGCCAGGGGGGGGGGGGGGGCCCGCAGTGCTGCCCGATGGTGCTGCCGCAGTGCTGCCCGATGGTGCTGCGGGGGGAGCACAGCACCGCCCGCCTCTGGCCGGGTGTCGCTGCATCCTGCGCCAAGGACACAGCGCTCGCTTCCTCGCCGTCTCCTCCCTCAGATTGCCTCCTCCGCTCTGCTCCCTCTGACCGCCTCCTCTGCCCACCGCCGCCGCTTCCATCGCCACACTGCTCCGGAGGCCGGGGATGATGGAGCTCCGTGGATGGGAGATCGGAGCTCCACGTGATGCGACCATCCCCGGCCCCACCGGAAGTAGATTTGCCCATCACCGGCCCCACCGGAAGGTGTACTATTTGCACCCTTTTCAATAAGACAATAGTAAAGATGTGCAAAAAAAGAATAAGCAATTGTGATTTAAAAACTAGGATGTGGAAACTAGAATGAACCTTTTGGGCTATTTCAACCACTCCGGCTCCTGCCCGGCGGCGAAACCCTGCATGGCGAAAAGCCGTGGGACACTGCTGGCCCCGGGCGGGCTGCGGGAACATCCCCAAAAACAGGGACGTTCCCACGGTACACAGTATGAGAAGAAAAAGGGGATGGAGAATTGTGGGTGCACTCTGAAAATATACCTGGAAGACATCCAACTGATAATTCACAATCCTTAAAATGTAACTTTTATTATTATAATTTAAAAAGAGGTGTACGATTTAGAATCAATAGAATAGAATAGAATCAACTTTATTGGCCATGTATGCTTGCGCACACTAGGAATTTTTTGCGGATTACAGTGTAGCATCAACCAGGGCGGCGGGCGGGCTTAAAAAGGGGAGGGGACATTACATACATTGCATTAAGACATTACATATGGGGAACACATACCCATTGTGCTTCACAGTGCCTAGGCAGCCATCAGCGGCACCACTGGTCACTGCAAGAGCCAGGTAGGTAACAATACAAATAGATACAGTAATTTTCACACAGGGAGCACATACCTGCTGAGCTGCACAGCGCCTAGGCAGCCATCAGCGGCGCCAGTGGTCATTGCAGCAGCCAGGTAGGTAGCAACATAAGCGGGCACAGTAAAGATATCACACAAAGAACATATACCTGCCGAGCTGCACAACGCCTAGGCTGCCATCAGCGGCGCCACTGGTCGTTGCAGCAGCTAGGTAGGTAACAGCTATAGCAGAGACACTACAGTTATCACACGGGAGACACAGGGTTACTTATGGCTGAGTGCACAGTTCCTAGGCAGCCATTTGCGGGCAATGAGGCTGGAGAAGAGTCAATGAGGCTAGGAGAGTGTCTCTGACGCTGAGCCGGTGCCTGCAGGGGGAGGGGGGAATCCTGTTCATGGTCGGGAGGGGGCGGTGATCCTGCTGGCCTCTGGGTGTCATGCCGGGGCCCCCATGGTCAATGTGCCCCCTGACCTGGCCGGATGATAGCTGGTGTGATGCAGGCCCTGCCCTTCCCCCACCTGCATTGTTCTGGCATTTCCGCAAATGCAGTGTGCAGGGTGATGGTGCTGCCAGGGGGGGGGGGGGGAGGCCGCGGTGCTGCCGGGGGGGGGGCCCGCAGTGCTGCCCGATGGTGCTGCCGCAGTGCTGCCCGATGGTGCTGCGGGGGGAGCACAGCACCGCCCGCCTCTGGCCGGGTGTCGCTGCATCCTGCGCCAAGGACACAGCGCTCGCTTCCTCGCCGTCTCCTCCCTCAGATTGCCTCCTCCGCTCTGCTCCCTCTGACCGCCTCCTCTGCCCACCGCCGCCGCTTCCATCGCCACACTGCTCCGGAGGCCGGGGATGATGGAGCTCCGTGGATGGGAGATCGGAGCTCCACGTGATGCGACCATCCCCGGCCCCACCGGAAGTAGATTTGCCCATCACCGGCCCCACCGGAAGGTGTACTATTTGCACCCTTTTCAATAAGACAATAGTAAAGATGTGCAAAAAAAGAATAAGCAATTGTGATTTAAAAACTAGGATGTGGAAACTAGAATGAACCTTTTGGGCTATTTCAACCACTCCGGCTCCTGCCCGGCGGCGAAACCCTGCATGGCGAAAAGCCGTGGGACACTGCTGGCCCCGGGCGGGCCGCGGGAACATCCCCAAAAACAGGGCCGTTCCCACGGTACACAGTATGAGAAGAAAAAGGGGATGGAGAATTGTGGGTGCACTCTGAAAATATACCTGGAAGACATCCAACTGAAAATTCACAATCCTTAAAATGTAAATTTTATTATTATAATTTAAAAAGAGGTGTACTATTTAGAATCAATAGAATAGAATCAACTTTATTGGCCATGTATGCTTGCGCACACTAGGAATTTTTTGCGGATTACAGTGCACCATCAACCAGGGAGGGAGGGGACATTACATACATTGGTGTCGCACACCATAGTTAATAATGGACACAAATGTGTCCATTCACACGGGACGGCCACGGCCCGGCCTCCCGGTTGCAGCTGGATCCCACCACAGGAAGGGACGGCTGCTGGGATGCGGCCATCCCCACCATTGTAAACTGCCGTGTGCGGCACGGCTTCCTGGCCGGAGCCGGACCGTGTGAAATAGCCCTTTGTGTTTTCTATGTTTATTTATCCCCTATTCTATAGGATGTTTCTCTTATATTCACAGGACTAGTAGTAATATTATTAAATATTGTCACAGCGGTTGATGTTATTCAATTAAATTTGATTAAAACACTTGTTCCCGCGGTAAACAGGACAGTTGGAAGGTATGCCGAGCCGAATTCACACGATTTCTCAGGCGATCCGCTGGTACGTGGTAAAATCTGTCTCAAATTGCATAGTGTATGGGGGCCTTTAGCTTTTATTATGTGCGGACACCACACCACAGTATGGCAAGCCTATTTATATTTGAGCCCTGCAGTCACACAATAGAGCTCTGGCCAATACCAGATGAAGACAGTATCGTGTGGGATTATAATTAGACTGCCTCTGTCTGAGAGATGTCCCTGACCCAGGACACACGCGCTCCGCAGCCTATATCCATAATCCCGGTAACCGGACCCTGCATTACTGTCTCTGAGTAGCTATTCTATGCGGCAGCTGATGGTGGCCTTTTTCCGCCCTATGTGCCGGGTGCGACTGACAGTGACAACCAGTGACGCGCGCCTGCAGCTTCCGGCCAATAATGATGACGTCAGGTGTGTTATAGCAGCGCCACGTCCGTCTTTCCTGGACTGGTATCCGGCGTCTTCTCCTCCCTGTCCTCCTGTAGCAGTCATGTCAGTGTCTGTTCTGTCAGTAGTCTCCCGTTTCTTCGAGGAGTATGTCAGCTCCACCTCGCAGCGGCTCAAGCTGCTGGACGCCTACCTGTTGTATATACTGCTGACGGGCGCCATGCAGTTCCTGTACTGCCTACTGGTGGGCACCTTCCCATTCAACTCCTTCTTGTCCGGCTTCACATCTTGTGTGGGCTCCTTCATCCTAGGCGGTAAGGCAGAGGCTACCCATACCCATTGTATGAGCTGCCTACCTGTACTACTCCGAGATATGGGCTCTCCAATCACATGTTTACATGAAATCTCTGTACATTTAACATAGGTGTTGGGGGTCTATTTATTAAGTGTTGTGATTCTGCCTTCAAAGTTAGCATTCTTTATAGCATATCAATGTTTTGTGTGTGTGACTTTTTCTTAACCGGCTGTCAGGTGCACCTCTGGGACTCCCGGATTCAGGCACTTGTTAAAATTAACTCAATTCTAATGCTCTTAAAGTGATCAATGGCCTCCATTAGGACATGCAAAGAATATGCGAAATCTGATCAAAAGTAAAAAAACCGGGCACCCAAAATCCCATTCCCCCCCCCCCCCCCCCCCCCCCCCCCAATCGCCAGAGGTGAGGAGGGGCGGGGACAGCAGAGCGGCCACTGGGGGAGGGGGGGTGCCCGGATAGGTGATGTGCCAGTGGGGCACACCTTCATTTTAGTGATATGCCCGGAAATTTTCTGGGACAGCCAGCTGAGCCTGTAAAATTTCCGGGCATACCACTGAAGTTATTAAAGGGCATATGCCAGGACATGGGGGTAAATGTATGAAGCAATTGGAGAATACATCGTGCTTTATACATCCCCCATAATTGGAAGCTATGTCACCCGTTTAGCCACAAATATTAATTATCCCCCACATTTAGCACGGAGGGACCATGGCAGGAATCTCCTCTAGGTTTTTATGGGGGATGCAATGTTTCACAGTATTCTAACAAACGGCATAACATTTTTTATTAAAATGTTAATCCAAACACCCCCCCCCCCTTCTTTTTTTTTTTTTTTTCTAACCCTGTTGGACAACATTGCATCAGGACCCAGGGCTACCATAATTCTGAGATGGCTGTAACCCATTGTAGCCTAAGAGTTACAGACTACACTGCCGGCGGGGCTGTGCAGTCAATGCATGTCAGTGTCAGCCGGGTATTAGCGATAACAGCACATGCACAGACCCCCATCGAAGCAGATCACAGGGACGGGCTCTTTTTGAAGCCTCTGCAGGAACATACATCCCTCTGATAGAATTGCTTATTACAATGCGATCCTGGGCAATAGATCTCATTATATCGCAGTGCATATGCGGTCAGGGGCGAATTTAGGGGTCAGGCCGCCCCTAGGCACAAAATATTTGGCCGCCCCCCCCCCCCCCCCCCCCGTACATACATATACTATATATACGGGGCGGATTTAGGGATGAGGGCGCCCCTAGGCACAACAATGTTTACTAAGTAGGACAGTTTATAGGGGCAGTACCTGCATGTCCTATCCATTTACACTCTATTTAAGATGGAATATAGTACAGTACAGTGGATATTTTGCAGTTATTGGTACATTTTGGGCTGACAGTACTATCACAGGCATCCAAGTGCCGCCCCCAAAAATGTGCCGCCCCTAGGCCGGTGCCTCACGTGCCTAATGGGAAATTCGGCTCTGTATGCGGTCCTATGGTAAATGGGCCCATGTGTCAGATATGACCATGTCAGTGAAAGCTCAGCCCGGTGTGCTTGCATCTGATCCGACCATGCAAGGAACTGGTTAAGCACTGGAGACCACATTGAATTATTTTGGTAATTGGGCACCCATATCTTTTTATGTATGTTGCACTTGAATGCATCAGGTTTAGATGAGTAAAGGGACTAAAATTTCTTTAACCTAAATTCAGAGGTTGGTGAAAGTGCGTTTCATAGAGTTTGCTTAAAACAGAGTTAATGGAAGTGTACTTTGACTCTGTCATCACTGCAAATTAGAATATTTAAACCTATTGTTAAATTTAAAAATGAATATTTTTTTCCTCTCCGCAGTGTGTTTAAGGATCCAAATTAACCCTCAGAACAAAGGAGATTTTTTGGGCATCTCTCCGGAAAGAGCATTTGCAGACTTTCTTTTTGCCAACACTATTCTGCATTTGGTTGTCGTTAACTTTGTTGGATGAAGTTTCCTCCCTTCTGTCATGTTAAGTATGTATATTCAAAACAAATGTTGTTTTTGTGTCACATAATTTATGAGTGCCTTACTGATGGAAGATCTATGTAGGGCCATCCTTGTACGTAGAGATCTGATCGTCTTCCCTACATACAACAATTTGCAGGGACATTGGATGACGTAGATGAGGTGTGTTGTGGTACAGGTAACCACATGCCTTATGGGGAAGGATCTGCCGTCAATTGGATGGACGAACTCTGTGCCCGTCAACATATGCTGACATGTCGTACACTGGATACATTTGTAGCAGCCGTTCGGCCGTCGTAGGAAGCTACTGGCACCCTCCGAGATTGTTTTGGAGAAGCCAGTGATTTCATTATGGACGATCCTGTCACATATGTTTTTGCCCCTTGTGTGGCATATCAGTGGAGTTTTCTCCCTTAGCCCACTAAGGGTGGTATCACTCTTCACCATCGGCCACAATGCCCTGGACGCCCTAGGTAGTACATATGATGCTGTGTTAAACCTGGACACAAACGGCAAAGCATTTTCATGTTTAGAATCCTTGCGGGTGTTGGTAGAGAGCAGAGAGTCCCTGGTCATCCTAAGTACTTCTTGCTTCTGTGACTGTAACAGGTCACTTTTGTAGCCCCTTGCCTCAAATTTAAGGACCATATCATCTAGGACTTGAGGTAACTCGGTAGGGTTACTGACGATCCTGGCCGCCCTCATCATTTGCGACCTCGGGAGTGCTTTCTTTAATGAGGTAGGATGGAAGCTGTTGCCCTTCAGCACATTGTTTTTGTCCGTGGGCTTGCTGTAGAGGCTTGTGGAAATGTGTCCCTCTGATAGCTTAATCAAGACATCCAGATAGTTGATACTGGTGTTGGATGTCTGATATGTAAATTTTATTGGCGAATTCCTTTTATTGATGTTACTCATCAGTTGGCCAAATTCGTCACTGCTGCCCTTCCATAGCATGAAGAGGTCATCTATGTACCGGGTTAGTAGGATGATCTTTCCAGCTGCCTCGGGATTGTCAGAGAACATGGATTGTGTCTCCTTGAACATGAAGATGTTCGCGAAGGACGGGGAGACATTACTCCCCATCGAACACCCGGATACCTGTTTGAAGAACTTCCCATTAAAAAGAAAATAGTTCTTGGTAAGGGTGAGCCTGAGTAGATTCAAGAAGAACTGATGATCAAGAGAATGCATCCCGGTAGATCTCAGGAATGCCCCCATGGCAGACAGCCCGTCCTCATGGGGGATGCAGGTGTACAAACTGCTGACGTCCATGACGCACAGCAGGGTTTCTTGAGGTACTGACTCAAACTTTTTTAATAGGTTAAGGAAGTCCGTGGTGTCCTTGATTTAGGTTGGTTGCTCTCTGATCAAGGGCTGTAGAATACCGTCTAGGAATTGGGAGGCGGGTTGGAAGATGGACCCTTGGGCGGATATAATCGGACGCCCCGGAGGGTCCTGGAGGCTCTTGTGTATTTTGGGCAAGGTGAAGAAAATGGGAACTGCAGGGTGAGGTTGTTCCAGGGCTTTCTGTAATTTGGTGGTAATCAGTCCAGAGGTGACAGACTCCGCCAGGACTCCATCCAGCTCTGCTTTAAATTTGGGGGTAGGGTCACAGGGCAGGAGCTCATATACATTGGTGTCCTGCAGTTGTCTCTCACACTCGGTTATGTACTTAGGCAGGTCTTGAATCACAAGGCCGCCGCCTTTGTCGGCGGCTCTGAAGACATCGCGGTACTTGCTCAAGTTCGTGAGCGCTTTCTGCTCAGATCTGGACAGATTGGAGTGGTAGGGATGCTCGGCTTTCCTGAAATTATTTATTGCAGTGTCCAGCAGGCGGGAGTACGTGGCAATAGCTGGATTCTGGGAGGGGGGGTCGAAGGTGGACTTGGTCTTGCGTTTTATAAAGGCAGCGTGTTGGTCAGTGTCCGGAGGAGAGATCTTGTCCTGAAAAAACTCTTTGAGTCTCAGGTTTCTAGTATGTCTGTACAAGTCCACTTTCCAGGACAGGTCATCAAAGGGGGTTGTGGGGACAAAGGTGAGACCATAGTTTAGTACTCTCAACTCATCAGGACTGAAGGACCGCTGTGAAAGGTTATAGACCAGTGTTTCTACCGGTTGTTTGTTTTTCTTGTCGATGCGCGCACACTGCCCGCCCCGGCAGGTGGCCTTCCTCCTCCTCTTTTTCTGGAAGTGGTGGGGGTGGGGGCCACCTCTGAGTTCCCCAAAGGGACTGGATGTTCAGGAGTGTCAGAATCAACGTTAAATTCGCTGTCACTGTTAGAGGACATATCAGTCTTGCGCTGGTGATTCTGAGCCCTCTTAAAGGGGCGATGCCTTTGTGGGCGGCTTCTTCTGGCCGTGTCAGGATCATTGCCGGCAAGCCAGCGGTACACTCTGTTCCCGTCATAATCGTCTTTGACGGTGTAGTACTTATTTTTCTTGAATTTTAACAGGTCTTTCTGGTAATTGTCGCACTGGACCTGTAGCTTGCTCAGCCAATCCTGGGTAGAATCACGGGTGAAGTCATTCTTATGTGCACGCTCGAACTCATTGACTGCTAGTTTGGCTGCCTTCAATTCCTGGGCAGCCTCCTCGATGACAAGTAGGATCAAATCGTGGCTGCACTTGTTTAAAATCCCGATCCATCGGCGGCAGAAGCTGGGATTATGCCGGCCGATGGTTGGGGTATTACGCACACGAAAGCCCCGCGGGATCAGTTTTTCGTGGTGGTATTCGGAGAGGGAAACTCCGTGAAGGAGAAAGTCTGTCTCTCTCTTCTTAAGTCGCACCCATTGTTTGTACAGTACATCTAGATTAGGCTGATCTTCCATCTGATGCAGTCTTTGAGTGAGCAGGATTTTCTCAGGGTCATCCTCAGAATAGCTGAAATGCTCACATCTGTCCACGGTCATGCCCTGAAATCCCGGGGTGTCTCTGGACTGGGACACTGAGTCACTGTTGTCGGTCATAATTAGATCGGAGGTGGTCAGCAGGTGGTTGGTCGACACGGATGGGTAGACGGGATGTCTGTCGACAGAAGTCTTCAGATTAAAATACAAGTGAAAAAGAACTCACTTTGTAAGAATGACAAGCACACTGTCATTCATGTAGGGGTGCCTTGGTTCCAGGGGATGTAGGAGCATCCAATTTGTAGCAAGGTGTGTGTTGACCTGGCACTCCCCCAGCTGGTCAGGGACCCAGGTGCCTTCTGGAACAGTTGTGCAGGAGTAGGCAAAGAAGCAGACAGCGGCACTCTGGGAATTTTCAAAAACGTATATTAGTGCAAAAATAGCATACCAACGTTTCGGGGCATAAGGTACCCCTTTGTCAAGGTGAACAGTGCAGTAACAAAAACAAAAAAAAAATAATATATATATATATAATTTTTTTTTTTTTTTTTTTTGACTGTGGGAGGAAACTGGATTACCCAGAGTAAACCCACGCAAGCACTGGGAGAATATACATACTCCGCACAGTTAGCCATGGTGGGAATCAAACCCATGACCTCAGTGTTGTGTGGCAGTAATGCTAACCATTACACCAGGCATGTCCAAACTATGGCCCTCCAGCTGTTGTGAAACTACACATCCCAGAATGCCTGGCCAAAGTTTAGTATTCCCTAATGGCAAGGCATGATGGGGCTTGTAGTTTCACCACAGCTGGAGGGCCATAGTTTGTACATGCCTGCATTACACTGTCAGGGATGACAGTAAATGCACAGTTTCCGTAATTTAATACTGTATTCCAAATCTATCAAGAAATTATTTTATCCTATGAGTTCCATGAAAAAAATTTGATGTTAGGGTGCCATGATTCAATAAAGTTGGGGAACCCTTGGGTTCGCAGGTGGAGTTAATTATTTCACTTGTGATTCTGTGAGGAGACCTGCAAAACATGCATTGCGTGGGGTAATGAGGACCGAGTTCCCTGACCACTGGGCTATGTGATCCTTTCACATGAGTATTATGGTGGTAGGGGTGGCGTGATTATTTAGTATTTTTCACTATAGAAAGTGATTTAATTTAAAGTTATGTTTTAACATTACAGAGGGATGATAATTGTTGAAGTAGCCTATAGATGGTTTATTTTGAGAATTTTATTTTATTACTTAAATAATATGGCTTTTCTGTGAGTTTTGAGTGCCATAAACACATGGTATAGGATTTAAAGTTGCACAGTCACCTAGAAAACAATTTTATGAAGGTGCCCTTTCCCCTAGCTGGACCCAAAATGCTCATCCATTGGAAAGGCTTCTCCAGTCCCGGTCAGAAACCGGTGCAAGGATGTAATTTTATTTGAACAGTAATAAACAAAACCTGCCCATTTCTGTATAAAGACTATTGGTGAAATTTAATAGGATGAGAGATTCAGAAAGTGAGAGATCTGGTAAGAAATCTCCAGTTTTTTTTTAAAGCGGCAATCATTTACACATCAAAATCTCACATACTATTAAATTTCCCCCTTTATATGTTTTGCTGAACTGTGGCCACTAGGTGGTGGCGGTGGACCGTTTTTTTTTTTTTTTTTTTTTCGGTTGCTGCTTAAGTTATTTATCATAGTGCAGTATTATCATAGTGCAGTATTGTCAGTTTTGCAACACTGGTAAATTCCAGTAGTAAATAAAATATATGTACCAGATTTATTTATTTTTCTTCCTGTTCAGTTTTTAACTTGCAAAACTGACTATATATTGAGGGATGTGGATTATTCGGTCAATCGTGTCTAGGTCAACACAAGCAAAAGGTCAACATGGGAGTTGTCAACACAAAAACTGTGTTAATGTCAACATGGACACAGTAAGCGCGTACCACCATGTCCCATCACATGCTTCGGGCACACTATTATATACCTCCGCTGAAAGCTTTAGGAATGCGATCTTCCTTTCAAGAGCACGCAGATATCTCAGAGCCTTAGAAATGACTGCAGACGGTCTCTTTCAAACAGGTTTATTCACCATACCGTACCTTCCTTAGCTCGTTGGTCATATACTTATACCATGTAACACAAATAATTCCTCCCCCTTATGGGAGGGGATATTACCAAATACATACATGTTCATATGCTACACTCCCCTAGTGTGGAGTTACAAAGTCTATAACTGGTTTGACGTAACTTTACTATGCCATCTCCGATGACATAGAAGAGTGTATTTCCTCATATGGGTATCATTAGTAACCTTGAGTTATCTACAGAATCTGAAACTCAGAAGGAATATATCTTTTAACCCATTCAGCTTCCTGTACACAAGATAAGTATATATAATGCTAGTACATATGGGTCTTTATAATACTCTGTACTGACAAGAATTATGCTATGGTATAAGTAATATAATGTTGAGTAAGATAAACTCTATCACCGCTATGCCCAATTGGGGCGTGAAGTAAGAACAAGTCCATTTAAAATAACATAATTAAGAAAAACTTGTTGACCTTATCATGTGTCAACCATGGACATGTCGACCTTTTGACAATGTGGACTTAGACCATGTTGATCTTTTTTATGTTTTGACCTAGTGGTTGGCCTGTTGACTAGACGGATACCATATTGAAAACGTAGTATTTTTGCTATTAAGTTAGTGGTAAATTGCAAGATCACCAACTTCTATAATATTTATTTATATAGCACACACATATTCCGCAGTGCTTTAGAGAATATTTGAACATTCACATCCGCCCCTGTCCCAGTGGGGTTTACACATCTGTGCTGCCCAATAAATGAACTGTTTAATTCTGTGATGCGTTTGTACTACAAATTGTCATGTACAGCATGTCGGTTTATTCTGTTGATTCATACAGATGGGGCAGGTCCCATCTTGGCAGGGGATGGCGATGGCGAGAAGGGGACGCGCGTGCACGAGAGCCGTGCGCGTCCCCTTCCGACAGCGCTTCCAGCCGCTCCCCCGGGTCACCGCAGCCTGCCCGAACCCCCCCCCCCCCCCCCCCCCTAACCCTGTCCGTCTCCCTGAGGCGGAGACGGATAGGGTTCCCGTCGCCCCTCCGTCGGAGATTGAGATGCACGCGCGTCTCAGTCGGATGGTTAGGCAGGCCGCTGGTGGATCGCCAGCGCTGACGTTCTGGCGATTCGCCAGCAAGGAAGAGGCCTGCCCCATCTGTACATAATAAAATGGGCTTGTCAAAGTATTGTTTTTGTAATCCTTACATCTAAATGATTAGTACTTTTCTTTATTAATATAGCGCACATTCTCCAACAGGACTCAAGGCGCTTTACAAACATAATACATATTATTTGGGTAGTACAGCAATGGATAAGTCACACAGACATAAAAGATAGCCTTGAGAGCACAGTAATCACACTGCAGTGTTGATGCAGGCATTTTGGATATCCACTACATGTTTTGCCATGGTTACCTGAGCTTAGTAAATGTATTGAAATAAAGTATTTATTTTTCTAGGTCTGCTGTATTTCCTTAATAACAGACTGATGCCTGTGTGTTTTCTTTTTCTTTTATAGTTGCCAGAGCTGCCAATACACTATTGGGTTAAGGAGGTTTGCACATTGCTGGATATCAAGAAACTCCATTGGCATCCTTTTCTTTCTGTGATAATTAGGTTTGTGCCTCTCCAGGATGATGATGACTCTGTCCCATTTTACAGTCTGTTTATGGGTGACTTGGCCAATAAAGATTTCACTTTCTTAAATTGTTGGCTGTTATTTAGTTTTATTTTGAATCTAATTTAAGATAGTGGTATCTGTAGATTACTAATACCGCTTTTACACCAAAGTCCCGGATCTGACCCGGTATTTGGATCCGTGATTTTCCCCACTTACAACGTGGTGCCTACCTAGAATATTACCGGTCTGGCACCGTTTACATTGCACACGGGTGCAGGGTGCGGCGCTTGAAGATGACCCCATCTCCAAGCGCTGGGACCGCCAATTGCCGCGCCCTCGAGGTGAATGGGTTCCACACACAGGCATCCATTAACCTCCTCCCTGCCTCTGCTGCTGTCTACAAAGTCCATTGTACCTTGCTGCAGACTAACAAACTGGTTGCAGATTAAATTTAATCATGTGCTCAACACGAGTGCCAACAGGTTGTGTTTTGTGTTTTTTCTTTAACCCTTTGAATGCCAAGTGAATTGGTCAAAATCGGTGTGAAAATTGGCAAGCAAACATTTGTATTTATCATAATGATCTGTAATGTTTACTTTATATAGAAAATATAATCTATTTTTAAACCATTTTTGTAATTTGAATCTATATAACAAATGTGAGCGATGCTGGCATTTTAAGACAATATTTTGCACATCTCTCACAGATGTTGACAGTCAAAGGGTTAACTATACACAGATGAGTTGAGCTATTTTGTTGGGTCAGTGTAAATCTGAAATCGTTACCTTTTGGTAAACTTAAGCCCCGTACACACGGGGAGATATATTGCTCAGTTTCTCCTTTTCATCAGTGACCAGAGATGGTCGCTGATGAAAGGGAACCTCTGCCGGCGGTGCCGCAGAGGTAATCAGCTGGTCGCAGGAGCAAGCTCCTGCGACCAGCGATTTAGAATGGGGCTGAAAATGTGAGCTCGCACCCGGCGACCATATTTCCAGCGATTTCAGCCCCTATCGCCCCTGTGTGTACACAGCTTCAGAGTTTGAGTTGAGAGCCACTGCTATGGATGGAAACTCCAGTCCTCTTAAGTCCTTTGGTTATCCAGCTTTTGTTGAACTACGCATCCCCAGCATGCCCTGGTACAGTTTTGCTATTTGACTATGCTAAAACTGTTGCAGAGCATGCTGGGGTGCCTAGATCAACAACAGATGGAGGACCAAAGGTTCCCCATCCCTGTATTAAGTGGTATGAACCTTTTCTGCTAAATATTAAGTCAAGGCGAATAGAGAAATCTTTCAGTGATGTGTCAAAGCTTATAGTTATCTACCACATGCTACACCAGTGATTTTCAACCTTTTTACCTTGCGGCACACTAAATAAGATTTAAAAATTGGCAAGGCACACCATGAGATCCCCACAGGAAAAAAAGGAAAACCTATTGGCTGCCATATAAAAAACATTCACACTGGTCCCCACAGGTAACACAAATAAAATACATTGGCCCTTTACATGAAAAGAAGAGACCAGTAAATAACAGTTGAACTGGTGGTGGCTGTAAACTGGTTTGGGCATCTACATCTGGGGGCACACTTGAGAACAGCTCAAGGCACACTAGTGTGCCACGGCACAGTGGTTGAAAAACACTGTGCTACACTGTATTATACTGCTATCTATGTTCTGGATGGTGATCAGTTTTAGTATTTTTTTTTATGTCTGCTTCTTGCTTTTACACTATTAAATAGAAAACTAAAAAAACCTATTGTGCACTAAAGTCACATTTTCTAAATTAGTTGTAACATAAAATCTGATTTCCCAAAATATATATTCACAACCAATATACATTTTCAGTAGCAGTATATAGAAAGTAATATCTGTCCGTTGGATCCAGCATGTATCTGATTTGATATTTTGAGCGTGTCAGGTCAGCTACGTTATGCGATGTATGGCCTGCTGAATGGGAAAATGTCTCCTTCCACGGGCGGAGTGCTGATATCACTATAAAGGTGGCCATACACATGCAGTTTTATCTTCAGATCTGGCTGGTTGGAACAAAAACATGGTTATGGATGAGAGCAAATGACAGGTGACCATTTGCTTGGAAATGCTGGAAAACTGACTGTCACTCATCCATAACCATGTTTTTGTTCCAACCAGCCAGATCTGAAGATAAATCTTACTAGTGTATGGGCACCTTAAATACAATAATAGATCTCCCAGTGTATACCTGTGCAATCTATGGTGGCAGATAAACTGCCTGCCAGTCTCACAAGCGTTTTCACTGCCTGTGTATGTTTGGCATTAGGAAGAACCAGAATGTTAATGTTTACATTTGTTTCTTAATATCACAAGAGGTTTGTGTTCTATTGTGCAATGCTTATCACACTTAGAGGGGTATTCAATCCTTGCCGCTATTTCTGATGGGGGAGATAGCGGTGGGCGCCTCTTTAATGCTGTCTGTCCCCTCAGCTATTTCTGATGGGGGAGATAGCGGTGGGCGCCTCTTTAATGCTGTCTGTCCCCTCAGCATTGAAGAGGTATCTCGGCAGAACGGACTCGACTTTAAAAACCCGTTTTGCATAGAACGGCCGTGGCTTGTCGAGATCACGGCTGTATCTCGACAATCCACGGCCATTACGCGGCCACGCCCCTTTCCCGCTGATAGGCAGGCGGGACATTGTATCCTGCCTGCCGATAAACAGGCGAGTGGGCCAGGGTCACGACTAATGGAACATCATGACATTCGTGACTGGGATTGAATACCCCCTAAAAATGCTCATTACATATTAATCTGTCAACTCTGTGATTGACTGCTGTTACTGTACATATTCCTGTCTTCAATTCCTTTTTCTTTATTATTGTTTAATAATTTTTTTTTTGTACTTAAGTGTAATGTAGGTTATTTTTTGACACTTTTCATAGCAGGGTTTTACATGTTAATAGTATTCTGTTTGTCCATTTTTTACTTCCAAAAGGCATATCATTAACCAACACATTAATTCCAATACTAGAGCCCCTGCCCTCCACACCACTTCCTTAGCTACATGAGCTCAGTAACTGTGATATACAGAAGTGTTCTCCTGCCCGGCTTGCAGCAAACAGGATGCTCACAGGCGTGAGAGCGGTGTGCCTTATTGATGCTAGCTATCACAAGAGCAATCTTCTGTGGTTGGAAGGTGGAAAGTAATCTAGCACTTTATTGTAATGTGAATCTACTATAGATACCTGTCACAACACGTTTCTATCCTGCTCCTGCAAACTCATTGCAGTTTTCGTGTTGGTTTTGGAAATGATGGCTGTTTGTGGAGAGTAACCTAAAAAGAAAAAAAAAAAAATTTTAAAGACGACTTTACAAGTTTTTGTAAATTAGTTAATTGCAGCATAGTTCTTAATATAAATGTATTGTAAATCCACTTTGGTGACTGTTCAAAAATGTGTGGTTACTCTGTGGGTAGCAAAAGAAAAACCCCAATGTCTGCACTAATATTCTATGAAGTGCAATATGACTGAATCACTGTCTCACACAATTTAAATCAATTATTATTTTTAATGAATTATAGAAGGTATAAATTATAAAAAATATCAGATTCTTTAAAAAAGCTCACACTGGAGTGAAACGCGTTAAGGGATCCGGCACTCCTGGAGAGAAAAATATCCTTGGAGTCCACTAGCATCTCCACATATGCGCCCCAACTTGGCTGATTTCGCCAGACGCACTGGACATACAAGCGGTACTACACGGACACTGAACTACAGCTTTATTGTCAACAGCGGTGCAGCGGGTGAGAGACGCGGCATGGCCTGACACACAGGCACTCCGTATAAGCTGGAGGTGAGACCACCCACTGCTGCGTGTGAGAGACGCGGCAGTACCGGACTGACGTTACACTGCTGGACTTAGGTGGGTCTCTTTCCCGGCACCTCACTTTGCACCAACACCCTGAACGAGCAGGTAGCAGTACTGAGGGCAGTGGAGTCTACACGGAATAGTCCCTCAGTCTCCCTGCATTCCCTACTCCGTTATACATCTTACAATTGGAGTTCGTGAGTATCGCATTAAGTGGAGCACCTTTTCCCTCCATTCAAAGACACTTGGATAACATCCTACTGGCATTTTAGTGGACATTCCTTCATACATAAAAAAATGGAATAGTATAATCCCGGGGTATATTTATTTTATATATTTTTATCATTAGTTACCTGGTATCACAGGGTATAGTACCAAGTTGTAGAATTTATCTGGTTCTCCCCTAGTGATGAAACAGGGGAGACACAATACAACAAAAAATAGTGCAGATCAATTGGATAAAAAGAATTTAATACAATAGTTGCACTTACAATAAAGTGACTTTGGTAAAAGCACAAGACAAGTGATCCTTGGGGCAATACAGCAGACAGATGGATTAGAGTCCTCAGGTCCTGGGTTCCCCGTTTCCGGAAACAGACAGCCACAGTCCTTCGGGTCCACGCCACACATCCCTTCACGATACACTGGTCCAGGAATAAAACTTGGTAGCACGCTAGACGCGTTTCGGAACAAAGTCCTTCATCAGCAGCGTGCTGAAATAGTGTCCAAGTACAGGTGTATATATACCTACAAACAGCTGTACACAATCGCCGCTAATCGGCGTGTGATTTCCGACTTCCGGGTGAACCAAAATGGCGATGCGTTCCAAATACCGGATACGCGTTCCAAATGGCCGGATGTGCGTCACCAGCGGTGACGTGAATAGACGGAGCCTCCTGTAATCAGATCCCCTGTTACCCGCTCTGTAGAATTTAGGTTCCTAGTAACATTAGAGGGTGTCAGGCTTCATTGGAAGATCTTTAGGCTTCACACCACGCTACAGATACCAGAAGTATCTGCGTGTCACTCGTTACCCAGGGCGCTGTTTGCGTTCCAAGGTAAAAAATACCAAAAATAAGAGGTATGTTCATTCGGAAGTCGGATATCATTCACAGCGGAGAGAAATAGTTAAAACAAGATGTCTTCAATAAAATCTGTAGAGAAAATAAAAAACAATTAAAATATGCAATGATCAACAATTTTGCCTCCACCAAAATAGAGGAATAAAAAGAGGGATAAAGTGCAATACTAAGAGAGAAAGGGTTTCAACTCGAATTCAGTATTCAAACCCTTTGGGACTTGTGTCCCAAGGCGATGTATCCAACGCATCTCCGTTCTGGAGAGGCGTTTTGCAAGGTCATTTGAACGAATTTTGGGTAAGATTAGTTGAATACCACAAAATTGTTTAATATGGCACTCATTTGAATCATGCTTAATTCTAAAGTGCTCTGACACAGTATGATTTACATATTTCTTGCGAATATTATAAATGTGCTCTGATGTCCTAGTTTTGAGCTGTCTAGATGTCTTGCCTATATAGGCAAGACCGCAGCTACATTCCAGGGCATAGATCACATTGCGAGAATGACAAGTAATGAACTGTTTGATGGAAAGTATTTGGCCATTCAGGGTCACCTGGTCAAATTTTCTGTCTTTTGACTTGACTGTCCTGCACATAAGGCAGGAGCCACAGCGGTGAAACCCTATCGTAGTTTGGCACAGTTCACCATCTGTGGAGCTATGTACAAGGTGATCTTTAAGGGATGGAGCTTTTTTATATATAAATTGGGGTTTGGAGGAAAGTTCCAATCCAATGATGGGGTCACCTTGTAACAAATGCCAATTTTTTCGGAAAATCTTTTCTACGTCTTTATGTACATTACTGTATTTACTAATGAAGGCCCATTTGAACCTTTCATCATTTCCTTGTTTGGGTTTAACCTCCAATAAGGTCGATCTTTCCACAGTCTCAATTCTTTCTTTTGCTTTCTTTAATAGACTGTCGGAGTAACCCTTCACACTAAGACGTTCAGATAATTCATGTATTTGTTCATCACATGTAGATGGATCCGTACAGTTACGTTTGATGCGTGAAAATTGGCCAAAAGGGATGGCATCGAGCCAATTTTTATGGTGCTGGCTCGTAGTCAGAATAAAACTATTAGAATCAGTTTCCTTCCTGAAAGTTTTAGTTTTCAACAAGTTGTTATCTATATACAATTTGAGATCAAGGAAGGAAACATTATCTTGGGTACAATCAAACGTTAATTTAATTTTGCGGTCATTTTCATTAAGCCTAGTGCAAAAGGCATCCAAATCATGTTTTTCACCTGACCAAACAAAAAGGATGTTGTCTATGAATCGACTCCAGGACACCAGACCCGCCCCCAGCTCGCCATCTGGCCACACTATTTGTTCTTCCCAGTGTGCCATGAATAAATTTGCATAGCTGGGAGCGAATCTGGTGCCCATTGCAGTCCCCACACATTGAAGGTAATAGGAACCCTCATGCAAAAAATAATTATTCAAAAGTATGAATGAGATACTATCCAACAAAAATGTTTTAAGAGGCTCAGATAGATCACCCTTATTTAAAAAGTATGTGACGGCATCAAGACCCCTATTAATGTCGATAATCGTGTATAAAGTTATTATCGACATTAATAGGGGTCTTGATGCCGTCACATACTTTTTAAATAAGGGTGATCTATCTGAGCCTCTTAAAACATTTTTGTTGGATAGTATCTCATTCATACTTTTGAATAATTATTTTTTGCATGAGGGTTCCTATTACCTTCAATGTGTGGGGACTGCAATGGGCACCAGATTCGCTCCCAGCTACACGAATTTATTCATGGCACACTGGGAAGAACAAATAGTGTGGCCAGATGGCGAGCTGGGGGCGGGTCTGGTGTCCTGGAGTCGATTCATAGACGACATCCTTTTTGTTTGGTCAGGTGAAAAACATGATTTGGATGCCTTTTGCACTAGGCTTAATGAAAATGACCGCAAAATTAAATTAACGTTTGATTGTAGCCAAGATAATGTTTCCTTCCTTGATCTCAAATTGTATATAGATAACAACTTGTTGAAAACTAAAACTTTCAGGAAGGAAACTGATTCTAATAGTTTTATTCTGACTACGAGCCAGCACCATAAAAATTGGCTCGATGCCATCCCTTTTGGCCAATTTTCACGCATCAAACGTAACTGTACGGATCCATCTACATGTGATGAACAAATACATGAATTATCTGAACGTCTTAGTGTGAAGGGTTACTCCGACAGTCTATTAAAGAAAGCAAAAGAAAGAATTGAGACTGTGGAAAGATCGACCTTATTGGAGGTTAAACCCAAACAAGGAAATGATGAAAGGTTCAAATGGGCCTTCATTAGTAAATACAGTAATGTACATAAAGACGTAGAAAAGATTTTCCGAAAAAATTGGCATTTGTTACAAGGTGACCCCATCATTGGATTGGAACTTCCCTCCAAACCCCAATATATATATAAAAAAGCTCCATCCCTTAAAGATCACCTTGTACATAGCTCCACAGATGGTGAACTGCGCCAAACTATTAGAACGATAGGATTTCACCGCTGTGGCTCCTGCCTTATGTGCAGGACAGTCAAGTCAAAAGACAGAAAATTTGACCAGGTGACCCTGAATGGCCAAATACTTTCCATCAAACAGTTCATTACTTGTCATTCTCGCAATGTGATCTATGCCCTGGAATGTAGCTGCGGTCTTGCCTATATAGGCAAGACATCTAGACAGCTCAAAACTAGGACATCAGAGCACATTTATAATATTCGCAAGAAATATGTAAATCATACTGTCAGAGCACTTTAGAATTAAGCATGATTCAAATGAGTGCCATATTAAACAATTTTGTGGTATTCAACTAATCTTACCCAAAATTCGTTCAAATGACCTTGCAAAACGCCTCTCCAGAACGGAGATGCGTTGGATACATCACCTTGGGACACAAGTCCCAAAGGGTTTGAATACTGAATTCGAGTTGAAACCCTTTCTCTCTTAGTATTGCACTTTATTCCTCTTTTTATTCCTCTATTTTGGTGGAGGCAAAATTGTTGATCATTGCATATTTTAATTGTTTTTTATTTTCTCTACAGATTTTATTGAAGACATCTTGTTTTAACTATTTCTCTCCGCTGTGAATGATATCCGACTTCCGTATGAACATACCTCTTATTTTTGGTATTTTTTACCTTGGAACGCAAACAGCGCCCTGGGTAACGAGTGACACGCAGATACTTCTGGTATCTGTAGCGTGGTGTGAAGCCTAAAGATCTTCCAATGAAGCCTGACACCCTCTAATGTTACTAGGAACCTAAATTCTACAGAGCGGGTAACAGGGGATCTGATTACAGGAGGCTCCGTCTATTCACGTCACCGCTGGTGACGCACATCCGGCCATTTGGAACGCGTGTCCGGTATTTGGAACGCATCGCCATTTTGGTTCACCCGGAAGTCGGAAATCACACGCCGATTAGCGGCGATTGTGTACAGCTGTTTGTAGGTATATATACCTGTACTTGGACACTATTTCAGCACGCTGCTGATGAAGGACTTTGTTCCGAAACGCGTCTAGCGTGCTACCAAGTTTTATTCCTGGACCAGTGTATCGTGAAGGGCTGTGCGGCGTGGACCCGAAGGACTGTGGCTGTCTGTTTCCGGAAACGGGGAACCCAGGACCTGAGGACTCTAATCCATCTGTCTGCTGTATTGCCCCAAGGATCACTTGTCTTGTGCTTTTACCAAAGTCACTTTATTGTAAGTGCAACTATTGTATTAAATTCTTTTTATCCAATTGATCTGCACTATTTTTTGTTGTATTGTGTCTCCCCTGTTTCATCACTAGGGGAGAACCAGATAAATTCTACAACTTGGTACTATACCCTGTGATACCAGTCAAACCAGTACCTTTATGAGCATAAGTATTGTTCATTATTTACATATTGTCACCTTGAGCGCTGTTTTTTCAAATTCACAATCTTTTCTTTCTATATTGTCCTCTTGTCAGTAGTTATAGGTGTTATTCTACTGTGTGAATTTGTATATAGCTGCACGAGGTACTTTATTGCGCACCGTTTGGTTGAAACCTTCTTGTATTCTATATCATTAGTTACCTATCAGATACATTATTAAATATATGCTATAATTAGTACATAAAAAAATAGGTGGCCACCTAAATCATATACGAGCAATAGCTTATAATTTTTCATTTGATCGTGAAACATGTTTATTGTACTTTGATATTTTTTATAATTGATACCTTTTTATAATTCATTAAAAATAATAATTGTTCTAAATTGTGAGACAGTAATTCAGTCATATTGCACTTCATAGAATATTAGCGCAGACATTGGGATTTTTCTTTTGCTGTCTTGTACAAGGTACCCTACACCTTTGTAGGTTAAAACCTTCAAATTAGGTGTGATTACACAGTCACACCACCCTGCCTGCAGCTGAACCAGTATCAGTGTTTTTATTACTAAATTTATATATACACCTATAAATCTATACAGCGCCTAAAATTGGAGGGCAACCTCAAGAAAGTACTCTGTGGGTAGATCTTGTCCCAGGGCAGATAGTCCTAACTTTCTGGGTTATCTGATTGACACATTAAAAAAAAAGCATATAGGTCATCTGTCGATGCCTATGATCGACAGATGAAAAGGTTGGCATGTGTTTTTCATGATTTGTTCTTACTTCACCATACATCCGGACACAGGCCCTTATTCTGGTTGACATGCTCCCCCGCGTGTTCGCGCAGGGGAGCAATGTTTTGCGACATAGTGCATAGTTGAGCGGCTACGACGAATCAAATGATTTTGTGCCTGCATGCAAAGCTGCAATTGTCTGATTATGCATATCCATTCACATGCCTGTGGGGAATTGCACCGTGCGAGGGGGCAGGTGGCTGTGTGAGTGGCGTCTGGTGGACTCACAAGGCTGCAAAATTCGCAGCCTCGTGATTCAACCAGAAAAAGGGCCATAGAGTGAGATCATAATAGTTAAATACCAAGCCCGAAGCATGACGAGTGAAGAGTTATACTACATACTATACCTCTATACCTCCTGAGGAAGCCGCTGAAAAAAGCTTTTTAGGTGGAGAAACGCATAGAGGACCAGGGACACAAGGTGCCACAGACAGAACCAACGATTCCAGTCTCAGATAGGAGTGTGACATTACAGCATTGGCGGTCGGAGAGGTTCATTTGGGGACTGCAAGCTGGATCCCTTATGTTATGTCCGGATGCCCACTTAAGTATTAACCCTGTAATGTGCACAATAAGGGAACTACTAATGACCAAGTAACTGGCTTAACTAAGGCTAATCCTACTAACGGCATGCTGCTACTAATCCTCTAATACTGACATTTGATCTATAAACACCAATTGAGGAGAGAAGAATTACTAATTTATGTTTGTAAGTCTTGTCTGTCTCAATGTTGGCCACATTGTTAATATTTTAATTGTTTAAAGTGCAATATATAATTAAAGTGCAATATATAACTAAAATAATTGTTTTAATAAAATTTATATTATTAAGCACAGCGCTGTACCACTTTGGTTTTCTTCTTGTTGTTCTAAATTTAAGGGGTCTGGTAATCCTCCTTAGGCAACAGCTGCAGTGCTTAATATCAATCAGCGCTCAGTATCATTGTTTTTTCTTTTTTGCATCCTAGTGCAGCTGAAGCACTGTAAACTGGTTTACTAGCGCCATTAAAAACTTTAAATATCAGATTATAATATTACAACACATTCCTTGTTTAATATCGAAACTATACAACACATGCGTAAGGTTAGATTCATCCCTTTAATCTTGTATGAGGTTCAAAACAATGAGCCCTGTATTGCAAATGTCTCCCTCCTGATATAATGCAACCAGTCCTTAGGAGAAGGGGCCATCATTGAACAGATTATATACTGTAGGTATTTTACAATGGAAAGCAGAACCAAAAAATAGTGAGTAGCAGGTTACGGTTCTCTAATGCTGCTTTCCCACTGCCTACACGGGTAATGACCCGTTTTTTTTAAACGGGTCTTTAAACGGGTAAGAGCCATAAAGACTCTTTCCCACTGCAGCTTTTAAACGGTAAATTACCGTTTAAAAGCTGTTTTTGTCACATTCACACTTACCCGTTTAAAAACCCGTTTAAGCAGTGTAAAGATAGGGGGGGGGGAGAATTTAAAAAAAAAAAAACGGCGTGGGGTCCCCCCCACTGCCGTAACCAGCACCAGGCTGAAAGAGTCGGGGCTGGTAATAAAAAATCAGGAAACCCGACAAATAGGGGTTCCCTGATTTTTTACAACCAGCCCCAGGCTCCAGGTCCGGGGGCTGGTTCCCAAAATACGGGGGACAAAATGACTAGGGGTCCCCCGTATTTTAAGAACCAGCCCCAGGCACAACCAGCCAGCAGGGTAATGCCACAGCCGGGGGACACTTATTATATAAGTTCCCGCGGCCAAAGCATTAACCCTACCGACCAGTCAGCCTGGCCAGGGGCCCTGGGGGAGTGGGGACCCCCCCAATAAAGGGGTCCCCCCCCTCCAGGACTTACCTGACCAGGCTGAAGCCTGGTGCTGTCCTCGATGCCCCTGGGCGGTGGGCATCGAGCTGATGGTATGGTGTAAAAAATAGAATAAAAACCATTGTCTTTTACTGGTGAACTATGAGTCCCAGCAAGCCTCCCCCGCAAGCTGGGACTTGGAGAACCACAAGTCCCAGCCTGCGGGGCATTAAAGGGCCCGCTGGGTCTTGTAGTTCCACAGTAAAAGAAAGAGTTAAATAAACACACTGACACACGTGAAAAATAAAAGTTTAATACATACATAACACATACATACTGATACTTACCTATCTTGAGCCCGTAGGTAGCCCTGGTCCTGATGTCCTGGTCCGTGTCGGCGTCTGTATCCATGTCGGCATCCCTGTCGGCGTCGGCGGTCCGGAGTCCGAAGAAATCCATTTGGGAAGCTGTGGAAGGAAACTATACTCACCTGTCCCAGCGCGACGTAGTCCAGGTAAGGTCTTTGCAAAAAAAACAAACCGAACACCCGAACCAAGCGGACAGCTGAGACGCACGGTGTTTGTTTACATCGTGCGGCTCCGCCTCCCGAATGCCGCTATTGGCCGCCTTGCGGCCTAGCGGCCAATCAGGAGCCGCTAGGCCGCAAGGCGGCCAATAGCGGCATTCGGGGGCGGAGCCGCACGATGTAAACACACCGTGCGTCTCTCAGCTGTCCGCTTGGTTCGGGTGTTCGGTTTTTTTTTTTTGCAAAGACCTTACCTGGACTACGTCGCGCTGGGACAGGTGAGTATAGTTTCCTTCCACAGCTTCCCAAATGGATTTCTTCGGACTCCGGACCGCCGACGCCGTCGCCGACAGGGATGCCGACATGGATACAGACGCCGACACGGACCAGGACATCAGGACCAGGGCTACCTACGGGCTCAAGATAGGTAAGTATCAGTATGTATGTGTTATGTATGTATTAAACTTTTATTTTTCACGTGTGTCAGTGTGTTTATTTAACTCTTTCTTTTACTGTGGAACTACAAGACCCAGCGGGCCCTTTAATGCCCCGCAGGCTGGGACTTGTGGTTCTCCAAGTCCCAGCTTGCGGGGGAGGCTTGCTGGGACTCATAGTTCACCAGTAAAAGACAATGGTTTTTATTCTATTTTTTACACCATACCATCAGCTCGATGCCCACCGCCCAGGGGCATCGAGGACAGCACCAGGCTTCAGCCTGGTCAGGTAAGTCCTGGAGGGGGGGGACCCCTTTATTGGGGGGGTCCCCACTCCCCCAGGGCCCCTGGCCAGGCTGACTGGTCGGTAGGGTTAATGCTTTGGCCGCGGGAACTTATATAATAAGTGTCCCCCGGCTGTGGCATTACCCTGCTGGCTGGTTGTGCCTGGGGCTGGTTCTTAAAATACGGGGGACCCCTAGTCATTTTGTCCCCCGTATTTTGGGAACCAGCCCCGGACCTGGAGCCTGGGGCTGGTTGTAAAAAATCAGGGAACCCCTATTTGTCGGGTTTCCTGATTTTTTTAATACCAGCCCCGGCTCCTTCAGCCTGGTGCTGGTTACGGCAGTAGAGGGGGGACCCCATGCCGGGTTTTTTTTTTAACGGGTAAAGGGCTACCCCTTTCCCACTGCCGAAAAAACGGCTCCTACACGTTAAAAACACTGCTTTTTACACGGGTAACAAAAACCGGTATTTGTTACCCGTGTAAAGCAACCTGGAGCTTTCCCACTGCAGCTCTAGCCGTTTAAAAAGGCTAAAAAAACGGCATTTACACGTGTAAAGCCTGCAGTGGGAAAGGGGTATAATGTTGAATGCCCAAAAGAGGAAGATATGTGGAACTAACTGTGATTGTTAATGTATTTACTGGAGGCAGATTCTGTGAGTGTCACTTTTGCAAAAGATGATCTACTATTAAACTCCATAAAGTCAGCAGATTTATCTGTATCACAAATGACAAGAAATGGTTTCAGACAGTATATTTTATTATGAATCAGTAGGCTCTTAACCAGCTAATATATTTTCCAACTGCTCAGAAATTGTTGGGGTTTCTTATGATTTCATTAGGTTAAGAACATCTATTTATACCCTTTTCACACCACACCTTGGACCCAAATTATTGACTGTTACTGACACGCCGAGCAACCCAGTAATTTGACCCAGGTTATCAGAAGTGTTAAACCTGAGTCACCCTCTGTATAATGGATGACTCGGGTTTAGGGGGATATTCAATCTCCGGCGAGCACCTCCCGCTGGGCCCTATTCAATGCTGTCTTACCCAACAGCATTGAGCAGGGTATCTCGGCAGAACGAGCCCGACATCACTAGCTGTCGGGCTCATTCTGCCGGGAAGTGACGAGCTGCCGGCTGCAGCTCGCCTCTTCCCGGCCACAACTCGCGGCCACGAACCCTTTTCGCTTCCCATCAGGCGGGACATTGAATCCCTCCTGCATGGTCTCGGTCGAGCTGACCGAGAACGGGACCAGGTCACGGTGGTCGAGCAAGCTCGACCGCCGTAGCCCTAACATTGAATACCCACCTTAATGTGAAAGTGCCAGATGCAGGATCGAGATACAGGGGACAAACCAGCTTAGGAATGTGAAAGGGGCATCACACTTTTATAAAAAACATACAAAAAAACCCATCAATAGATAAAATACTGTTTTAGATTTTTCCCAGTGGATGCTACATTAACCCAGCAGCTACTGCTGTCACATGGTGGGGGTTGCCACCAGGCTGCCTGATCAGCAGTGATGGCAGCACGGTAGGTACTGCTGGAGGTAAACAGGCCTGGGAAGTCCCTCTGTGATTCTCTTCTAGCAGCCAGACAGTGGGTCCAGATGTGACCATGTCTTGGATAGCGTGGTCTGGTGTGCTCACGTGTACTTTAACCATTTGCCTGGTGTGGGCACACCAGGCAAGTGGTTGAAGTACAGTTTTAAATTCATTATATGTTAAAAGAAAAACTTTATACAGATAAAATAGAATGCCTGAATGTTTTACTTTAAACCAAGGGTAGCCAACTCCAGTCCTCGAGTGCTACCAACAGTTAACGTTTTCCAGGTCTCCTCACAGAATCAAAAGTGCAGTAATTAGCTCCACCTGTGGATCATTTATGCTCTTTCAGTCAGTAATAAGTGCACCTGCGAGGTGAGCTGGAAAATGTGAATTGTTGGTAGCTCTTGAGGACTGGAGTTGGCTACCACTGCTTTAAACTAATAGTTTAATACACTTTGACTTTAAAACAGTGGTTCTCTACCTCGGTCCTCAGGAACCCCACCCATCAGTTCACATTCCAGGTCACCCTACAGGCGCACTCCATTTTAAAAGATCCACAGGTAGGGCTAATTACTTCACTTGTGATTCTGTGTGGAGACCTGGAAAACATGAACTGTTGGGGGTCCTCTCATTCTGGGAATCTAAAAAAAAAATGAAAGACGGTTACAGAAATGCACATGATAGGAAATGGCTTAAAAGTTTACAAGTGCATCAGGCCCATAGTGCACTTGGAGTATCGGCCCCCTTCCCAGACTTCCTCCATGTATTATGCCAGGGGTTATTAAATGCAGTCCTCAAGACCCCACACCGTTCACATTTTCCAGGTCACCCGGCAGGTGCACTCATTACTCATTGACAAATGTTAAAAGAGCCACAGGTGGAGCGAATTATTTCACTTGTGATTATGGCATACTTGCCTACTTTTGAAAACAAGTTTCAGGGAGATTATAGCTTCTACCATAATTTTACAAAACGCCCCATTGAGGATGTGTGTCATGCTCCTCCCATAGGGTGTGTGTAGTTCCATATATGGAGAGATTGTGGAAAGATATTGAGAATGTGGCACCTAGAAGTGTGGGCGTGTACGGCTTCATCTGAGAGGATTCTTTTATTATGACATATACAAATGTCATAAATCTGATAACAGATAATAAGCATACCAGACAACGTCTATCTCTGTCTTTTTCTTCTCATATAACATCATCGGGAAAAAAATTTCCATTAACCCGAGTAACCAAAGTACCGAGGAGATCGAAGAAGTCCAATAATAAGGGAAGGGAAGTATTATTCCATCTATATATTGTGGTGTCCGCACTGGGATAGCGCTATTGGGTCTATCAAAAATCATATTTCTCCATGTCAGGTGTATGGGCCGGGGGCCAATTGCGGCCCGTGCTATTATTTCAAGCGGCCCGCAGCCTTCAGCTACATACAGTGAAAGAGGGGCAGGCTGGAGGACATACAGTGAAGGGGCAGGCTGGGGGACATAGACTGAATGGGGGCAGAGTGGGGGACCATTCTGATGTGATTAATGATTCAAAGATTGTCAGGCTGAATGGTCGCCCCCCCACACAATTACACTTCACCAAATCTGGCCCTCGTCGCAAAAAGTTTGGACACCCCTGCCATACACTATATGCCCCAATGTCTCCCTAAATATGTAAAAGTACAAAAATTGTACAAATGTGTGGAAAATAGAAATGCAATTGTAATACTATGTGGCCTGGTGATCATCACACTGCCATGATGATGGGCCTATTTTTATGTGGAGGCCTGGAGCTGCAGCTCCTTCCGCCCCATTGTAAATCTGGTTGTGATTGGCTCCCAACAAAAATTACCCCTAGAATGTCTGTGTGCGTGTACATGTGGTAGGGAATATAGATTGTAAGCAACTGGGGCAGGGACTGATATGAATGTTCAAATATTCTCTCTGTAAAGCGCTGCGGAATCTGTGTGCTCTATACACATATCTGGTAGTAATAATAATAATGTTCCATTGAAGGTAACCACCAATAGCCATCCCTAATTTGTAATACTAGTGCTATCTTTGGTATCCCTGCCACGTCAGATATAGTGCCTCCATCTCTCAGACCGAATCTGCATACATGTACAGTACACCAAATTTTACCTCAGAACAATTATCTCAAGGGGGAAGTGGTTGTTAGGTTGATAATATAAAGGGCAACAGTCAATAGGTCGACCACTATTGGTCGACAGGCCACAGGTTGACACATGACATATGCTAAATCTACACCCAACACACTTTTTACATTGCTGTTCTGTTTCAGAAGCATAGGTGGCAGTATTGGCCAGTATTTTTTTTTACTTCTATAGTAATCAATGCAGGTGTTAATTGCAGAAAGAAAGGATATAAACTTTAAACTTTCAGACGGTATCCCAATACAAAATCCACCAGACAAAAGCTAAAATGTTAATTTGATTGGCAAATATCCTAATTATGTGACTTTTAGTTTAAGCTTTTTTTTTTTGTTTAACTAATACCCCTTTCACACATGAACGTGCATCAACCCGGGATTTTGGTATGTCTGAAAGGGTCAACTCGGGTGTTACAACCCGGGTCTTTTTACCTGGGTTGAGGACCCAGGATTTACGACCCCGGTTGACCCTTTCAGACATAAGAAAAACCTGGGTTTTTCTGCAAATTAGTTCCAGGCAGAACTGCTTCACCCTGTAATTTGCTGCTGTAAGGGTGAAAGAGTGCAGGCTACACCTGGGAAAATGACCCATCAGTCAAAGTGCCGGGTAATTCCCAAATAGTATGTCTAAAAGAGGTATAAGCATCACTAATGCCTTATTCTCACTGCGAGTGAGAACTACACGGCTTTTACCCATCATTAAAATGCCAGGGATTGCAGCGATGGAAACCCGTTTTCACTGCTAGGCAAATTCCCGGGTGAAGAAGTTCTACCTGGTAATTTTCCTTTTAACATGGGTTTTTATGCAGTGAGAATAGGTCAACCCATGTCTGCATACCCGGATCTCAAACACGGGTAAAAATAAGGGTTTTACCTGTGTATGAGATCCCGGTATGCGACCCGTTCACACTGCAAAAAAACCTGTGTTAAAAGGCAAATTTCCGGGTCTACATGCTAGACCCGGGAATGGGTGCCGGACGGGGTCCTGACAATCGGGATCCCGACAGGCATTCACCCGACGTCGGGATCCCGACTGTCAAAACACAGACAGCCGGGTTCCCGATGGCCACCTGCTATTTTCCCTCGTGGGAGTCCACGACCCCCATAGAGGGAGAATAGAATAGGTGGCTCGCGTAGCAAGCCACCGTGCCTGCAGCATGGCGAGCGCAGCAAGCCCGCAAAGGGCTTAGTTGCGCTCACCATGCTGTCTGGGTCTGGCCAGTCGGGCTAATGACTGTCGGGATCCCGACTGTCGGACCCCTATACCACACCCCCGGGAATTTGCCTGCAGTGAGAACGGATTTTTTATAAGGATTTTTTTTTTTTTACTTTCAGGGAATTTAGTTTGTACAGATGAGTCACTTTAATGAATGTTTTAAAAAAATTAGGTTCTGAAACGTGGGCAATATTTTGTCTTACATAAAAATGTATTATTGTCATACTTTTTATTTGTGTGACAATTTACTGTACAAGCATTTTGGCACACTTCTCTGCAATTGCGGTTGCCCACCTGCCTCGCTTATCCGCTTGTCACGAGGATCCTGTTGATCGTATCTAACTGTATTTTTAAATTTGCAGCACTGAAAAGGATGTGGTTGTCGCATTGAGAGAGGCTTCAAAGGTGACCTAGTTTGGCTATGGAGCAGTTGCTAGAACGATAGACAGGCCCCTGCACCTGAGCAACCCCCCTTTCAAAACCACCGTTCTTAACCTAGTTTTTATTTTTAATCTGACTTTGTGGAAAGTCAGTAGCTAACTGGCAGTTCTGACATCACGGAAAGAACTTGGTAGAGACAGTCAGGCAATAAGTTAAAAATAAACACAAAGCTATTTTTCCTTTGAGTTATGCAGATTTTGTATGAGAAAATATAGTAGACTATAGAGAGGGCAAACTATATTTCCTACCAATGTGTGGTATACATTATGCAGGGCCGCCGACAGGGGGGTGCTCTGGGTACAGCTGTCCCGGGCCCCGGCCTCTGGAAAGACCCGGGCAGCTAATTTTGACCACTGCAACCCCCCCCCCCCAACTGCCTCCGCTGTGCAGCCTGCTTCTTCAATGCAGGACGCCGGCACCCAATTAAAATGCTGCACCGGCTTTTGAGCCAAGCAGAGCTTGTGTTAGCCAATCAGAGTGGCTGCTGGTACACGCTGCTTGGCACACAAGCCTATGCTGTATTTTAATTGGGCTCTGGCGTCCTGCATTGAAGAAGCCTGTGCTTCGGGACCTGCAGCCAGAGTCGGTGGTAAGTGAAGGGAGGGAGGGGGTGATGGGGGAGGAGCCCAGACTGGATATCAGTCCCGGACCCCAAAATTCCTAGTGGCAGCCCTGACAGTATGTCATAATATCAACATTCTGCTTTATTCTATATTACATTTGCAGGCTGCATTTCCAGAAATGTAGAAACTTATATTATATTACATAGGTGGACATTACAGATGGTGTTTGCAAAAATAATAAAGTACTGTAAGGCAATAAGATAAAGTGTCTAGTTAAGTCAGTCAAAATGATGGACACCAGGCACAGCTTATAGAAGGGTGATGGCTACTCCCACAGGAGCTGCTGGGTTTCTAGAACTCCTGCTGGTGGTACTTGGTGGTGGTGCTGGTGTTAATCTCACAGCCCCCGCACAGCTTCCAGACAGTCTGGGGGTAGGGGACCCTAGCAGCCAACAGCAGGTGGACGGAGGGGTCTGGGCATTGCCTGTTTCAGGTGTGGGAGGAGCGGGCACAGGACCATGTCCTTCTGCCGATGGTCATTATACATACATACATCTGAGCTGGTAATCTGCCTCTTCCTCTCTCACATATTCTGCAGCCCCAGCACTGTCCCTTCCTCCCCGCAGTCTCCGCTCACCACCAACATTTTTATTCCATTCCTGCCAGACGGATTCACCTTCCCTCCCCACCTGTAATTCGCCACAAGTGTCCCCAGAGCATCCACTCTGGAGGAGTGCTGCAGAACTGTATGGTAGTTCCTGCATCCATTTTCTTGTTACTTCTGCTACTTGTTACCAAAGGCCAGATGTACTAAGCTTTAAAAGTGATCAAATGGAAAGTGATAACCCACCAGCCAATCAGCTCCTACCTGCCATGTCACAGGCTGTGTTTGAAAAATGACAGGTAGGAGTTGATTGGTTGGTGGTTTATCACTCTACATTTTATCCCTTTTCATGGCTTAGTACATCTCGTCCCAAGTCCCAGAATGTCAAGTAACCTGTGCTAGCAGCATAGTATATGGAGAAGGGGGTAGAGAATATGGGGACTAAGTAAAAACCAGACCCAGACAAGACCCCGGAATGCTGTGGACCGGACTTTAAACTCCGGGGGTGTCCCATCCAGGGGGGGGGGGGGGGGTGGTGGTGTCTTGTCTGGTTTTGGGTCCCTGTGATAGCTATCACCAGGGTCAGGGGAAGGGGAGATTACAGCTTCCCTGTGTGGTCTGGACCATTCCGGTTTTTTTTACAACCCCGGACCATGCATGGAGGCTGTATTCTCCCCCCGGAACACCCCTGGCAATGCACCCCCTGGAACGAACACAAAAAGCTCCAGAATTACATATATTGATGAATGGAGCCTGTCCAGTTTGGTGTTCCGGGGTCCTGTTTTTACCTATACCCCAGAATATGCGGCATATGGCAGGAGCAGTATGTGGAGGGGCACTATATGGATGGGTATGCAGGTGCAGTGTGTATATAAGGCAGTATATGGTGCTGTAGGCAGAATATGGAAGAGGACGAGATTCCAATGTACAGAAGGGCAGCATATAGTGGTGGGTGCAGTATACATGGCGTGTGTATTCATGTCCCAAGCGAAGCTTTGTCAGGCTGTTAGGTGATGAGTTGTAGTCTACAGTAGAAGAGTTTCAGATTGACAGTTGTTTTCACACGTCATGAGATCTATATATTTATTAACATTTATTTATATAATGACAGCTGTAATGATGGTTGCTTGATTGGTTGGTTGGTTTGTATTATAGCAGCTTTATAACTGTTACTAATAGTGGATATTTACTTTATGATTTTCTAACTATCCTGACCTAGTAACTACAGACATACCAGGGGCCAGATTCTCTAAGCTTTAAAAGTGATAAAATGTAGAGTGATAAACAGCCAGCCAATCAGCTCCTGCCTGCCATGTCACAGACTGTGTTTTAAAAATGTCAGGCAGGAGCTGATTGGCTGGCTGTTTATCACTCTCCATTTTATCACTTTTGAAGCTTAGAGAATCTGGCCCCAGATCAGGTAATCGAATCACCTTAGATGTGCTGTGTTATTTTGATCAGTTTGGGTTTATACAGATTCATATAAGACAACATTTTATTTTTCATTTGGGATACCAGGTCAGTCATCAAAAACACAGATACAGATATGAAATGGTTGCATAGTAAAATAAGCTAAACTTCAGTTTACTGCTCCCACCACCACCCACACACCAATACTGACTTTCCAGAACCTCGGTTGAAAGTGTGGAGGTGATTTCTAAAGGCCCCCACACACTAGAACGATTTTTTGGCCGATTGTCCGATTTCCGACCGATCTTCCGATATATCAAACGATTTTATCGATAATCGGCAATAATCGGCCGATTATTGCCGATTATCTATAAAAATCGGCCGATATATCGGACGATCGGTCGGAAATCGGACAATCGGCCAAAAAATCATTCTAGTGTGTGGGGGCCTTAAGAAGTTCAGTTTACATTAAGCTCAACAAGGATGGGAGATCTATTGAAGATTGGATGTTGCCCTGGGGCAGTACGGATGGTTTAATGGTTAGCATTACTGCCTCACAGCACTGAGGTCAGATGTCTGCCGAACTCTGACGTTTTTGCAGAACTCTGACGCAAAACCATGCCTTGAAAGTTAATTCCCCTTTTAAAAAAAAGTCTGAGTTCGGCGGACATCCCGCACTGCCGTTGAACTCGGGCAGCATTAAATTCCGCCCCTAGTGTCAACATTATCTTCTGGCATAAATAGTCATAAACAATTTGATGGTAATGAAAGAGTTTAGTGCAGTGTTATCTCAGTGTAAAGTGAATTTAATTCGATATCAGATTAAAGGATTTAGTCTGCAAATTTTTTTACCGCTTTTTGCATCAATAGAGATATAACTTGCTCCACTATTTATCAATTTGAGTCTCCTTTTCCCCACTATGCAAGGGTTTTCTCCTCACTGGTAAATTAACGCAGTTGGTGAGGAGTTCCCATAGTATGTACTGAGCTTTGACCTGGAAGGGATCTTATGTAGCATGTCCATCTTACAAGTTCCACACGGAAAACCATCTCAAGATGTTTTTGTTGTTGTTGTTGTTGTTGTTGATTGATAAATTGAACTAGAGTATTCCTACATTCCCATAGACATCTATGGGACTGGAGGTAAGTAATGAAAACATCAGAGAAAGGACTTTCCTCAACCTAGTATGTAGACCACTATCTTCCATATATTAGGGCTATTTGTGTAAAACATCGCTCATACAGTACTGTATGGAAAGGTTGTGTTAAAAAGTAAAGAATAGGCATCACTCAACAAAGTCCCTTTGTACTGTGCAACTTAGAAGGAAACCTGGTTTTAAGAAAAATATTTAATGATTTTTTTTGTTGATCATTTTTGGTTAACTTATCTTTTTTGAACAAACCAATCTATCATAAAACCATGAAAAAGTGTCTGTTAATTGAGGTATGTGTTAACCGTTTGAGTGCCAAGTGAATTTGTCAAAATTGGTGTGAAAATTGCCAAGCAAACCTTTTTATTCATCGTAATGACCTGTAATGTTTACCTTATATGGGAAATATAATATTTTATTTGCACATTTTTTTATCTGAACTTATATATCAAAAGTGATTTTAGCCGTTATTTTGCATATCTCTCACGAAGATGTTGACACTAATGTTTTGGACCATCTCTCTCAGCAATGCTGACATTTTTAGCAGATATTTTGCACATCTCTCACAGAGACGTTGGCCCTCAGAGGGTTAATATGAAATATAGCAAATAGTCTTTTCACAAAAATTTACAGATTAGCCACAAACTTAATTAATATTAAGCACGATTTAGTAAGAAGCGCTAACAATACTATAATGAATAGCCTCAGTGAAGCGCAATGGAATCTGATGGAAACTGTAAATAAATAACAGCAAATATGAACACCTGTCTTGTTAAATAAGCCTAAATATGTTACACTGAGCCATAGAGATTTACTGAGTATATACTTATGCCAATGTATATTGTGTTCTATTACCCTATACTTTCCAGTGCCACTAAGAACAATAAAATAGACCAGAGATTCTTTGAGTCAGTGCCAAAAGTCTCAAGGGGCATACACACGTAGAGATCTGTGCTAAGCAATTTTGCTGGTGTCAAGATCTCCCATGGAGAGCACATACACACGCAGAGATTTGTGCTAAGCAATCTTGCTAAGCAAAAAAAGGCAGGGTAGTGGATCAGAATGAGAGATTGCGATCAGTATCTCTCGTTCTGCACACACAGAGAGATTTGCAGTCATTTGCTAAGCAATCTGACTAGATTTTGACTGCATGCACTGATTTATGCTGCTTTCCCACTGCAGAAACGGGTAAAGACCCAGTATTGTTAAATGGGACTTTGAAACGGGTCTGAGCCTGAAACCCCTTTCCCACTGCATGTTTTAAACTGTATATTACTGGTTAATTACCTTTTTTTATCTTTCAACTTGAACCCTTTTTAAAAGGTACAAAAACGGTAATTCACCAGTAATACACCACCCCTCCCCTGGTACCTGTCCTGCCCCCCCCCCCCCCCCCCCGGTAGCTGGCAGCTGGTACCCCCCACCCCCTCCCCTCCTTGGTACCTGCCAGCTGTTACCCCGCTCCCCCCCTGCCCTGGTACCCCCTGCTCCCCCCTGCCCTGGAACCTGGTACACCCCCCCCCCCTCCCCTGGTACCTGGCAATGCGGCAGGCAGAGTAGGCAGCGGGCGTGCCAAGGCTCCTAGTCGGCAGGTCCCCAACTGGTACCCTGCTCCCCCCCTCTCCTGGTACCTGGCAGCGATCCATCCAGCTAGCAGGGCAGTGCAGTAGGCAGAGTAGGCAGTGGGAGTGTCAGGGCTCCTAGTCGACAGGTCTCCAACTGATGCATGAAAGCATCATGCAGGAGGAGGCTGCAGCTGGTGCACAGACAGCAGGGGCATTGGGGTCCGGGTAGGTCTGTGCTCTGGAGGAGGAAGCAGAGGAAGCGGGTCCATTAGGAGATTGTTATTTCATCGACAGGGTCCCTGCCGCGAATGGGAACTAGCGGGCCCACTCACTACATATGCGCATATGTAATAAGCAGGTCCGCTACTTCCCATTCGCGGCAGGGACCCCGCCGATGAAATGACAATCTCCTAATGGACCCGCTTCCTCCTCCTGAGCACGGACCTGCCCAGATCCCCAGTGCCCCCTCTGTCTGTGCACCAGCTGCAGCCTCCTGCATCATGCTCCTGCATGATGCTTTCATGCATCAGTCCGGGACCTGCGGACTAGGAGCCCTGGCACACCCGCTGCCTACTCTGCCTACCGTGCTTCCCGGATGGATCAGTTTTAGCTATTTAAATCGTATCACATTATGATAAATAGGGGGTGAAAATAGGATGAGAGATTCAGAAAGTGAGAGATTTGGCAATCATTTACACTGCAAAACCAGTTTGATTTCGCTGTGTAAATGATTGCCGCTTTAAAAAAACCTGGAGATTTCTTACCAAATCTCTCACTTTCTGAATCTCTCATCCTATTAAATCTCACCCAGAGTATTCATCCAGAACACAAAAACACTTGAGGAGAACCACATCTAACGTCTAATTAATTAATTAATTTATTCTTTATTGTTATTCTGTTACTACTAATTATATTTTCATTTCACCGTATGTGCAAATAGCTCTGTGTACACCTATTATTTATTATCTGTTATAGTTTCTTTATATTTGTACGTAATGTAATATATCTTACATTGTGTTAAATGGTAGTGCCTTATATATGAATATGCAATAACGGTAATATTAAATATATTGTTCTAAGTGAATGTCACAATATATCCTAGTTCGGAAAAGGAAACACTGATTTATTTTAACAATAAACACTTTAATAAAATGTTTCATCGTCATGTTAACATTGTACAAAAGCAACATATATAATACAATATATATTAAACATGCATGTAAATGGTGTAAAATGCAAAGCTAATAATACATAGCAACTAATTTATTGGCAAAATGATGCGATATTCTGTAGAAAAAGATATGACAATATGGTTTGGCTTCCTAATATGCACTTAAAATTAATTTACAGTCTACTGAGTATGATAACTAATACAATGTATATATGACATATTTATAAAGTGAGTTGTTTATGAAACATAAAATATTCGATTATTATATATATATGTTTTTTCCATGTGATGTTATGAAAAATCATACCTACAGTGCAATAATTCCATGTATTTGAGGGACAATATGACTGGCACTTGAAGTTGAAGGCACTATTTACATATATTTGCAGTATATATAGTTTTAGTATAACAAGAATGGTTTCGTTTCGTTGTGAGAGTGATCACATACACATCAAAAAAATTATGCAAGATAAACATTCACTTGTAGTTAGATCCCAGTCCATATGTTCTGTTCCTGTAAACGGAAAGGAGTACATGATTAATGATTGCTATTACTGCATTTTTAGTTATTAATTAATTAGCTGATTGGCAAACCCTGCTGCTTAGTGAATATGTCCCTTGGTGTTAGAAATAACAATTTTTTTATATGCTTTTTATTCAGGGGGATTCGCTATACAACAGCTGTAATGAAAAATTAATGATAATATTTAGCATTAAGATGAATAATCTAATTCACACGTTCACAAACTCAGTCCTCATGACCCCCACACAGTGCATGTTTTGCAGATCTCCTCACAGAATCAAAAATAAAATAATTAGCTCCACCTGTGGATCTTTTCAAATATGTCAGGGAGTAATGAGTGCACCTGTGCACCTGCCGGGTACCTGGAAAATGTGAACTGTGTTTGGTCCTGAGGACCGAGATCTAATTCAAAGGAAAGTCATACACAGTGCTGGACAGCTGTATATAGAAGTGCACTAAAAAACATTCACCAATAAGATGAAATGTCATGTTTATGAGGCACTCATATTTCATTCCATAATAAGGTGAAAAAAGTGTCTACACATATCGGGCCAGATGTGCTAAGCTTAAAAAGTGATAAAATGGAGATTTATAAACTGCCAGCCAATCAGCTCCTAACTGTCATGTTACAGGCTATGTTTAGAAAAGGACAGGTAGGAGCTGATTGGTTGTTGGTTTACCACTCTCTAGTTTATCAGTTTTCAAGGTTTAGTACATCTCACCCATTGTGATGCATGTATATCCCTGGGGAGCTGGCAGCGGCAGACAGGGGGGTCCGTGCGGAGCGGGCAGCGTGGTCCCTGAGGCGCTGGCCAGTCAGTCAGCGGGGTCCATGTGGCGGCTGGAAACTAAGTAGCGCTATTTGCTGGGCAGCGGTGTGGGAAGCACTGCTGAAATTGAAAATATTTTTAAAAGAATCTCAGTAAATCAGCGTCCGGACAGTGTTTTCAAATTCAGCAGCGCTTCCCACGCCGCCACCCAGCAAATAGCACTACTTAGTTCCCAGCCGCCACACGGAACCCGCTGACTGACTGCCCAGAGCCGCAGGGACCCCGCTGCCATCGCCACAGCCGGCGCTGCTCGGACTCCGCTGCTACATATATGTGTGTGACAGCGGACCAACACATCGTGGGTGCTAAAAAGCACCCGTGATGTGCGGCTGATGGGTCCAATCCGACAGATTGAACCTGCACCAGGTGTCCGACCCCATGCGCACTGAACCGCGCATAGGGTCGGATGAGGTGTCAAACACATCCGATTTTGGCCTGATTTCTCGGCCTGATCCATCTGAATCTTGTGTATGGGCACCTTAAGGCTTTGGGACAATTTAAGAATACACTGATAATGCTATGAAAAGTCTTCACCTGGAACTTTAATTCAATTTTCATACTGTGTACTCTAACCTGCTCTTTTTTTATTTCTTTTATTTAAGTCTTTTTTTGAAATACCGGTAGATGTCTTACAGAAAATGTTTAGTCATTCACATTAACCTTGTCCCAAAACACCTTTGAAAAAGCTGGGAGCCCCCCAGCGAAACGCATTAGGTGCAGTGCCCCCACTCTACCTCCAACCTTGGATTACAAATCGGGTAACCACTTTGTACCCGGGACTCCCTAATTATCGGACCGAGAACCACCATTGGGACTTACAAAGGAGATCCAGCAGCAACTATCGACCCACGGGGACCACATCAAGTCCAATCGAACAAGTGGATAACATCCCAGATATGTGAGTGTCTTTTTGACTGCATTTCTCCACCTCCCATGAATACTGTCCGAGGAGTAAGATAACCTTATCCATCTATAGGTAGAAAAAGTGGGGACACTCTTTTCAGAGAAAAAAGGGCCCACCACAAGTGGAGCCGCCAAGTGCCGCATATGCACAGATTCAACATCCAATTGGCCATTAAGTGCACACTTTATGTAATTTTAACTATAATTTATTCATTTATTAATATTGTATTATTTTATGTATAAAAATTTATGTAATTAAATTTATATTATTCATCAATTGATTTAGTTCCTCAAATAGCGCAGTTTTTCACCCCTTTTTTTCCTGCTTTTCACATTGGGACTGACAATCCCTAAACATAACTGCTGCTTGATTTGTAAGTGGAGGACATACGCAGCGCCTGATTATTGCCCAGGGGCAATTCATCGCCACTTTCTTGTCCCAATTGAGCTTGCAATTTGTACTTGCTGGCAAACACACAGTTAAATTGTTTTATCAGAAGCCAATTATGCTAACAGTATGTTTTTGCACTGGAGGAAACCTGATTACCCATAAGGAAAATGGTGCAAACACAGGGAGAACATAAATAGTTAGCATCCTGGTTGCAACTGAACCCATGATCTCAGTGCTGTTCATCAGCAATTCCTACCACCGTGTCATTGCTATTATTCTAAAAACAGATTATTTTACTAGAACTAGGGGTCGATCCTATTAGGTCCGAAGGGTGCGAGGTGCCATTCGGGTGCTGTTTTCATGCGTTTAAATGCTGAAAATGGCACCCGAATTAAGACAATCTCGCACCCTTCCCAGGGCCGAATTAGCTTAAAATGGCTCGCACCCCTATGGAGGTTTTAAGAAAATTCAGCCCGCCATAAAGTGCGCCTGGTGCTGTGATTATCTGCACTCATGAATCATCCATGTGGAATAGGATCAACCCCCAAGACATTCAACCAGGTAAGAGGTAAAAAGTATTACTCCTCACCTTAAGAAGACCAAAATCGCGGGGTTATTATCAGATTGAAGACAATAGCTTTGATAGCAAATATCCTCAATCCCAGTACCGTTAAGGATAATCCATTCATGCTTGGGCCTGTAGAGAAAAGATATAACATCCAAATTTAAATAAAGCAATACTGTATGTATTTTCACTGTAGACAATTATTGTAGACATTGCACACAATTATTATTATTGTTATTAATATTATTTATAGATGTGCTTTTTTAGATCTCAAAGCGGGATCTTATAGGTTATCTGGCTGCCACATGTTTTGAAACAAAAACATGTGACAGCTGATAGCCAGTAAGTTCCCGCTTTAAATCTGGGTAAATCCAAACCTGCACATCTGTAGTATTATTATTATTATTATTAGTAGTAGTATTGTTTAGGTGCACTATTCAGTTTAATAATACCACTTTCACATCGCCGACACGTTTTAAAAACCGGTATTTTAAAACGGTAATTAAAACGGGTCAGAGCCTTAACATTGCCGCAGATTACCGTTTTAAATACCGGTTAAGTCTCATTCAACATAGCAGTGAAACCGGTTCATCACGAACACGTTTCAAGCCAGAGTGTCAACATTGCCTGTCATTTTGCTCTGTAGCTTGTGTTGTTTGCCTGAAATACCGTTTCAGACACACTGTACACATTCACATTGCACAAAAAACGGCAAGGAACTGTGTAGGACTCTGCTTTTTACACGGTTCGAAATGCCAGTTAACTTTAAACGGTAAATCGGCTGTGGTGCATTCACAGTGCAGGCTTAAACGTTTTAAAAAGGGAAAAAAACGGCAATTTGCCGTTTTAAAAGTGCGATGTGAAAGGGGTATAAGATACAATGACTGAACAATACTGTGCAGTATTTGCTTTTTATCTGTAGCTACATTTGTTGCATATGGTAAGTAACTCCTGATGTAAACCAGTAGAAAAAAGTATTGTACTGGTAAGGTAAATCTAAGAATGGGCAATGCCATTGCTACAGATGTGTCCTCTTGTGTTGTTGCTGAGATGTGTATGCATCATGGCATGTGTGTCTCGGGATAGCACTTACACATGCACCTTCTATCATTCACACTGCATGGAGGACCCCCAGGGGCAAATTACACATCATGGTCACTAGCGCACAAAGTAGGGGTTTCTGAGTACCCAGAAACCCCACCTGACAGACCAAATATTTTTTACAGACATACTTGTCTCTGCAATAGCTGTGAAGCCCCCACGGTCAGAGGTGCCCGCGTTTCGTCGTCTAGCTGACAACGTTTTCCTTGTAAAAAGTTGTCAGCTAGACGACGAAACGCGTCAGTATACAGCTATTCTGCTCCCCATTTTTTGGGACTTTGAAGCACATTGGATGGAAACCCCGCTGTGAGTACATGTCTATATTCACCACTTTCAAAAACTTTGCCTGAGTTCCAAATTCGTCCACTGGAATACAGAAATCGGGACACCACCACCTGCTTAATTCTTGGGTTGCCCTTTCTACTGGCCTGTGATCCTGCCCCAATAAATGTGGACAGAGACAATACAATACAGCACCAATAACCCAGTCAGGTTTATGGATACCCACCATCATAACTTCCAATGATATTAAGAAAACAAGGAGGATTAAGCAAACCTGTGGACTTTTCTACAGACACAAGCGGAAAACCACCATAAGTATAATTGCTCAGTCCAATTTTAATATTTGTTTTATTCTTCAAGGGCACTATCATGGTCTATATTTAATATACCGATGATTTATTTAGAATGTTTAATAAATTGTAGATATTTTGATCTATTTTTATTGAATTTTTATTGAATTTTTACATTTATTGATTTTTAATTGGTTAACATTTAGCTCTCCACTTTTTCTCCTTTTCTTGTTTGTATATTGTTGTAAGGAACTGACTATTCCTTTGTGTGAGCTTCTCAACACATACACCCCATCCCTAGGGCCTACTTTTTACCACTTGGTAAATACCCCCCTTTTTCCACTTTCAGTTGTTAACATACAGTCACTGTAACTAAAGTTCTGAAGTCAGATTGAGCATAAAGTAGAACAATCCATTATAACATGTTTAGCATTAATCAAAAAATAATTGTAAAAACCTCTCCATACACATGCTATTGTAATCCTGCATAGCAAATAAAAAGATATACATTTTGTACTGTATGTACTAACTACAATACGAACTGAATAGTTGCTCATACAGTAAATCATGAAATTGTCATGATCATCAAAAAATTCAGTAGAAAAAAAATCGGATTAGTGAAATTAAAGTGTTATGATAAATCCTTTCTAAATAAATATTTTATATATAGGGAAACATCACTGTGTATTTTGAAGGAGTAACTTACTTGTATGGAAATTCTCATCGATGGACAGTGATGAGCATGTATTAGTTTCATCTGAAAAATAATCCAATAAATTATCAGATAACTGAGCTAAGGCCAACAATTTGCATTAAATTGTCTGAAGACATTCAGGTACAGGAAAGGTAAGTTAAAGTAATATTCTAAACACCTAAAGTTTTTCCAACACCAAGCACTGCATCATCAAGTATATCTTCATTAGTTTTACATTTATAACATAAATATGCACAAATAGAATTCCATTAATAATTGTTTGGATACATTTTTTTTTCCAGAATTAGATTCCTATGCTGATGTTTATACAGTGTGTGTATGCTTATTTTCTGGGCAATGTTCCCCACCTGTCAATTATTATTATTTTTATTTTAAAAGGGGTTAAAACAAGTTGGAATAGTATCCACATTAAAATTCTTATATGAAACTTCTGGGTGAAACGTAACTATGATACGAGGGGAATGTCAATAAATGAAAATATGCGCTAGTATAGTTATTAAGATCTTAATGTTGGAACATTATGGCGGGTATTGAATCCCGGTTCCCGACTGTTGGTAAGTACCGACAGCCGTAACCCTGGCCCATTTTCGTTTTGCTCGCCTGCATATAGGAAGGCGGGATTCAATATCCTGCCTGCCGATCGGCAAAAAGGGGGCATGTCTGCATAAACGGGCATGGATTGTCAAGATCCATCTGTGATCACGACAATTCACTGCCGTTCTCTGCAAAATGGGCCAGACAGCTTTGAAAGTCAGGCCCGTTCTGTCGATCTGCCTCTTCAATGCTCTCCTATTACATTTCCTCCATTATCTCTCCAATTTATCTATCTCCAAGGCTTAAGATGGATGGGTTGGATTGGATGATTGGACGTTGTCTATTGGGATGACGGAACCTTGCATTGGCAAGTGCATAATCAGCAGGGCTGACCAGAAGATATCCCTAACATCAGCAGGGGTTGCGCATACACACTGACCAGTATTTGTCAATAATGCCTAATGTGTACGCAACTTTAGTAAATAGACTGCTTCATTTTGTGGATAGATATCAAAATATTGTTTTACAAGAAAATGTTTGTACGTTACTGCACCTATATACATGGGACCTTTGTGAAACAGACAAACTATTAATGGTAGTTACATAGAAACATAGAATTTGACGGCAGATAAGAACTATTTGGCCCATCAAGTCTGCCTCTTTTTTATCCTAGTTTATACAGTAGATTGGGAATAAAGACAAAAGAATATTCTAGTGCTATCAAATTTCAGCAAATACTGTGGTGTAATTGTCTCATTACCTGTGTCATATTGTGGATCTATATCAACGTCATCATATTTCAGTTTACAGTTAGGGGGGTGAGAAGGATTTCCATCATTCCATGTCACTATGCTGTTCCTCCACACATCACTGTCAGATTTATCCAGTGCAGCCTCTGTTAGATTTCTCTTATCCAACAACAGTCTCTTTCCCACAGATGGGATGTCAGTGATCAGGCAGACTGATTCCGGCAGACCTGTCTCAGAGGAATTGAGGTGATACACCGATGGGCTGTCCCTGTCTGTTTCTAAAAATAATCAGAAAAGAAAGAAGAGGTTAATATTGTAGCTGTTTACTCAGCATATGATGACAATGTGTTGCTTTAAAATATTATTTGACCATTATCAGTTTGGCAACCAATCTAGTTAGCGTACTTCTGAGTTCTACATTTATTTTCCCATGATGTGTTGCACTATTAAGTACATTTTCTTGGTTGAAAATGCCTAAGCCTTGGCCTTAGAGAAATGTCTAGTAAGTTCTTACTAAAATGTTCTGACAGAATTGTTTCCTCTTCTAAAAATCATTGCTCTTACACTCTCAAGATCAAGTTACCCTTCATTACTCTGTGATTTGCTAAATATTGCCACACCCAAAAAATTTGAAGGGTTACGGTACAGAAATCAAGCCAGTCTAGGCTATAACTGTATAAATAGTCAATGATTAAAATTTAAATAAGAAATAAAAATAAAAATATAATTGTTATTGTTTTCACACAATATTCTCATCACTATATCTGTACACCATAGTTTGTAGATATATACATATACAGTATATACCTTATTGTTCACTTTTAGCACAAAACCTAGTTTAGTTGCACCTAAAAAATATATCCACAATGTCATATATGATTTCCAAATATGTCCCATTATAAAATTTAATCTACAAATATTAAATTAATGATTCCACCAGTATACACAGTAGAAGGTCAATGAATTGAGAGTTTTTGATTTTGTCACTGGAAGGAAACAATGACAGCTCCCAATCCCAGTATATGCTAATGCTATATAAATAAACTAGCTGAAGTAACCGGTGTTGCTCAGGTTTGGTTGTGCCATTAGCATTACTTGAACTTTAGCCTTCTTTTGTTTTAAGCTTAGATGCTCATCATGCCCATGGTGTGACCGGCTTACACCTCTCTGTGGTCAGCCGACCACAGTTATTTCCTTAAACCCCATGTTCTTTACCCCCTTTATTTTATGCAACTATCTTGCCATATCTTGCATCCCTGGCCCACTTTAGTGTAGTGGCCAGACCCTTTTTGGGCCCTCGGGTGGTGCTAGATGATGGCTTACCCCCACATTATTTTTTTTCCAGATTGTAAGTCATATGTGTATCAATTTTGTTGTAAATTGCTCCAGGCATTCAAGAGTTATGCTGGTACATACACACATACTGTACATCCCTATATATATATATATATATATATATATATATATATATATATATATATATATATATATATATATATATATATATATATAATGAGAATAATAGAAACAATAATAATGTGGGAGGAACTAAGAAAATAATATTATGTATAAGGCTAATGGACATGTAATAATATGTTCAATAGTTTAATACAATAGTGTAAACAAAAATGTAAACTCATTGTTACAGTATACACTGACCAATTTGAAGAACTAGTTTTGTTTCCTAACCAAGTATTAATATTTTCCCTCATAGTAGCTAACATCAAATATATTACAATATATTTAATACATAATCTGTATTTCCATTCATTGGGTGGACAATATTAGTAGTGAAGGAATTATTTTGTACATTTCCTTGGAAGGAATAGATCACATTTATGTAGAGACATTGTATTTTAAATGTTTACAATGCTATGAAAAATTGGATACACTATAAAAAAACTTTTTTGACAATATTGGTGTGAGAAACTCACCAGGCTTCATTATGAGTTTTGTCCCTTGACCAAATAGCAGTTTACCATAATTAGCATATACACTGTGATAAACAGCTTGGCAAGAATACATAAGAATGTTGAGTAGTATAGAAATGTTTTTATTAGCATAGAAAATGAATTGTACTGATATGAGTACTTAAGATATAGTATATGGTATAATGGACTTGGGGGGTTATGCAATGCTTCGCCGCTATTCCCGACAGTGGAAATAGCGGTGGGTCCCTATTCAATGCTGTCTTTACTGACAGCATTGAAGAGGGATCACAGCAGAACAAGTCCGACTTCATAAGCTGTTGGGCCCGTTCTGCCGTTGACGCAATCCCAGCCGCAGATCAACAATCTACGGTTGTTTACACGGACATGCCCACTTTTTGCAGATTGGCAGGTGGGACACCTGTGCCAATCGGGGTTTGCTCAATACCAACTCTGTTTGTAAACCTACATATCAAGAAACAACATGTGCAAAACAATCTACATCCACAATTTTTTTTGTTTCCTCATTTTTCTTTACATCCAATTTTGGACACTCAAAAATTCAGTGAAACCTGTGTGTTTTTGCTGGAAACAACCCGCTTTCGGAAAAAAACAGGACAATTTCGGAGACTCTGCTTTGCCTGCCGAAAGCAGGTGAAACTAAATCCCCGATAAGCTGCAGCATGCTTCAGTTTGAGAACAGTATGTTTCTGTAATTTTAATCTCAAAGCATAAATCTTCTCCCAATTTGAATATTCTGCTGCTACAAATTTAATAAACCCTAGATGTTAAAGTAAGCAGGCAAGTATCAGAATTATCACCTAATAGCTCCAATATAATAATATCACAATCAGCATCATTTTTATAATTTACAATGCATTTATCTTAGAGCAGTGGTTCCCTAACTTGGTCCTCAAGAAGCACTAACTGCTTTACCACAGATTACTTAATTAATTAGTGCCTCAGTCAATATAATTTTACCATCTGTTCTGATCCATGTATATACCTAAACCCTGGACTGTTAGTGCTCCTTGAGGACCGAGTTTGGGAACCACACAATGGGCAGGCTGATAATTCTGAGGATAAATCTTAACTACATATTAGGATTACAGTAACTACCAGTAATGTACCTGAACTGAAAAGGCCTTTGCCATATCCATTAGTGTTATATACAGTTATAAACATGTGTAATAAAAACATATCTTAACAGTTATATCAAAATAGCATACAAGACCATATCTACTAATCGACAATATTCTATGAAATATATTAATATATTAATTTCTATTTTTCTTTATTCTAGGTTTCCATAATGAATTAATTATATGTACTAATTTGATTTCCATATATGCAACATTTGATAAATATAAATGTTGCCTAAAATACTCGAGTAATGTATGGGCAACGGGCACATATAGTTGTATAATACAATAACTGAACATTACTGAAATTTTGTTTGTTCAAATTTTTTAGGTATTGTATTGTAATTTAATGTATCTATCTATCTATCTATCTATCTATCTATCTATCTATCTATCTATCTGTATTCTAATTCATTATTTTTACATTTGCATTAAATTTAGTTTTTCCTAGAAAAAAATCTTTATTATTACATTATGGAACAATATTGACGTCTAACTCACCGGGTACCACCACCAGCTTAGTCCCTGTTAGGGTCTCGGGTGACCTCACCGAACCTGACTCCGTTGATTCCCAGTGAAATTGGCGGACGCGTGCGGTGCTAGGCTTCACCAATAATAGCCGCGTCCGAAGGAGCCCGTTAGTCAGGCTCCAACCCCGATGCCACCTGGTCTTATGAGTGACAACGCGGCCGCCAAGGTCAAAGGTGTACAAGGGGAAAACTAGCTAGACCCAACCGGTGAGGTGCACCCAGCCCTTTAAGAGGTCTTGTACGTGCCACAGGCTAACCGGGATCCCCCTGGGAACAGGCAGTGCCCAGAAGTCAGACTGTATCCAATAACTGGCAATGATTCTAGACTATACCGAATTACAAAAGGTGCTAGAGCTAGCACCGTTTAAGTACAGATGGGTGTAACAATACACAACAGCTGGAATGATATAAATCCTGACAGGTGTAACAATACACAAAAGCTGGTATAATATAAATGCTAATAGGTGTAACAATACACAGAAGCTGGTATCATATAAATCCTGATAGGTGTAACAATACACAAAAGCTGGTATAATATAAACACTGTTCGGCAGATAAGAGAAGAGAGAAATTTCAAACTTATCTGAACCACCGCAGGCTGATTGCCAGGATAACGAGCAGCCAGGACTATCTCCAAGATACCGACACTGGAACGCTGATGACACAAGGCAAGGGTACTGCAACCGAATGGGAACACGAGGAGACAGATGCCAGGAACCGGGAACACTCCAAGCGCCAAGCAAGGAACTATAACCGGCGCTGACTGTCCTGGTCCGGAGGTTTAAATAAGGCGCCAGAGTGACGTCAGCCATGGCGGCACACCCCCTCCTACCCGCGGCTGCCTGGCGTCCCCCGTCGCCTAGGCAACCGCTGCGGTAAGGGAGGAAGGGGCTGCGCTGCAGTAGCAGGCAGCGCGTCCCTGCCGGGCGGAAGTACGCGTCTAATGACGCGGCGGCGTCCCGGCTGCCTAGCAACAGCCGGGACGTGCCGCCCAGAGGCTGCCGGGGATGCGAGAGGATTCCCCGTGCAGCTTCTAACAGTACCCCCCCCTTGAGGAGGGGTCACCGAACCCTTTGACCCTGGTTTGGACGGAAATTTCTTGAAAAACTCAGTTTTGAGCCTGGGGGCATGCAGGAATCGCTCGGGCACCCAGGATCTTTCTTCCTCACCGAAACCTTTCCAATGGACCAGAAATTTAAGTTGACCCCGTACGAACTTGGAGTCTAATATTTGTTCCACGAGAAATTCCTTATGCCCTTGAACGACAATGGGTTTACGGTTCTGTGTAGACCCAGAGTGAGAAGTCCTCGAGGCAGGCTTGAGAAGGGAACAATGAAAAACATTATTGATCCGTAATGTTCTGGGGAGACGTAATCTGAATGCTACCGGGTTGATCTGTCCTGTAATCAGAAAAGGCCCGATGAACCTGGGTCCCAATTTAGGACATCTCTGACGTAATTTGATATGACGAGTAGACAACCAAACCTTCTGCCCTACTCTGAACAAGCAAGGCTTCCTATGTCTGTCAAAAAAGACCTTAGAGCATGCAGAAGCCTGTCTGAGCGCAAGATGTACCTTTTGCCATGATTTCCTGAGGAGGGACACCGTGGACGAAGGAGATCTAGAGGGAACATTGGGAACACTGAAGGAGTTACATTTGGGATGGAATCCATAATTGCACAAAAAAGGCGAACTCTTGGAGGCCACATGATAAGAGTTATTATAGGCAAACTCGGCCAATGGCACCAACTCTGCCCAATTGCTCTGACATTTGGACACGAAACAACGTAAATATTGCTCCAGGGCCTGATTGACCCGTTCAGTCTGTCCGTTGGACTGTGGGTGGTATCCAGACGAGAGACTGACCTGTATACCTAGACAAGAACAAAAGTGTCTCCAAAACCTGGCCACAAATTGAGACCCCCTGTCCGAAACAATATCCACAGGAAGACCATGAAGTCTAAAAATATGGGTGATAAACAATTGTGATAACTCTTTGGCCGTGGGAAGCTTATGCAATGGTATAAAATGTGCCATTTTACTAAATCGATCGATAGTAACCCAAATGGTGGTATAATGTGCAGACGGAGGAAGGTCGACAATGAAGTCCATAGAAATACAGGACCACGGTATTTCTGGGATGGGCAAAGGATGAAGTGTACCCACTGGTGACCCTCTGGAAGATTTATGCCGAGCACAAATAGAACAAAGAGAGATAAACTGAACGACATCCTGTTTCATGGTGGGCCACCAGACTGCTCTGGACAAATGTTCCAGAGTTTTAGTAATGCCAGGGTGACCAGAAATTTTGCTGGAATGAAAGTCCTTGAGGACTAAGTCTCGTAAATATTTGGGGACAAAGAGACGATCTTGTGGAGTCTCTTGAGGAGCAGAATGTTGAGAAGCAATAACACGGGAGGCCAAATCCTGGGTCAGCCCAGCGAAAATGGTAGAAGGCGGAACAATGGGAGCTTCCCCCAGGCCGGCACTCTGACAAGTCTGGAAACTGCGTGATAGTGCGTCAGCCTTGATGTTCTTGGGGCCTGGTCTGAAAGTAATGATAAAATGGAATCTGGTAAAGAACAACGCCCATCGGGCTTGCCGGGGGTTTAAACGTTTGGCCGACTCAATGTACGCTAAGTTCTTGTGGTCAGTGATGACGGTGATGCAGTGTTTGGCACCTTCAAGCCAATGCCGCCACTCCTCAAAAGCCCATTTTATGGCCAATAACTCGCGATTACCGACATCATAATTTTTTTCAGCTGCGGAAAACTTGCGAGAGAAATAAGCGCAGGGATGAATCTTTTGATCATGGTCCTTTCGTTGGGAAAGAACCGCTCCAGCCCCAACATCCGAAGCATCGACCTCAACAATGAAAGGAATTCTGGGGTCCGGATGAAGCAAAATAGGAGCAGAACTGAAGGCTACTTTCAACCTGTCAAAAGATTCGATGGCCTGTGGAGACCAATTTTCTGGATCTGCACCCTTTCGGGTCAATTCTACAATGGGAGCGACAATATCAGAAAAGGAACGGATAAATTTCCGATAATAATTGGAAAATCCTAAAAACCTTTGAATTGCCTTGAGGTTAGTAGGACGCGCCCAGGAGAGGATGGCCTGGACCTTACCTGGATCCATGGAAAAACCTTTGGGAGAGATGACATAGCCAAGAAAAGAGACTTGACCAACCTCAAATTCACATTTTTCCAGTTTGGCATAAAGTTGATTCTCACGCAACTTCTGGAGGACTGTCCGGACATGTTGCCGATGATCAGGAAGAGACTTGGAAAAAATTAAAATGTCATCAAGATAGACTACAGCAAATAGACCCAGGTAAGGTCGCAGAACCTCGTTGATGAAATCTTGGAAAACTGCAGGAGCATTAGCCAAGCCGAACGGCATTACAAGATATTCGTAGTGGCCTGTGTGAGTGTTAAAGGCGGTTTTCCATTCGTCCCCTTTTCTAATTCTAATAAGATTATACGCCCCTCTAAGATCAATCTTCGAGAAAACCCTTGCCTCCCGAATTTGATCAAACAATACTGAGATGAGTGGTAAGGGGTAGGAATTCTTGATAGAAATCTTGTTCAGAGCACGATAGTCAATACAAGGACGTAAAGAACCATCCTTCTTCTCTACAAAAAAAAACCCTGCGCCTACCGGAGATTTTGAGGGACGGATGAACCCCTTTTCAAGGCTCTCTTTAATATATGAATCCATGGCCAGGGATTCTGGGCCGGAAAGGGCATATAGACGTCCCTTGGGTAATCTGGCATTGGGGACTAAGTCTATGGGAGAAAATCGAGATAGGCCCAAGTGAGTTCCCCCGGACTCACCTAGGCCCTGTCTTTTCCCGCCTTTAATGGGCAGACAGCAGCACGGTGACCCTGGCCCCCACAGTACAGACAGAGACCCTTGAGCCTCCTGCGATTCTTTTCTGCGGCAGACAAACGGGTGGCTCCAATCTGCATGGGCTCTTCCCCAGTCAATTCGGAAACCTCTCCCTGCGGAGATGAGGGAAGTACCCCAAATTCCCTCTCTCTATGACGCTCACGAAACCTCCGATCTACCTTGATGGCTAGTTCCATAAGACCATCAAGTGAAGTGGGAGTGGGGTAGTGTACCAGGGCATCTTTAAGGGTTTCAGATAGGCCGATTCTAAACTGACTACGCAGCGCGGGGTCATTCCAACCTGAATCTATGGCCCACCTCCTGAACTGAGTACAGTATGCTTCAGCATTGCCCCGACCCTGCCGTAATGCTCTGAGATTAGATTCTGCAGAAGCGGCCCGATCTGGGTCATCGTACAGTATCCCCATAGCAGCGAAGAAGGCATCTACTGAGGCAAGGGTCAAAGATGCTGCAGGTAATCCGAAAGCCCAGGTTTGTGGATCCCCTTGCAACAGGGAAATAACCATCCCCACCCGCTGAGTTTCAGAGCCAGAAGAAACCGGGCGGAGCTTAAAGTATAATTTACACGACTCCCTAAAATTAAAAAATTGAGACCGGTCCCCAGAAAAACGGTCAGGGAGACTCAACTTGGGTTCGAGGTTCCTAGGCGAGGCTAATGCCCCCTGAACCCGTTCTTCTTGTGAATTAACCCGAAGAGTCAATTCCTGGAGTTTCTGCGTAAGGGTATGCATCTGCCCCACCAGAGCGTGGCCTGCGGCTTGCTGAGCTGGGTCCATAGGAGCAAGATAAGGGTCTGGGGGTGTAGTATGGGCCGGTTATAATGTTAGGGTCTCGGGTGACCTCACCGAACCTGACTCCGTTGATTCCCAGTGAAATTGGCGGACGCGTGCGGTGCTAGGCTTCACCAATAATAGCCGCGTCCGAAGGAGCCCGTTAGTCAGGCTCCAACCCCGATGCCACCTGGTCTTATGAGTGACAACGCGGCCGCCAAGGTCAAAGGTGTACAAGGGGAAAACTAGCTAGACCCAACCGGTGAGGTGCACCCAGCCCTTTAAGAGGTCTTGTACGTGCCACAGGCTAACCGGGATCCCCCTGGGAACAGGCAGTGCCCAGAAGTCAGACTGTATCCAATAACTGGCAATGATTCTAGACTATACCGAATTACAAAAGGTGCTAGAGCTAGCACCGTTTAAGTACAGATGGGTGTAACAATACACAACAGCTGGAATGATATAAATCCTGACAGGTGTAACAATACACAAAAGCTGGTATAATATAAATGCTAATAGGTGTAACAATACACAGAAGCTGGTATCATATAAATCCTGATAGGTGTAACAATACACAAAAGCTGGTATAATATAAACACTGTTCGGCAGATAAGAGAAGAGAGAAATTTCAAACTTATCTGAACCACCGCAGGCTGATTGCCAGGATAACGAGCAGCCAGGACTATCTCCAAGATACCGACACTGGAACGCTGATGACACAAGGCAAGGGTACTGCAACCGAATGGGAACACGAGGAGACAGATGCCAGGAACCGGGAACACTCCAAGCGCCAAGCAAGGAACTATAACCGGCGCTGACTGTCCTGGTCCGGAGGTTTAAATAAGGCGCCAGAGTGACGTCAGCCATGGCGGCACACCCCCTCCTACCCGCGGCTGCCTGGCGTCCCCCGTCGCCTAGGCAACCGCTGCGGTAAGGGAGGAAGGGGCTGCGCTGCAGTAGCAGGCAGCGCGTCCCTGCCGGGCGGAAGTACGCGTCTAATGACGCGGCGGCGTCCCGGCTGCCTAGCAACAGCCGGGACGTGCCGCCCAGAGGCTGCCGGGGATGCGAGAGGATTCCCCGTGCAGCTTCTAACAGTCCCTTTTCCAAATATAAGTTTGTCATTAACATTATCACAATGACAAACAGCATAGCAAGAACATTTTGTGTCTGCCTAGTCTGACTTCAAAGGCTTATGTACTAACAAATATTGTGTCTTTATTCTGCAAACTATTACATTTAGGAGAATTGTTATTTTACAATTGTTTGTAAGCTTTTCTTTACAAAGTTGTGTGATAATAATGACATCTGTGAATAATAACTTTCCACTCTGCTTGCTCACCAATACAGTAAGTATGATATTACTGTTCAGTTCTCTGTGCAATGCCAATAAATAAAAAGGATCAAATTTGACATGTCTACAATATATTCTGTCACCTTGACATAGAATCATGATATTTTTAAATATGTTTTTCCGGTACTCTTTACCTAGAAGGGCGCCCATCGCGGTGATCGCGGGCATCGCGGGTAGTACATTAACGGCACCCGCGATCACCGCGATTTCCCAAATTTTTAACGCCACCCCACGATCCACGCCAACCCGAAGCGTGGCGAGCGCAGCGAGCCCGCGAGGGGCGGCGGTACGCGTCCTCCGACCTTTTCATGCCCTACTATCCACGTCGGCGTGGAGTTGAGAATAGAATAGTGTGGCGAGCGCAGCGAGCCACCGAGGCCCGAAGCGTGGCGAGCGCAGCGAGCCCCGCGAGGGGACACGGATACCTTCACAGTTATACGCGTCCCCTCGCGGGCTTCACAGGTGTCCGTGGCGACGCGGACACCTGTGAAGTCCGCGAAGGGACGCGTTTACCTGTGAAGGTATCCGCGTCCCCTCGCGGGGCTCGCTGCGCTCGCCACGCTTCGGGCTCGGTGGCTCGCTGCGCTCGCCACACTATTCTATTCTCAACTCCACGCCGACGTGGATAGTAGGGCATGAAAAGGTCGGAGGACGCGTACCGCCGCCCCTCGCGGGCTCGCTGCGCTCGCCACGCTTCGGGTTGGCGTGGATCGTGGGGTGGCGTTAAAAATTTGGGGGGACATTTAAGGGTTAATTGTGCCTATTTGCCCATTTAACATTGATTCCTATGTCCAAATCGCGGGCATTGAGGCATTTTACATTAAAATCGCGGTCAATCAGCCTTTTTAACATTGTTCCCTATGGGAAAATCGCGGTCATCGCGGGCACCCGATTTTTATGTACCCGCGATTTACCCGCGATGCCCGCGATTTTTTACCCCCGACGCCCGCGATTCCAATCGCGGGCGCCGTTCTAGGTAAAGAGTACCGTTTTTCCTATGTTGAGGTCATTGAGATATATGCAGGGGAAATATTGGATACATTTAATCACTATATAGATCAAGGACAACCATGTTATATAAATAAGAGTCATAGGGCCAGATTTTCTAAGCTTCAAAAGTGATAAAATGGAGAGTGATAAACAGCCAGCCAATCAGCTCCTGTCTGACATTTTTCAAACACAGTCTGTGACATGGCAGGTAGGAGCTGATTGGCTGGCTGTTTATCACTCTCAATTTGATCACTTTTGAAGCTTAGAGAATCTAGCCCATATATAGTAAATCTAGATACTCCTAAAGTAGTGCAGTCCATTGAAATGTATAACTACTTTATACCAAATATGCATTATAGTGTCAGAGGTGTTGGGTGTTCTTTATTTTAATGATCTAAATACTGTATGATGTTGTTGTGGCAGAATATTGCATGCATATTTTCACTTGACAAAGCTTACAATATTTCAATGCAAACAACAGCTACACAGGGGAAGAACACAGGATAGGGATTCCTATTGGGCCATACCCTACTTTGGATACTGTTGTAAAGAGTAGTCTCTACAAGTCATAGCAGTGCTGGAAATGCCAGAGCAACACTTATCTAATAATTTCAAACCAGTAAGTCTGGTCTAAAGTAGTAAATACTGGGTAAATGCAATCCCTGTGTAGCACTTGCCTATCATACCAATAGAATTACTATAGTAGAGTAATAGCCAACACATTCCCTTCAGTCGAGATCTAATTTCCAATCAGCCATTAATATTAGACATCTTTGTTATGTGAAATATACCTACTGCAGGCTGTAATCTATAAAATTCCCCCTGAAATACTTCAAGTAATTTTTACATAATCAACATTTCCATGGGATCTACCGTAATACCTAGAAAGCTTGTGATTACAGTTTTAGTTAAAGGATATTTTCCTTCATTTGAAGCACAGTACCTTAAACTTTCTCAAATTAATTTAAAAAAGACTGTATTCTTTTTTACCAGATGACTCAAGGGACTCATCTTCTAATTTAATTGAATACCTTGCAGTGCTCACCGTAGTGACTGACGGGAACTTGATAGTGTTAGAAATTGTGTGTGACAACCAGGAGCTTATATTAATTATTTTTGTTTACATTTATGTTTTGGTACTTTCTGAAATGGCGATTTCCATATAAAAGATTATTTATCTATAAACCTGGGTTATCCACTATAATAATACTTACTCGGTCTCACAATCAGGCCATTTCCAGCTCCAAATATGAGTTTGTAACCACTAGCACAATGATAGATTGCTAACAAATAACTGTATTGCATTAAGGCATTATAGTGCACTATGGTGGGTATTCAATCTCCTGCCACAATTTCCAGACAGTGGAAATAGTAGCGGGGCCCTATTCAATGCTGTCTTTCCTGACAGCATTGAATAGGGATCTCAGCAGAATGGGCCATGTATTGTCGAGCTCCCGGACACAGCTCAGCAATCCATGACCATATCTCATGGCCACGTCCCCTTTTCGGCATTGGCAGGTGGGACATTGAATCCCACCTGCCGATTTCTCATTGAGCCGGTCGAGAACAGGACAGGGGCACGGCTGTCGGCCAGCCCGACAGTCATGGTCCAGGATTTAAAGTCCCCCTTTATATATGTCTAGGCCAATGTTGTCCAATGTTTTAAGAACAAATTAAATGTTAAGGTGCATACACACTGTACAATTTTTCTGACCAATTTGGTTGAAAGACATTTCCATTGAACCCAGTGTCCTGACGAAAGAGGTTGAGTAAAGATATAGACGAAAGACGAAAGATCTAGCTACAGTTCATAGGCTATTTTTGAAAGATATCCAAATTGAGCTGCATGCACAGTTGATGAACAACTGGCGGGTATGCGCATCATCATTCGTCGTTCCTCTGCCGTCAATATCTTTCATCAGCATCTTTCGTCCAGGACACTGGGTTTAATGGAAATGTCTTTCAACCAAATTGGTCAAATAAATTGTACAGTGTGTATGCACCTTTAGATTAGCTACTTTATGTTTCTTTTTGCCACATTTACAACAAATATTCAGGTTATATTCTGGTTCCCAGAGCCTTCAGATTTAGTGCTGTATTCCAATCCTTACTATGAACAATACAGTATAAACTTGAAATTTGCAGTATTTACATTTACATTACTTTCTGTACATTGTCTAATACTGTATTCCTATTCATACTGTTTTGGTTATTTGCTGTTGTGGTAGTTTTAATTTGGGGCCGCTTATGAATGTCTCACGCAGGTTTGTACATTGAATGTCATTCTGCCTTTGGTTATTGTTGCTGTTATTTTGGGAAGTTATATTAAATGATTTGGGCTATGTTAACTGTTAAATTACTGATACTATGACATGTACAGTATTGGACCGGAGGATGAAGAGCCCTCCAGGGGAGATTGTCATAGGCTCAGAGGCTTGGCTAACCACTAGTGACTGAATGGTCTGAGTCCCTTCATAAATAAATACATATATAGTATATACTTGGTGCAGCTGGTTGGCTAGTACTTTGTCTCTGTCCACTCTATCTCCATTCATGGCTTAGTAAATAGACCCCATAATCTCTGTCCACTTTATCTCTCTCCAAGGATTGGTAAAACAATGATGATTTGTTACTTACTATACAGCACAGTTAGCTGAGTTCCAGTTCCAAATATAAGCTTCCAGCCAGCACTACTCTCACTGCCAGACAACCCTTTACAGTAACATGGCAGCTCTGTGCGAGGCAGAACTTGTTCACTATTTTATACATATGGGTAGAAAGGGAAAAGAAGACTCTTTTTTATGAATTTCAAAGCAGTGCCCCATAAAAAAAATTGTCTTCTTTCCCCTTTAGCTTTAGGACTCTAGGGAGTACCACCAACCCAATCATCATAAAGGGAATACATGACCAGTAAGATTTAAGGCCAGATGTATCAAGCTTCAAAAAGTGGAAAATTGGAGAGTGAAAAACCACCAGCCAATCAGCTACTAACTGCCATATTGCAGACTGAGTTTGAAAAATGACAGGTAGGAGCTAATTGGCTAGTTGTTTATCACTCTCCACTTTATCACTTTTGAAGCTTGATACATCTGGCCGTATGTGAAAGTTGGTACAGCACTACTACTACCATACTTTGAGGTCTAGTTCAGTGTGGAATCAAATATACCTCACCACTATATTATACATACAGTTGAAATAAGTAACTGTATAGAATAAAGCACTGTAGTAACTTTATAGAATAAAGCACTTTATAACCTCAGCAATGATGTAAGAGTTTAAGCTGTAGAATCCAAATACAATACTTCGTAACTTTAATTCCTACACTAATTGGGTTATTATTTATTCTATCTATTTTATATTCTATTAATTTTAATGTTAAATGGCCAAATTATTTCCCTCTATGATTTATATGTAAAGGCTCAGTCCGCTGTTGCTGTCCATTTGTATATCCTAGCACCAAAACAGTATCATCAGTGCAAATTGTTCACAAACTTGAGTGACTAACATATTTATTGATCTAATACATCTATGGTAACAGCTATGTAGGTAATAGCTAAGACTCAATTACAACATCAGAAAATGTATATTTGGAAATATAATAGAAGTATTGAAGAAATGGCCAGCTTTACAGTGGCTAACACACACACATTTGATATTGACAGCTAATTAGACCTAAAATTCATTAACAGAAAAACATTTTGGGTGAGTTTTATCAATCATTGTTTTTAGATTATGTAGAAAGATAAAACTGCTTTACCAACCAATCGGTTTCTAGCTGTCAAACACAACCTATAACATGAAATTTAGAAGTTGAGTGGTTGGTTGGTACTTTATCTCATTTCACTTAATTTCACTCCAAAACTAAATAATTTTCTCCCTGTATATATCAAGGGCTCCTTAATGGTGGTTGGCGTCAGTGAACTTCAGTGGAACTATGGCCCTTATTCTGCTTGGTGCGGCCGGAGCCGCATATGCGGCTCCGACCGTGCAGGCGAATCCCCGCCTTCCATACGGATCGCCACGGCCGTCCGTACGCGGACATGTGGCGGTCCGCATGAAAATGGCGGGGGATACGCCTCCACCATCTTGGAGCAGCCCCCTGCATTCGATGGTCGCCGACCATCGAAGGCAGGGCCGCACGCTCCACCAGCTCCCGCAACCATAGACCTCACGGACACTTGTCCGTGTGAAAGCATGTATGGGGGCGGCCAGCTGACATCCGGCGATGTCAGATGCCCGCCCCCAACACATGCGTCACAGCCTCATTACCATGCGTACGCCCCGCGTTTGCATGGGAACGCCCATGAAACGCGGGGCGTATGCATAGGGAAATGAGGCTAAGTAGCCCCTCACGCCCCTATCCACCCCCTTTGCGGCGGTAAAAAAAATTGGGCGGCGATTTCGCCTGCACATGCGCAGAGTGCCCTCTGCACATGCGCAGAGCGAAAACATCGGCGGAACGGCCGCAAGCGGCCGTTACCGCTTAGATCGGAATAAGGGCCTATATATGGGAAGTATTGTGTGAATAGGTGTATGCCAGCTTGCAACAATTTATATAATGTATTTTTATCTTCACATATCTACTAATTGGGAATTTGAAGCTTTTTATACAAGATTATTTTATTATGGTGTTGTGTGTGTGTGTGTGTGTGTGTGTGTGTGTGTGTGTCGCTACATTCAATAGTAACATATCATTATTATCTCATAAATAGGAATCAATGCTTGCTCCACATACAGTAAGCAATCCTGAAGATATACTGTAGTATTTCATACAGATAATTTATATGTCATTGTTAATCTCACAGATGGGGGTAAAATAGCTTACTTACTGGGCAGAACAATCATCTTAGTCCCCTTGCCAAAAATCAGTTTCCATGTGCTACTGCCAGCAGCACAGTCACATACACCATGACATTAACCATTCCTGTATACAGATGGAGCCTCTCTCATTAGAGCGGCTCCTGGCAATCCTATCGCCAATTGCCTGTTGCCGCCTGAGTCAGACAGAATGGAGCTTGCTGAGAGTTCCTCCAGTTGTTGTGGAGGGCACCTACTGTAGGTCATTGGCTGTTATCTGGTATCTCTCTCTCTCTCTCTCTATGTATGTATATATATATATATATATATATATACTGTATATATATATATATATATATATATATATATATATATATAGTAGAGCGGGGATTGGCACTCCCTGTAACTTCAAAATCCGGGCTGGTGCCTTCACAACAAGTAATTTGTATATCCCATGTAGGTGCGGCACTCTTAGCAATAATAACGTACTCTTACAACTGTAGAGTGATCACTCTACAGTTGTAAAAGTACGTTATTATTGCTACGAGTGCCGCACCTACATGGGATATATATATATATATATATATATATATATATACACATTCCAGAGACCGGCACTCAGAAACTCCCTCTTATGGCAGTTTGTCAGGTGCCCTCCTCAAGGGGCACCACAACAGAGCGCAACAATATAAATCCTGGGTGAAGGATTGCTGTTCTTGAAAAAAAAGTGGATGAAATACGCTGAAAAGTTGACTTGCAAAAGCTAGTGTACCTGGTAGCTTTCTGTCCAGCGTGCCCTTGTGATTTAAAAATCCATACAGTATAATCACAATTTAAAATTAAATAATCAATACCTGTAGTATAAATTCAATTATCAAAAGTATGTGATGCTATTTAATATGGTTACAATTCCATTATTGAATACAATTCATCCTATTTATACCAAGTCCTGTATTTGTTCCCTAGCAATTTTCCTATAATTAGGTAACAAATGCATGGTACAGTATAAATCTATATGTATTGTATTCAATGATGCAATTGTATCCCTATTGAATTGCATCACATACTTTTGATGATTGTATTGTATATTGTGATTTCATTATATTTTATATATTTATGTTATATTTTTATAAGGTGTGTATGTATATGTGTATATATATATATATATATATATATATATATATATATATATATATATACACAGGTTGAGTATCCCTTATCCAGCATTTATTGTACACAGCAAGCTTAAAAGTGTCCGGACTGCACTAGGGCAGGACAACTCCTCCTTGGTCTAGAAATACAAGTAAAATATTTCGCTAGCTTACATCCTTGACCTTAACAGATGGGGTTAGGAACCCCAAAATTAATCAGGCTAATCGGGCTAATCAACCTCACAGCCATTGGTGATTCCATTATACTGTTCCCCTGTTGACTCTGAACACTAGTTCTTTCATCCTCTCTGAGACCCGGTATATATAACTGTACTAAAAACACATACTCCTAGGGTCGACACAGAGAGATAAATCAATTTAATTGCAAATTTATTCTATAATAACTGCAAATATAAAAAAAAAAATTACTCCATGTTTTGTGTTGTTTGTCTGTGTGTCCAAGCTCACATTTTAAACTTAAAATAAATAAAAGTTACATTTTATAATTATTTTTCTTCTTGACAACTAAAAAGAGTGCCCCCAACAAAAAGAGAGTACTTTTTCTCTTCTCCAACCCAAAATGCTCGGGACCAGGAGAATTTTGGATAACGGATTATTCCGTATTTCATAATATTTTTTATTTCAAATACACACAAATATATTTTATTACTGCATAAAACAAGGTTTCAAAAAATGAAACAAAGTTTGTGTACTATCTCAGATACCGAATTTGAATGCCAAGCAATCATTGTCTTGCACAACCGCTGGGTGGTGGGGGTAATTCCAAATGACTGGCCTGGGTGCCTTCCCTTCCCTCTGGGGTACACCCAAATATCAAATGAAAGCAGGGCGTCACACTATATATATCTGCAGTATAGTATATTTGTGGAATGCACATATTATATATGTATATATGTGTATGTATACATGCAGGTTGAGCCCTCCCATATTTAAAGTTTAGAAATATGGACTATTCCAAAATCCAGAATTTTTGGAGCGCAACTGAGATAGCGACACCTTTCATTTCATGTACACAGATTTTGTTTAATTCCTTAAACATACTGTATTGTATAAAATTATCTTCAGTTTACATTAAAGGTTTCCATGACTACATACAACTATTTATCCTACACCTCATTCTGTAAATGGTTTTAAAATCCCTTAGCTGCTTATAATAGCCATATAATTTATTATCCTGGATACAAAGTTCACCATATGCAGATATATAGGTGGTAAAAAATTAGTTTCCATAACTTTGGGAAATTATTATGTTGCATGGATACATTTCTGCAGAGAATTTACAGAATAGATTTCCAGCACATTGTTAGTAGAAATGTTGGGTGTAAAATATAGACAGTAAAAATTGAACTTACTGGATTGAACAATCAGTTGTGTTCCAGCTCCAAATGTTAGCTTTAAGCTGTTTCCACTATAAGCACAGTCACAGGCACCAACACAAAAACCAAGATCAAAATCCATCTACTTTAGTATATTACCCATTTAAGGCATCAGTATTGAGCCATCATCCTATAATACATATGTTTCTGTTATTATAGCAATTATTTAACTTTTGTGGCTTTATTTGTGTCATTTATATTTCAAAGTTAAATTTATTATAGAATTCAGAATGAGCTGTCTGTTCCGTTGTTCACACTGTATTAAAATATTAGCAAGTTTGTGATTTATGGTAAATATTACTACATATATGACGATTTAAGGCCTTTAGGTTCTTTTATAAATTTCTAATTAACTTATGACTACATTATCTAAAATGATGATGCCATTTTAATATGGCTATTTTGTTTTATCAATATATAGAAATACTGGACCATTAGAAATACAGGTTAACATATTTCATTTTAATTTTACTGTTTTTCCTGAGTGAATCATGTATATTACTTACTTTGGTATACAGACAGCATTGTGCCTTGTCCAAACAAAAGCTTCCTGTTGCCAGTATTAGCACAGTGCAATATGTCATTACATTTAGCTGCCTATGCTATACTGTCTTTTCTGAAAAAATTACCCCTTGACAATATTGGGAGGATCCATATCCTCTGGGACAATATATATTGGCACTAGCCATATTTTTTTTGTTTCATACTGTATATAATCAAACACTATGCCAAGACAAAAGTTGATGCACGACAAATAAATAGCTTGTAGATAACTGGAGTTTTTCAAGACATCACAGACCTGGTGTGAATGCGGAGGGAATGGGTACACTTACAGTCAAATGCCAATGGTGAAACATGTCAAAATATTCACCAAATATAGAATGAAGTGAAATTTTCTCAAAATAGTTTTGAACAGTTCACTAAACTCTAATTATAATGATGTCATGAAGTTCTGACATTTTAAATTTACAGGCAAAGTATTCCCATTGTATTTTTTGCAACCAAAATGGCAGTGTGCTATAACTATTAAGTATTACAAAGTTACTGTATGTAAGAAATTGTCTCTGCTATAGAAGGAGACATAATGTACAGCACTTACTGGTATTGACTGTGAGTACAGTCCCTTGTCCAAAGATGAGTTTATATCCGCCACTGCCATAATCACACAGTGACTTATCACATAACAAATACTGAACTTCCCATTATGTAACACTTACAAAATAACAATGATACTGGCATACTCATTGTGACCTTGGATAAGACAAATAGGGGGCAACTGAAATCAGTGTTATATGGTATCACTACATGTTAATCCGGAGGCACTCAGCACATATGATGCGGATTTGCATCAATACCTGGAAAGACTAAAAAAAACGTCAATATGTAGAAGTTTAGAGCAGAGAAAGGAAATGGTGGACATTAAAGATACTTTAAAATATATCAGGGATTTTAACAAGGTCAAGGAGTGAAAAAAATCTTCAAATAAAGAGAAGTACTGTATTAGAACACGAGGACATGCACTGAATTTGACAGGAGATGGGTTCAGGGGAAATCTGAGGAAAAATTACTTCACAGAAAGGGTAGTGGACAAGTGGAAAGGCTCCCATCAGAGGTTGTAGGGGCTAAGACAGTAGAGCATTTCAAACATGCATGGGATAGACATAATTACAAAGAAATAAGGATCAAATATGGTTTGATGTAACAATAGTTAAACAAGGGGCCGACTAGATTTTCCAAATGGTTCTCATCTGCAGTCAAATTCTATGTTTCTATCATTTGATTAGAAACTGACATACACCATACTTAAAAACGTTTTTACATACTACTAAATATAAAAAAAATTGTGCTCTTTACACATATCCCCAATACACTGTAAATTAAAATGATTGATATTGTCTGTCACAAACAAAAGATAAAGACTTACTTGTAATAACATATAATTGTGTTCCAGTACCAAATATAAGCTTTCCCCATCCAGAGCCAGTATTCACACATCCATTGTTACCTTTACATAAAGTCCTATAGTAGCTCATAGCCAGGTCTGATTTTCATATCAAAATTAAGAACCCTGCACTGACTTTCAAATATCAGCAAAGGATCATTTAAAGGCACATTCAATTCTTAATTGTTTACCTTAGATTTTGATTTTGATACATATACCAGAAATCCATCATGCACAGAGCTACTGTATATGCTAACAGTTAAACCGATCAATTTAAACAATTGAATAAGGAGAAATGTAATGTGGTGGGGATATTTATTAGGTTTCTTTATACTTTGTAAAATTTCAAAAGTTATTGGGCCTGATTCATTATGAATTTGCAAAACAACAACTTCCATTGCTAGCATGCCGGGTGCCACCTCATGATGCGATTGCAAAATATTGCAATTGCATTTCACCAATGTGAATGCTTCTATGTACAGTGAAGCAGACGCATCTATAGGGTAGCCCCTTGCCTGCGCAGCCTAGATGTGCAGGCAGGCACTTGGCGGCCATGCTTTGGTTCACAGCGGCTGCATGTGATGCCACGCAGCTGTCGTGCCTGCATTGTCCGGACCGCGCCCTACCAGCGCTGTGTTAATGCCCTCAAAACACCACATCGCTGCCCCTTAGACTGCGGTTGTATTTTCAGAATGTATATTTCCACTGTTTCATTGCTTGCGCATGCGCACATTAGCAAATATCTCTTAGTAGCGATTTTTGCTAATGAGCGATTGAAGCTGAATTATCCCCATTGAGTACAGCAGACTGCCATGTGCCATATATTTATCCATCATTTATACAGTAGCATACCACTCTGTAGATAAAATAAGCCTAGACTCAAGTGTCTGAGTGGCTTTCCTTCAAACAATACTTACTAAAATTACTGTATAGTTATGTAAGGTCACATAACTAGAAGTATAACATTACTGCTTAGTCCACATTTTGGAGCACAAATGCTGCAATATTCACCAAGTAAATTCACCAAGTAAATTGAAAATAAAGGATGTATTGATTAATTATCTTTACTCATAGGTCTTACTTTGAGCTTTATCCCTTTCCTAAATATAAACTTTCTGGTTCCTTTATTACTATTTTTTAACTACAGAACAAAAAGTGCTCAGTATTCTTATAACAGTCTGGTGTTTGTACAACACAGAGCTGTAGTTTATGGCAACAATGTTTTGCAGATATTGTATCCCCTTTAAAATGTTTTTACAAGTAGTCTATGGCATATTAAAAACAATATAAAACATAACGACATTGAGTATTATGATAATATTATTATTATTATTATTACTATTATTATGTGAAGATTTGAAGCAAGTAAAACAAAATAAAACAAGGACATTGATAATTATGATATTATATCACTATTATGTGAAGATTTGCAGAAAATAAAACAATAAAAAGAAACCTCTCCAACTAAATTTTTTTATTTGGGGGGGGGGGGGGGGGGGGACAGATACAAATATAGAGATTTAAAAAAAAAAATATTTTATGTTACATTAGTAAATGATCAGGTAGTGGTAGCACACGCTTTCAAGAATTTTCAAACGGACAACAGCTTTGCCAGCTTTGGCAAAGCTGTTGTCCGTTTGAAAATTCTTGAAAGCGTGTGCTACCACTATCTGGTCGTTTATGTTGGATCCCTGCGGGGGTACCATGGCAGGCACCGCACCTGACTCCATGTAAGGAGTGCTGCTCCGACTTGTATTCTACATGTTACATTAGTATAATTGTATTTGCATATCAGTACTGTGAAAATATTACAAATCATAATTATTTACAAATTATAATTATTAACATTATCATTGGCAGAATAAAGATAATTTAACTTTATTCACTTTTATTTAAACAGCCCACCTCTGTTACTGCATTTCTTTGTGGGTCAAATTCTATACATATTAGTTATCAGCCCATAAAAAACGTAACCGTAATGTCATCACCAGCGGCTTTGCGTGCCCAAATGCACTAACAATTGAATTGCTCTGTCGGCCACCAATTAGTGCCCACGGGCATGATAAACACTTGAATTCCCCCATACAGGCTAGCTGGGTGCAAGAGAAACTACCATATTATTTAAACACATTCACATTCATCTATTTAGATGTGATATATACTGTATGCTTATGTATAGTAGCTGGTGATGGGATAAGATACAACATAAGACATAAGGCTAAGGTACGGTATGTTGAATATCAATAACTTACTGGGCTGGACAGTGAGACGTGTGCCATCACCAAAGATATACTTCCAGTTGCCAGTATTAGCACAGTCAGAAATCCTAGTACATAAACGTAACCAGAGCTAAAAGCTAGGCATTACTAATGCTTATACACATATCCTCTGTCCTCATCCTGGCTATAATTTTATTACACAACCATAAGTATGTTTTCTACTTATTATTATTAATAAGAATTTGCATTAAAGTCTATTTGTAACAACATCCATCCTTATCAGTATGTGTAATAACTGTATTATATATGAATACAGTATATAGTATGTTTATATGTATGTATAAATCTATTTTTTACCCTTTGCATGCTATATTTTGTACAATTATGATTAATAGCCGTGCCCAGAAAAGCTTGCACTCTAAATGGCTGAAAGGAGAAATACAGCAACTAAAGCAAATCTAATAGGTACTTAGCTTTGGAATTAAAGTTAGCTTTTACTAAGGTTTGGATTAGTATAAAGTAAGTATATCAAGCAAGAAATATCTGCTACAGTAATTCAATGATGGATAAGCAAATAACTTGTGTAGAAACATAGAAATTGACTACAGATAAGAAGCACATGGCTCATCTAATTTACCCTGAACACATGTATGTGCACACTTACACGCTAAAGTCAATTATTTGTTGGGAGCGAATTATCCTACAAGCATATTTTTTGATTGTGCTAGTAATCCAGAGTACCTGGCTGAAACTCATGCAAGTAATGGGAGACTATATAAGGCCATGGTGGGAATCAAACCCATGACCTCAGTGCTGTGAGGCAGTAATGCTAACCATTACACTGTCTGTACTTCCCAAGTACAATCATAAGGCTGGAGTCCATAAGTTAACCATTTGAGTGCCAACGTTGCTGTGAGAGATCCTCAAAATACCTGCTAAAAATGCCAGCGTCAGTCACAGCGACTGTTCTTTTTTGGGGGCAATATTTAAATGAACATCAATGAATTGACTTGGCTGCATTTTTATTTCTTTATACTAAAATAACAGTCGCTGTGAGCGATGCTGGCATTTTTTACGGATCTTTTGAGGATCTCTCACTGGGACGTTGGCACTCAAAGGGTTAAACAAGGAGAGGGAGATTTTATGTTATCAGATAATGTACAAATGACTTACTTTGCTGAACAGATAAAACAGTCCCAGTTCCAAAAATAAGCGTGTAGCTGGTTCCATAGGCACAGTGATAAATCTGACTACATTAATGCTAGTTGCCAGCTAAAGAAAGGGAGCATGGGAGAAACATTGTCTATGTCAGTGATTTTCAACCATTTTACCTTTTAAATAAGTTTTTTTAAATTGCCAATGCACATCATGAGACCACAGGGCAAAACACATTGGCCCCCATAGGAAAAAACAATCACACTGGTCCCCACAGGTAACACAAATAAAATACATTGGCCCTTTACATTAAAGAGACCAGTAAATAACAGTTGAACTGGTGGTGGCTGTAAACTGTGTTGGGCATCTCTAGATCAGGGGGCACACTTAAGAACAGCTCAAGGCACACTAGTGGTTGACAAACACTGGTCTCTGTATTACGGCACTTTTCTTGTCAGTAACAAAACATTTGTGGCTTCTGTAAGCATTCTGCCATTTTTAGCAATAAAAGGGTCACTGAGTATAGTTTGTAACATTCAGCAGGACATATAAATCATTTACATGAGCATATTTAATCACATAACTTCAATCAATGTTACTAGGGTTGAGGTTGCCAAAAGGTTAAACAAAAGGGGGAGACTAGAAGAGCCAACTAGTTCTTATCTTGACAAATGTGAGGTTTCTCTTTATTAATGTTGAGAAAAGATATTCGCAGATATATCTAGAGCAGTGGTTCTCAACCTCGGTCCTCAGGACCCCCCAACAATTTACGTTTTCCAGGTCTCCACACAGAATCACAAGTAATTAGCCCCACCTGTGGATCTTTTAAAATGTATCATTGAATAATGAGTGCACCTGTGCACCTGCAGGGCCAGCTGGAAAAAGTGAACTGTTGGACCGAGGTTGAGAACCACTGATCTAAAGTATATAAGTCACAAGCGGCTACTACTGTATATTATACTTAGGAAAATAATATTTCAATGTAAGTGTAATACTGACATATATATTAATGTGTAACAACCTCACTAATTAAACTACAAGTTGATGTGAGTATAAACTTACTTATTCGCACATGGAGATTAGTCCCTTGTCCAAATATAAGTTTAGTGAAGCCACTATTATAGCACTGTGTTCTATGTCATTGCAAGAACTCTATTATCCCTGTCACATAAGCAGAACATAGGCAGAGGGTTCCCATTCAGTAGAGATCGAGGTTTCAATTAGTCAAGTGATATTAACAAAATAATACAATTATTTGTAAAAATGAGACTACTTTCTGCTTCATATGAAAATGAACTGATATTTAAAGTTTAAAGCGCTTATTGCTATTATCAGGCTTTCCATCATCTCCAAATCGTGTCAACTACAGTTTCATGTCAATTCCCCACTTTTACCACTTCTGTGCTTGTATATTTATAAATGATCATATATAACTTATAATGTAGCTTAAAAAAGTTACTGTGTGTAAGGGAGAAATACAAAGTACTACTGTAAAGGTGCGTACACACGTACAGATTTTCTGTCTGATCTATCTGGTGGGAACAAATACCTGGAAATGTATGGGAGCAACTGACAATCAAAAAATTGTTCCCAAACACTTGAAAACAGACGGTGATCAATCAGACAAATTGTTTAATCATTCTGATATAACAAATTTTCCTGCATTTGGGTGGAAATTTGATTGTCAGTTGCTCCCATACATTTCCAGGTATTTGTTCCCACCAGATAGATCAGACAGAAAATCTGTACGTGTGTACGCACCTTTAAACTCGTACATGGTAGGATAATCTAAAGCCAAATGTTTACTTTGTCATATAATATCATATAACTTATTCTTATTTCTTGATCACATAGCATATTATATTGTAGCTGCTTTATAGTGCAGCAAATATATTGGGGAATTCAGTTTATTGTGTACTTACTTGGAATCACTGCTAACTTTGTCCCACTGCCAAATATGTATTTGACATTATTGTACACAGTGTGTAGCCTCATTACAAAAATGGGAAATTGTGATCATACACTTGAAGCAGTGAATAACCTTTTGTATTTAAATTACAAATGTTACATTTTCCAAGTATTTTCTGTAGACATCACACTGTAAGTTTTCAATTACAGTAATTATGTACAGTAAACTGCTTTATGTTTGTTTACATACTACTAAACTTTTGTTTGTAGAATTCTTACACAGTTTGGGTTTACATGTTTAATATAAATTATAAAGCTATGTATTAATGTAGACACTATGTTGAGTGCCAAGTGAATTTGTCAAAATAGGTGTGAAAATTGGCAAGCAAACATTTTTATTCATCATAATGACCTGTAATGGTCACCTTATATAGGAAATATAATCTTTTTGAACACACTCTTTTTTGTTTGAATTTATATAACAAATGTGATGGCGCTGGCATTTTTAGCAGATATTTTACACATCTCTCACAGAGATGTTGGCATTCAAAGGGTTAAAAATTAAATGTTAATGGCCAGTTATATTCATGTAACATATACTGTACACATATTGCAGCAGAAGTAGTACCTTATATGATCCCATATGCAAACATATATATGAGCAATATACTGTTGATAAAATGGCCTATTTTATATTGTTGAACAATCAAACACTGTTTAGATGCTTCTAAATGACTTATTGGTATATTTACTTACTGGGAAGAATATTTAAGTGGGTCCCTGATCCAAATATTATCTTTCTTCCAGTGTTATATGCACAGTGACAAATCGCATAACACTAACTTAGACAGCAGACATTTGATTAAGATACATGAGTTACTTACTAGCCATCTAACAAGTGGTGGTTGGATGGAGAAACAATAATACTTATTTTATAACAATTTTCTTTTTTTTTTTTTTACCATGGGTAGCTGACATGCTCTCGGACCAGGTTTAGGTAACTTGTAAATTATTTTTCAATGCCTTAATGATAAAAGACAGGCGACTAGGGGTCCCATGAAAAACATTCTGATACTCTATGGTGCCATGAACCACTGGAACTGTATATATGGACATTCATTAAATCACCAAAGGTCACATGGAAGGTGCCAGGTGGGTCTATTTATGAAGCAGATTTGAATGCATTTGAATATTTGAATATTAACCCTTTGAGTGCCAACATTTCTGTGACAGATGTGCAACATATCCACTAAAAAAGTCAGCATCGCTCACATTTGTTATATAAATTCAAATAAAAAATGTGTGAAAATTATTGTATTTCCTATATAAGGTAAACATTACAGGTCATTATGTTGAATAACCATGTTTGCTTGGCAATTTTCACACCTATTTTGACAAATTCACTTGGCACGCAAAGGGTTAAGCGCAAGCCTTTGCATTTAATTTTACTGTCACTCTCAATTTTACCTCTGCAGTCATACAAATATGTATCAAGAAAAATATGAGTGATCTTTTAAGCAAAATTCTCTGTATTTGTGTATTTCTGTTACACTATTCCGTTTTCAGCATTACTACTCACTGGACATCACTGTCAGCGCAGTTCCTTTTCCAAATGTTACTTTGTTGCTAGCATAAGTCACACATTGAAACATATCCTAACCAATACCTATTTAGGACAACCTGCTACATGAATATCATGGCTCTCTCCATGATACTGTGTATGAACTGTTAATGTTAAAGCACTTGCAGTAGAAATCGTAAAATTATAATGTAAGCTAAAATTTTAATAGCCTTGTAAATACAATGGGGTTGAATTATTTGTTATCCTGCCCAATTCTTCCTAACACGTACATAGCTGCAAGGGGTGCAGCTGCTATGGGGCACAGAGCTGAAGGGGGGCCATCTTTGCTGTGTAAGTAATATGTTTTACATCCATTTATAACCATCACTTGCTACATAGAAAACTCTAAATACAAACTTTTGCTATGGGGCCTACCAATATATCAGTACGCCTCTGCCCCCCACACTTGTCACATACATTATAGGTACTTATTTAGCATACAGTTTTGTAATACATGAATAGACGATCCGCTGATGTCCAGTCTACCCCTTCTGTCTAGTCCCAAATAAATATAAGCTTGAACTGTGACATGAATTTTCACCATCGATTTGAATTTTAACTTGATCTATCTACTTTAAGTTTATCAATATAGCAATCGATCTAACAACACTTATCTAAATTATATCAAAATTAAGTATGAATTCTGTTTTTAAAATGAGGCAATTCTAATCCATTACTTACTAGGCAGCACAGTAAGCTCAGTACCAGATCCAAATGTGATCTTCCAGCCAGCATTATTCACACTGCCAGACAGCCCTCTACAGTAACATGACAGCTCTGTTTTGAAGAATCTCAGTACAATACCTTAATGATCCATTCCAACAATAGATAGGAAACATTTCACTTTCTGATTTTATTCCTATTGGATCATACAGTATTTGTTTATTTCTGATGGAAAGAATAATGACCCTACTGTATGTACTTTGAGTACAGTATGTGTAGATGCACTTGGTTTCTTTGCTGTCTATTTCTTTGGTCCAGCATCTACTATATCATCATCAGTTAAAGTTGGCCCAATTATTGATTGATCAAACTGTTTACTGACCCAGTATTTCCATGGTAACATCTGGGTTGCACAGTGAGTGTAAAACCAATAGGTAAACAATAAACCACTGTTAAAGCAATAAACATAGACTATACTGGTATTAGTTTAAAAAGTATTTGTACATTTTATACATAATGCAGATAATTCAGGTTTGTCTTCAGTAAAATGTTATGTTGTTTATAGTATTTTGCATTTAATTTCTTATTTATTTCATTATTACTAATCAGTGTTTTAGTGACAGATGTATTATAAACATAATTACAGTCATTTCCTAACTGTAAGCTGTCACATTGAATTCTGTAGTGGAGAACATCATGAATAAATATTTATCGTTGGTCTGTTAAGGCCCATACATACTGGTTGACTTTGAGCTGAAAGCTGCTCAGTTTACTCATCTGAGTTGCTTTCAGCCTGAATGCCGCCCAGTGTGTACAGGGTAGCAATGAGCGGTGAGCGTTTATGCGCCCTCTTGCATCATCGCTGGTCCGGCAGCTCATCTGCAGATGAACGGCGGAGTGGATGGCTTTATGTAGCGTCCTGCTATGGAAAGTCGTCCACCGTCAGTGAAAAATCGTGAGTGGAAAACACTCAGTGTGTATGCACTGAACGTTTTTCATTCCATCGATTTTCCCCATTCTCTCTCACCATACACGCCGGGCAAAAGCGCCTAGTGTGTATGGACCTTTAGTTTCAGCCTATAACAATGGTGTATAAAACAGCGGACTGCATTCTTAATAACAATATAATGGCCTACATTTGTATATAGGTATGTGATACATTTGTAACTACACATAGAAAAATTCTTACCAATGTTAACCATTAATTTTGTTCCAGAGCCAAAAATAAGTTTTCCATATCCTCCTCCAGTATCACAGTGATACACAGTTATACAATATGTGCTCTGCAGTAGCAATATACATTTGTAATATGCCCATAGTGTCAATGCACTCATCTCTACTGTTAGTAAATTGTTTGTCCCAGATTCCCATATCAACAGACAATTCAGTTTACTGAAAACTACTGTACGTCTTCGCTTTTGTAAAGATACACTGTATTAAATATACTCCTAATTTTGTGGGGTGATAAAAATGGTCTGTTTTCATGAATTTTAACCAATGTTGTCAGGCAATTCAATTGTAGCCCATTTTCCTTACCAAAAAATGAATCCTCTTTTGGCCAAAATACCCACCATTGCTAATTGAATTTCCCTCTTAAGGGGAAATTTGCTAAGATGGGATGTTCTTATGGGCAAACAATCAGAGTGACTGCTCCATGCAGTATTTTTCAGGGAAACATGCTCCAGTATCTGCTATTACTCATTCATAAGTAGTAAACAATTATTGCTCCACATAAGCACACGTGTAAATGGCTATAAATGAATTAACTTTATAGTTAATTCACTAGTTATATTGTTTAGTATGTACTGTACGATGGGAGTAAAATATCTCACTTACTGGGCAGAACAGTCAGCTTGGTCCCCTTGCCAAAAAACAGTTTCCAGGAGCCTCCAGTATTAGCACAGTCACACACACCATGACAATAACCAGGCCTGTCTGGGGGATACTGGTTACTGCTGTCTATCACGGACAACTAGATAATGGTCTCATTATTCATAATAGTACATATTCATATACAATATATTTATATTTTAAATAATTAATTCTTTCAAGAATCCTAGGCATCATGTATCAGAACTTTTGGAGTAATTTAAATCTGCTATACAATTACTACCTTATAATTACTATGTCTATGCTATTAACTATTAGGATATTGTGGAGTATATACTACTTTAAACTCTTGTCATTAAGTTCAGAATAGTGCTAAATGTATGGTGTGATTCTCGTTTTCTTGTATATATCATATATAGTATAAAATATGTATAAAAACTATTCAGCAATATCAACATATTAATGTACTTACTGGGCTGGACAGCCAGTTGTGTGCCTCTTCCAAATATCAGTTTATAGGCACCCCCAGTATAAGCACAGTCACATACACCAGTACACAAACCAATTGAAATGTATAGAGCTTTAACTAATCAACATACAGTTGATATGTAACTCAAACAAAGCCAATAAAACAATCAAAATCAGAGAAATACCATACATTGTATATAATGATATACAAATATAATACTAATAAAACAAATATATAAAGATTGGGGGTCTCTTATACTGAAATCAGTTATCCTGAATATTTTATAATGATTTTGATTCTTGACACAGTGGGAATGTCATAAGCATGGACAAGATCCCTCCCAGTTTCTTTCTATTCACACTGCAAGGAACACTGCTAAAACATTAATAATGGGCAAAACCTCAGACATTGAATTATAATCATTATGGCTTCTTTTATAAGTAGGTTCTACAATAGCGAAACACAAATACATATAATACACAAGAAACTTTGACACATTTCTAAATTCTTTTAAAGAATGTGTGTTTATAATATGTGTTTAAATTATATTTATAAATTTAAATTAATGATCGTATAATTTATAGTAAATATATTACAATTAAATCTGACTTCCAGGGCTTTATATAATAAATGATCCTGCAGCCTCATGCTTTATAGTGTTTTGAAACGTGTAAATAGTTTTACTATCACAGTTATAATTGATAGGAAAGTATATTCCACCACTTCTATATAGTAATTAATGCTGGATGGATGAATTTTTAAGGAGTTCAATCCTGCATAATGTATCATTAGTTACTTTGTATGAAGATAAATATGTATAGCCTTGTACTATATGTATAAGAGGATCCATATGTAAAATAAAAACAGTAAAACTTCTACTTACTGGGTTGAACAATCAACCATGTCCCTCCTCCAAATATTAGCTTCCAGTTATTCCCACTATAAGCACAGTCACAAACACCAACACAAAAACCAGACCTACAGTAGGCACGCTGTTTAAATCTACGTCAGTGTCTGTAATAATAACATTGATTTAGTGTCAGAAGCATTATTTGAGTTACGGGACTATTATTTTGTTATATTCATGTATTATAGAATTTAAAATAATGTATTTGTTTCTTCATCGGAATCAAAAAATAAATATTTGCAGGAATGTTTCTAAAAGTGCCCATATATGGTGCGATGATCGCACCCATTATGGGCTGGATCATATCGCATATGTGTTTTGCATGCGATTTGCGTGAGATGTGCAGGACATGAAGTACTTTTTGTACTGTGCGATGAGATGCCTGCAGGAGCGAGCATCACATCGCATTGTGCAAACGCACCATGTATGGACACCTTAAGCCAGTCTAAGAATTAATAGTAAATACCATACACATCATATTGACATTTACTTAATTTGGAGGATTATTCATTTTAAAAGAACTCAAAGTTTCCCAAACTTAAGGTACCCTAATGGTCCAAGTTTTAAGGATAAACATGGCTTTGCACAGATGCTTAAACAAAACTGACTGAGGAACTAAGTGAATATATCACCTGTGCCTAAGCATGATATATTTACACTGCAAAAAAGTAAACAATCCTCGGGGAGCGGTGGGGTGTTTCCAGTGGCTGGCGATCCGACTGCCAGACCCCCGCTAGAAGAGAACCGCTCCATCTGTAGCTGTTATATCTTATGAATGAGCTGCACTCATTAACACTGTATAGTACAGTGTGATTATTAACATAGCTTGCATGTTGGACAACAGTTGCCACAAGAATATGCTTTACTGGTTATGAAACGTTGCAAAAAAACAGTCATCTGCCAAGTCCATTGTCTTGACTGACCAATACCAATGTAATTAATGTAGATACTATTTTGATCAGATTTGCTATATGCTTAGCAGGACTGAATACTCTGTGTGTGGCATGTGTCATATTATACTATAACAATTTGGCTTCTAAAAGAAGTACTTTACACTTTGACTCAGCATGCCCATGTAGAATATGTAATATCAGCTGTAGTATTATGCAATATTTCACATTGTTCTTAAAAAGTGAACTAATGAATCCCTTCTACTATAAAATGAAACATACTTACTGGGACTAACTGTCAACAAGGTTCCGTGTCCAAACGTGAGTTTATTTATTCCACTACCATAATCACACAATGAATTGTCACATAGCAAATACCCCACTAAGTCAGATACTGTATCCATAGTCTACATTGTCAAAATTTAACAGAGGTACTTAAAATTATAGAGGTACAATAGAACAGTGGTTCTCAACCTCGGTCCTCAAGTAACCCCAACAGTGCACGTTTTTCAGGTCACCCGGCAGGTGCACAGGTGCACTTATTATTCACTGACACATTTTAAAAGATCACAGGTGGAGCTAATTATATTCATTCGGGGTTCTGTGTGGAGACCTGAAAAATGTGCACTGTTGGGGGTCCTTGAGGACCAAGGTTGAGAACCACTGCAGTAGAATCTTGACTTCTCTAACTAAATTACAGGACAAATTGCAAAAATACCCCCTCGAATCCGACTAATCTGTTATTCTGTTCAATTGATTACTGTCAGTATTCCAGAATATACTCTAGTTCTCACTGTACCTGTTTAATATCCAGATAAACACAGCTCAGGGAACTTTTTTATGTTTTATCATATATATAAAAGTATCTCTTAAAGATATATAAATGTTATACAGTATATCCTATATGTGAAAAGAATACATACAGAATGCTGGTGGTTACAATACCAATGCCGGTATCCAGATGGAGGGAATCCCATAATATCCCAAATGTAATACAAACATTCAAGAAACAAGCACTTACTTATAATTACATGCAGTTGTGTTCCAGTTCCAAATACAAGCTTTCCCCATCCAGTGCCACTATTTACACATTCACTGTTCCCTTTACATAAAGTTTTACTTTAACTCACAGTCAGGATTCATTTTCATGTCATGCAAAAATGGGGCTCCATCAAAAGGACCAAATTGGCAGAAGAACGGCATTTTGATCTAATAGTATTTTTAACTAATTAATAATCTGTATCTATGCTTTGACAACTGTTAATGTAATAGTCCAGTTGCTACTTTTAATACAATTCAGGTTTTATTCTTAATTAATTAATTATTTACCTTTATGTGAAAAATTCATCCTGCACATACTGTACTAGTTCTGCTATATATCAAATTCTGGAAATTCCTCTATTAATTGTAGGATCTAAATCATTATATTATAATTTTCAATAATAAATCTATATGGATTTTAGCAGAACACCAATTTCTTTAGCGTGGAAGAGTTAAGCCCCTTGTGCGATTTATTTTCTATTCGATTGAATCGCATGGCGTAGTGTGCCCATTCGATTTAAACTATATTATACAGATCTGTACTATATATTCTTGCATACATAGTCTATCTTTCTATTAGATTTCAATGCCGCGGGGCCACACTGGGATCAAATTTGGATCGAATGCAGCTGAAAACCATTCAATTTTGATTCATTTTCGATTCGATTTTGACTATATAAGCAAAATCGAATTAAAAAATTGGTGAAAAGCGAACTGTATGTATGGCCATTAGATTAAAAAGAAATGCAAATTGATGGCCTGGGGCAGAGGGATAATATTAAGTTGAAATTGTGTAGATGTAAATATTGATCATATTCATTTATTGCTATCTAGAAAGGAGCAGCCAATAAATAATTCTTACTCTATCTGCACTTGATAAGTACACCATTGCTGTGTGACTGTAATCTAACACACACTGGAGCAGAAATCCATTACTAAAAATGTATAAATATCAATCATATTAGAGAGAAGGTCACAGAGAGCTACAGTATGTCTCAATGTCTGTGATATATATATATATATATATATATATATATATTTTACTTCTTCTTTATAGTTATTTTATTTGTTCTCATTAAATATATCTGTTTTCGGGCTAGTTATACAATGCAGTATGTAATGATATATAATATATAATATTATATATTATATAATATAATATCATATTTACTTACTTGGTCTCACATTGAGTTTGGTCCCTTTCCCGAATATAAGCTTTCGTGCATCATTATTACACAATGATCAACTTCATTGCAAAAAGTGTTGCAACCTACTGCTGTAGTTTAGACTGTATTGTAACAATATTTTATAGATATTATATACTATAACATGTGTTTTCACATAAATGGCATAGGGCTCATAACATATGAAATAAAAGTGTGTTCTTACCAAAAGTAATTGATGATGATGATGATGATGGCAAGATTGTATTTGGAAACTATAATCTCAATTAATTGTGTTTGTGTATGTAGTTATACTTTATATCAGTAAATTTTAAATATGAGTGTAACACTATTATAGAGTAGAAATATAATATTACTATTGTTCAGCTATATACTAAATCTGTTCTCATTGGGGTTTTTATTTATTTTCCAATTGGCAGAAGAAGGATATTTTATTCTAACAGCATTTTTAACTAATGAATATATCTGCATTTATGCTATGACAAATATTAATATAATAGTTAAGTTGCTATTTTAAAAAAATCATATAATACATGAATCAGTAGTTTTTATTTAATGTATCTTTGTATATCTTTATATTATTTGCTGTGACTTAATACTATGCTAGCTAAAAATGACATGGCATTTAGTGACATGGACAGTTATATATTATATTATATTTTAACATACTTGGGTTAATTTTCAGATTTGTCCCCTGTCCAAATATCAGTTTCCCATAGTTACTTCCAGCATCACACCCTGATTCACGTCTTTTCATAGTTTATCATTGTGCTCAAGTTTGCTCAGTATACCTACAGTTCTACCATATACAGCTCTACAGATCTACCATATACAGCACTTTATCTGGTATACGAAGTAATTCAGAAATACATTGAGACAGATACATAAAGCTAATGTTTAAAACTGAGTTCAGTAATAATAACTTACTGGGACGAACAGTGAGCGTTGTGCCTTCACCAAATATCAACTTCCAGTTGCCAGTATTAGCACAGTCAGAAATCCCAATACATATACTGGTAACCACAGCAGAAAGCTATGCATTGCGGATGCAGACAAATCATTGATATCTAAAGTCATCCAGAATGACAGTTCATTTTTTATTACTTAGAAATAGTTTCCCAGAGTTTCTCAAAGTCATTATTTACTAAGATATGAGTTAGTGGATACAAGTAATGTACAACAGTAGCCAATAGTTTGAAACTAACAAATGGTTTATGTGAAGGAGAAACTTCGGGCTGATGTTCCTGAGGTTACATAATGTCAGATAATTTATTTATATAATAAGATACAAGTGACTTACTAAGAGGAACGTTAAAATAGTCTCAGCTCCAAATCTAAGCTTTTTGCTGCGTCCCTGGACAAAGTGACACGTTTGTTATTCTAGCTTGAAGTTCAGCAAATATACTGTAGTACATAAAAATGCTTTAGTATATACATTGTTATGTCTTTATAACAACACTTTGTTGCTTTTAGATTGTAGAAAATGCATCTAAGAATTTAGTATATTGTACTGTATACTTACTGGGGATCACTGTTAACTTTGTCCCACTGCCAAATGTGTATTTGAAATTATTTGTACACTGTGTGTAACCTCATAGCATAAAGAGGCAATTGTGATCATAGCAGGAAACAGTGGGAAACATTTTCTGTTTGAAATAAGTTTGTTTTAGAAGCAGGTATTTTCTGTTATATTTCTTCGGCTGTTTTTAGAAATGAATGTATTTATCAGTTTACACATACCATTGGTTCACATGGATCAGGTGACCTCATTTATGTATTCATCAAGCAATTAACCCCCAGTCTGCAATTCCCAATTCTACAAGAGCATGTAACTTAATTATGGCATGGTGAAAAAGTGGAAAAAAATGTTTCCCTCAATTTGTAAAGAAATGACATACTGTAACACCACTACTACTAGGTTTAAATGTTGTTCAGGATATGGAATAATGTTTGCCAATAAATAGCTAAAATGATATAAATACAGTATGTGATAGTAAATTGTATCTTAGATCACAATAAGAGCCCTAGTTGCACAAAGTGTAAGATAAGAGTGACTGACATTACTGTATAACTATTTCTGTACAATTACTGTATATTTTCTCTTGCTTAATTCTCTTCTCCCTGTCTTATTACACAGTATGTCTTACTTGATATAACGCGCAGTCTGGTGCCGTCTCCAAATATTAGCTTGTAGCCTGAAGTACTTGCAGCACATTACTTCACATCATAGCAAAAACAATATAGTGCATTTACTATTGTCATACAGCAACTGTGATATCTATATTTGATGTCATGAGCTAATACTTGGATATTACAGCATTTATTAGCAAAGATTGTGTTTGTTTTATTTTATTTTGCAATGATTCTCAAAAGTGTGACCAATATACTAGAGACCCATAAGTAAAACATACTACTGACTGAGCATAATTACTTATGAGATACCTGTGACAGGTAACACACAGAGTAGAGTACAGCTTCATCAATTTAGCTGAAATCTAGATTTACTCCTGAAACTGTTCACCTTAATATTATGATTCTATCAGTTTTATGAACCACAAAGAACCCCTTATTATACAGCTGTAGGGTAAAGGGTTTCCCCCAAGAGTATGACTATAATATTAAGTAATTTATGATTCCAATAAATAGATTTACTTGTTATAGTCAGCATTACAGCACTATAATATGTAAAATAAATCAATACCTTATTGACAGACTGCACCATGTTTACTTACTTGGAATTACATTTAGTTTAGTTCCTTCTCCAAAAGTAAGTTTGTTGTAGCTAGTAGTATCACAGTGTTAGGGGGCAATTCAAAAATACATGTAAGGGGCCAGAGCAAGGTAATATGTACAGTAGATTGAAATGACTATTTGTCATGTACATAGGTTTCAAATGAATAATAATTATAACTAAATTTGAAAAGATGGTACTTTTCCCTACAATCTGGAATTAAGGGAAATCTGATGTCTCAGTCTCTGTACACACTTTAGGGCTTTTACAGTGAATTAAGCAGAATGCACACAGCTTGCAATATTACAAAGGAAACAAACACAATTCAAATATGAATAATGACTTGATTTTGTACACTGGCATTCACATTAATGATACAAGTGCATAGAGTAAATAACTCTCCTTGAATATATTGTGTGACACCTACTTGGATTTACAATGAGGTTGGTTCCAGGTCCAAAGAGCAGCCTATCCGCACTTCCAAAGCACTGTGACAATTGTCTTTACACTTATCTGCTATGGGGAAAATTCTATATAACTCAATCTCATCGTCATTGGAATACGGAATATGCTGTAACCAACACGGGCTTGTGATGCATGTTGGTCATTATTTAACACATGTGTAAAGCAGCACAGTTAAGGGAAAAGTAAAGCAATAGTTTTCTATGAATTTTCATATTTTGATAGTCTTTTAACTACTTGTTTTTACATTTTTATGCCTACTATAATAATATTTAGATGAGGGGGTGTTGGTGCGTTGTGAGCAAGTGACATGTTTTTATTCCTAGTGCCGAAGACAGCACTCAGGATAAGGATGACTATGACAGTGACAGCATAGCAGATAACAGGTATCATATTTTATACAATTAAAACTATAAACATATACAGTAGTAAATTGAGACCTAAATATTTTGATGCCTGCTGCATATGTAAATAACATAGCTTCATACTGAGATGCATCTGTGTTTTTGAGAATGGTTTGTGATTAGTTATAAAAATAAAAAAATGACACCCTGCAGTCAGACCCTGAGGGGTACATTAACTAAGATGGGAGTTCTATTGAAAATGGGATGTTGCCCATAGCAACCAATCAAATTCTATCTATTATCTTCTAGAAGATGATAAATAGATAGGAAGTAGAATCTTATTGGTTGCTATCGGCAACATCCCATCTTCAATAGAACTCCCATCTTAGTAAATGTACCCCTCATAGTATACAAGGACATTTGCTATCTTCCCATTGTACAAATAATACATGCATATACTGTAATAGGGTACGTAGGGACAGATAAGCAGAAATCCGGGCAGATACTATTATAGTCTCCATAGATGACAGTGGTACATACACAAATATTAATGAAAGGCACATTTTAACAGTACAGAGATAAAGTAAAAACACTTACGTGGCAAAACGTCTAGCTTTGTCCCACTCCCAAAAATAACTCTCAGGTTGTTATTATCACAGTAGTTTATGTCACAACAAAAAGCCAAGTACCAAACAGTCTGCTATCACTGTCCCTTTATGTCACAACTGTATCTGTATCTGTTGTCTACAGGATGTTCAAAAACGTATTGCATCCATCCCCCTAATGTTATATATAGTACATTTGTACTAAATGTTATAATAAAATAACTAATACTTGTAAAACCCCAAATGCATTTACAGGGCTAAAAAATTATGTACCCAGGGCCACTCATATTCATTCATTGCTAGCTGTAGTTTATATAAATAAGTAGCCACAAATTTAGCCACTCATTGTGGCTACATTGCAGCTTTGGGTGCACCTAGTCGCACCAGCAACTCAGCCAGCCATGCTGCCAGCTAATAGTTTTCCAACGGGCCATGCCACGCGCCGGGGTAATTGCACTCTGCAACATTAATGTAGCACCCATGATGCAATGGAGCCATGATGAACGTGGCTCCATCTTGATAGCTTCTACACAGTTTCTGAGACTAATAAGGCCAATAGGATACTAGCCTGTATAAGAAGAGGTATGGAGACTAGGGACTCAGATGTAATGATGCCTCTTTTTAAAGCATTAGTTAGACTGCATCTGGAATATGGAGTACAATTCTGGGCCCCACACTACAAAAAGGACATCATAGAACTGGAAAAAGTCCAAAGAAGAGCAGCAAAACTAATAAAAGGGTTGGAGAATTAAGCTATGAAAACAGATTTGGCAGATTGGACAAATTGGGACTGTTTACGCTAGAAAAGACATGTTTAAGGGGAGACATGCTTAACATGTACAAATATATCAGGGGCCAATATAAGGAACTGTCAGACGCCCTTTTTGCTTTGAGGAAGTATCCTAGGTCACGTGGGCATGAGTTTAGACTAGAGGAGAGAAGATTTCATACCCTTAGAAGAAATATATTTTTTTTATGATCAGAGCAGTTAAATTGTGGAACTCTGTTCCTGGAGAGGTGTTGTTAGCAGACACATTAAATTAATTTAAAATAAGGTTGGACAAACATATATTGGGTAAAAACATCAAGGGATACAAATAACAATCATAATCTGTATATAATAAAAGATTTCACAGTTTATTTAAGGGTTTTTAGCAAATAGATCATGCACTCTAACCAAAGGTTGAACTTGATTGACGTAAGATATTTTCAAAGACACTCATTGCATGAGAACTTATCTTAGCTGTGACTCACAATTATTTGATTTGCTAATAGTTTTTTCTATTTATGAAATGTATTGTCAAGAATATAACAAGCATGCCAGTACTTACTGGGTAAGACTGATAGTACTGTACCAATTCCAAATATGAGTTTAAACCCATTTCCACCACCCCACACTGACATCCTCAGTAACAAAAACACATGAGTGTAAGAGCCACGAGCAGACGACTTAATGATATGAGACACAGCATGCTTCTGTCAAATCATCCAGCTGAAGGGATCAAATAAATAAATATATTGTTCTAAAGCATATAATTGGCAATGTATAATGATAGAGTTGCCATCAGACAAGACTGTATACCATAACTGTGACCAGTATGAATGGCAAACCCTCTATGGCTTGGTTTCTCCAGTCCAAGGGTCAACCACACTCGCATATCCCTCTGTAATCCAACTTGCCCTGACAGAAACTATCTATTCGCCTAATACAAATGTGACCACATATTATTGAAGCAAATGAACTTACTTACCGGGAATTACTGAAAAATACGTCCCTGATCCAAAAATATATTTGTAGTTGGCACTATCACAGTAAGATTGTCCTCTGCAAAAACTACTGTATGATCTTTTCATGTATTCATAGGGAAAGTAATGATAATAGAGTTTGGTCATGTTCTCTCTCTCTCTCTCTCTGCATTGTTTTTCACAATAATAACCCAATTTATCCAAATTTTTATTTCCCATAAACTCATAATAAAATACAGATATGTGTGTGTATGTAATTAATGTGTTCCCTCTACAATAGTAGAACTGCTTCATGAATACTAATAGAATAAGCTGGGTACACACCGCAGATCACTCTGTAGATCCGCTAAATGCTTCAAACCCCGGAATGATTATCAGAACAGTGCAGACCATCTCAATGTTGGGAGGTGGACTGTTGCAGGAAGCTCCTACATACACATCTATGATGTATCGACTGATCAGCTCGATATTGCACCCAGCTTTATTCTACAGTACAGGAGAATATTGACACCTACATGTAGCAGACACAACACAAAGGTTTTATATATTGCAATAACAAAACAAGATTCATTAAAAACTACTTATTTCAAAAGAATACAGGTTGAGTATCCATTATCCAAATATCCGTTAACCAAATTATTCCGAAAACCATACATTGCAGAAAAGGGAAAAAAAACTTTTTTTTTTTTGCAAAAAATCTACTGGGGACATCTGTAACAGCACTACTGGGGACATGATATGTAACTGGCACTACTGGGGACATCATATGTAACTGGCACTACTGGGGACATCTGTAACAGCACTACTGGGGACATGATATGTAACTGGCACTACTGGGGACATCATATGTAACTGGCACTACTGGGGACATCTGTAACAGCACTACTGGGGACATGATATGTAACTGGCACTACTGGGGACATGATATGTAACTGGCACTACTGGGGACATCATATGTAACTGGCACTACTGGGGACATCTGTAACAGCACTACTGAGGACATGATATGTAACTGGCACTACTGGGGACATCTGTAACAGCACTACTGAGGGCATGATATATAACTGGCACTAAATTTGTGCAAGACAATGATTGCTTGGCCTTCAAATTCAGTGCCTGAGATAGTACACAAATTTTGTTTCATGGTTTGAAACCTTGTTTTATGGGGATACGGTCATTGGGTCACCAGCAAGTTTGTGCGGATCTACACCCTCTTTCTTCACCAGCAAGTTGTTAGACAGTCATTAGGTCGCCACCATTAGGTCGACATGCATTTAGGTCAACATACATTTAGGTCAATGTGAGTCTAGGTCGACATGGTCATTAGGTCAACAGGGTCATTAGGTCAACAGGGTCATTTGGTCGACAAGGGTTAGGTGGACAGTCAAAAGGTTGACATGTGGTTTTTCACTGTTTTTTTGAGCAGACATGTGCCGACAGGCGGTATTTCATGCCCTAACATCCACTAGGGCGTGGTGGGAGAATAAAATAGTGTGCCGAACGTAGCAAGGCACTGAGCCCAAAGCATGGCGAGCGCAGGGAGCCATGCGAGGGGACGCGGTGCAGTTTAACCTGTGTCCATGTCGACTGTGTCGACATATGGGTAACAAAACAGTGAAAAACCCCATGACGACCATTTGACTGTCGACCTAATGACCCTGTTGACCTTATTACCCCGTCAACCTAATCCATGTTGACCTAGACTCATGTCGACCTTCCTGCATGTCGACCTAGACACATGTCGACCTAATGATGTCCACCTAATGACTGTCTAACAACTTGCTGGTGACCAAATGATCCGCACACTATTTATGCACAAATAAAATATATTTGTGTGTATTTCATGTGGTTGATGTGTTTATACAGCACAAATGCAAGATACTTCAAAATGCACCATTGAAATATAAAAATATTCTGAAATACGAAATAATCCGTTATCCAAAATTCTCCTGGTCCTGAGCATTTTGGTTAAGGGATACTCAACCTGTATTTGTAAGATGATAAAACAATCACATTTATAAAAGTTATTATTATTATTATTATTATATACTGTAGTACATAGCAGTAGTCTTACCTACTACACAATATTAATGTACAAAATATAAAAATAAGATGTACAGTACAGACTTACTTGGTGTCACAGTAAGCTTTGTCCCTTTACCAAATATAAGCCTATTGACTCCAGCTGTAGTCACAGTACTCCAGGCCATTACAAAATCATTCAGTTTTATAGATCTAATTGCTACATGTTCTCATCGTAAAATCGAACTATCTCATCACGACAATTACATATATATTAATATTATACTTCATGATACCCAAAAGAATCTTGCTTTTGCACAGTGTGTATAGAATGCAGTCCGAATACTGGTGGCCAGATTCCTGAAAGATCTTGCTGTCGGCATCAGGGGCACCTAGCCTTCAGGGAGCATTTTGTATGGCGGAATTTTGTACCTAACCCATACTGTGTATAGAGTCCCCAGGTGACTATTTAGTTCTACAGTTTGTCATAGTAATACAAATTATATTTAATTGTTGCATTAAAATAACATTATCTATAATTATACTAAATGATGTTTAAGCTTTGGAGTACAAATACAGATATTAAGTAAAAGCAATAAAATAAAACTTACTTGGAGTAATGGCTAATGTTGTTCCTCCTCCAAATACCAGCCTTCCAAAACTACCTGTATTTGCACATTAGCTGGCATCTTTACACTATCCTTCCTCTAACTTACTGTAATCGCTAATCTTCAGTTCACCAAAACATACATTCACTGAAGTAAAGACATTGTCCTTACATCCTTACATCTGAAGGTTTCTTGGTATATTGATCCTAATTTAGCATTTACAAATACTATAGATATTTTTAAAGAAAATACATAAATAAACACATACAGTACATGTATAATGGCTGTATACTTACTCTGAGACACTATGAGCTTAGTCCCAATGCCAAATATGAGTTTGTAGTTGCTTGAACTAAGCACAGTGTGTACCTCCATAGCAAATACACATTTATGTGAATACAGAACCATTTTTACATTATTTTTACAGTAAGAACTAAGATAATGTTCAACCACAAACATCGGTAGCAAATATGTTGCTTAATGAGTAAAAATACTTTGTGTACTATGCAATCCTCTGAATTATAGATAATACTATAAAATAGAAGGATCAGCCTTTCCAACCTGTATTTTTGTGTGAGGTGTGTTTATGTGTTGTTTTGTGTAGAAAGTTATTGATGATGATTATAGATAGATAGCTGTGATTGCAGTGCATTACATCCAGCCCATTATATTTTTTAAAAGGGTCTTAATGACAATTACCAGCATATGGACATGTGTATATGTCCAAAAAAATCTTGGGATTTTGGAAGCTAGGATTTTGGAGAGATAAAATTGTGAGAGAATATGTATGTACTAAACAATCATCTTCTGCCTTACATTTTACAGGTTGTTTAAAAAAATAACAGAAGCTGATTGGTTGGCACCTTTTCTCCGTCCACTTCATCTCTCACCACAGCTTAAGACATATAGACTTATGGGGCCTACACACGGGGCAATTTCAGGGCATTTTCTAAGCAACCTCACTAGATCACTTAGAAAATGTCCCTACATTGCTCCGTGTGTAGGGGCCATAGTGATAGCAATGTGTGGCCCTGTGCGGCAATATCGATGGTGATTAATATCCAGCATGCTGGAAAAATCTACTTAATTGCCGGTCAGGGCCAGTTTTCTCACTGGAGAACACTGGCCCTGACAGATCACGCAGCACACAGCGCTGACACATTGCTGTGTGTTGAGTGATCTTGCTGAGTGTTCCGAGTGATCTTGCCGAGTGTTCTGAGTGATCTAGCCTTGCTCAGAATGCTCAGCACATCTCCCTCTGTGTAGGCCTCTTTAGTCCCTGTCCAAAAATCAGTTTGTTATATACAGATGTAGCAAAATGTGCAATTACTTTTCATAAAGTCACACATGAAATCATGATGATGACACCTTAACAGTGTTGATATATTACATTTATCTCATTGCAAATATTGGAATACCGGTAGATATACTATTTCAAATTTAAGAAAATAAACTTACTTGGAATAATATTTAGTTGCATCCCTCCTCCAAATATCAGCTTTCCCCCACCACCTGCAGTAACACACTGCCTCACAGCTTTACAGTATACTATAGTGCTTTGCTGTATGCACTGACATACATCTGTATATTCATTGAAGTGTTTACATTACTAATGACTGTTTTTCTGTTAAAAGCATTGCTCTTTTAAATGTTGGGTTTAAACACGCTGGGAAGTGACTTCTTCTCCAAGCATGAGCCCCAGGATCTCTAAACCCTATAGATCCTTAGTACCTTGATGTTTAATGTACTATATATATATATATATATATATATATATATATATATATATATATAAAATGAAGGTCGGTGTACATTTTTTTCTTCCACCAAATAGGAGTTTCTTTCTACCAGTAGCAGGCACAGATGGTAACCCCAAAGTTATGTACAGTATGCGTGTCTGAATGCAGTGATGCAATAAGACCTCACTTAAACAGTGGGGTTTGGGTATGGACTCCCCATCTAAATCATTGACAAGCAGATGATTGCATATTTACATGACCATTGAGCTATAGAGGACATGCCTTGCTTAATAAGTCTAACTTGGCATTTAAAGTTATCAGCGTACTGCTTCTCCTTTTACCACCACAATACTGAGTTGAATGATCTAGTGGGGAAGTTACATGGAAACTCTATGGTATTCATACTGTACAAATATTAGATACTACTACAAAATAAGTATATGTACTGTACACCTATACTATTATATCCTATCTTATTGGTGAGTGGTGCCACTTATGCCTATGGACAGTGATTTGTAACAATAATATTCCCTTATTTATAGAGGGTGTCAGCCAATCCTTTAGAAAAAGTAATAGTATGTTACTAGAAAATTGTGTTGCAATATAAAAGGTAGCAGCGACTACTGAATTTGTTATTACAACTTATCTTGCTGCTACTTTTTACTAATTTTTATTATTTTTTTTTTTTTTATTCTTGTACTCCTACCTATTTTTGTCCATTTTTTATAACTTTTTATAATATATCTATATATATATATATATATATATATGTAGAGTGTCTGTGAGTCTCCAAAACACTGCCATTTGTTGGCAGAGAGTGAAACTACATCTCTTTCTCACACATGCACAAACACAGAAAGTAGCAGACTTGCTTACAATGCTTTTGCTTTGAGCAGGGTTACTAGTTTCTATTATAATATAGTGACAAAGAGACATAAGTAGGTTTGAAATATAGCCTATATTCCATCACATAATACTACCAGGTAATAATACCAGGATATATCAAGTAATAATAATAGTATATATTAAATAATAATAACAGTATATATCAAGTACTAATAACAGTATATATCAAGTAAATGTTTTAAAACCTTACTTGGAGTAATATTTAGCTTGGTTCCTCCACCAAATACCAGCTTTCCCCAAGTACCTGAAGTAGCACCCCGACTCACAACTTTACACTATCCTTTGCAAGATATCATTTTGCAAACATTTCCCACTACAATTTCTTGAAGTGATTTTTAGTTACTAAAACATCTATAAATCCAGTATTAAAGGATCTTAACCTGTACTTGTGGACAATCTGGAATATATAATTGATATATACCACACTGCCAGATTACAGTATATCCTGTTTACAATTGTGCCACTATAGGCACATAAACAATACTGTAGTACCCGCCACTATGTTAATTTTTTTTAAACTAATTCTATACAAATAAATCGTAAAAATTGCATTGTTTTTTTATTTGATGTAAATCAATATAATTAAATAGGTCTTCTCTATAATTCAGCTTCTCACATCATATCAGGTTATTACATCATGCATTATAAAATTAGATAAAGTGTTTTGCTATATGGCTCCATGTCAGTATTTATTACCACAACACAGGTGAGAATGTGTTTTGTGAACTTACTTGGAATCACATTTAGTCTGGTCCCATGCCCGAATATAGGTTTGTCATATCCAGTTCTAGCACAGTGTTACAGGACTTTTCATTAACTTACATATGCCTTTGGCTGAAAAATACTGTATAGATCAGTGGTTCCCAAACTTTTTTGAATCACGGCACCCTAGAGGATCAAAATATTTTCAAGGCACCCCTATGCCAAATGCTTCTTATCGAGATATTCATAAAAAATATATTAAATGAAGTGCATTGTGTGTATATGTCACAGTTATGTAGTGAGGGACAGGATTTGCTCCTGTTTGTCCACATATATTATGATTGGCAGCCACAAGCACTAGTTTTGCCTGTTACATTGACCATTAATAATGTGAAATTATCCTGGTCCACCAACCCAAGGCACCCCTGCAAGTGTCCTGAGGCACCTCAGGGTGCCTAGGCACACAGTTTGGGAATCACTGGTATAGATATATGTCCCGTTTCTTACTATTTGGGATTTACTGTTGAAGATACCTAATAGTTTTGATATATTGTCTATATTACAAATATTGTGAATATACAGTATATCACCAACAATAAACTAGGATTTTCAATGTTGTTGCATGATTTTTTTTCTTTCCAACGTATACAGTACCTCCAAGATGCCTTACTTAGGATTTACATCTATTTACATCTATTTAAACAAACATGCAAGATACAACATTATGCATATATAATGGGGGGCAAATAAATATAACAATGTACTCACAGAAAGGAGCGTACACATGCTGAGATTTGGCGGCCGCCAATATCGATTTGATATCTGTGGCCGCCGGCATCTGCTGGCAGGGAAGGATGGCACACGCGCAGGGGGGGATAGGGGAGCAGGGGCCATGATGTATTTAACAGCATGGTCTTCCTTCCGAGATACTAGAAATAAACTGTTATGCACAGTCTATTTCTACATTCGATTTCAATGCTACTGGGTCGCACATCGAGATCAAATCGGGATTGGGTGCTGCAAAGCACGTTGTGATTACTATATAGTTAGAATTGATGGCGCAAATTGCACTGTGTTAACATAGCAAAAGAGCAGTTCAACAGAATTCATGTTCAATTTTAATGGAGATCTAATTCCCATTTTCAGACTTACTCCTTTATTATTTTAGAGTTATATTTTCTCACAACTTATTGACAACAATGTTACTTTATGTTGGTACACACTGTAGCTTACTTGTATATAAATGTTTCACAAATACATACAGCCACTGACTATTATGTTTATATACTATTCTCTCAACAAAGCATAATGCAGATACACGTAATTAATATACAGTACAGTCATATTTTAGTATATAATAGGCACATTTATAGTACTGTAAATAATGTAGAGTGCATAATCTCATGCAATTTCTCTGTTTTCATATAAATGAACAGATTTTTTTTCTAGTTTTACTTTTTTTATACTGATGTTTTCCTTTACTTTTAATAGTATTTGACTAATATTGAGAATTTAGTAACACTGGAATTTCAAATACAATCTTGTTTTCTGCCTTTTTGTAAATATAAAAAATGTAAATGAGCGTAAGTTAAATATTGTTCAAGATATACACACACACACATATACATAAATTCACAGTATTCCCCCGGTTTATTTGGGAGGAGGAAACATAATTAATTATTTCCTATCCTAATATATCACAATATTTTAAATTAATCACTGCAAATATGAGAAAGGTATTGGCAAGCCGAAGAATTTATATGTGTTCAGAACATGCCTTAATATGTACAGTAAATGTACAATAATACTTACTCTGGATAACAGTTACATATGTGCCTCTACCAAAGGTGAGTTTACTGGCACTTCCATATTGCCACAATGGCATCCTCAATAACAAAAACCTCATATTTAACCAGAGAACAACCATCTTGGGTGTGATAAGTGAAGACACTTCTATATCATGGAAAATGACTGCACAGATAATCTGTTAATTCAATACCTAATTTATTGTAAAAATAGAAATATGATAGTACAGTATATTATGAGTAAATGACATCATACAACAGACTAAATCCTACTAAATCCTTAAAAATTATAGCAATGATATAAAAATCATTATTCCTGGCTATCACTGTGTTATTGCCAAATGATTTTGATATACAGTACACTCGCCCACCAGGCTATGACACAGAAGTTAATGGATTTAAAGTAAAATGGGTCATATTGGTAGCACCACGAAGAACAGAGAGGTACTTACTGGGTAACAGTGCCAAATGTGTACTTTTAACTTTACATATAAATTAAGAAGAAGAATCAGAATAATACTGTATCCAGGATATTTATTATTAGTTACATATTTATTTGAATTGCTTACTTTTAGTCATTAAGAACAGTGGGCCTTATTCTGGTTGGAGCGGCCGGGCCGTACGCGTACGTCCCGGGTTTTTTTATGATCTGCGCATGCGTACATTCGCTAATGCGCAGGCGCGACCACTCTCCAACGCTTACGGACGGGTCTCTACGTGCGAAAAAACCTGTACGCGAGTGTACGGGTATTGGGGGCGGCATAGGGGCGTGAAGAGGGGAGCGGCCGAAATAATGAGGGAAAATGGGCGTAAATATGGGCGTACACTGGGGTGTGCACCAAAAATGAGCGGTGCTACTACCGCACGATCGACTAAGGCACCGTTCATTTCGGACACAAAACAGGCGGCCGCCAACCGCCATCTCAAACCACCCCTACAGATACCGCATGCCAGCGTGCGCCTGAGTTTGCTAATTAACGCTGATTCCTACTCAAACACATACACCTGAATGTAATTAGCAATGCTGCAGTCTATTAAGTCCAAACCATGATTTCACTACCTGCAAGCCACACACAGCACTCAAACACATTGGAAGCTTATCTTTCTATACTTCTCTACATTTAAAGGTTTGTTTAATTTAAGGTAAGAATCTTTTTAAGACCTGCTTATATATGCTAAGGTAGGTATTTGCTAAACAGTTAGACACATTCACTACGTGCTTTCATAGACTTTACACAGTAGCACACTCAATCTACACAAGTCGACATGTGTCAACGTGTTCACTCTAATACAAACATAGGTTTTGTATTTAGGATACAATAACATAAACCACATCTAACACCTACAAAGGATGTTTCAGCAATGTTTTAAGCCCATGACCACTATTTTGCACATTAATTAATTCAATCAATTAATTAATTTTCATAATTATAGTTGAAAGGCAAGATTTGCAGGTCCATATATATGAAGGGTATGTCAGCGTACACGGACGTATGCTCACTCTCACGAGCTGTGACATAAGCTGACTTTTCTATTGAAAACAATAGGGACCCGTCCGTGCAAGCTGGCGTACGCTCAGATCTCCCCAAGAAGGCGGTGGGAAGACGGACGAGAGACGTCCGTAAACGGCGGCGTACGCTCAGTTGTACGCCAGTTGTCGGAGTGTAAGGGCTGGCCCGTCCGTGTACGTTGGCGTACGCTCATTTGTACGCCACTCCCCTTCTACGTTGTTTATGCCCGTACGTATGCGGCTGAGTTGTGGGTGGACTTAACCCCAACGGCCGCGTGCGGCTAGCGTACGTTAATAGCGAACGTACGCACGTTTGGCCGCTCCAACCAGAATAAGGCCCAGTATGTCTACATTATTCCAATATAGACTACTTGCAATACAATAAGAATACACTCACTTGGATTCACAAGAAGTTTGGTTCCTTTACCAAAGAAGAGCTTCCCATAGTTGTTGTTACACAGTGATTCATATCATTACAAATTGCAAACATTCATTAGCATTAAACAGAATGTACAGTAAGGATTCCATCTATTATGGGTTTTCAATAATATCTGGGATTAAAGTATTATAATAAAGTATAAAGCATATTAACAGCTGAATAACTAATGCATCCATTTTATGTCTAGTTTCAGACCTTGAATTTCCTCTTAAGAGTAATATTGCACATTATATTTCTATAACCATTTGCGAATAAGGACAATAATGTTGTTGTTTTTTGTTTGCCCTTCTTCATTTGCTGAAGACCATAATGCATTTATGTTATTGGGGTTCTTATACAAGAACACCCCCTTCTTTCCTTGGGTGTGGTATAGGGTTCCGACAGCCAGGATCCCGACAGTCATTAGCCCAACGTCGGGATCCCGATTGGCCGGACTCAGACAGCATGGCGAGCGCAACAAAGCCCCTTGCGGGCTCGCTGCACTCGCCACGCTGCAGGCACGGTGGTTCGCTACGCTCGCCACCTATTCTATTCTCCCTCTATGGGGGTTGTTGACCCCCACAAGGGAGAATAGCAAGTGGCCAGCAGGAACCTGTGTGTCACTGTTTTAACAGTCGTGATCCATACGTCGGGTAAATGACTGTCGGGATCCCGACTGTCGAGCCCCAGTCCGGCACACCTTTCCTTCTATCTCACTCACTATCCCTGTGCTATAAGACCTACCGTATGTCAAACTTTTCTTTTTGTATTTGCAATGGGAATAATACTATGTTATTTTTGCATAGCGATGTAAAATATGCACTGATGATTAGTGTATTTCTCCAACATGACACACTACCTTACAGAAAATATACTGCTGGTATCTAGCAACACTGGGTTTGGCAAAAAGTTAATATTAATAGTGTAAGTATGAATATCCGATAGTATATACTACTTTACAGAGAATATATACAAACGTCTAATGCTTACTTGGAATTATATGGAGTCTGGTTCCACTTCCAAACACTAGTTTATCAGCTGCATTATACACAGTGATTTATCTTATTACAATAATGTCTTCTTGACTTATATAACAACTCTGATAATATATCATAGTTTTTACAACTGCATTTATAAAACTTCCATATATTTCAAAGTATATGTAATAGTGTCGACCTATTGACAACCTATCTTTTTATGTAGATCTTTCGACCAGATACTCATAGAAGATACTTGCTCTAAATACCAGTTAGTTTGTCGCTCTTCCAAATATCACCTTATTGTTACAAATGTTATTACAAAATCATCATTGTAGACTCTTCTATTACCATTTAAAAACTCAGATAAAATAAACTAATATCGCTACTTACTGGTTGTAACAGACACAATTGTCCCTTGCCCGAATATGAACTTGTTGCCATATTCCGCACAGTGATATTGTCTAATATAAAAACGTCTGCTCTCAGCTGAGATCTATGTGATGTTTGAGTGACACACATGTAATTCTGTCATCACTTTTACAATTGAGTTAAATAGAAAAGGTGCTATAATACATTTTGTGAGAAAAGTACGGTACAGAATGTTGCGAAATGTACATTTCTGTTAACTATGCCAACAAAATGTAACACAAAGTCAAATAAATAAGCTGCATCATAACAATTTTAGTCCCGCAGAAACATACATTCAACTTTAATAAATGAATGATATGTAGGTTAGGGTTCACACAATTCTCTACAGAGGACTGGTGCTGTGATGTCACAAACACTGATTTAGTATTTTACATTGACCATAAATAATGTGTATCTGCCCCGTACCACCAGCCCAACGCACCCCTGCAAGTGTCCCAAGTCACCCCAAGTTACAATGGCACACAGTTTGGGAACCACTGGTCTATACATTATTAAATGTTTGCATATAAGTGTAGGAATCTGAAATATTCCTTACCATAAAGCATTCACTTGTCACAGAAAATGCATAATGGCAGAAGAACATATTCATTGGGATTAACCAAAAGCTTTGTTACTGCTTTCACATGAATCTGACAAGTTCATATCACTATTAAATCCACTATAAATCCCTATCCCTATACAGCAAGTCCTGTAACTAGGATCCTGCGCTTCACTTACTGTATATTTAATATACAGTATTAAAGTATTTTCACATCTATATACTGTACAACGGTTCTTTATCTCCAATGACATAATAGAACAAATAATGTAGTGATTAGATACAAGAACTATAGAGTTATTATAAAATAATATATATATTATCCAAAAGTTAGCATTCCTTTCCAATACGATATATAGGGGGTTATTTTGGTTGATTCGCAAGGCTGCAGGTCCACCAGACGCTGCCCTGCGAATGCCGTTACGCACGCCCCCCCCCCCCCCCGCATGCTGTGCTTGTATGCACAGGCTGCAAATGGATGTTTAACATAAACATCCATTTGCAGGCTGTGGAGGAACACCTCTTGTTTCTTTTGTGGGGGAACACCACATCATTTGATGGTCGCCAACCACCGAATGATGTGGAAGGCCCATGCACATCGAAGGTTACTCTCAGGTAACCTTAGAGCAATCATTTTCTTGCACATATTTAGTGCCAGTTACATACCATGACCACAGTAGTGCCAGTTACAGGTGTCTCTATTGGTGCTTTTAGCAACAACAACAACAAAAAATAATAATAATAATAATAAATAAGCAGTACATTCTGTAAACTATGGATTTTGGAATAATTAGCGTAACAGATATCTGAATAAAGTATACTCAACCTTTAGTTTCTATCAACACTGGAGTGTGGGAAAGATTTCACATTAAGTAGTATGAACATACAATAGGATACAGTACTTTGCAGAAAATATATAGTAAAGTTTAATGCTTACTTGGTATTATATTGAGTCTGGTTCCACTTCCAAACACTAGCTTATCAGTTGTACCATACACTGTGATTGATCTGATAACAAATACCATATTGTCTAATGGAGAAACATATTTAATGTCTGCCTAGGCACCATTCATTTTTTATATATCAGTCCCCTTAGTATTCTATTTATTAGGAATTATTTATTATATGGATATTGTTAGATCAGTAATAAAACTAGATCTTTACTAAAGAATGATTATTTTTGCAACAAAAAGAAAAGTATATTTGTATTTCCTGGTAACACAGATGATACATACTATACATACCAGATAGTTTGTGCCTCATTTAAGTATCACATTTCTGCTAAATATATGATGTACAATGGAATATCAAAAAACAAATACTTATTATTGGAAGCCTTTAGTGAAATGTAACTAACATCAGTACTCACTGGGTGTCACAGCTACAAATGTCCCTCTGCCAAACATGAGCTTGTTGTTGGATCCTACACAGTGATATTCTGTGTTATAAAAACATATGCTCTCAGCTGCTTTGTAGAAACCCGATGAAAGTGCACATATTAAAACCGGGCAGTGAAACTTTGCCTTATCTATGCCATCCTGAGATGTGTTTCATCAAGACCTCTGGAGTGCTGCCTTTCTTTGTTTATCATATTGGGTACATCACTGACTTCACCTGATAATATATATATATATATATATATATATATATATATATTTGGGGGGGGGGGGGTGGTGGAAGAGAAAACAGGCGCCTGATATTATTTAACTTCAAATAAGACCACAGAGATGGAATAAGCTCAGTATAAAAGACATTTAATTTTCACAATTAACATATAAAATATATAAAATGTGTGTGGGTATGTCCGGTAGAAACACAGAAATAAAAGGGAAGGGGGATGGGATAGGGGGAACACTGGGTTGAAAGACAGGGGTTCAGTAAATGTACAAATTATTTAAAAAAGTGTCACAAAGGTTACAAACCTGTTTTGAGGTACTTAGCTAGCTATAAGATTTTTTAGCTCAAAAGTCCTTTCTTGGATCTGAACTGAAGAACAGGGTCTCAGTCCAAAGCTTGACGGCTTGGAGGATTGGTGGAGGGGCCCAACGCGTTTTGTCCAAATGTGGACTTCTTCAAGGGGAGCAGGATAGTAGAGACTGCTGCTGTGTGGGGTTTATATCCTATGATCAATTTATTAGGGGTGTGGTTATGGCCGGAACCAGTAGTATATTTCCGGCATCTGATTTTACTTGATTAATACTATTTTCTTGCCAAGAAACAAGCATTCACAGAGGCACAAATAACCAGTATCATTGAGCTGTTTAAATTGATTCTTACTAACAACTTTTTCTTATATGACGACAGGTTTTATCTGCAAACATGGGGCTGCGCGATGGGATCATCCACAGCGCCGTGTTATGCTAATATTGTCACCATTGAGGATGAACTCTTCTATGGTAATGAGATTATGATGCACAATATGGTAATGATGGGTCGATATATAGATGACCTCCTATTGGTGTGGAGGGGTCAGAAATCTGTATTTGAAGACCTGTTGCAACAATATCATAATTTGCTGGGACCCATTAAATTTACTTAGGCAATGAGTCAGTCAGAGATAAATTTTCTGGACGTTAAAATTTCTATCACCGAAGGTCAGTTCACCACTTCGGTATATAGCAAACCAACTGATCGCAACCAAGCCAGCAGTTGCCATCCCAGGTCACTCATACGCGGATTGCCATTTTCTCAAATGGTACGCATATGTCGTATAAATAGTAACAAAACATCTGCTATTGCACAAATAGATGAGTTAATCACAAAATTGCGAAGTAGAGGGTACTCTTCAAAATCATTGACAGAGGCAAAGGAAAAAGCACTTACCCTTCATAAAAGTAACTTATTGAGCCCTAAACCTACCTCTCAAGATGCGAATCCAGCAGTACTACCTTGGGTCTGTAGGTACAACACGGATTCTAGCAACATACAGAAAGTAGCCAAAAAACATTGGCCCACAATTGCCACCGATTCTAGCTTAGGTCTGAGCAATACCAGACTCATGCCTTGTTATTCCAAGGGCAAGAACCTCCGCTCCTGGTTAGTTAAAACGAATGTAGCAAAGTTAAAAGCCCCAGAATTAATAAAACATTTCTACCCACAGACCTCCATCGATCAGAGGAGGCGACAGAGGGTTGAAACTACTGCAGTTAGAAAGCCGATGGATCGCTAGACTAGATGTTATTTCCCCTAAGGGGTTAAATGAAGGCATCTCTTATGGATGCTTTCACTAACACAATATTAATTATGTCACATATATGTATTTTCCATGTAGACCTTGTGCATTTATTATCAATTCTATACTGCGCATGTATTCACTATCCCATGCACATTGCACACCAGCATGTCTCTCTTTTGCCTTTTTGATGTTTTATTTTCTTCATATTATTAACAGTTTTATGTTGGTGTATTCACAGCTTCATCCAGACTGGCGGCGGCAGAATGGAGAGACGGTCCCCCGCAGGCGTGCGGCACCACGCCACTCACCAACAGGGTGTAAGTATAAATGTTGTATGTCTTTGTATACACACTTGATATGACTTATAACAGTTTGAAATAAAAAACTTCTTCCCCTTCCTCCCCAAGTGGATGTTTGTACAGCTGAGTGCCGCACCCCCGCATCTATATATATATATATATATATATATATATATATATATATATATATATATATATATATATATATATATATCAGTCCTGAGGCCAGGCTGCACACTCCAATCAAGTCAAATACCGGAGTGCCAGGTTTCAAATGATATAATACAGGTAGTATTAATAAACCAGCAACATCCGGGTTTTTGTGA